>NW_020291005.1:0-600000 GCF_003184525.1 Aspergillus sclerotioniger CBS 115572 | reverse complement strand
CGCCGGCCGGACCAGCTCCCACTACATCGAAGAACGGGCCAGCACCCTCATCGAGGGGAAGGATGTCCTCGAAATCGGCGCCGCCGCCGGTGTCCCAAGTATCGTCACGGCCATCTTGGGCGCCCGCACTGCCGTCATGACCGACTACCCGGACCCGGATCTCGTCGAGAACATGCGCTACAACGCCAGCTTGGCTACCCCTCAGATCGCGAACCCCTCCGCCCTCCACGTTGATGGATACAAATGGGGTAACCCGGTGGAACCGCTGTTTGCATGCCTCCCCGCTGGTGCGACGGGATTTGACGTGCTCATCATGGCCGACGTGGTGTACAGTCATCGGGAGCATCCAAACCTGATCAAGACGATGCGGGAGACATTGAAGCGCAGCAAGGATTCCATGGCACTGGTGATCTTCACGCCGTATGAGCCGTGGTTGTTGCCTAAGACGGAGAAGTTTTTCCCGCTGGCGGAGGAGAATGGCTTCCGGGTGACGAAGATATTCGAGAAGCTGATGGATGCTGTGCTGTTTGAGAACGACCCGGGTGTAAGTGTCGCGTATCGATTGATTGACTTCGCTAACTTGTCCAGGATGAGCGCTTACGGAGAACGGTGTTCGGATATGAGATCCGCTGGGCAGATGAGGAGCTGAACTAGCATACTGGCGTTGATGGCATGATCAATCCTCGTTGGATGTTGCATACACCGTACGGATTATGAAAATTATAGAGCAGCGGGGTATGAATATGCCCACGGTGGATAGACAACCACTTCAGTTGAAGCAAAAAAGAAATATACCCAATTAAATAGACACAATTAAACCAATTATTCTGAATTCACAACCGATCTCAATGCGACGACCGTCTCCGGCCAAGTTCGTCACTCCCACCGCAGCCAAGTCACATGGACCCCACCGAGCCGCCCCGCGCGAAAATAACTTCACGAATTCTCCGCCGCCAATCCGCATCGCAACATCACCAAGCAACCCTGACCCTCCCTCCCACCATGCCGGTAACTCCCCTTATCCCCTTCCCCTAGTCCCCCACTAACAAGCCAAAGCTCATAGTCCTAACCGGATACCCCTGCTCCGGCCTCACCTACCGCGCCCGCCAGCTCGTGTCCCAGCTCGAAGCAACCCAAACCGAGCTCTTCAACTCCGGCGCTCTCCCTCCCACGAAACCCCGCTATAAGGTCCACGTCGTACCTACCCATGATCCCTCCCACCCGAGAACAGTCTACGACCATGCCCGCACAGAGAAGGAGAGCCGCGGCGTTGCGTACGCGCGAGCAAAGCGCGCCCTCAACAAGGACAGCTTCGTGATCCTCGACGGAATGAACTACATCAAGGGATATCGGTATCAGCTATGGTGTGAGGCCAAGGCCTTAGGGACGACATGCTGCGTGGTACGTCTCCCTCCCCGTCCCCCTCCATCCCAAGCCACATCTAACAACCCATCCACTAGGTCCACGTTGGCACCCCGATCGACCAATGCGTCGCAAACAACGAGGCCCGACTGCGCCGTCAAAACGACACAGACAACACTGAAAACCAGGTCGACACAACCGATTCCAACCCAGAACCCACACCCTCCCCATCCACACCCGAAGCCGCCACCACCGACTCCGAAGACCCCTACCCCCCGGAACTCCTCAACAACCTCATCTTCCGATACGAAGAACCCAGCATCCACAGCCGCTGGGACAAGCCCCTCTTCACAGTCCCCTGGACCGACTCCACCCCCCCAATCGCCGACATCTGGACCGCCCTAACCGGCATCCCCCACCCCTCAGCCACCACCCCGAAGCCAGCACCGCACCCACGCTCTCCTCCCTAACCAACACCCTCTCCACCACAACCCTCTCCTCAACCCCCAGCGTCACAACCACCGCCGCCCCCCGCGGTGGCACTCTCGGCCGCCCCAAAATCAAACCCCACCAAGCCACCGCCCTCCCCGCCCAAACAGACTCCACAGCCCTCTACAGCATGGAAAAGCGCACCTCCGCCATCGTCACCTCCATCCGAAACTACACTTCCTCCAACCCCTCCGCCGAAGCGGCCCTCGCTCTCGCCCAGTCCCAAAACCCGAACACCCGCGCACCCGGGATTTCCATCCCCGTGCCCGAGGCATCCACTCCCGTGTATATCCCCGCCCATGTGGCGACGTCCGGCACGACGGACGAATTAGCCGGCGCGGGAGGCATCCTTGCATTGCCGAGACTGCAGAGGTTGCGGAGGCAGTGGATCGCGTTGAATCGGGCGTATGTGCAGGGTGCGCATGCGTCAAGTAAGGGCGGACTTACTGCGGAGCAGGTTCCTGATGCGTTTGTGAGGTTTTTGAATGCGGAGTTTGGCGGGGAGAGTGAGTAAATCTCATGTTATGCTGCTGTCTGTTGATTGGTTTTGGGGATTGGGGATGCGATTAGAGAAAAGTTTAGAATACTGCGTATTGTATAGACAGCGTCAGTTTGGTACCTTACCTAGCTAGGATCAATTTTACGAGTGATGATTGGAAGCTTATAATCAGGTGTTCAAATACCCCGAAGTAAAGTCGTATGAGGATTGGTAATTTCACGAAAAAGACAGTAAACAGTACAAGTTGACAAGACAAACTTTTAGAATCCCGAATTGGTAAAATGATCAAATGCTAAAGACAATGAAAAGATCATCATAGGTATCGCCAAGCTATATCCAGAACCGGAATCAAAATAGAAACAGAAGAGAATATTGACAAAAAATCCGTGGTCAAATCCCGGTACATAATCCGGCAGGCCTCCTGTTCCACGACCTGCACCTATACATGAATAAACAAAACCCATTGTCTAAATCAGACCCGAACACAAAACCCCATGTACACAGACCAGTCCATCCCATATTTTCCCCATGCACACCGTTCCCGTATTTTTCAACTTTCTCTCGGTGGACCTCGTCCGAACCATCAACAGAGAAAAGAAGTAACAAAAAACCAGCCCGACACCAAAGATACACAAAAACAAACAGAAATGTTTATACAAAACCAGGCGCAGCAAGCTGCGCATACAAAGAAGTGGAAACTGTCACAAGGCAATGAAGAAATCAGGAGCATCTCCTATCCGACCGCCTGAAGCTGCCGTCCCCATCCAATGTCTCCATCGCACCAGTCAGCAGAGTGAAGCTGATGTTGGAGACATGTACCTCGAGGCGACGGGAACATGTCCGTGCCATCGAGGGTCGAGCCGCGCGATGTGTCTCCCGACACATCGTGGCTGAGAGCGGAAGCCCTCTGACAACCCCAGACGGTCGAATGATCCTTAGGAATGAAACGAAAACCCAACCGGAAGTGTGATGGTAATCATTCACAGACACTTTCCATGAATCTGCTATCCATCACGGCTCATCCCATGCCTGATATCATGAGTCCTTCCTATGGAAACCATCCAGCGCTCGGCGATCCTTTGGGGAGAACAAGTTAAAAGATCATCACAGATATATCAGTGAATCATTCACGCAGGAAGACCGTGAGCAATCTGGGCAGCAGCCTGGCTGGCCTCAATGTGGCGGTAGTTGAGTCCAAGGGTGATCAGCTCCTGAAGGCTGGCATTGACCTTCTCGTGCATGGAGGAATCCTGGGGTGTGATGTTGGTGAGCTCCTCCAGCAAGCGAGAGCGGCAGTTGTAGTAGTTTCTCTCCGCATTCTGGAGTCTCTGGCCGTGGTGGGCAGAAGTCTGCTGAGCAGCCTTCAGGGGGTTGGTCTGAGACTGGGTGGAGCGAGTGCGCTTCATGGTCGGGGCGCCAGTGACACCCGCAACTCTGCGCTTGCGCCCAGCAGTCTCCTTCTTCTTAGCCGGACCAGTGGTGGGGGAAGCATCCGGGGAGCTGTGCCTGTCGGAAGAGGCAAAGTCGTGCACCCGTCTCATGTGGTCAAAGAGGTTCCAGCGGCGGGGGAATCCGTATCCAGGGACCGACCGGTCACAGCCTTCAAACAGGCAAAGGTGAGGGTTGTCTCCATGACCGTGGAATCCATGGGCCTCGCGCTCATGGCGGAAAAGGCACGCGTTCGAAGAGAACTGCAGCTGAGCATCCATGCAGGCGGCCACCTTGCAGCGGTAGGGCTTCAGGTGAGAATCCAGGTATTTGCTACTCACGGTTAGTCTCGACGCTTTGATAGAGCGAGAAAGTGACTCACTGATAGGCACACTTCTGGGTGGTGGGAGGGTGGTTGCAGGGCTTCTCTCCGTTGGCAAATGGGCAGTAGTACTTTCCATCGCTGTGGGTGGGCAAAGAGTAGTAGGGGTGATCCCGGGGGTTGCGCAGGTCGGCGCCTTCCTTGGCTTTCTGACGGAGTGTCTCCTTGACCGGCAAGGGAGGGAAAAACTCTGGGTCCTGCTTTACCTGGGGCTGGGAGAGAGAGGTCTGCAGAGCTGGCCTACGTGCATTCTTAGAAGCCCGGATGGTTCTGTTGCAAGTCAGAAGGTCTGTGATCAAAGCTGCATTATGGTTCAATACTGACCTGTTGGGGTCCTGTTCACTCAAAGGCGGGGTGAGTGGGAACAGGGGGTCTCCTAGGTTTATTCCATGGCTTCCAACGGGGGTAGTAGTCACATCTTTCAACATGGCATCTTCATGGCTCATGAAGGTGGGATATCCGGAGCAAGAGGAAGTAACAGAAATATCATTACTCGCGTCAGACAACGGAGGAGAAACAGGCACTGACTGGAACATGCCAGTGGTATATTGATCCATGGGCGATCCTTGGTAGTTCCGTGTGTCTGCAACAATGGAGTTCCACGCCTCGTTGGCGGCCAGGTGGCCGTCATCCGTGTGAGAGCTGTGGCTGAGAGCATCATCGGGAGTGCAAGAGGACTGGGTACCATTCTGGCCACAAACATCATTATCAAAGGCAGAGAAGTCAACTAATGAGGAGTAGTGGTTGAAGTCATGTGCATGAGAGAAATCCAGGTCATTGGGCTCGGTCATGTCCTGGATGCCTGAGAAATCGGATCCAGCGTGATGATACATTACATCACTAGGGCCAACGGTCGATGGCAGCAGTTGTTGGGAAAAAGAGAAAGAGAGCATCTGGACTTCCGGGGACTCTGGTTTGGACATCGCACCACTGTCAAGTGCGTCCACGTCGCTCAGAGACCACCCCTTCAAGTCACTGGGGGTTCCGTGGTTCGGGTGTGTGCTTGAACACAAGGAGAAATTGTCCTGGCTCGAAAGGTCATCATCCTGGAGTCCTCTGGAGGCCATGTTGGGAATTCCTGGGATCATTTGGTTTGGTCTCGGCTGAGACATCTGGTCCATAGTGTGCAAAGATGACTGGGACAAAGACATGTTCTCTGGGTCGTGCTTGATCTTCGTGGACATTGTGTGAGAGATCTAAATCCAGACTATCTGGAAGAAAAGAGGCAACACTATAAGGAACTAGGAGTCAGTACATCTACACCACCTAATCGCTGGTAAACAATGACAGAAAGTGAACGATCATGTGCATCTGAAATCCATGTCGAACAAGGGCCTGCAGTCACAGTTAGAACAAACATCAAGCGTGGAGGTTCGAGATACACCAACCATTGGGATGTTGTGGGGACATGGTCTCCGGGTAAGCTACCGCTAGGTCCAGAAGAGGGGCTGTTGTTAATCCAGGAACAGACTGAAGCATGGGCCAGTATCGCGATCGGATCGGAATGAGCGGCAACATGTCCGTGGTGGTTGTTTGTTCTGGTGTCAATGCTGTACCATGAGGTCGTCCAAGCCTTGGTTCAAGGCTTCCATCCAGGGCTCCAGACTACAAGAACTTCATAGTAACGACAAGTGCAACACATAAGTTGAACAGTGGGTCAGGCCATTAGTTGTCGAGGTCCAGCATGATGAGTGAGCGACAATCCAAGGTCAAGAGAGGTCAACAGGTCAACATTCATTGTTATTCCAGCGATGGCTTCTATCCAGACAGGAGGGATCCAAAATCGGGAACGGAAGAAACAGTCCAACAAAACGGGGTCCAAGGCAAAATGTCCAATCTCCACACTAGGCTTAGTGAGGAGAGATCCAGGGGTCCAGGCAGAAGAAGGATAGTCCAGGGGTAATCGATGGCGAGTGTGCCACATTAAACAACACTCAGAGTGTCCAGTCACACAGCGGCTGCTGTGGACGTCAAATGAATTCCACGGTCAATGTTTGCGTGAATCCGTCGTGTGACGGGGAGAATCCGGCAGAAGCAATAAGATTCAAGAGTCCAGGTGTCCTCTAGCGATGCAATTGTCGAAGTGATGGTCGATAAATGGGATCCATGGGTGACTTTCGAAATGCAACAATCGCGAGGGAAAGAAGGAAGAAGCAAACAAGCAAAGCAAGCAAACACAAGGAGAGTAATGAGGGGTCTACCTGTTATCTGTTGCCGTATGCTCAGACGAAAAGCCTGGGAGTGGAGCGAAAAACAAAACAAGGCAAGCAAATCCTATCCAGGATACGGACTGGGTTCCAGCGGAGATTCAAGGGTTGTTTGTTTGTTCTAGCCAGGGGAGAGATTCTTTTCTTTTTTCCCAAGATCCACGGATTGGACACTTGTAGAGCAGAAGAAAGGAAGCAAGTGGATATGGAGAGTAAGCAAGCTGATTTGACTGTGACAAATCTAGCACAAGTATGTGTGTGTGTGTGTGTGTGATGAGTGTGTGAGATGTGAGAGATGTGAGAGAGTGGGTAAGGAGGAGGTTTGGATTGGCTGTGGAGTAGAGGAATCGAGAAGGAAGAGGGGGGTATCGATCGTTGGGTATCTAAATGGATAGGCCGGGTTGCTTGATTGAGTCTGGTGTGAGATGAATAGGAAAGGTCGAGAAGAATTCCATCTGGAGGGGAAAGACGGGCCTTTTAGAGGCAACGGAGCAGGCTGGCGCGCTCGTTCAGGAGGCCGGGCGTGGGGGCCCTCGGAGCACACAGTGCGTCCAAGCGTGTGCCGGACGTGCATGCTGCTGCAGCCGGCTGCCTCACTGGCACCGTCGAGCATGATGATTTGGCCCTGCGAGACATGGCGGTGGTGTTGTTCGTGCACTATCTACCAATGAATCCCAGTAGTCGCCCATCGTTCCGGCTTGACGTGGCCGCGGGTGGATGTATCATTTGCAACGGCACCACCCGGGCAATTGCTCAATATAGCGGTGAGGCGGGAGTCAACCGCTCTCCACTCGTCCGGCAGGGATGATTGGCGGACGAGCAGGAAATGGGCTGCAGTCTTGCATCACCGGCAGAGCAGCCCCTCCGCTCACCAGATGCCAAAATGCAATGATTGGCGCCGAGGGATTCCATCTTGTTCCCCCGTGGTTTGTCGCGTGCAGGGCTATCGACGGCCCACAGCCATTCAGCGCCGCCCGGTGGGGCCCGGCGGATCAATCAGCGGCCTTTCTTCGGCGGCCCCGCTTTCCCTCGTGAAAGTCGCCAACTCTCGGTCCTCTGGGAGGGTCATCGTTTGGCTGCGATGCCAACACGTCAAAGCCCTCCTTCTCGCGCGGAACAGGGATCCCGCTTGTCGCGACTACTGCACGCAAACACACGAGAAGTAAGTAGTGTCGATTGCCCCTCATTCCCCCGGGGCAGCGTGATTCCCACCACTGCACCTCGCCTCGCCCAATGTCGCTGCAGGAAAGGAGGGGGAGGGGTCAAAGGTACAGTTTGGAGATGTGTTGCTACGTTTCATGATGATGAGGACCTACATCCCTCGACAGCTTGACGGTTGACAGCTGCACTCCGGCCGCCATCCACAGCAGGAGATTGGCACCGCGGGAAGTTGGGCAGCAATGGGATCATTTAATTACGGGACGCCCGGGAAGTTTCGACTCGTCGGCGCGGGCCAGAGCCAGTTTCTTTTTACGCTTGTCTCAGAATAAGGTGGTCATCATTATTCGGGATTGGATTCATCACAATACTAATTTCAAATCGCGCTCTATAATATTGATAAAAATAAAAAAGTCATCCGGTCTACTCCGTGCTTCGCTGCGGTTGCCTAGTAATCTTGGAGCATGCAATGTCAGCGACGAACCAGTAAGAATGATTCCAAATCAAAAGCAGACAATGACGCAAGAATGGGTGTGTATCAGATAAAGGTGAAAGATGGTATACAGTTTTCGTTCAGCAATCCGAAGATCTCAGGTGAACTATGCTTTAAGGTATGGTGTTCATCATCAAGGACAGGAGGTCCCCGTGACACCCATGCGGAAAAGGGGGAATGGAAAGTGATGCGCTTACCTTGATGATAATGAAAATAGCTCAGAAAAGGGGTAATCCGATGCGAAAATAGAAAAAAAAGAAAACGCGCAGGCCTCGCCAGGGGCCTGTACTACGAGGCTGCCAGCTGGTCGCGCTGCTGACACGAAACAGTTTCAGGAGCCCGCCTACATCAAGGCAAGGCCAATGAGCCCGTCATGCCAGTTCGAACGCAAGCAAATGAGATGATGCAGGCACCGTCGTTGCTGCTCTGGCGAATCCGTTGTCGTTGAGTGGTGGGAAAGGAGAAAGGGTTTTGCATGTGGGAAGATAATTTAAGATCCGCCGAAGCGAGTAATTCACGTGACGTCTTTGCATGGTTTGCACAGCATAGCCACCGAGCCGAGGTTCAGTGATCCGCTCGACATGAAGCTAAACTAGTGAGCTTAAAGGTGAGCTGGGTCGTCGTCCGGCCCGAGCCGTTTCCATATGACTTGCTTAGACGAGGCCGAACGATGCTAGTGATGAGACTTCACCATACCTCATGTGGTAAGCTGTTCAATTCGTCTTGCGCACAATTAATATAGCATAATCTATGCTCGCTTGGCGAGTGGACTCGGTAGCATTCAACCCATTCTGAGGCCAACCACTTGCTCCTTGCCTCTCAATTGCTGAGAACATGCTGCTTCAAAGGTGCTCGATGCTATCACAACTAATTGCACCAGACTATCCAGAATCCACGCATACTAGCTGAAATTCTCTATGGGTAGAACCCAATTTGAGTTCAATTGGCGTGGTGCCTTTTTCATGGTCACATCTCATTTCAGGACGACACTTGTAGTGAGGTGATACCGTAAGCTTGATTGAGGGTGTAACATTATTTGCCTCCGCATCCAACTGCCATCACATGACAGAGACTTCTCTTCTGTTGTACTTACCGCAGGCATCTCACCCTCTCCGCCTTACATCTCTGCTGACGATCATCAGCCTGCCATGTCAATATCACAGAGTTGGAAACACTATGAACTGGACAGGAGGTCGTCTTCGGCGACATTCCGACATCCACGCGAAAAACAAGAAACAGCATTTTAAAGAGCCGAGATCAGCCGCAAAGGGACTTTTCACGACACTATTCAAAGCTCCCAGTCCTCTCAAAGAGAATCGAGTCAGAGGCTCTGACCCAAGTGATGAGTCGCGCCAGAATTCAGACCAACAAGTATAATGTCTCTTTGGGAGACTCAATTTTCATCTACGCTCTCTGGCTAATTGCTAGCTAACCTCTGATCAAGTCTCGCAATACATCCTCCCGCTCTTACTCCGGTAACCCAAATATCGCACCAGCCACACATGAGCCCTCACAGGCAGCTCGGCGCTTGGATACCATCAAACGCAGGCTACTAGAAAAGTCTGACTGGGCATCCGTTGCAGCAGCGCGTCCACTGAAGGTGCTGTTCCCTCCAGCAGAAGCGCTACGGAAATTCGGGAGGCGACGGAGAATAACGGATGACGACCGCGAGAGGTTGAGGTCGTCCGACTCGCGCCCAAATATTGCCCGCAACACAAGGCTTAGCGAAGATGCCGTGTCCGATATAGAAACCATCCCGAACCTGGATATAAGGATAAATGGGAGGCCTGCTGGAGCTGACCGTTCGATAACAAATCGCAGCCTTCCGGCTAACGTCTCCTCGCAGTCGATGCTCCTAGACTGCGAAGAGGCCACTCCCGCAAAAGAAACTCCTTTCATGCAGGAATCTGACCGTCCTTATGTTGACGGAAGAAACCCATTCGATGACAGATCTTGGATACTGAGATCCTCAAGCGTCTCGCTTCTCTGCTCATCTCCCACCAGGAGGCTGTCTTCCCTCGATGATTCCATCCTGGGCTCGGCATATTTGACCGACGAATCCAGGAACGAAGACGAGTCCCGAGATATAGAATTGGAATCGCTGCACTCAGACTGCAGCTCCGATGTGTCATTAAGAACTCCTATCAGAAGACGATTCACAATAGACGATCAGATTCTCGCTGAACAAGAGGGGAAATTGAATATTTGCAATGCATCTATGGGAGCAGACAGGTATGGTGCCCGTCAGCAGTTCGAGAGTACTCTCCATCTTGAGAGATCATCACCGGTGTTCGATAGCAGTAGTCATAGGACTACGCACGAGTCTACAGGCACATCGTCGACCTTGAATCACTCTGGCTATGGTTGGCTCTCAGAGCCGCCCTACAACATCCAACGACCTATATCGAGGGTAGATAAAGGGCTTGGTTCTAGGCCATGTGGCCCTAAATTCCATGAAGATGGATTGTCCCAGCTAAGCACAATGGCGCAGCAATCCGCATCTCCGGTGAAATTGTATGGCCAGTCGGCCATCCTTGATGGCGACCGAATCGCCGGAAACGTGGACTGCTATAGAGATAGACGAGCTGAACCGAACTTTACATCTCCTGTCGCTTCTGGTGCAGGTCAAGGCAATACATTTCGGACCGACAGCTTTGCAATGTCACCGAATGCGCTCGTGTTCAAACCCATCATCCCACCGAGGGCAGGGATCTATATCGACCAGGCTCGCGTAGCCGCAGGAAATCGGGTCTTTTTGACAAATACTGGGATGCAGCCACAAAAATGTTCCCGAGAATATCTCCGGCCTACCTCCAGACGCAGAGACTAGACACGAGAGCCGATTTGGTTGTACTACGATGTGATGTAGCCTTTGCTCAAGCATCCTTCGATATATCGTCCTATTCTACGTATACAGCGTTGTCGTACAGATATACTACAGTACGCCTAACAAGAGGTGCAACTTAACAACAGCTTATCAAAGAGCATCCCTGTACACACTCCTCTCAAAGATAAGACCAGCAAAAGCCCCAGGCAGCAACCCGGACCAGAGCAGTCTAGCGCTGTACCTGGTCACATGCCGATCTTACGTCAGGCACGGACAACGTGACACCACTCCACACTCCTCCGCGGTTCCCCGTCCCAGTCCCAGTCAGTACCTATACCTCCGTCTCCAACCTCCCCATCCCAATCAACCTCAACCTCAACCTCAACCACATCCACACCTCCATCTCACCTACAACCCACAACAGCCCTCCAAAAAATGCGCCCCTTACCACCGCTCCTCACGCTCCTCGCCCTCCCCCTCACCGCCACCACCCACCCAACCTCCCAAACACCCTTCCAAACAACACCATCACCACCACCAACCACAAACACCACCAGCGAACTCCGCCCACTCCCCTTGGTAATCTGGCACGGCCTCGGCGACAACTACCTCAACCCATCCCTCCAATCCCTAATAACTCTGGCCGAGAAAACCAACCCAGGCACCTACACCCACCTAATCCACCTCTCCCCCTCCAGCAGCGCCGACCGTCAAGCCACCTTCCTCGGCAACCTCACGACCCAAATCACCCAAGTCTGCGCTCAACTCGCCTCCGACCCAATCCTCAGCACCGCCCCCGCCATCAACGCCCTGGGCTTCTCCCAAGGCGGCCAATTCCTCCGCGGCTACATCGAACGGTGCAACAATCCCCCCGTCCACAACCTCATCACCCTCGGCAGCCAACACAACGGCATCTCCCAATTCCAAGCCTGCGAATGGACGGATCTCATCTGTCGGGGATCCGAAGCCCTGCTTCGCTCAGGCCGATGGTCACCCTTCGTTCAGGGCCGGTTGATCCCCGCGCAGTATTTCCGGGATCCGTCCAGCGAGGCTGAAATGGAGGAATATCTCGCGAATAGTAACTTCCTTGCGGATATTAATAATGAGCGGGCGGTGAAAAATGCAACGTATAAGGAGAATCTGGGCAAGCTGAATAAGTTCGTCATGTATATGTTTGGGGCGGATAAGATGGTGCATCCGAAGGAGTCGAGTTGGTTTGCGGAGGTGGATGGGCAGGGTGGTGTCGTGGGGTTGAGGGATAGGGAGGTTTATAAGCAGGATTGGTTGGGGTTGAGGGGGTTGGATGAACGGGGGGGATTGGTGTTTCGGACGCTAGAGGGGGGACATATGGATGTTGGGGAGGGGGAGTTGGAGGGGATTTTTGAGGAGTGGTTTGGGGATGTGGAGGTGGAGTTTGATGAGGGGGGCGTGGGGAGGAGGGTTTTGGGCGTGCAGGGGGGGAACTATTAGATGGGTGTTTGTTGTTCGTTGTTTTGATTAGGGGTGTTCTTGCTGTGTTGTTAGTGTCAGTGTGATTCTTTATACGATATACCCTATTGTTCGTCTTACTTCAATTGTAGTAGTAACAATGGTGAAAGTAGTGATATTAACATACACTATGAGATACTACATAATCGATGGATCAGAACCACCAGAAACAATCAACAACAGGCATATAATGTAATGTAATTGACATAATATCCAACAAATCAACGCAAACAACAACAAAGAAATACAAACACCTCATGCAGTGTACACAGTACAGCTCTATCGCCATGATCCACGGACCATCCTGAAATGACATAAGGACACAAAGGAAACCGGGCAGTGCAGTTAGCACAGAGAGTGGAACGGGAGTGAATGATACAGGGAACAAACAAACTAATCAAGGAAGGTGGTGGATATATCATGGGTCTCGAAATCATGACTCGAACCTGTATTGAAAGACCTCGGGAAAGGAAGAGAAGACGGAATGAAATGAAATGAAGAATGAAGGTGGATGAAGTGGGTGATGAAAGTAAAGAATGTTTTTAATAAGGTGGACGTCCGATTCCACCGGTCACGCCTCGTCGGCTGGCACCACGGGGCCGGCCGGTGCTGGTGCCATTGCGCGACTCTGCATGCGCCGGCGACAGGAACCCGTTTAGCAGGTTCTGCACGTCTCGTCGCTGAGCACTGTCGAAATCGCCCATGTCGGGCACTCCGTCATACCCATGGCTTCTCGGGTAATCGCCGTCAGCTGCTGCGGCTGCGAGTCCTGTGCTTGACCGACTCTTGTGCTTGCTGAGGGACTTGCCATGGTGAGGCGCGGCAGGTGTGCCTGGCTTGCCGTTCGCTATCGGTAGCCGACGTGGCCCGGGGGCAGTGGATGGTCGGTCAGAGGCCAGAGAGCGCTGCGAGTCACCGGCGGAGATTGACAAAGATGGGGGAATTGGTGGCACGGGTGGAATGTCGTCGGCCATGTAGTAGGCCTGTCCATTCTCTGAGAAAGCCAGGGAGGAAGCTCTGGGAGTCACCGTGCCGTCTGCATCTACATGTCCGTCCCGAGTGGACTGGGGCCGTATCGATGCACCATCTCCGTCGATCTCGGACAAGGAATAACCGCTGACCATGCTCTCGCTACTAGACGAGATAACGCTGCGGTTGGATGCATCCAGGCGACCGCGCAACGGACTCAGTCGTCGCATCTTGTCCTGATCATTGATCGAAAGAACGCGCCGCAGGTCATTAACGTGGACAGGAGACTCTCTAGTGGCGCCATGAACCTGTGTCCTGGCGGATTCAGGGACACTCATCCGACGCGCATTGTGCAGGCCGGCTGCACTTTGTTGTGCGGAGGTAGGTGAGCTGTTCGAAGGTGAGCTATTCTCCGCCCCATTGAGGTAGACATGGCTGCGCATCGCCGATGCCCCAGCCCTAGAACCATAAAGAGACAGTGCTTCGGTCTTCTCGCGCTCCGCAGCGGCCAGGCATGATTCTCGGGACCATGCCGAGAGCATCTGCTCCCTAACGAGGGGTGGCAGAAGATGGTTGTGCTGGGAAGAAATCGATCCATGTCCCTGAACGGGCATGGTCAAGCTGCGTGATGGGGAGCCCGGGGGACTGTGTGCAGAGGAGAGCGCAGCCTGGTTGTACGCGTGTTCAATACCCCGGACAAGGGGCTCAATATCGTTCGTGAATGGGATAATCTGGTCTGCGTTCTTGGCGCTATCGGCCATAGCATGAGATTCGCCGCCTTGTAGGATATGATCGAGATCTGCTGCCGGCAAGCGGATATGGTCAAGCCAAAGACCAAGCTTCTGTCTTTTCAAGATTTCGTCTTGAATAGCCAGGCCCGCCGGCGAGGATTCCAGCTCGAATCGCTCAGACAAGGCCCACAGATACCCATACACCAGGCTTCCGATGTTCACCTTAGCAGGCCCGGATGCCAAGCTTTGAACGCTGCTCATGTCGTCTTGAAGCTTCAGCACCATCGGAAGCCCGAATCGCGCGGCGTTGACGCCGAGTTTCTCCACCAAATTCGTCAAGATCAAGTGGAGGAACCGAATTTCGGACACGCGTGTAGGATTCTCGAGCGCAATGTCGTAGAGAGTCAGATGGAGCATGCGGAGGAAGTTGGACTGCGCTGCGATTGCGGCCTTCTCTCTCTGCACGGCCGCCGAAACAGATCGCTTTCCAGGCCTTTCGCCAGGATCCGTTGGCTCCCGCTTCGGGCTTGAGGGTTTCGCGTACTTGTCCTTGACCATCAGGTCGGTCTGGTTCGTCTCGAGTTTCAACCAGGACAGTAACGCATCGGCGTATGCGTAACGCACATCACTTTGACGCTCCTGCAACAACCACTGGGTCCCTTCCCAGACGTAGATTCCCACGTGGTTCCTGGACTCCACGCCGGGCACAGCGGAGGGTTTGCGGGAATTCGCGACCAGGAGAACGTTCTTGATGGCTCTCAGAGCGGCAACCCTTCCGCCAGCTGACGAAAACACCACCGCGCTGGACTCCCCAGAAAGACTTCCGGTCTGTGAGCCGGCACCGGGAGAATCAGCTTGAAATTGCGCAGGTTGCTCGTTGGACGAAGGCTTGATCCGAGTCAGAATCACTCGGATCATGTCCACAACTTGGTCCCCGTAATAGATGTGTGTTGTGAGGTCACCAATGCACTTCTGAAAGAGAGCTAGCAATTCTCGTCTCTTCGCAGATGGTTCGGTTGGCTTTTCCGTCCCCGCGGGCGGCAGCAAAAACGACATGTGCTGCAAGAGACCCAGAAGGATATCAATCACGCTCAGTCCAATCATATTCACCGGTGATTTAAGCAGCCAGTCAATCATGTAGACAACGGTAAAAGGCTCATCTAGGGCCTCTTCTCTCGGCGTCATGTCGAACAGGAGCTCCATGGCAGCTACCAGGATGATGAAACGGACCTGCACCGGACACCATTTGGCGACCAGCTCGATCAACGATGTAGCCCAATTGTCCCTCGAGTCGAGAGACAAGCCCATATTGGTGGCTCGGTTTCTGCGGAGTATGAAATCCAATACAATTTTGGTCGTCACGCGGATCTGGCCGCGACTGCTTCCGGTGACAACAATGCGCTCGAGGCAGCGGAGTGCGAGAAGTCTCACATCCATTTCCGCTTTCTTGTCTGCATCGGCCGCGGATTGAGAAGCCAATGCTGGGTCGCCATTCACGGTGTCGACGGTCTGAACGGTCGCGTTGCTAACTCGCCGGCGGTGCGCGAGGTCTGCTTCGCCGCTCTTTTCCGATTCCAGAAGCTGGTTTTCCAGGTATGCAAGCATATCCTCCTCGCCTTTACACAGGTTCTCCAAAATGACGGGCAAGATGATCCTCAGCGAATCCCCGCCATCAGCAGCCAAGCCCGCCTCAGAACTAACCACGCCCTTGATCGCACGTAGTCCCGCGTTCCTCCACCGTATCGCCAATGGGCCGCTAGCAGCAGGGTCCAACTGAATGGGATCAACCTCAGCAAAGCTGGCATAGGTCCGCACAACTTCGCGGTACTGAGTCGCAAAGTCCTGTTCCGCCGACAGCGCCGCCATATCCTGATGGCGGCAGAAAGTCTCAAAGGTCGCGATCGAATCCTCGACAATAGTAATATCACGGGAGCGCAGGACCGTTTCGATCACGGTCAACACCGATCGGGCGTAAATGGGGAGGTCGCGGGGAACTTTCTCGATAAGCGCAGTGAGGATTTGAAGGGTCACCTGTACATTGCTATACAACAAGTCAGCAAGCCAGCCAAGTAGTTTCCGCACGAATCACATATGGCCCTATATCTCTGTTCCATGGCAACGTACCCGATCTTGCGGCGCCAGACATCCCGGGCAGCCCGCTTCTCCAGGAAAGCGCCAACCTTGGTCAGCTTGCTGCGACGAGTGCTCGCATAGTAGAGCAGATAAGAAAGTTCACTGGGATTCGGTTTGACTTCCGGAATGCCCTTCTGATATTGTGGGTAGCATTTCAGGACCAAGACCTGATGCTTTGGCCGGCACGACTGGCGGACGCCCTCCATTGGCAAGGAGATGCAGGGCGATTACCCAATGATCGCAGTATCCAGCAGGTTTCGACAAGAAAGGAAAAGGCGCAGGTCTGATGGCCAGAGCAGTCACCTGAAGACCAATTTTCAATGACTCGTCAAGGATCTTCTACCAAAATGAACCATGAGGGAGTTGGTGTCACGTCACTGAAGCCTTGGCCGGGTAAGGTAAAACGATCAACGTGGTTTAAGGAGAAAGGAGAACGCTTCCAGGTCGGCTGTAATCACCACGGGTGGGGTAGATCCATCGGAGATACTGGCATCCAGCTGAGCAAAAGGGCGGTGGGCAGTACGAATACGCTATGAAGCGTGGAGGCTGGCAAGCGAGGCAGAAGCGAAAAGTCGCCCTCCGGTTCCCTGGCGGATGGCGATAAGTTAGTGTTTTGGGTTGCCGCGGCGAGATCACGGCCAGGTCGGGAAATTCAGCCTGGCGCCGCTCCGGCCGCGTCAGTCTGGCTGGGCGGTCGCTGACCCCCGGGTCCCATCCAGGGCCCATGGAAGGCTCTCTACACTTATATTTTTCTACAGGAGCCTTTGGTATGGCATCTGGTCTCGGATAGATCGATTGGCGCTGCTCGACTGCTCAATCTACAGTAGAGTAGACTCCCTAGGAGAGTTTTCCCCTGCAACCTAATGCCACCCCACGGCAACGTCATAGGCAGAATATCAGGGACACAGTGCATATCGGGCTACTGATATAATAAACACCTGGTAGTTGCGAATATGCCGGTCCAGTTGCACATCGAATTTTCTCTCTCTCTGTGTGGTGCGCATGCTCCCGTTGTCCCTATTCTTGCGCCAGCCCGCTCAGGACTTCAGCCTCAATTTTCGATCGAGATGGCTCGGCTATCTGAGTTAGACACAAATAATTTCGTCGAAGACTTTCGTGAGTGCTTGTCGATGTCCATTCCGGAAGCTCCAATGGCTGGTCGGTACCGTGGTCGATCAGGGGATACCTCGGTCACACATGACTTTCGGGTGCTCGTGGACCACCTGGGCTGCATGAGAACTGCATAAACCGCCCCGAGTCGATGTACCCCTTTATGGAAGATAATTTCCATGCTAAATGCAAACCTGCTGGTTTTGTGTCTCCAGTTTTCTCCGCTATCAGTGTGTAGACGGCAGAGGCTCGAACATGATGTCCCTGAAAGGGATTGGACCATTCCTCGACCACCCAACGCACAGCACGGTTCATCCGCTATTTCCAGTATCAATAGGAGATCTCTAGCTTGTCTTGGCTTGTTCTCCCTCCTGTTCTTCGGTCTCCGCAGATGTGTCGCCTTGATCGCTGATGATACCAGTCCCCGCTAGCATCTCAATGACGTCGGGGCGAATAATGTCGCGACGGAAGGTCTCCTCCTGGAGCAGTCGTAGCGCACGCAGGGTTGCACCGGGATGAGTCAGGAATTGGGCATATTCAGGCGTCTTCCAGTAGGAGTAGAGGTAGGCAAGATA
The DNA here is from genome assembly GCF_003184525.1 of Aspergillus sclerotioniger CBS 115572. NCBI lineage: Eukaryota > Fungi > Ascomycota > Eurotiomycetes > Eurotiales > Aspergillaceae > Aspergillus > Aspergillus sclerotioniger. The sequence goes on along the minus strand of NW_020291005.1, from coordinate 582,149 downwards.
GGCTGCAAATGTTTTGGCGTCAGGGTCCACGGACTCATTGTTTACATCGCTATCATCACCGGATTTGTTGATCCCCAGCAGATTCGGGTATGTCACGGCGAGGTGGGACAGGTAGTAGGGATTAGCGAGCGAGGAGACGAATTCTAGCTCGAGGGTAAAGCGCGGGTTCGTGAGAGTCGGAGGCGGAGGCTGCTGCGGTTGGTCGGAGGAAGGTAGTGGTTCCATGACGCGCAGAAGAGGCCGTTGGAAGGACTTGGTTACCAGAGGGGTGCGACTGAGCTGTAGGAGCAATGAATGGTTGGTGAGGTTTATGTTGGCGTGAGTCGGAGAAATCAAGACAGACGGCGCGATCTGCCAGAGGTTGCCAAGACCAACTCACGATGCACCTCCCGCCCCGTCGGTAGCTCCATTATTATCATGACTTCTATATCCACTAGTGTCTCCCCACCTAGCACTATTAGCCAGCGGCCACTTTGATCGAGCTGGACTTGATTTTGTGTACAGAGTATGGTATCTACTTCCGTCATATTTCCCTGCTATAGTCGGCTAACTTTTGAGGACTCACTTCGCGGGGCATCGGCAAAGTCACAGTTGAGGCACTTCTTGACTATACCGTAATATATATAGGTTCCTACATCTAAAACAAACTCCAAGATGAACCAGGGATGGCAACATGAAAGGCCAGCAAAGCAGTCGCACGAGAGAAACCAACAGTGGAATTATCCCTTCCTACCCCCAGCTACCTCTACATATCCATGGTCCTGAGCTGTCACACAATAGCCAGGTCTAGATTCCAAGAATCTATGGAGATGAGATGGTGGACTACATCAAAGCAATGACAAACACATTTCTCTATCAGCCAATGGTATCGGATTGTTGCATGCCCAATCAGTCAACCTCAAACAACCGTTGCAATGAGCTAGCGCCATCGGGCTATCTATATGAGACTGACGCGGCAATGAGATCGCCAATTTATCGCCGCTCTGCCCTACGGTTTCGTTTGATCAATGTTCTTTACGACCATGTTGATATAAACAACCCTCGAAGACAGAAACGTACGCAGTGGTGGCCCATACCTAAATACCCACTTTTACAATCCGATGACATCTTTAGCATTCTTTGGCTTGGCCAGAGCTGTTCTCTAGCCCTGTTATTTATGCAGACTGTCGTACTTTTGTAACGCAGGAGCATCGATGACGTTGACAATTCAATCGCGCGATAAGGAAGATCGGCTAATCGGACAAGGCCGATAAGTTCGAGATCAAGCAGGCAGTCAAACCAGAACCGAAGGCAAAAGGACGTGGAATGCATTACAAAACCGCCCAAGACACCCAGGTCGAGGCCATGCGTTGAAATCAGAATTCGATCCAGCGAGTACTTTATCCAGCTTGATTGCCTCCTGAAACGGTGCAGTACAGCGGTACAACACAGGTATCCAGAAAATGTAGCTTGTACTGGCATCTATTTTTGCAGTCACGATTGATTCTACAGGAACCGGAGCCGTACGGCACGGAGTGTCGGAGCCTGGCCTGGGAAAAGCAATATTGATTATCCCTATCGAGAACCAGGATGGTCGGGCAACCCTGCCGACGGAGTCCGGATGTAACCCAGTGTTTTTCCTGTGGTCGGAAAAACAAAAAAGAAAAGAAAAGAAGATAAATAAAAATACCTACCGGGATGGTGGTTACTGTGTATGGTGGTGGGCGGGCCAACAGAGACGCCACGAGCGAGGCCCATCGGTGCCGTGGCGACACCCACCTGTCGTACTCCGTCGGTTGATCGAGTCAAACTCACCGGCTGGGTGGCTGCATCATCTTGACTGGCCAAGAAAGGCAGGATAACTGGAACATTCCGGGCGCTATCGGGCCGGGAAATTGTTCTGCAGAGAGGGAGGGGGAAGTGCGTGAGCTTCCGATCTATATACGGCGATGCGCAGCCACCTCATTTACGAGGTGGGCAGAGTAAGTAAGGAAGGAACGGGGTTGCCAAGGCAGGTCACGCAGAACGGCCGGACGCGGATTAATCAGATGCAGGTGGGATATCCGGAGGATGGATGAACATGACCAGGGGGGATCATCCTCATCGTGGTGGCCCGCCTGTCGATCGGAGCACAACAATGGGCGGGAGATTCTGCAGGTGGGCGTGCATTCCTGAGAGAGGAGGTCGGCGGTTCCTCATCCGGGATGAGCCATGCGAGAGAATGATGGCTGTCAGTGACTCAATGCCATGATAATGACAACATCGCGAAGGTGGTAGGGAGAGGGCGAAGTGGCAAAGTGCTAAGGTTTCTATTCTGGGAGGGGACAGGGATTGAAGAGAGAAAGAGAGAGAGAGAGAGAACCAGTGGAGCTGGAAACGGTTTGTACGGAGTATTAGTGTTGTCGCTGTCGAACTCTCAGGCAGCCGTAGGACCTCGTTCCTGCTACTAGCAGTTAGTTGGTTGGCAGATCGCTCGCAGTGGATGGACCTGAAAAGTGTTTCCCCTGCGGACGAATCCCTACTAGTCGCATGAACCCCAGCTTTTGTCCGGCTGCCTAGGGGCATTTTAGATTGCGTCGCTGCATATGATCGGAGACCGTCCTGGATATTTGGGATGAATAGACATTAGTACTTATATCAAATGCAAGCATCGATCAAGCGAGCCAGCAATCGAGCAATCAAGCACTGCAACCCACCCATCCAGGCACAGGAACGGACCAACCCCTGAGACGTCGCCTGCCTGTCATTGCGTGGACGTGGTGGCTGATCCTTGGAAAAGGTTTAACTCTGGGTTTGCCCTTGTTTCTGGGGATTAGATTGGATGAACCGGATTGGTGGCATTATTTGGATGATTTCGATGATGATTACTTATTTTATCACCACTCCTTTCTTTCCCATGACCTTCCCACCTTTCCTTCCCGATGTTGCCATCCAGCCCATGAGGTCCGTTGCCCACCCAATCCCCCCCCCAATCCCACTAAGAAACAATAACCTCCCCCCATCGATCGAAGATTAATATTAAAACGAATAAGCCACTCCACTTCCCAGCAAATCCTTTGAGTATCTTTGGAGTTTGCTCTCTCGCTTTCTCTGCTTTCTCTCTAGTCTCTCTCTCTCCCTTCCCCTTTTGCCGTGTGGTCGACGATCGCCTCATCCTTTTCCTGACCTCCTACTAGTACTTACTCCGTATTGGTAACTGGATACGATAATACTACTACTACACTACTACCTTACGAGTTACGGTTCCAGTCCGCCGTTCGTTCCGTCTTCCCCAAGGGGCGCTTCATCCTCATTGGCACCCGTCAGAATTGCCCCCTCCCCTCCTCCCCTCCGATCCGTGTCTTCCACTCACTTACTCACTTACTCACTCACTCTTCTGCTCTCTCGCTCTTGTTCTTCTCACGCTTGCTCATCGCTTTCCCGTGCGTGCCTCGCCCACCTCGGTTTCCCTTCTGTTCGCTCGTTCGCTCACTCGCTCGAGTGCTCTCTCTTTCTCTCTCTCTCTCTCTCCTTCTCTTTCTTTCCTCCCCTCTCTTTCCACACCTTTCTCCTCTTCTCTCCTTTTTGCTGTTTCCACAAACACCCCCCCTTCTTTATCATCACCACAAATCCATTCCCCCCTCCCCCCATTATCTAAACTATCCAGATCTCGGCCGGAAAATTAAACGGCCTCGCCTCCTGGTGGAATTAAGCAATTTTAAAAAGAGACAGGCCCATCCGGTCTACCTGCCGCTACCGACTAAATTGTCCCCTCCCTCCAATTATTTCCCCCCCCCCCTGACCGACAGCCGCGGCATCGCCGTTTCAGCACCGCCTAAGCTCTCTCTAGTCTGGCGTCTGCCTTCGCAGTCTCGGCCTCCTGATCATCCACTTACTCACTCCTGTCTTTTATGTTGCTTTTCTCTTCCCCAATCATCTCATCTGAACTGCCTTCCCTCGACATCGCATTGCGTGGACTCGCAACAACATGTATGCCTCTCAGCAGCCCTCGACCTACTCCTACCCACCCGGCGTCACGCTGGCCCCCTCAGGTGCGTCATCTTGCTGATTCCGGTTTTGTCCCCTGGCCCTCGTTCCAGGATTCTTCGTTATCTCCCTGCTGTTTCACCTATGGCGGGGCTTCCCCTTGGTCAGAGTGTTATCTGTCCTGAACCGCCTCTATTTCAGACCGTGCATCCCCAGTTTTCATTTTGTGCCTTCCAAATCTAACTTTAATCCCTGCTTTACCACAGGCTCTCCTGTCCAGCAAGCCTTTGGCCAAGCCCCAGTGAATCTGGGCTCCAACAATCCCTTCAGGAACCGTGCCCTGTCGCCTTCTGCCAGCTCTTTCGCATCGGCCAGCGGTCACTCCGAACGGCGAACCTCAACAAACCCCTTTGAGGAAGACTCGTATTCACCGCAGTCGGCCCCAGTCATGGCCTCCCAAGACATGTCGTCAAACACCCGCGAGCTCTTTGTAGGTCTACCTGCAAAGCCTGACTACTTTCCCTCACAGGAACTGACTCGAGCTGCGTGACAGGAGAACCTCTCGATAAATCCCGCTCCCCAGAACACTGGTTATAGACCAGCCCCGCCCCGCCCGGAGAAGCCTGCACAGAATGGATATTCGACCAACCGTGTCCCTCCGCCGAGGGAACGCCTAGAGCGCCGCGAAAAGGATTCGCTAGACATCTTTGCTGATCCTCCCAAAACAAGCAATGGCGTCAGGCCTGGCCACAGAGACCGGAGACCTCGTCGCAATTCGGAGTCTTCGATCATGGAACGGACTCCAAAGCTGGTGGACACCGAGGACGAGAGACGGCGTCGCGAGCGACGACGCCGGGAGCGGGAGCGGGAGGCTCGCCACAAGGATGGAAAGGACGTCAAGGATGTAAAGGATGGAAAACACAAATCGAAGAAGTCCAACTATCACATGGACATCATCGATAAGCTGGATGTAACCAGTATCTATGGCACAGGAAGTGAGTCGGACACCGTCGCTGCCTTTCACTGGCGTTTGCTAATAATGACCTTTGTGTTTAGTGTTCCATCACGATGGGCCTTTCGATGCCTGCAATCCCAACCGTAACCGCAAGGGCGTGCGCACTGCACCGATGCAAGCATTCCCCAAGGACTCGGCCAACATGGCCCTTGGGGGTTCGGGTCCCAACAATTCCAACATTGATCTCAATCTGTTCCACGGGCGCACGGAACAGGGCTACAACGACTTCGCTGCAAGCGCCGCACCGGACCCTCGTAGATCTGAAAATCCGAACTTCGACCCGACCGCTCGCATTGAGCCAATCCATGGAGCGGAGAGCATGGGACTGGGGACCAGTACATTCTTGGAAGGTGCCCCCGCAAGCAAGGCCGACATTCAGCGCCGTGGAAGTGGACATGATGTCCTGGCCGGCGGGGCCGGACCAAGTGCGGGAGGCTTGCAGCGAAAGAAGAGCTTGGCTCAAAGACTCCGAGGAATGAACAAACCCTCGAATGGCCGGGTGGTATCTCCCGAGGGCTCCTACACCCCAGCTGTACCTACCAGCTCCGGTCATATTGGGACTATCCGTGCCAATGAGAAGAACCCCTTCTTCCAGGATTATGACGACGCATGGGAAAAGAAGGGCGCTCAGATCAACATGTCCGAAGAAGCACGTGGCACCGGCGGCGCGCGAGCTCGCTCGTCCAGCAGCCCCAAGCAGCCCACCGGATTGGAGCGCAGGTTCACCAATGAACGATCCTACACCGGATTCGAGGAGGGCAAGCCCAGCGGTGGCGGCGGTGGCGGCTTCATCAATCGCATGAAGAGTCTGAGAAAACCCCGTCCTGAGAGGCGTATCAGCAACGACTGAGCGTCAGGTAACTCCGGTTACCGGCCATATTTATAACCCCGTTGCTTGTGTCTGGTGCAGATTATAAGGGAAATCACCGGTGGAGACGCTCTGGAAGCATCCACCTCGAATACCCCGAAGTGCCTATATCGTGCGGGGAATAGGCAGAATGAGGCATTTGATGAGATTAAGCATTGTGACTCACAGGTTAACGTAAACGGCATATGATATCGTCTGCAGCGTTATCTTGGGGTTTCCGACGCATTGCTCAAGGCCCAGAGAGCGACTGTATGCCCCGCTCCAATGTGACGGACCCGACCTAAGTGCAATACTTTGGCGAGGCGATGGCGGGTGGTGTTTTTACGGGTAACCACGGTGTATGGGACGCAAAAGGACAGGCGTTAAGTGAATATTACCATTCGTGGTTGGGATACGGACCCAAGTTGGACCGGCTGAGCTTTACTGTTTCGTGCTTCTCTTGTTTGCTAGGCTTTTTGTGAAGGCGATGCCTTTCAACTGAATACATACCTTACCTTATGCTTGTATCAATTTCTATAGTCGCACATGCCTTACTAAACAGTCAACCTACAATTACTGACAACCCATGCATAACCCTTCAATGTCAACAAGATTGATCAATAAATAGATAGGTATATCCGAGCTAACTAGCTAAACAATTCAAGTTCGACCCCATCCATGACCGTATCAAAACCGATGGATAATTCAAATCCCATCATCATATAGGTCGGTATAAAAAAGCCCCTTTCAAATAAGAAAATGATCCCCATTTCAACCCGAAACTCCCATACATACAAACATAATCATATTCATGATAAAACAAAACCACCTAATTACCCCACCTCCCAAAGCTCATGGAATGCCGAAACAGGAAGATTCATTCATTTAACAGAAGATCGTGATTAGTCTACCGCGTCCGGGTAGATGATTGCATCCGGAGCTTGAAGGGGTCAGGAGCGGGGATGCCGGCTCTCCGCTTGGATTGGGGTTTGGGACGGGAGAGGGTGTATCTATAGTTGGGAGGTTTGGTTAGGATTTTTTTTTTGGCCGTGTAGGGAAGGATTTGTGGGGATGGGGGACGTACTTGGCGAATGCCCTAGACAGAGCCTTCTTGCAGCTGACCTTCTGGCTGCCGATGAAGGAGTCGACGGTGACGGCGATGGCGCGGTCGATGTCTTGTGCAGAGCAGTATTCAGAGAGACGCATCTTGCAGAAGGATTCGGCGATACGCATGATGGCTTCGAGGTGACGGACCTGTCGGGGGGGGATTGTTAGTTTATATGTATCGAGGAGGAAGAAAAGAGGGAGGGAGGCATACGGTGATGGGGTAAGCGCCCGTGGCTAGAGATTCACGTCTCATATCGGCGAATAGACGAGCGACCTTGTCCTGGTCGATCTGGTAGAGCTTCGGGTGGCAGCGCTCGCGGGCATAAAGGATGTATTTGCGGAGGAGTTCCTGGGGGATTTCGCCTTCTTTTTCTTCTTCGCGTCTGTGCTTCTCGGCATCCCGGGTGGCGAGTTCCTCGTCAGTCAAGGGAAGGCGCTGCTTGGTCTTCTTGTCGATGCGGTAGCCTTCCTCATCAATAGCCTGGCCGTCCGTGTTGATTAGGTTGCCATCTTGGTCACGGAGAGGACGAGCGGGGTTGGCGCGGTGGTGGGATTCGATGACGAAGTTGGCAAGACGTTCATCCTCGCTTGGGTCGACGAGATCGCGGACGACGCAGAGAATATCAAAACGGGACAGGATAGGTTCTGTAAGCTGGACGTTCTCGGAGAAGGGCGCGCTGCTGTTGTACCGACCACCAATGGGGTTGGCGGCGGCGACGACAGCACAGCGAGCCTGGAGGGTGGTCACGATACCAGCCTTGGAGATGGAGATAGTCTGTTGTTCCATGGCTTCGTGAATAGAGGTACGGTCCTGGTCGTTCATCTTGTCGAATTCATCGATCAAACAGGTACCGCGGTCTGCTAGCACGAGAGCTCCTCCTTCGAGGGTCCATTCGCTAGTGAGAGGGTCACGACGGACGCTGGCCGTCAAACCGACGGCACTGGCACCCTGACCAGTTGCGAAGACGGCTCTGTGGGCGGTCTTTTCGGTGTACTTGAGGAACTGGGACTTGGCCGTACCGGGGTCACCCAAGAGGAGGACGTTGATATCGCCACGAATGGACATCCTGCCTTGGGCTTCTTTGCTGACACCACCGAAGAGGGAGAGAGCGACGGCGGTCTTGACGTCCAGATGGCCATAGATACTGGGAGCAATGGAGTGAACAATCTTGTCGACGATCTCGGGATCCCTAGACAGGGCACGGATCTCACGTTCATCTTCTTCCGTCAAGTGGAAACCAGCCAGCTGGTCGTGGGACTTGACGACATGGTTGGCCTCGATGATCGTGGCAAACACAGGGAAGCCGTTCTTGTTGTTGAGCTGTGCGTCATAGCTGTTGCGGTAGATACCAGTCACTTCGATCTCGTCGCCTGGCTTGGCCGAGTCGATGAGATCGGCAAGAAGGACGACCTCTCGCTGGCGGGGGAGTCGACCGGCGGGGACGGAGCCGGGAGATTCTTGAAGGGTCAATTTCTGGTAGTTTCGGTAAACAGTCTTCTCGGAGTTCACACTGAACGGTCCCTTGGACTGGCAGTTCTGGCAGTAAGAGATCTTCACTTCCGCACTGGCTTCCTGCTGGAAGGGGCCAAGCGTGATGTTACACTTTCCGCAAACGAACATGACATACTTCAGTTGGGGGAAGACACCGGTACGGCGAGTGACGACACCGCTGACGCGGATGAGGCAGTTGAGGTGGGATTGGCGCAGTTGGCGGAGGGTATAAGAGACAGGAAGATCGGTAATCCGGACATGGATTTCGTTGTGAATGTCGTGATATTGGGGGTAGTGGAAGAGTGTGACATCAAGGGCGACCTGGTCAAAGACCTTCAGAACCTCAGTGGGCTCGTTGGCAAGGAAGTATGCAAGAGCCGCTTTGGTTTCAAGCAGATGGGCGTATGAGACTTCAAGGGATGCCGAGTTCACTTCACCAAGGGTCTTAATCTTGTTTCCGTAGACCGACGCACCGGCGGGGTCAGTGTACTCTGTCAAGAAAGACTTGAACTCTCGGTAGATAGAACGAAGGACTTGGGGCTGCAAAACCCAGTCAGTGAGGTTAGCCGCCTTGACATCAGTCAACTCCTCCAGGGAGAGCTCTTCCAAGGCATCGTCGCCCATCTCGACATCTTCCCGGTCTTCATCGTAGTGGTGTCTCCGGCGACGGGGTTGACGAGTGAGATCTAGGTCGCCATCTTCATCATCTTGCAGGAAAGCCGCAGGCATGCGACGACGACGTTCGAGTTCTCGATCTCTCTTGTTCATGCGGGCTTCGAGCTGGCGTCGGGTAGCCATGTCGAGTTCTTCATGGTCGCCGTCGTCATCGATGTATTCTCCTCTGTATTGGTCTTCTGCTGTGCTCCGGTAATCTTTCTCGAAGTTGTCACCGAAAAGATCGATTCCGTCCTCATCCTCAGCCATCTCGTCGATGTCATCAATGTCGCCGAGGAGCTCTGCTTCCTCATCCCGCTCATTGTCATCGTCGTCGAAGGGAAGCATGGGAGGGGAAGAAGGGGGGGCTATAATAGTCAGTACCAGGAGCGGACGACCCATGATGTCTCAAGGCGACCATGACTTACGGCTCGAAGGGGGAACGACCGATGAGGTCTCATCATCGGGCTCTCTGGATCTCTTCCGGCGACCTAGGTTCCCTAGGCCCCGGTTGGCAGCAGAATTGCTGGGACGGAGTGGTGAACTGAAGAAGCATAATTAGAACCAGGACCGTTTGGTGGTGTTGCAGATAGCATTGACGATGGGCCCGGATACATACCTCATTGTGTATGGTGTTTGGTCTGGGAAGTGGGGAGTTGAAGGGGCAGACTGGAAGAAGGCACAGAGGGAGCAGTGCGGGCGTCTTTTTTCTTTCCGTTGGGCAAAGCAAAGGGAGGAAAGATCCTGGACTTGGCGCCGTTGCTGCGCGGCCCCGAACGCGTCGCACCGCGACTCCGACGCGTCCGTTTTCAATTAAACCCCAATTCGGAAACCGGGTCCGCTCCTCAGCCCCCCAAGCTCAGTCAAAGACGGTGGATGAGCTCAAAAATGGAGTCCTCCATACGTCATAGCCTCGTAGGAGGATTGTTCGCTCTGGAGCTAGACTCGTTTCCCCTGAGACTTGCATCGCTTTGTCGTTACCCGTGGGGTTGTTCTCCAGAACTGCCATGGGAGAGCGCAAATTCAGGCACCATGAGCATGCTAGATCAAGACTAATGTACACACACTGAATGAGAAGATAAGAATAACCTCATACCCCCCCAATCAATCATACCTTTCATAACTCTCTTGCAGTTCGCCACCAAAATTCCCATCAAGGTACATTGTAGATTCATTACCAACCAGAGTAATGCAAACAAAACAAACATGTAGTCTCGCGCGCGTTACGGACTGTGCTCAGCCCATGACACATCAACTCTCAATCGCCCCAATCTTTTCTTCAAACAATCCTAAATCCATCTGAAATCGCTTCTTCTTCAGGTGATATATTTCCGACAAGCATGGCGAATTCCGAGTCGGGCGATGGCCAATCCCCAATCGCTACACATGTAATGAGAGCTGGGGGACGCCGCGAGAGCTTCAGCTCTCAGAACTCGCAAACCGCGAAAGAGTGAGTACCTATCTACCCATAATGGGGTACTTGGTGCATTAATATCGCACATCCTGAACCTTGGAGGTCTAATACAGTCTTACAGGTTCATCGAATCTCAAATCCGACTGGAAGCTGATGCGCGTGAAGTGCTTCCATATGTGAGCTCATCCCCTCCATACCGACGTGAGACGGGCGAACGACGTACTGACCTTTATGCAAGTCATTTGACACCTGCACACAAGCTCTAGGTCCCCTTCGTCAATCACTTTTCTCCTGCCTCACCTGCAACCCTCCTCCGACCACCTCTGATGGACCTTACACCCCCGCAGCCGTATGCTACTCCTGCTCTATCTCTTGCCACGGCGAACATGAGCTCGTCGAATTATTTAACAAGCGAAGCTTTGTCTGTGACTGTGGAACGACCCGCCTGCCTGCCTCTTCCCCATGCAATCTGCGGAACGACCCTAAGACCGGCGCGAAGGGCGTGCACTCGGATGAGGCACACCCAGGAAACACGTACAACCATAATTTCCACAACAAATTCTGCGGATGCGGAGAGGATTATAATTCGGACCTGGAACGTGGTACAATGTTCCAGTGTCTGGGTCTGGGGACCGTAGAGACGGGTGGTTGCGGGGAAGACTGGTGGCATCCGGAATGTCTGATCGGACTGCCGCGCGACTGGTACAAAAATGCGAAGAAGGATGGAGCTGTTGGAGGAGAAGAAACAGCAGCAGCAGATGAAGACGAGGAGGAAGGGGATACGCCTCTCCCTCCTGGGTTCCCCGCAGAAGAAGACTTCAACATCTTCCTCTGCTACAAGTGCGTTGACTCAAATCCCTGGGTAAAGCGTTACGCAGGGACAACGGGATTCCTACCTCCTGTCTACAAAGAGGGTGGACTCGCCAAATCTTCCGAGGAGCATAAACCTGCTCCGGAACAACCAAGCCAGACCACAGCAGAGCAGCCCAGCAACCCCAAGAAACGCCCAGCCGAAGACACCGAGGAAGAAAGCGAACCAGCGTCAAAGCGACAGAAGGACGCTGAGACTAAACCCGAGAACAACGACGACACCAAAAACCCTCCTGAACCCAAACCCACCACCCAGGATAGCGAAACCACCACCGAACCCAAACACGCCCTCCTTCCCAAAACCATCCCCACCTCCACCTTCTCCCTCTTCCTGAAAGACGACTTCCGCGACCACTTCTGCCGCTGCCGCGATTGTTACCCCAATCTTGCCGCGCACCCACAACTCCGCGAAGACGAAGAAACCTACGAGCCCCCCATGTCCGAAGATAGCGATGGCCCCAACGGCGGAGGCAGCACCGGCACCGGCAGTCTCTTAGACCGCGGCGAGGCAGCTCTCAGCAACATCGACCGTGTCCGCGCCATTGAAGGCGCCATGGTGTACAACCATCTCCGCGACAAAGTGAAGGAATTCCTGACACCGTTCGCGGAGACCGGTCAGGCTGTTAGCGCGGAAGATATCAAGGCGTATTTTGAGAAGTTGCGAGGTGATGATAAGTCTATTCGGGAGGCGGCTTCTGCTGTCTCGGGGAAGAAAGACGGAGATGGGGAGGGTGAAGGGGATGGCAATCGCAAGGAACAGAGTGGTATGTACAATTGATTTTGAGAGATGTTTAATCTGTTGTTGGGTTATGGTTGCTGACTGGATGGCATCTATCTAGGATATTGATTCTAATGCGCCATTTTTGGTGGGACCTGGTTGTATATGGCTGGGCATACTGGATGAATGATGACAGGATAATAGGTGACTTCTGGGATGGGTTCATGGACATGGTTTGGGAAGGGCGTCGATATGTGTCATTTGCATTTAACTTAAGATTATCTGACGGACCCTGAGGATTCGAGGATTAAACTGATTAGATACCGTGCCACAGATGTAATTCTAGTATGACCCGTTGGATGCATGCTGGCTAGCCCGGAAGATGCATGAATAGCTAGTTATGTGCATGAAGAGATGACAATGCAAGAAAGCTGAAACTCCAGTTCCGAATGCACAACTGAGATCCCGAATCCAATACTGTCCAAGTTGAAACGCCTTGAAAAACAGATACCCAAGGGCAACTCTCCCATCACTCTTTCAGACGCTTAGTTGCTCTTCCCAACAGACTATCATCTGGCAGTCCGCTCCGCTTCGTACCAGGTAAGCTACCAGAGCGAATGTCATGGTCATCCTGCGTCACACGGCGATGGGGATATTTGCCCTCGAATCCCTCAAAGCAATTAGCTGATATGGGGCCTCCGTTCTTGAAGTACGGATGCTCGAGGGCTTCTTGGGCGGTGATTCTCTTAGTGGGGTCGTACTCAAGCAGGCGTGACAGTAGATCGAAGCCATCTGCACCTGGTGTGCCGGCACTCGAATTGGCGGAGTATCCGTTGTTCTTCAGACAGTTCTGATACCAGACTTCCAAATTTGACGATCTGTTAAAGTGTCCCGGAGCTCGTGACATTGCCAGCGACTGGAGCTGTGAATACTCGGGCATAGACACTAGGCCCGGCCAGATCTCCTTGGATGGCAGTCCCATGATCTCGATGATTTTCATCATTTGGTTTCGCTGAAATGGCACCGTCTTCTTGCTGTCCATCTTGGCCTCCTCGCCCTTGAAAATGGGTCGGAGAGAAAGTAGCTCTGCAAAAATGCAACCGACGGCCCACAAGTCAACAGCTGGTGTGTAGTGTCGGCTACCCATCAAAAGCTCAGGTGCACGGTACCAGATGGTGACGACGACCTTGTCTCCAGAGAAAAGGGAATTGAGAGGTTTGTAGAACAGTCGGGCAAGTCCCAGATCACCGATGCGGATAGCACCGCTCGAAGTTACCAAGATGTTTGCTGGTTTGAGGTCCCGATGTAGTACCCAGTTGGTATGGAGGTAGAGCAAGCCATTGAGCAGCTGGAACAAGATCGACCTGACCATAAGGGCGGGAATCGCATGTCTCTGCGGTTGGGTGTGATGGTGAATGATCTGCAGGAGATCATGCTCAGTGTACTCAAAGACCATGAAGATACACTTGTCCTCCAAGATGATCTCTGCCAGCCCCACTACATTGGGATGGTCAAGTTCTGAGCACAAGGCCATTTCCCGGATGGCCGATTGCGAGAGACCAGTATACTGAACGATTTCACCTTCTTTATCCGGCTTGAACCTACAACACGTGAGTCATCCGAGGTCCATGCGTCAATGGGATGATGCTCACTTTTTAATTGCGAATTCCCCTTTCTGGCCATTTTTGCCTAGGGCCTTATAGACACGGCCATAGGTACCGCTGCTGATAAATCCCACGATGTGGTACCTATCGCTCACACGTACTTTGCTGGTGTAACCAGTGCCGGGAGGCTTTCTCGTATCTAGGCTCTCTTGATATAGGAGATGTGTCAGCATTGAGACCATGCGCTTGTCCACAACTAACGTAAGAATTCAACGGCCAATCAAATTCCACGCGCAAGGATCAAGGGGGAACAAGCCCGAGAAGCCAAAAGGGGTAGGGGACAAGACGAGCCAAAGAAGGAGACGAGAGGGTGAAGCCCCTATAACCAGCCGAAAGCGGCGGGAGTTGTCTGGAGAGGGAAAGCCATTACCACGTGGATAAAACCCGCCGAGAGAATTATAGAACGGGAAACTCTTCCCAAACATCATGAGAACAGACAGGCAGAACAGCTGTTAGACGCCCGGGAGAGAGAAAGGAACGGAGAGAAAGAGAGATAGAGACTGTTCGAGGGCATTTAATGGTATATTAAGGAAAGATCGGACAATAGCAAGGTTCAACCAAAGTACATGGTGACGGGTCAGGTTCAAGAGAGAAGCGAAGTGGCAACACGGGCTCGAGAGGGTGCTCGTAGGAAGCAAGAGAAGTAGTCAAGAGTCAAGAGTCAGAGTAACAGTAACCGGTATTACCATCAACAGCAGCCTGCAGGCTCTTCTTCAGGGACAGACTTTGGCTGACGGTGGCCGCAGCTGGCCTGGAAGTCGCACTTAACGGGCCGGAAGAGGAAGGCGGGTTTGTCAGACTCATGGACGAGGTGGAGGCGACCGGTTAGTGGTTAGTGGTTAGTAGTAGTACTTTTAGTCGATCGATCTGGGGCAAAAGAGAGAGAGACGGGGGGAGGGGATGGGGGGTCCGTGGAAACTGCAAAGCTGCGATGGTGACGTGAACCATGCGCGGAGACACTGATCTCCACCACTAGGTATGGGGAGAGCCTAGAAAGTACAACCTGCAGGAGGAGCCTGAAGGGCCAGTGATCGCGACGGACAAACAAGCGCCGATGAGAGGAGCAACGGAGAGGAATCATTTTGGGGAAAGTGAGGCTGCTTCGGGGGCTGGCTGACTCAGCTGTCTGTCTCACTCAACAACATGTTTGTTTGCTTGATGATACCTCGATACATCGTCGTACTACCTACTATCCCATTACTACGACTATTAGATACTACTCCCTTCTGCAGGGTTTCACAATTAATCTGTCAAGGGTTTAATTGCGTACTTTTGTCCCCAAGTCGCACCCCATCCTCATTTTCCAATTCCATCCGATCTTCAGCTCTTATCGGCCCCCTCCCCTGATTCCCCGATAACGCGGAGTTTCCTTGTCCCGATACAAACGCCCATCCCGCAACGTCATCAGAACACTACTCCGTGGCTGGCTCGATTCCCTCCAGATGGTTGCAATGCCCGGGTGGCAGCAGATTTGACCCCGTCCACTAA
Source organism: Aspergillus sclerotioniger CBS 115572 (assembly GCF_003184525.1). Lineage (NCBI taxonomy): Eukaryota > Fungi > Ascomycota > Eurotiomycetes > Eurotiales > Aspergillaceae > Aspergillus > Aspergillus sclerotioniger. Next base: position 566,935 of record NW_020291005.1, on the reverse strand, counting down.
GTGAGATCTCTGTTGATTGGAGAATCCTCTTCCCAGAACGCAACATCTTGACTGCGCCATGGCTTCCCCTGAGCCGATCCGATCAAGGGTCACGCCATACTTGATCTATCTAGTGTTTATCACGACTTTAGGACCACTCCAATTCGGTTATCATTTGGTGCGCATTAATCTTTCACTGCTGTAACCTAAGAATCCCGCACGTACTGACCCTGAGCTTCGACAGGCCGAACTTAATGCACCCCAGGCTGTGATTACTTGTGAACGGAAGAGCATCCATTCCTCCACCAAAGCACCCTCTCTACCACAATGCATCCCAATGAACGCGTCGCAATTTGGCTTAGTGTCTTCTATCTACACTCTCGGTGGTCTTTTGGGAGCCCTGCTGGCAGGGCCAGTTGCCACCAAGCATGGCCGTCTATTCGCTTTACGAACGACAACCGTCTTTTTCATCCTCGGGCCTGTGGCTGAGACATTCGCATCCAACATACCCCTCCTGAGTCTGGGTCGGCTGCTGGCTGGCATTGGCGCGGGTGCTGCGATTGTCGTCGGTCCAATCTACATTTCGGAGATCGCCCCGCCCAGCGCCAGAGGTTTCTTCGGCGCCTTCACACAGGTCATGACCAACGTCGGTATCCTATTGACCCAGTCACTAGGGTACTTCCTGAGCAAAGGAAGTATGTGGCGGATTATTCTCGCCGTTGCCGGTTTCATTGGAGCTTTACAGCTCCTTGGCCTCACCCTAGTGCCAGAAAGCCCCACTTGGCTTGCCGAGCATCAAAAGGGGAGTCTGGCCAGAGAGGTTCTACAACGGATACGCGGAAAAGATGCCGACATTGAAGAGGAAATCGAAGGATGGCCAGCTTCAGCAGGTCCCTCAGATGGTTCCGGGGAAGAGCAATCCCTGCTCACGCCACCGTCAGGCAACATACCACCCAAACAGCCCCCCGTCACGATCCTACGTGCCGTCACTGACCCCTCCTACCGTCCAGCCATCATTGCCGTCGTCGGGGTCATGGTGGCACAACAGTTCACCGGTATCAACAGTATCATCATGTATAGCGTTTCCCTGTTACAGAGCATCCTTCCCACCACCGCAGCCCTCCTCACAGTAGCCATCTCCGCCATCAACCTAATCATCACCCTCGCCTGCTCCCCACTTCCCGACAAAATCGGCCGACGATCCTGCCTCCTTCTCAGCATCAGCGGCATGGGGTTCAACTCCATGCTCCTAGCTCTAGGCATATACTTCAACCAGAAGGTCCTCTCCGCGATCGCAGTGCTACTCTTTGTAGCCTGCTTCGCCGTCGGCCTTGGCCCAGTCCCCTTCATCTTAGCCTCGGAGCTCGTCGGCCCTGAAGCCGTCGGCGCAACGCAAAGTTGGGCCCTAGCAGTTAACTGGATCGCAACCTTCGTGGTAGCGCAATTCTTCCCCATGCTGAACGATGCCCTAGGCGGCCGAGGCAAGATCTATTGGGTGTTTGCCGTTATGGCCTGCATTCTAGGCGGATTTATCTACTGGCGCGTTCCAGAAACTAAGGGGAAAGCCACTGCCGATGAGGTCTGGGGGAGAGACGATCGTCGAAGACGCGACTGAATATAATGTTCGTAGGTGAACTTGGTTTTCGGTGCGTAATGTTTGTGCACTGCTTATCTTAACATATGGTATAGTGAGATGTGCGCACTAGCTTTTCTAAGATATGGTGTTTTATTGGGACTTTTTTTTTTCCGGGGGTTTCATTTGTGTCATTCTTACTTGAGCAGATTGAGAAACAGCATACTTTTAGGTTACTCGGTGTATGGCTTTGATGGATGGATCTACTGTGATCGTGCCCAAGCCAGTTTTAATACCCAAATCAACGAGAATTACTCGTCGCCAACGAGTGTGAACTGGGCCTTGGCGACGAGCAATCTTTTTTTTTCTTTTCTTTTTTCTATGTAAGACCGACCTCAAGCCCCCCCCAAAACAATATTGATGTTGCATGCAACTCAACACAATGAACAAACATAACGAACTCCCCGCTGTAGGCCTGCTTTTGTAATCCAAAAAGCTCCCGCATGCTAACTGAACCATCAATCATAACCTCATTATCTCATGCCCCATTTTTCATATCCCGACGTTATATAAGTAGGCTTCAACATATGCACCGCACCGCGTTAGTTCCACGCAAGACCCTCTCAGTAGTGGCTCTCTGACAGGATTGGCTGGGCGTGTTCCAGTACCGGGGTAGAACTGGTAGAATTCTTCACCATCAGGCGATCTCTGGCCACTTCTGGGTCCCAGTCGGTTTCTGGCTTTTGGCATTCAACACCAGCCTGCTTTAGCCATTTATCCCAGGCAGATGTTTTAGGAGCCAAGTCCTCACCCTTCCAGACCCATTCGACCTTCCTGGTCTCACGAATAGCTTCCCACAAAGCTCTAGTGTAGCTGCTCGTCACTTTTTGTTCCGTTTGCTTTACAATAAATCGGCTCATGTCCCATGTGTCTTGGGGTTCGGTCAGCAGAGCTAGGGCCCAGTACAGGATATTGAGGATGATGTACGCGGCACCGACGGCGATTTGCATCGTCCACCCGCAGTTACTGAATAGGATGATCGACGCCATGAGTAGGACTGTACTGCAGGCCAGGAGCACCTGGTGGGCTCGACCCTGGAATACATAACGGCAGCTCTCTGCTCCACCGTACAGCTCTCTTGTTATCTCCTCGGCACATTTGACCACCACGAACGCTCCATGACGCGTCTTCATGACAATATCTCCGTCAAGTACTTGGGTTTTCGTGGGCCTGGTTGCTAGTCTCGGATACCACTGCGCAGAAAGACAGGCAGAACTGGTGGACAGAGACATGGCTGCAAGGCCGACGAGAGCCACGCCGTCATGGATCATACCAGCCCAGATGAAGAGTCCGATGGTCATTAGGATCGAGATCAAGGTCACCAGGTTCAATGGACACAGCGTCCGTAACGGGATGGTTACTGTATTTTTGCTGTCCGGCCTTCCTTCTCTCTCAACATCCGCCTTCTTCTTGCCGTATGTGATTTCGTAGGAACGAAACTCGAATTCCTCGAGCTCCTCGAGCTTATGGATGACGTTGGCAAAGAAATTAAGTTCCGTGAAGCGCGTGCCGGAGTAGACGCCGATGATGTTGACTTCTTTGACGGACGGGAGTCGCGTGGGCCGATCGGTATCTATGAGCGATTCGGGGGCTGGTAGGATACGCGGAAATCCGGCAAAAGTAGATGCTGTAATGGCTTGCTTATGCTTTTCGATGGATGACCCTCCGATAACGGCTAAAAGAGAGACGATATCGAACCGCCAGCTCTGCGCATCGGAATCAAGCGTTGTCGGGAACCAGCCCATCTCGCCTTGACGCGGAGTTGTTGTTCGCTAACGGGTATAGAAATGCTAGAATTATAATAATATCAAAGAGTAAAAGTAGAGTAGACTGTAAATTCTTACAGCAAGTTGCTAGGGTATTTGTAGGTCGTGGGGGTGTAAGTCCGGGCCATGAGCGGATGGGGGCGAGGAGCCTTATAATAATAATCTGTGGAGGAACCCAGGTAAGCACTACAATTTCCCGCGAACTGAAATCCAGCCTCGTCCAATCAATTGGGCGATGCAGATGCCAGCCACCTTTATGATAGGTGGTGTTCAGCGCAGCTCCATCTGCATCCCGAAGCGCTGCATTAGCGGTCAAACTAATCGTGGCCTCGACTCTGCTAGCACATCTTAACAATATCAAGCTTGAAGATCTCGATAGACTCGTGGACAGTATAGACAAGCAGGTAGAAGCCTCTGGCCCTAAACGTGTCAGCGGATTGTCAAAGAACGCCGCAGTTGCTTAGCATCGTGTATGGTGATAGTTGGGGGAAGAGGGGTTTTCGGTACTGCAGCGTGTGCGGGTGTCCCGAGTGATCGCTGAACACCTAATCGCAGGGTTTCAAAAGATCTGATGGGTTCGTCGTCTAGTGGTGAACCAGAACCAATTATAGAACTGCATGCTGCACCTTAATCCAAGGTAGGTAAGCAAACAAACAAGGGCCTGTAATATATTCCTAGGTAGATTCGCTGGCCGCTCTTGATTTGATGGCTTGACGTGCATCGCTCTCCGACTCGGGGTCTTGTCGCCGTTCTTGCGCTTTTCCTTCCCTTTTTTGAAAGATGAACTGTCGAGTGAGGCAATCGGGAGAGTGATTCCCCAAGGGTGTGCGTACAAAGTCAGAACCAGATGCGAGTCAATGATAGACTTTGGGAAACATGACCCTTGCCGGCGACCCCACCTTCACAGCAAGTGACCCGTGTCTGCGTATGTCACCATCAAGTAGAATCACGCTTCTCCGAGCCTTCGAACTCCAGGACGCGATCGGGAAGTAGAATAATATCGTCAAGGTCAAGGATGTTGGAAGCAACGAAGCGAGGGATTCCCCACAACGTGTATCTGTTCTATCTGCGGGCGCAAAGACCACGCTTTCCCAAGCATCGCAATGAGCAGGTAACACAAGCTGGCTGTAATAGTTCAATAATGAATATGAACTGACCAGTCGCTTTGACAATATGCGGGCGGCACGGTATACCCTTTGTCCAAGCGAGCATTCATCGTCAGCATCCAGGTAACTTGAGAGTCGCTTGAGAATAGCCTTAGCATGGAGTATTTTCACTCCTATATATCTAGTAGCAGTCTAGTATCATGTATCTAGATAGATAAACAAGTCCTACTGGCTGTCGGAACTCGGAATGAAAAGCATCAACCGATGGACCGAACCGTGGATGAAAGGAGGGGCCTGCACCGTGGCTGCACGGCTGCACCATCAACGATTCAACAAAGCAGCGTCACCGCCTGCAGATAGTTAGTTAGTTAGCAATATAGCTTAGTCAGCTGCTTCCGGCTGCTTCCAGCTTCAAATCAATCACGAGATGAAGCCCGGTCCTACCATCCGATTTCTCCGGTTATTCCCAATTTTCTATTCCTGTGTACGAAAGCATTGACAGTTTGACATCCTCCGGAGTGGGGGTGCAGGGCTTAGGCAGGGGCCGACACAGCCCGTCGTCTTGCCCGACTGATTATCTCACATAGACATCCATTGGATGCGCCGGATCGAGGGGCAGTCGATCTGCTGGTGAATTCGCCCTTATTGGGCCTCTGGACGAACTCATGAGGGGTTTACAGATGACGTCCAGGCAGCAAGAAATTTGCTCGGCGCAGAAGTAACAGTATCTCAGTACGAAGTAGTTCCAGTGGTTCGTCCATCTGGAGATGGAGGCCATGACCCCTTTTGCAGAGAGTACCTAAGTGGTACTACCGCTGGCTGGCAAGCAGATGGGATTCATGCACCCAAGAGCCACACCCTCTAGGCAGCCAATTTTCCATCCTCGCAAGACCATACTCATTCGACCGTTCCACTTCTTCTATCAACTTCTAGCCTTGTGGCGTCGGTGAATTACTGGGGTCTAATTAATGGGATAAATCTTAACGTTCGGGGTACCCGGCGGCTTCCGCAAATCCTCCTGTTCCTATGGATGGGGTCGCTTCAGCCACCATTAGTTTTGTAAATTGTAACTTTGGACGACAATCATCATAAGCCTTGGGGGCCGAGGATCAAAGCGAGAAATCGATCAGAACTCAACAGTGCGACATCCTCCCCACTCATATACGAGGCCGTGTTGCTCTGCTGCTCCCCTTTCCCTGTGACCAGACCCAGTCCTGGTCCCGTCGTCAGTTTCCTATTATTATTTCTATTATTACTATTATAGCTCCTCCTCCTCTTCCTCTCGTTCTTCTTCTACTTATTAAGACTCTTATTATAATTAGTATTATTCTTGTTGGGGACAAGGTCTAAGACTACAGCCGCACACCCCCGTTCACCCAGCTCGTGCATTAAGCTTTCCCTCCCACCACATTTTCGTCTCCTTTGGCGCGATGCTCCTGGCCCTGCATTTTTAAAGGTGTCAATTGCAGGGTGGGTGAAGTTCTCCTGTTGTTTCCCGCGCAGTACGACCGTGGCTCCGTCTCTTGCTCTCACTGGGCCGACCCAAACCGATCTTACTTAGATCAACCGGCAGTCCAGTTGACCTGACTGACAGGCAACCACACCGTGACATCTCTCCGTCGCGGTGGCCGGGGAGCTCTTGACACTGTTCAATGTGCTCTACTACCAAACCCCCTTCACGCTTCATTTACTTCCTAAACTTTTTCTAATCTTCCTTTGCGCGTCCAGTCTTGTGTGTTGACGCGACGTGTCCGCTTTCAGCGACCCTGCTCCCCCGCACTTCCGGCCGGTCACCATGGTGCGGTTACCGTTGCCACAACGTCTCAGCACCCACCTGAGCACTAAAAGCAACAACCCAACTCCCGGTCAAAGTAGGAGCGCAAGTCCGATGAGAATGCCTGAACAGAAGCCGTTGATCCTGAAGGTCTCTGTTATCCGGGTGAGTAAGAGCGTCGCATCCACGGCCGCGCGGAGCTCAACGGAAGCTCTGATCAGAGTTCCGTTGACCTGCTAACTCGTGTTGTCCACACCACCAGGGACGAGATCTTGCAGCCAAAGATCGAGGCGGGACCAGCGATCCGGTATGCCCCATTCCACACAGTCAGAGACCTATGATATCCGTGTAGACTGTTGTAGCTGACAACGGCTTCTTTACGCAGTATTTGGTAGTTACTCTCGGAGACGCACGACAGTCGACACCCACAATCCCCAAGACATTGAATCCAGAATGGAACGTGACATTTGAAATGCCAGTGGTCGGCGTACCGCTGTTGGAGTGCATTTGTTGGGATCACGACAGATTTGGCAAAGATTACCTTGGCGAGTTCGATATCCCGTTGGAGGACATATTCCATAACGGCGACGTACACCAGCAGGTAGGCGTTCGCCCTATGCAACCGGAACCGAGTAGAGCTGACTTAGAACCTGAAGCCAAAATGGTATACACTCAGGTCGAAGCGGAAACCGACAAAGAAGAAGGACAGTATGGTGTCCGGGGAGATTCTTCTACAGTTTTCAATTATCGATGCATCGAACCCTACCGCCTCACCGACCGAGACATATCAGAAATTCAGAAACTTGGTCTGTGCTGGGGATGAAGAGGATGAATTCCTGCAGGTCCCGTCCATGATGCTGGACGATGCCGATAGAGACGAAGAGACCTCAGATGAGACGGATGATCCCACGAAGCCTGAGGTTGTGGAGAAGCGGAAACGTAGACTGCGTCTCAAGCGCCTGAAGCGCAAATCTCTTGCAGCAAGAGCATATCAGTTTTCTGGTGCTGGCAACGGGGTGCAGGGTATCGTTTTCATGGAAATCGTCAAGGTGACGGATCTTCCGCCGGAACGGAATGGTGAGGCATGCCTGCCCTATGGTTTTCGCGTTTGCTGACCCGTAACAGTAACACGCACTTCTTTTGACATGGATCCATTTGTTGTCACATCCCTCGGCAGAAAGACGCTTCGAACGCCGGTCGTGCGTCATAATCTCAACCCAGTATATAACGAGAAAATGGTGTTTCAGGTTATGAAACACGAACAATCGTACACCATCGGTTTCACGGTTATGGACAGAGACAAGTTCTCCGGAAATGACTTTGTCGCTTCCGCTTCGTTTCCCGTCCAAACTCTCATCCAGTCAGCTCCCGAAGCCGACACTGAAACCGGATTATATAAATTTGTGGACCCAGCATCTGATCTAACGGGAGCTGACCCGGGCTCTGTCGCGAGACCCCCTGAGATCAAGATTGCAATCAGCCGGTCCCCTTCAGTCCAGAGCTTGTCGACTTCTCCCAAATTCGGTACGACCCCCAGGGGCTCCTCTACTTCCTTGTCAAGCCAGACATTGCAAGAACAGTCGACCTTGCTCCCTCCGCGAAGTATCCCTGAGCAGGGTGAGAGCAGTAACCCGTCCACCCCGACAGCGGCCTCTTTCGAGGGCGATCCGATCGGCCCGCTCGAGTCAAACGGCCTTCAGGTCTATCGGATCCAGTTGGCGTTGAAAAACAAGGAGAGGTGGGAGGATAAGCACTTCCCGGAACTTTTTGTCAAGGCGAAATATATGCCCTACCGTGCACTCCGGCAGCAATTTTGGCGACTCATGCTGAAGCAGTATGATGCCGATGAGAGTGGCCGTATTGACAAAGTCGAACTCACGACGATGCTCGATACGCTCGGGTCAACCTTGAAGGAGTCTACTATCGACAGCTTTTTTGAGCGTTTCAGCTTGGAGAACCAGCCCAGTGAGACCATGGACCTGACGTTTGACCAGGCCGTCATGTGTCTGGAGGATACACTTCAGGCTTTGCAAAAGGACCCTGGCTCACCTCCCAAGAAGCTCACTCCCACTCCGTCGACAGCCAGCCGCGAGAGCGATGAGCAATCTAGTGGCGATGAGATCACTGTCGAACCAGGTAATGCCGATCCTCATACTACGTCCGTACCGACGCTGTGTAGCGATGAGCAGCCGAGTTCGGCCGAGGAGGATCTTCGCCCTGATGATTTGGGCGATGAACGGGGCGAAGAGCATGTTATCGAACTGAGGGAGTGTCCTCTGTGCCATCAACCACGTCTCTCATCACGGTCTGATGCTGATATTATCACACACATTGCTACATGCGCGAGCCGTGACTGGAGACAGGTAGATAACCTTGTCATGGGCGGATTTGTAACATCGAGTCAGGCGCAGCGCAAGTGGTACACCAAAGTTATCACAAAGATTTCCTATGGTGGATACAAGCTTGGGGCGAATTCGGCCAACATACTTGTTCAGGATCGAGTTACGGGCCAGATCAATGAGGAGCGTATGAGTGTCTATGTCCGGCTGGGCATCCGGCTGCTATATAAGGGACTAAAAAGTCGGGAAATGGAGAAGAAGAGAAGTATGCTTTGCTCTTGATGGTTCTCGTCTGGTCTGCAAATCACTGACATCTATCTTACAGTCCGCAAAATCTTGAAATCACTCAGTATCAAACAAGGCAGGAAGTACGACGACCCGGCATCGGCAAGTCAGATCCGGGACTTCATCAACTTCCACCAACTTGACATGTCTGAGGTCTTGCTCCCGCTGGAAAAGTTCAGAAACTTTAACGAGTTCTTCTACCGGGCCCTCAAGCCCGATGCTCGGCCCTGCTCGGCCCCCGAGGAGCCCAGAGTCGTGGTGTCACCCGCCGATTGCCGGGCAGTCGTTTTTGACCGTATTGAAGAGGCGACCAGCATCTGGGTCAAGGGACGGGAGTTCTCCGTTGCCAGACTTCTGGGCGATGCTTATCCCGAGGATGTGAAGCGCTTCAAGAACGGAGCCTTGGGAATCTTCCGCCTCGCGCCGCAGGATTATCACCGCTTCCACATCCCGGTGGATGGCGTCTTGGGAGAGCCCAAGACTATTGAAGGTGAATATTATACCGTGAACCCCATGGCCATTCGCTCCGCGTTGGATGTGTACGGCGAGAATGTCCGAGTCTTAGTGCCAATTGACTCGGTTACTCATGGCCGCGTCATGGTGGTCTGCGTTGGAGCCATGATGGTCGGAAGTACAGTCATTACTCGCCAGGCTGGAGAGAGGGTGTCCCGAGCTGAAGAGCTTGGATACTTCAAATTTGGTGGAAGCACTCTCCTTCTACTCTTCGAAGATGGGGCGATCAATTTTGATAGCGACTTGGTAGACAATTCGAAGGGCCCTCTAGAGACATTGGTAAGAAACACCCTTGCTGATCCTGGCGCATGGTCATAGCTAACATGGTCTTCCTACCAGATCCGAGTTGGCATGTCTGTGGGCCATAGCCCGGACATCGCTCAGTTTGAGCCGGACATGCCCAAGAAGACGGAAGATATCTCTCTGGAGGAGATGCAAGCCGCCAAGCGCAGAATCGAAGGCAGTCTGGCACCTCCGACCGATGCTACTGCCTTTGCGTAGTGAGCTTCGCTCTGCCTTGCTTCGCCTCCCAATTCCTATTGCGACGACTCAGCGGGGTTGATTCATTTCGGGCGTTTACAGGTACATGAACAGGGCCAGGAGCCTTGGTAGCGATTTCCAGCACACTTGTAAAGATTACAATCATTAGGCAGGACGACACGGGCAGCATGCAAGCGGGGTTGTATACTTGTTAGATACTAGAACATACGTAATGAACATAGGGTTGAATACTACTCCGTACTTATCCCCCAAGACTGTGTAGTCGATGATGTTTGCAGGCCCGCGGTGTCACCCCGAACGGGACTAGCGCCTCCCCACGCGCCACGACCAAAACAAGCGCGTGCTGCGGCAACTCGCAAGAGCCAAATCCCCCCCGTCATCCCGATGCCAGAGCTTGGCCCTTCTGCGCAAGGAGCCCAGGGAGTTTCCGCCATTCGATCTTCAATCTCAACTCGCCTGTCTCGACCGGTCGCCCGCCATTGTCGCGTCCCCTGAACCGTTGTTGACCGCGCAACCCGCATCAACACACGTCCCTCGGATCGCACCCCCTCCCGTCGTCGAGCTACCCGGACACCTGCGACCGCACGAATTCGAATCAATTTACACCCAGAACCAGAGATCAGAGAAGTCGGGGGAGTCTGTCAAAGCACGATCGTTAATTCCAATTCTTGTCGATTCTCCTGTTTCAACCCGTCCGGACTGAAGGATTTGCGGTGACCGAAGACCTATCAACACAGCGGGAGGAATTCTTCGCGGGCACCTCAATTCGCGGTTGATTTCTTCCCAGGAGGCAGAAAGAACAGATTGTGCGAAAAAGTCTTACACTCAACTTCAGTTCTTGACCCTTTCGATCCGTCGCTCCTTTTTTGTTTCCTTTGTCCGCCTACAACCCCGCCTTGACTCGGTCCTGACATGACCGTCACTGTTTTGGCTTCTTCTACCACTAAGACGAAACGTCGCGAACCGTTACTGGCTATCGATATGGCGACGTCCCAGGCGCAGGCGCGTCCCGCCGCGCCTGGAAGAAGCGGGGGAAGGAGGACGAGCGCGCGGTTGAGTTTGAATAAGCAAGATCGAAATGAAGAGAAGTTGAGCGCGGCGGAGAGGAAACGGAAAGCTGGTGAGTGAACTTGGGTGATTGATGGAAGCTTGGCTGGAGTACTCGTGATGGTGTTTTATGCGGGAAGGGTGTTGAAGTGCTAATGCCTGATCTTATTGTACAGCACCCTTTGAGGAGGATATTGAGGGGTTCCAGTTCTCGCGCATCACGACTAAAAAAGCCAAACCGTCAGAGGCGAAAAAGGCACCGTCACCTGTACCGGAAGAACCACCCCAACCATCACCCAGACGAGGGCGACCTCCGAAAAAGCGAGCAGAGAAGAAATCGGAGCCTGTTGCGGAACCGAAGAAGAAACAGACTGAGGGGACTGGGAAGAGAAAGACGAGAGGAGCTGCAAAGGCTGCGGCAGCTCAGGTTGAGCAAGAACCTCAGTTAGAGCCTCAACCGGAACCGCAACCACAGCCAGAACCAACGAAACGTCCTACACGCTCTACACGGAAACACGACCAAGCTGAGGTGGTACCCCTGGAGAAGAAGCGGAGGAAAGGCAGGCCGAGTAGTTCGAAGAGCGACGCACAGCAACAGCAACAGCAGCATCCGCCGCCGCTGCAAACGCAACCAGTGAATGGCTTTGTGTCTCCGGAGCAACAGCAGCCCGGGACGGCTACTACGATTGCTTTGCCTCTAGCGGATACGCCGGTCATCCAGCGCAATAGGGAGATGCGGGGGAAGAAATCCGTGAAAGGAGGAAACAGGCGGAGCAGTCTCGGGATGAGAGGACGGAGAGCCAGCTCCCTGATTGACTCGGGAGCGTCTAATGGTGGGTATTGTGTACCGTTGTGCTTGCCTGGGTGCTAATTATATACAGCATTGCCACATAAAAAGGTCGATACGACAGATTTCTACAAGCACATTGCGGCCGACCTGCCGGAGCCACGGAGGATGCGGCAACTTCTGATCTGGTGCGGCACGCGAGCAATCGGCGATAAGCCGTCTGGATCGCGCTCAGAGGACGAGAGCGCTCGTCTAGCGGGTACGTTTGGTGCTGAATATTGCTTACACAGGCTAACATATCACAGCGCGGGTTATCCAGGAGGAACTGCTGAAGGAGTTCTCCACTAATTCCGAGCTCTCCAACTGGTTTGGAAGAGAGGATGTCAACCCTCATGCTCTGGTAGTCAAGAAGGAGAACCCGAAGAACATCCTTAATACAGAGAAGATCCAGGAACTAGAAGAGCAAATACAGAGGTGAGCGATGTCTGTCTCGTATGCAGCGACAGGAAGGAGCTAACAATGGCGTTATAAGGTTACAAAAAGAGCGACATGCTCTCAATGCACTCCTCCGACCAACAGAAATCCCTCGAATCAAGCCCACACCACCTTCACAATCAGAACCCGACACCAACCAACCTGCACAGTTATCACCCGAGCCCGAGCCAATCGATTTGTCTCTATTAGAACCCTCGCAACGGAGACTCTTCGCCCAGATAGACCCCGAAGCTGCCAAACAACCCGCAGACGCCCAGCCCATGGAAACCGAGCCTTCGGCCTCGGCCTCCGAAGCAAACATCCTCCCCCAAATGTCTCCATCCACCATATCCACCCGACTCTCCCGCATCACCAGCTCTCTCGCCCCGACCCTCGACTCCCTCGCCGCAGGCATACACGACATCGACCTGTATCGCACAATGTCCGACACAGTTTCGACCCGCGTGCTCCGCATCTGCGCTGAGCGCCTCGACGAGCGCGACAGCCGCAGCAGGGTCCGCCGACAGGCAACCGAAGCCAATGACGGCGGGAACTCCCAACAAGACCTAAGTCTCCGACCCCGACCCCGAGAAGACCTCGGCCTGATTCTGGGGGCGTTGAGCCGGATCGAACGGCGCTCATAGGAGCCCACGCCACATAATATAGTTAGGGACTTACCTAGGTGACGAAGCGATAAATATCATGGGGTTCACATTCTGTTATGTCATGTATTTGCGGGCTGGGCCTGTAGTAGGCCTCGGAGTTTGATTTCATACTTTGGCTTGGTTTGGTTTGGTTTGGTTTCGGTTAGCAATGGAGTTGGGGTGCGTGATGGGGGGACAGATACGTTAGGTTAGGTTATGTTAAGACAGGATGAATACATTGTCAATGGACATACTATAACCATAACCATAACCAAACTGTCTTGCATGCACTGCACGGAATTCCCGGTCTTCGTTCAATTCTTTGATCAATTCCATATCTAATTTCTTCCACCCACCTGACCTACACAGTACACTAAAGAAAAACTTTACAAATTCTTCACACAACATACTCACTAAAATCCCTACCTATTCGAGCAATCGGACAAAGAATCCGCAGTAGATGATTGATTTAAGTTCTGACTGACATGCATGGCTAGTATGCATAAATTCTGCACCCGAAACCGGTTTTGTTGGATGTTAGGTATGCGAGTACTAGATATGTTTGTTCCCCTCCCAACCTCCCGCCCCTCTGGTCGTCGGGTGGGTAGGTTGTTAATTGGTGATAGTAGTACTAGTATTTGATATATCTTTGGCATGTGGGGTATTATTTGCAGATTCTAATGTGCAGTTTCATGGGTTCGGGGGAGGGAGTTTTGGTGAATTGGGGGGTTGGTGGGGGATAGTATATACTATCTGGGTAGAACTATGGAGATGATACTACAGTCAGTAGCATTACTTCATATTATTATTAGATGGGTGTTTACTTAATTTAGTGTGGTAGTAGTAGTATGGCGTAGGATGATAGTATTTGATGTTTGGCTTAATTATTCTATACTCTCTTTGTTTAGGGGAAGGGAGGAAGGAGGAGGATGGGTGGAGAGATGATACTAAATTGTGAAAACATAATTGAATAGTAGTACTTAGTAAACTATATTAGACTGTACTAGTTGTATACGAAATCAAACGTAGCTTGCTTGTTTTACTACTTACACTACTGATTAATATTCACCGGTGTATATATGTCCGATCTAACCATGTACTATGTAGTTAAGAACATAACACCCTCTACAACCACCTACCTAACGATAAAAACGCAATCACGATAGAAATGCAGATTCTGCTATCATCTATCTATTCCCCTCTACAATACTACCCAGTATGCAGGCTCTAGTCTAATTCCAAGTGAGTACCCCATTCCCGCGTTTCAAAAAATTTCGACCCGGAGTAAGGGGGCAGGAGATAGGAGATTTTTGGACCGCGAATCCCGCGTTTCCTGTTCTCGGAAGGTTTCTTATCAGGAAGATCGACAGCTAGTACTTCTCGCTAGCTGGGGTGACTGCCCCGCTTGGAGATACTATCGGTATTCGATAGTTTCGTTAGTGGCAGGTTAGGGAGGTGAGTAGGTGGGGAGAAAGAGTTAGCTGGGGCAATCAATCATGGTTTGGGACTATTGCATTCTAGGGGGTTGCGGATATGACCGGGTCAAGTGGAGGTGGTACAGATACGTGCTCTGTAGATAGGATTGACTAGAACATTTAGTTAGGTTGGTGGATAGTGGGTGGGAAGTAAGGAATGTAGAGAGGACCACGTGGGGAGAGAAGTTCTCCGTAGGTATTAGGAACTATTTAGGTAGCTTACACTATACTGAACCAGGTCTTATCTACTGAATAGGTCGATGAAGAATGCCGATCAGGTGGGATGAACTCGTGCACGGATGTTGACGCTAGGAGAATACTTACTCTGTACTCCGTTCTATCGGGCGATGTTTATGCAGGTAGGTGATTAGATGAAAACCCCTCGTTCAAGTTAGATGATACACACCTGAGGAAATAACTCCGGTTAGGATCCACCAATGACCTCTTGCAACTGATTATGCAATGCTCAGGTCGTACTCAATGCTGTTGCTGCTCTGGATACAGACCAAGTGGTACATACTTGCTCGTATATGGCAGCTGGAATCGGTGCTCTGCTGTGGGCAGCCATTGCCCAGACAGTCCGGCACATTTTGCTGGAAGAGTGGGAGAGTTTAATTGGAGGGCCGCAAGAGAAATTCCATGTGATTGTGACGGTGATCGACGTCGAGAGGCAAGCCGACTGGAGGTCTAGAATGGTGGATGGATGTCTTCTGGACAGAAATCAACGGAGGTCAGAGGACAAAATATCCAGCGGCTTTCCCTCCGAACGAAAGTTCTCGACACGCAGGTACCTGATCTCACTGCAGACCACATGACAGGAACGACCGGGATCTAGAAGGTCGATGGGCTGGGCGCATGGAAGCCAACCATCGGCTCAGCTCACAGAACTAGAAGGACCAGGAAGATGGATGGACGGAGCCCAGGTAGGCGACAGCAGGGGAGCTGGGCCGGATTGCCGATTATTCCATATTTTAGCATATCTGGTGTTCCAACCGTCCTCGCAAAGAGCCTGGTGGTGGCGGCAGCGGCTGTGATTGGCTTGGATGGCAAGTGGTTGAGTCATTGCTGATGCGACTGAGACAATTTCTCGTTGCCTAAGGAGACTACTCCGTGGTGTTTGCCACGTCGACTGGATGGTGATGTGGTAGTGGCGATTGGGTTGTTGGTTTTGCGAGAACGACCCAGGACAAGTTTCACATGGGAAGGCTACATAGATAGCCTAGGTAGGATACCTTTTCTGTATATCTAGTCTCTGAGAGTCCGCAAATAAGCTCCGCCCCACCTCTGTTCCGGAGTTAGCTGAGCCAAGGGACCCCAAGTGGTGGCTGAGCTATGGCCGGTTGGCATCGGAGCTCGTGGAAGATACCTACCACGCCTTCTGCTGGCCTCCTGCTGACCTCCCGACTGTACTCGCGCTGAAAGTAACTGCACGGATATCCGGCGACGGCATCGTCCTGCGAATTCCCGCCGAAGAATGCCACTACCCCACAGATCCACCAGACGAAGCAACGTCCATGAATGATGATAAGGACATGCGCATCCGCCGGCTCGGCTGCCTCGCCTCCGCGGTGTCACTCTGGCAGGATGCATCCGTCCTCTTGCGCTCCTGAATGCAGAATTAAGTATTGGTCCTTGCGTTCGTGCAGTGCCACAGCCATCCTCGGCAGCGTTGAACGGGAGCGAGCTGGACCCGTGATGGGTGGGACAGCTTGCTTGCTGTGAAGAGCTGAGGGGGTTGAAGGGTGCAGCTAGGCGGCAGGTACGAGGCTTATTGGAGCTATTGGAGCTATTGATGGCCAATATCTTGCCCCCGTCGACTTAGACTCGGACCCATAGAGGCGAAGGTTGCGTAGACGTATCTACTGCCCGAGTTTCGTGAATAAACAGCCCGCATACCGGTATGAACCGCAGCCTCCCCAGAGTACAGAGGAAATGAGCCCAGCTCCTGAGCCCGTCGTGTAACCAGGGCCACCCCAATCATCCACCTGGAGAACTCCTTGACATCATGGGAAGGGGAGTAACACAGACCAGCAAGGTCGGGAGGTCGGGAGGCCGGGAGGGACTACTGGGGTACTTTGGTCTTTGGGCGTGTGTGGACAGCGGGGAGAGACGGGAGGTCAAGATGGGGTCGCCTGTTATTCATATCCATGTTGTTGTTCATCATGACCTGCTGCACTTACTCCGTTTGGTATCTACCCGGGCCGTTCTAAATATATGGTACTGATCACGCCAATGCGATGCAAGCCAGGCAGACAAATATGGCAGTGGGGCAGCCACGCTAGCTCTGCTCATCGCGAAAATCATGGAGCCAGTGGATCTGCCGTGACGACTGAGGCGATGCAATGCAATGATTTGGGGAATGCGGATCGGCGACATTACCGCCATGCCGACCGGTAGGGACGCCCAAGTAAGGAGTTTAAACGACCTAGTTCCAACGTCTCAGGTTTCCTCGGTCGTGAATTTCGTCCGGAGGGGCATCGAACGCGAAGAAAAGTATACTATGAGTACTGCCAAGGCGTCATCTAGGATGCCAGCGATAGTTGTTAGTGCTAGAGGACATAGCGCCATGTAGACACTATCTAGACACTAGACAGACACATCACCTGGAAAGCATTTCGGCCAGTATCTGGAACCCAGCGAATCGGCAAGGCGAGCCGCTGGCAGGCGGAGCTCCGAGTGCACGGTGCCTCGCCGCCTGAGGGGGGCGCAAATCCAATAGAGGGAGTTTAGTCGGGGGATGAACGGTCATCCGTCGCATTTGATCAGCAGGGACTAAGGCGGTGCTAGATATGTACTAGAGTAGTAGTACCCAGGGGAAGGGGATGGAAAAGAGTGGAGAGGAGAGAGAGGAGAGAGGAGAGAGAGAGAGAGGGAGAGGGAGAGAGAGAGAGAGAGAGAGAGAGAGAGAGAGGTGGTGAACGGGACTGGATCTAGTAGGTGGGGGAGGAGAGGTGCCGCGACTGCATCACTTGCAGCTGCCTTTCATCCAATCCCAGTCCTAACCTCATCCCTTTCACTCATCCCTCTTCCCTTCTCACCCTTTTTTTGGGGTTCCATCCACCCACTCACTTCCTTGACACAGCCCGCCATGTGATGGATACCAAAGATCCCCCGAAGCTTCGTAATCCAGCATTCGTCTGCCTCCCGACCCACCAGCATCAGACGGAGACGGGGAGCTGCTTGTACCTACACCGTAAGTCGACGACTGATCCATATCGCCATTCCGATCGACAGACAGCTCATATCCATCCCTGCAAGCTTCATTAGTCACCATGTCTGGCCGGCTCGCACCATCGGTCTGAACGATCGGGTAGCCGAACAGCAGACGGACGCGTCGACCTGATGGCTTGCTCCCATTCGTGCATCGCCGTGCTGGTCATCCGGAACAGCAGCCACGGGCTCCAGGCGTCCAGACTCCGCGACTCCAGACTTTGGGTTTTCTGTCGGCGGTCCGGTTCGGGCGCTAAGAGGTTGATAAACCTGGTTCCTCCTTCCGGACCCAGCCACGGTTCCACTCGGGGCTTTGCCTCTAGAGCACCACTCCAGAAAAAGAAAAGAAAAAATTAGGAAGAGCTTGAATTGACGCTGGAAAAGCATTCAGCAGCCCTTCCGTCCAATGCCGTTCGCAATACCCATGGTTCCTCCTTTCCTTGAAAGGTTCCAGAAGGTCGGTGGAGATCCGGATTGACAGGCCCCCCCAGAATTCTCCACCAGGCATCAGAACACAATCCCAATCAGGAAAAAGAAAGAGCGATGGATTCTGGCAGCAAACCAATCTGTATGGGAAGTACGCTGTAAGCACACAAACGACGTTGGAGAAATCAAGAAAAAGAGAAGCAGTCGCGGTGTCTAGACCGGCGGAGACTCACCACAATACCCTCACCACCGGCAGGAGCTCCCGGGAGAATGAAGGGACTAGCTAGACAGCCGTACCGACCGGCAGAGTCGGGGTCTGTGTCTCCAGTCGCGTCCTGCTGCAATCCATCCATCTAGTGTCCATCCAAGCCATTGTGACTTCCCCCTTGGGCCACGGTGGTACCGTATCGTGGAGCCCGTGGAACCAACCGGTTTCGTCAATGACGGCGGCCGCATCCAAGATAGTAGCCAAACAGTCTGAGCGCCGTTCTAGTCCATCGGGCTTGGGTGTCACCCTCTCAACCTTTGCTCCTGAATTTGCTCATGAAACCGTTTGGGTTGTATCCTGAAGAGGTCAATAGTTTTCTGAGCGCATACATTCAGCACCTGTCAGGCCTGGCGGACGGACGAGCATTTGACTTTGGCGGATTCGTAAGTTAGACCTCGTTCTATTTTATCATTTCCCCTGTCTAGGCCTTGAGGGGTCTGTGATCCATCCACTCAGATTCGTCACGGTTTCAACTTCCCCGGCCAAGGCAGTGATTTGATTTCTTTAGGGTGGCAACGACGCCTCTTGCAGCCGAAGCAGCTTCTGATACAAAACTTCCCCATCCCCCTTCGCTCTTATCCATCCCCTGCCCTGCCAGCCCCCACGTCAAGCACAGGCGCCCAGATATTTTCAGCCCGAATTGTCAATTTCATATTATTCCGCAAGCCCTCGTCCGCTACACAAAGCCAAGGACAGATCGCGCACATCCACTCTCTTCATATGATCATCGTGGTGCTTTGAGCTCCGTGATTGGTCCTGTCTGTCTCTACCCCAAGTTCACATTTCCCATATTCGGCTGCTTTCGCCCAGCAGAGCACCACTTTCCAGATCGTTCTCTCTGTCTGTCTCTTCATCATCACCTGCTTGCTCCCTTTAATCTCGTCCCTCAGGAAGGAAATCGAGTATAAGCCCACCCTCGTACCTCCACTTTGTCACCCCTCCTTCTCATTCTCTTCTACGCCCCCTCCTCTTATCCTACAGAGGAATTTCTTCTTTTGACCATTCAGGCTGCTTTGGCGTTGGGCTATGTATCCGTGACGTATATCCATTCCTTGTGGCGGGCCATTTACCCCTTCCAACCCACCTTTCCGACGGCTTTTTCTCCGAATTCAAGTCAGCGAAAGTACCGTTATTATTATCTGGGCTTTTCATTCCTTTACCTTAGCTCAGAATCTGCGAGGTGCGTTTTGTGACCGACCTCATCGGATGATGCAAGTTACATATCTAACATGGTTGCTAGGCTGCTGGACCAAGCTAAGCACAACCAAGGTACCCTTAACGACATTGAACCCGAAAAGGAACAGCAAGAGCCTTCTACCATTCGACGTTATCACTGTTATCCGAGGAGTTTAAAGCACAAAGAAGAGAGAAAGAAAAAGAAAAAAAAAAAAAAAAACTTGCATAAGCAGAGAGGTAACACAAAGAGGACTGCAGATTCCGTGGGTTAAGACCAAGCTTCCGCAAGTCACGTAAAGAAACCAAAAATGGCTGGCGGCTATTTTGACCTGCCCATATCATCCTCCTCCAGGCGTTCGAGCCTTACTGATCTATCTGGAGGACCTAGCAGATCATCCCCGGGGCCGCGTGTCCTATCCCCCCTACCAACTCCCAATGAAAACCCGCAGGAGAGGTCGTTGGAACCAAGCGGAGCTCAGGGCCGGCTGAGGAATGCAGCAATCCCCAGGAGCACGAATCGGGTCAAGTTCACGGTCAGCGAGGCTGGTCTTGGCGCAACCACTGCTGGATCGACGTCAGAGACCCGGTTCGATGGAAGGGGCTCATCACTACCGCAAAGACCATTGCCCACCGCTAGTAGCATTCCATCGACAGTTAAGGCCTCCCCTGACCCCCAATCAGTGCCTCTGATCGATATTAGCCCCAGTACGCCGGTAGGTGTCACGGGCCTCACGATCCACCCAGCAGCTCGCTCCACAGGCTCCCCCGGCGATGACGATGAGGTCAGTAACGAGAAGGGGAGGGCCATCCACTCGGCACAAGAAAGAGCCCAGCGGCTGGCATCCTTGCTGCATCGATCTTCCAAATCTCCAAAGACAAGCCCTTGGTCTAGTCGACCGTCTTCCATCGCATCTACTCCTAGTGAGGTGGTGCTACCTTCAGAGGATGGGGATGAGATTCCCATGATCAGTCTTTCTGAAAAGCATTTTGACGACCTCTCAGACGACGATGAAGTTGGCCCTTTGAACGGCCGACAATCGATACGTACTTCCCAAGCCCACCAGCTAGTCAGACAAATGACTCGAAACGATTTCAGTTTCCTGACCCGGATCCAAGTCCCCTCTGCAGGGCTCCGGTCCGGGCAGGTTACGCCCCTTGAAGAAAGGGACCCCGATGCCTACGTTGAACGGCCGGCCCATTACCGTGGCGGGATCCTTTCCTCCTTACTCAAACTATACGATCAACCTGGCAGCAACTATTCGCGGGGCCGGCATGGCAGCTTGCGTCGAAGCAGCACCGGAGAGTTTAGTAGTCGAGGATTATCCCCAGACCCTACCTGGAAGTCTCAACGGCCCAGGAAGTGGTACGAAAAATCCCCTAACCAGTCTAGCACCTCCCTGGCTGGCTCAACGGCCAAGAACTCGGCAAGCTCCCCCATCGCGATGCTCAAGCGTTCCCGAAGCAGCGGAGCCATTCCAAGCGTGCCCAAGCGAATGGGTAAACCGCAGCTTGAGGATGAGATCCGCATCACGATCCAGATAGCCGAACTTCTCTCCCGCCAAGGATATCTCATCCGACTCTGCCGAGCTTTGATGAAGTACGGCGCCCCTACTCATAGGTTGGAGGAGTATATGAAGATGACTGCCCGCGTCTTGGAGGTTGACGGTCAATTCCTGTATATACCTGGCTGTATGATCATCTCCTTCGACGACGCGTCCACTCACACTACTGAAGTTCGGTTGGTCCGAAGTCATCAGGGCGTCGACCTGGGTCGACTGTCCGATGTGCATCTCATCTACAAGGAGGTGATTCACGGCGTGATTGGGGTTGAAGAGGCCATCCAACGGTTGGATGAGATCGTGAAGCAGAAGAACAAGTACCCCGTGCCAGTAGTTATTCTTATCTACGGATGTGCTAGCGCCTGCGTCGGTCCTTTCGCGTTCAATGCGCGGCCTATCGATATGCCAGTTGCCTTTCTGCTAGGATGTCTTTTGGGAATCCTCCAGCTTGTGCTTTCGCCACGCTCCAACCTTTACGCGAATGTCTTTGAAATCTCTGCTGCAGTTCTGACATCATTCCTGGCCCGGGCTTTTGGCAGCATCCGATATGGGGATGGGCGGCTTTTCTGCTTCTCTGCCCTGGCCCAGTCCTCGATTGCATTGATCCTGCCCGGATACATGGTGTTGTGCGCCAGTCTGGAGCTGCAGTCACGCAGTATTGTCGCTGGGTCTGTCCGCATGGTCTATGCCATTATCTATTCCCTGTTCCTTGGGTTCGGAATCACGATCGGAACCGCAGTCTATGGTCTTTTGGATTCTGATGCATCTTCGGACTACACGTGTCCGGCCAGCCCAATCACCAACGAATATCTTCAACATTTTCCTTTTGCAATTCTCTTCACATTTTGCCTCGCCGTC
This sequence comes from Aspergillus sclerotioniger CBS 115572, assembly GCF_003184525.1. NCBI lineage: Eukaryota > Fungi > Ascomycota > Eurotiomycetes > Eurotiales > Aspergillaceae > Aspergillus > Aspergillus sclerotioniger. Next base: position 545,115 of record NW_020291005.1, on the reverse strand, counting down.
ATCAACCAAGCGAAGTGGAGGCAGATGCCCATGATGTTGATGATCGCCTTTGCTGGGTACGTGACGAATTACTTCGGTACCAAGCGATTCTACTCGAGCACTCAGGTCTCCAACGCGTTGGGAGCTTTCGTCATCGGAGTGATGGGAAATCTTTATAGCCGGTTACGGCACGGCTTTGCGGCCGCAGCGATGCTGCCCGCTATCTTTGTGCTTGTTCCATCCGGTCTTGCTGCCAGCGGGTCGCTCATCTCGGGCATCGCGGCAGCGGAACAAATCACTACTACGCCGTCGCCCTTTTCTGTTGTCTCTAACGGGACGCAGGGATTTGTGGATGCGGCGAGAAACATGTCGAGTCCTAACTTTGACCGCGAGTTTCATGGGGTTGTCCTTGACATTGGTTACGGAATGGTCCAGGTAGCAGTCGGCTTCACAGTAGGCCTGTTCCTGGCTGCCTTGGTCGTCTATCCGCTTGGCAAGAAAAGAAGCGGACTGTTCAGTTTCTAGATGACCTGCCGGTCTCTGATCACCGACCACCCTCTATGCTTACCTTCTTTACCTGACACTTTGTCATCCTCGATTCCTGTTTGGATTACTCTTATGAAGCGGATTGCCGTGTTACTTCAGCGTGAATGTCCTATCACCCCTTGATCTGGGATCCTTTCTGTCCATGCCTGTCCTGCTCTGTGCTGTATCTCCTTGGTGCTCAGCCTTGCCATTCCTGCATATATTCGGCATACCCTCGTCTGGCTACTCTTTTTGTCTTGATTGTGTCTGATTTTATGAGCTTACAAGCGCTCCGTTGGTATATTTGTACGTCAACAACAGCCTGTGCTGATTCATTTCTTTTTGTTCCCTTCTTTCCTTTCCCTCTCACTTTCCCCGTGTTACAAAAGCAAAGGTACGGCGGTCCTGGTCTACATATTTACGTTTTGGTGGGGCTTTGATCTGCTTCTGATGCATCGCAAGTCGATTGATATATCTATACTGAGTTATACTTACTACCACTTACCTCGACAGGTTCCGGTCATTAGAATTAGACTACTACTCTAGATAGAAGATAATACGATTTCATGAATCACGATCAGATACTGTCCCCATCCTTCCTCCCCTCACATTTCTGCCCCAAATATGACGCATAGAACCGCCCAATGCAAAGTTACTTGTCTGTACGGAGTAGTAGAATTGTATATCAAACACAAATGACGTAATAACACAGATGTCTCACACATACCCAATTCCCTACCTACGTACATGCAGAAGAACAGATAAGAGACGGTAATCAAGGGAATCACACATGACGATCATGTAGTGTAACAACACATGATGTACAATGTACCTACATATGTAGGTACCACTAGCCGGCCATGTACCCACCCGTCCGGCATCGTGCGATTTATGACATCAGCTAGCTAGACAAGTAATAGTAGGAGTGGCGAGGACTTCGGTCTTGAACGTGGGGATGAGTGCTATGTTGTGGTATAGGTAGGTTAGGTATGTATGTTGCTACGTGGTACGTGGTACGGGGCCTTGAATAGACTTATGAATGAGGACGGAGATATAGACGACTTAACATGGAGCTACAGGGGCAGGAGAAAGAGGAAGAAGACGAAGAAGTCATGTATCATCGAGTAACAGAGTAGTGGTTTACTCAGTAGATGTCATTTAGTTTAGTATATCCTAGGGAATAAAAACAAGTAGCAACGATAACTGGACGAAAGTGCATACATATCCAGATGCATGTACGTACAGTATCCCACCCAATGTGGAGTGTAGCAAAAAGAAAAGGTAAGAGAGAAAATAGCGACGGACAGGTCCATTACCGTTCCAGCAGACCCATCCGATCGCGCGTAGAAAGCTCGAGCGACACCAGCTCAATGAGGAAGGAAAAGAAAAGTTGATTTAATGATTCTGGTCTCGTGTGGTTCATCAATCTGTTCAGGTGGAAGGAAGGAAAGAATAAGAGGGGAAAGAGAGAGGTGCGAAGAATAACAAGTTGAAGGGAAATCACATTTCATCCGAGGCTTGCTTCGTCAGACAAGAGATTGGTTCATCGACGGGGCAGAGTCCTGGCCATGTGTTCATGCACAGTGTCAAAAGGAGAGAAACATTGGCGGCGGATCTCTCTTAAAATCCTGCCATGACATCAAGATTAACCGTCTTGTTTATTCTGGATAGAATAGAACGGCGGTGCCTGCAGGAACTCAGATCCAATAACAGCAAAAAGCAAAAAAAAAAAAAAAAAAAAAAAAAAATCATCCAAGCTTTGCGCATCCGTTACGTCTCAGTCACATTATGTACGACGTTTGCATTACATGATCGGGGTCTTGCGCTTTTCAGCGCTGGAGAGCACAAGCATCGGAGTCTTGCGCCTTTCCTGACCCTGAGCTACCGTCTTCTGGCCAGCGACGACAGCAGCCACCGAGGGTGATCCGGTTCGAGAAGGAACCTGGTCCGCTCGAACCTCCGCAAACTTCCCACCAAAGAATCCGCCATCCTCGCTGATGGGAGTGGTATTGTACGGGCTATCTTGCGATCGGCGTTCTCGGGAAGATCTCTCCTTCCTTTCAGAACCAATAGCTCCATTCGCAGCAGCACGCAGACTACCCAGACTGGGCTTGCTAGAGAGGCTGCCACTGCGAACAGTGGCATCATCCCCATCAGAGAACGTGAATTCCTTCTCGCTCGCCGGGGTATTGGTACCACCGCTGCTATGGCAGCCGAAACTCCGAGTCTCTCCGCGCCGTTCAATACCTGCACGGACTAAGTTATGCACAGCACGGCGACGTTGGCGGGTCGCAAAGTTTTTGCTTCCTTCGTGCTTGGAAGTTGGCTTGGCTATGAGCTCCTCGAGAGACGGTGGTCCACGGGGCTGACGGATGGGATGCTCCCCAGCACGAGCCTGTCCGGGTCCGAACGTTCCAGTGGCGGGGGTTTGCGGCAATGCGGCAGTCTTAGGAGCGGGAGGGGTGATAGCACTGTTGGCCTTGGTCGTGTCAAGTGGCAACTTGAGTGCTGGGCTGAAAGACGAGCTCTTCTTGTGACCCCTACGGAAGGCATTTGCCGAGGGAGGAGGCAGAGGGACAGTCTCCTGCGGAGACGAACGGCCGCTGGGAGGAGATACAGGTTGAGACACATTGACAGGGGATTGGCGTGACTCGGGTGGTGGGGACACTTCGGCTCTGAAGGTGGGCACCGGCATGGCTGGAAATTGAGTTTCCTCTTCCTGGTAAGGAGAAGGCGAGCTGTCCTGCTGAAAGGTGTTGTCGTAGACATAGTTTTGCTGTCCAGTGAGGGGATTGTAAACCGAGTAGAGCCCTGGCTGGCCGGGAACGGGCTGCACCACTGGCTGCACGCCCTGCTGGAGCTGTTGTTGGTAAAATCCCATACTGGGGACAGGCATAGAAGGATATTCCTGCTGTTGCTGGACCATAGGTCCTCCCAGATTGAGACCTTGAAACTGCTGAGCCGCCGCAGTGACACTGATCAATTGCTGCTGCAACCGCTGTTGCTGAGCAGCCAAGAAGAGATTTGTCGACATCAGTTCAGCATACAGGCTCTCGTCAATTTGCGTATCGCCAGCGATGTCAATAGCCGGAGGTGCGAGCACCTGCTCCGGTAAAGTGTACATGGGACGTCCTGTGCTCATGTCTATACCCTGATTCAAGGCTAACGAGTGACGTGGGAATCCGGTTCCCATGGCGGTTTGAGGGACGCGATCGGCAGTTCGGTTCGAAAGATTGCCATATCGATCGCCTTCCAAGCCAAGGTGTTGCTGGCGATGGGAGGCAGAAGGCATCGTTGCTGATTTGGGGGCTGTCCTCAAACCAGCCAAGAGGTGCGAACGGCTGGTGCGCGGAGTTGAAATTGGCGCAGACGGCTGGGATTCATCGATGGTCGAGATGTGTGGTGGGGGCACGCTCAAGCGCTTGATATGGGAGCCTTTCCTCCGAGACGCGAAGCTGGCCCCGGGAACCCCAAGGGAACTGCCATTATTGAAAGACGGATTGTAGGTCATTTGAGCAAGACCGCCAGTGTCCATACTCGTGGTTGTAAATGGAGTATAAAACAGTATGTGCAATAGATGAAGAGAAACAGCGCTGGTAGTGCAGCGACCGGAGAGGCGATATGGTCGGCCACACAGGAACTTTCGGCGTATTAAGATATTACAAGGCTGAGGGTAAGTTCGAACACCCAGGAAATAACCGACGTCGGAGAACGGGGGTCAGTAGGCAATGAACGGGGCGAAAGTCCGGACTCCCTATGGTGAAGATGGTGTCAGCATGGAGTTGGGGGACAGGTACCGAATGGGAACCCGACGAACCTGCAGAATACAATAAGATACGCAAAGGAATGCGCCTTGCTAGAGAAGGCAGAAAACCAATGAGGGATTAATAACCAGGTGTACAAGCGATTATAAGACCGGGGTGTCAGAAGCCGCCGGAAGATGCAGCTGGCTCGAGGGGACGAGAAAGTGAGAGACGGACGCGACCGGATGAGAAAAGAAGACCCGTGCGAGGCTCAGGAAGACGAGGGGGTTGAGTTTCTCTGTGTTGAAGACAGAAGATAAGGAATGGGCCGGAGATGCTCTGCAACTCCCTAGTAGCCGTAGAAAATGATGCTCGACGCGAAGATGCAGTAGAAGACGAGATCCAGTCTACCTTTCAGACCGTCCAGGATGAAAACACGCGGTCGCGGCAAGGAGGGTAGGTAAACCAGGACTTTTGCTTTTCGGACAGGGTTGTTCCTTTTCTGTAGCCTATTTGCTCCTCTTTTATCTTCTTATTTTTTTTATTCCGTTTTGTGACTTTTATTTTCCGCACTTCGAACCTGACGAGAGAAGGAAGGGTGAGGAAGAAACGAAAGTCGACGCCGGGTGCTTCGTTTCGGGAGTCGGCGCGTGTTTGGCCGCTTTTTTTTTTCTTTTTTCCGTGCCTTTCCCTCTTTCGCGCTTAGAGAGGACCGTCCAGTGCCAGAGCCCCAGGCAGACAACCCAAGGAACGTCAAGTTCGCTCGACTGCTACCCTCCCGACGACGGTGGGACGGGAATGGTGATTAAAGGGCTAGAAAAAAAGGAAGGTAAAGTAAAAGTAGCGAGATGAATGAACACTAGTGGCGAAGGAAAGAAGAAAGAAAAAGGGAGGGGGGGGTGAGGAAGAAGTGAATACGGGGTTTGGGGGGAAGGGAGTTGGTAGTAGTAAGAGGCTGAGGAGAAGGAGGAGGTGGAGGAAGAAAGAGGAGGCAGAAAGAGGGCCGACCGAGAGAGAGGGAAGGAAGGAAAGGAACCAGCGGGGAAGGGAGAAAGAAGAGTGGCAGTGAATCGGAATACTAGTGAATGAAAAAGAGGAGAACAGAAGAAGGGACAGCGAGCAAGACAGCAAGAAGCAAGCAAGCAAGCAGAGCCGGAGCGAAGGAGGGAACTATTGGAATCATGCGAATCACCAATTCATTCAACCGGGGCGCTCAGTCTCTCCTGGCGAGCAATTCCCGATTCTGCCTTTCCACACGCTGGGCTGAGACGCCCGCCCGTCGCTCAGGCGCTAGCGCTCTTCCTGACTGGCTCGCTTCAGGTCCGCTCTAGTCCCCTCTCGGCTAGCGGGAGGAGGGGCGAATGGACAATTGCGCACCGAGGCATCCTGATTGGTGCCAGCACCCATCCCACCCCCGTGGGTGCCTGAGGACGTGCCATCGTCCATTATCTACTCTCATGGAGGATCTTCAGGAAATGAGCAGACCCTCTTCTAATTATTAATCCCTATCAACACTAACAAATGAACAATCAACAATGATCATCTGACGGGCCTTATCTGATTTAGCGGCGTACCGTCTCCATTCACTATTGTCTCAGCTTGCATGAGCCCAGGCCCATCTTTATCTCTGACAGAGTGCTTCTCAAGGCTCCCTTAGAGTGCTCCGGACGGCAGGGAAGCCCCTGAGCCAATAGTCCCGAGACAACATCGATAAGGTGGCCGTAGGAATGATATTCAGCCAGCATGATGAGGAGTGCACGTACAACAAGTGTGAATCCGTGCACTTTGGCCGACCAATCCACCCTGAACCTGTCTCTGGCTCTGCAGCCTGGCATCCTGCCGATATACGGCCCGGGCCCCAATGCTGATTGGATCAGAACTCCCCGTCATCACGTAACCACCTCTGCTCCAGGCTGCTTACCACAATCTAGGAAATAGGTTGTTCCATCATTGATGGATGCTGGAGATCCCCAGTGCTATCACTGCATGCCATACTATCCAGCTGTCCCACCTGGCAATATTGTCGTTCTTGGGATGACGCAGTGTGGAGCAGGGATCCCCAGTGCTTCTTGAATGTCGTGACCAGGGAGGGTAGGTAACAAAGTTACGAGAACGATATGCAGGTCTATTTCACATTAATGATTCATCGCTAAGGTGTCTGTGCTATTTCCAAGAAAGACAAAATCTGCCTGACACATGTCCAAGGTTGAACATGGCCTATACTTCTCGTAGGCCACCCAAACTTCCTCCGGCATTAAGAGAATACCAACAACATCACCAATCAGCCCGCTTGTGTAGCCAGACTTCGTATTTCGGAATAGTGGAACATGCATTGGGATCTCTGCCTCGGAAGAATTCATGTTGTGTATTCATCGAAGACAGGTGAAGGCATTGTCCAGCATATTAGTGGTAGTGGATTGGACAGTTCATGGGGCCTTGGGCATTTCGTGGGAGCTAGATGGAGGTATTCCAGCCTCGTTGTCCCTGCTGGAGTCAGAATGCCCCAAACTGTCAGGCCGTTTCTCAAGGTCACGTTGGAAACGGGCTTGCTCCTCGTCCGTTGCGTCGGTGAGGTGGACAGCAACTTCTTCGCCGAAGTTTTTCGCAATCTCTTCCAAAGTCAAACGAGCAGTTTCAGGAAAGAAGTAGTAAATCACTGAAGATGGTGCGTCAGAAGAATGAGCATATTTTGAAATAATTGATTCAGCTCACCTGGGATGAAAAAGATTGACCAGCAAATGATAACCAGGTAGAACTTCCACCCAACATTGTCGAACCCTGTGGGGGCAGTTTGAAGAAGAATAATGGTCGCTGTCATTGCAATCTTAGCTAAGCTTGTTTTCCCTCAGACAGTTAACTTACCAGCAAATTGTCCAAACAGTGAGAAGCCCATGCCGATTGGGCGAATCTCCGTAGGGAAAATTTCGGAGACGTACAGATACATTGTCGTATCACAGAAAGTTCTGGACAGGGATAAGTAACTCCAAGGGAAATTTTCGAACAGAGATACGCACCCCTGGAAAGCGAGGTAAAGATATATAAAGAGAATGCCGAATCCATTACCGACGCGGTTCGTGGTACCCGCATACTGTGCAGTCATAGCAGCTAAGCAAGAAGTGGTGATAATGATTCCGATGAAGCCTGTGATATACATCTTTCGGCGTGAGTTTACCCTGTCGTGAAGCCAGGCACCAAGAGGGTTATAAATAAGCCCTGAAAAATGCCACTGTTAGCATATTCTCTTAATATTGAGATAACCCAAGCTTACCAGCGGTTGTTAGCCAGACGGCGCTCAGCAGCAGTGGCATACCGCCTGTCATCCCGAGATTCTCATAGAGAAGAACAGCGTAGTTGTTCTACACGGCGTAAGTGGCTAGAGGATAGACGATACTGAGAAGGGCTAAACTCACTATGATGAGAGGCCCACCAAATTCCGCTCCCCATTGAGTCAGAAACCCGATAGCCATGCGCTTTCTGTACGACTTCTTCTTCAGAACGGCTGCCCATACGTTGCCATAGGTAGCCAGTCTTTCACCCTCCAGACGAATTTGTTCGGCCGTCTGATAATATTCCTCCTTGGCAACCAAATTGTTGGGGTCATCTGGCGATTGGCGAAGTCGCTCTAGAACCATTTTAGCTTCCTCGTGCATTCCCTTACTGATCAGCCAGCGCGGGGAGCGAGGAAGCCACGGCGACCCTAGAAGTAGGATAAGAGGTGGCAAGCACTGGAGACAAAGTGGGAAACGCCAGCCAAAGGTGCCTAGCTTGTTCTCTGCGAAGTAGCATGCATAGCCAACCCACCCAGCAAGCATGTAACCGAAGACGAGAAAAATGGCATGGTGTCCGACAAGCCATCCTCGGCGGAAGGCACTGGACATTTCAGAAAGGTACATTGGACAAACAGTCACAAGAATTCCGATCCCTAGACCGCATACAAAGCGACCAGCCTGGAACATCCTAGGTATTGTTAGCGAGGACACATGCAATGATAGAATCATTGTGACGCACTTGAGTGAATTGGAACCTCCTTGAAGAGCTCCTCCGAACATGGCTAAGAAAGCACCCAGCTGGATATTACGCTTGCGGCCGAAAAAATCACACGACCACATTATGAAGAGTGCCCCAACCGCACCCCCAGCACTAAAGACGCCATTCGCAGTAGAGATCACAGGGGTTGTGATCGAGGCATATCCTGGTTCGCCATCTGCGGGAAGATCGAAGTATGTATACCATCCCGGCTGACCGATAGTACTTGAAATAATCGAGGTGCAGTAGCCATAGGTCTAATCAACGAGCATGTTAGACCACATCGTCTGCGAATGGAAGAGAGGGAAGCACGAGTACTAACCATCGACCCAACGGCAACAAAAATTGTGACCAGCCTGTTATAAGTACTGGTCTGAGACCCGAACGTCCCCATTTTGAACTAGTGGTCTGTTCTCAAGATTGAGTGTAGATCGAAGCCCATGTGGGAAGGAAAAAGAAATTTAACCAGAGAGAAGCGCAAACAGGTTAACCTGCACGTTGCATTAGGTGAAACGAGATCTTGCAAGCCACAGAAATCAATCTCGATCACGTAACACCCCAGAGTACCACGTCCAGGATTCCAGGAAAGGATGAGGGAAAAAAGAGGCGGAAGGAATGCTGGGTAGATATGAGAGAGTTGAGCAGCCCCGTGTACGACAGCACAAGCCGGCACACCAGTTTAAGTAGGACATCTTTATCAACGCACCAGCGACCCGAGAAACAGGCTTCTCGGCGCAAGACACATGCTGCACTAGTCTCATTAGCTCGTGGGAGCTTTCAAGCTTTCCCTTGAGTACTATACTTCGTTTCTGCGAGTGGTTGAGTGGAGTCAAGGAGGAGGGGGGGCCCACCAGCCAACGGAATGACGGCTGCACAACCTCCAGGCTGAAGGAGCATGGTGGTCGGCCACTATCCGACCATTCCTTTCGCTCTAGCTCAGGGGATGGAAGCGAAAGCTGATGCATTGTAACATGGTGAGTTCCACGGTGCCGTTGCCTCGCTGACCTGACAAACGGTCCTGCCGAAAGGGGACGGCCACTAAGCCTCTTTGGGGTCTCCCGCCCTGTCACTTCCCTTTTTTTCCCTATTTTTCTTCTCGGTACGTACGTTACCGTTATGTATGTCGGTAAGTATGTTTTGCTGCCCACTTAAGGTTCTCCTTCCCCCACCACCATCTGGTTCATTCATCGCCATGACATCCAGTTTAGGTTGACTTTGGCTGCGATCCGTTTCCCGATCAGCCCATGGCCAGCCTGGATTTCCCGTGTCTACCACTGTGGACTGACCGGGTAGCATGTCAGGTGGGAGCATGACAGGCAGACAGGCCGGTCGTGTTGGTAAAGTAACTCCGGCCCATATTCCGGGTGTCCGGGGGCCACCTTTTCGGCGGAGTTGAAATTAGTTGCCTTATCTGCTCGACGGACTACATTGGGTTTGTGGGTTCGAAATATGGAAGAGATTTTCATCGAGGGTGGCGTGCACGAGCAGCATGGGTGCAATAAGTGCATATTAGGTGCGGAGTCCCAGAGGTGTTAGCCCGGGACTCCATCGCGACTATCCATGAACTTATCCCCTTAGTGCCACCAGTTGTCTCTGCTACGACCAACGGCGTCGCGTCGTCTACACGCCAACCTGCCTTTCCCCTCCGCCTCCCCAATTGAGGTCGGTACCAATTACAGAATCCCCTTGCAGCAGGCTACATAAGCAGGGAGACTACTGCCCGGTGGCACATTCTTGAGCGCACACTACGTGTAGCTGGTTGCCTATCATTGTTGATAGTTCCTGTCATCTCACAAATTATTGAATTCCTGTTCCTGTAGTTCCGACTACCCACCTACCTCATACTTTATAACATGCCAGACAACCAGTCGCCTTTCGATGTACCGTTCGACGAATTACCAAATCCAAAGCAAGTATGGGTTGGAGAGCCAGGAAGCCACGAGGAAGGATTAGGGAAGCTGGCCATTTTGACTCCGGAGGTGGTAGCCAAGGCTGCTGCAACTGAAATCAAGACTGGCCGGCGAGTGACAATGGGATGGGAACTGACCAAGTTGGATTATCCTAATTTGAATCGTCAGCCATGTCATCATCAGATCGTCCCGCTGCTGGGTGGAGTGGCCTTTGATGATATCTTTACAATGAATCCTCGTAGGTTCCATGCTATTCCCACCATTGCTTATAGTTCCCCCTCCCAGTGCTAACCATTTGTTAGAACAGAGTAGCCAGTGGGATGGTCTGCGACATTTCTCGCAAACAGTTGACGGCCAACCCGAGCGTGTGTTCTATGGAGGGACGAAGGCCGAGGAGATCACCGACCGGAAGAACGATCGGATCGGCTTACAACATTGGGCGCGGGAGGGCATCGCTGGTAGGGCTCGACTTTCGTTCGATGATCACTCTGTCAGCACAGACAACTAATTGCTATGGCGCACGCTGTGATAGGTCGCGGGGTATTGGTCGACTATGCCACATGGGCAGAGAAAAAAGGCATAAGATATAGCACATTTTCGACGCATCAAATCCGCCTTTCCGATATTGAAGAGATTGCCAAGGAATGTGGCATTGTCTTTCAAAAGGGGGACATACTTTTTGTCCGCATTGGGGTGACCAAAGAATGGGACACAGTTATGACCGATGATCAGAAGCGGCAATACGCTGGTAACCCGAACCCCGAGCACGCCGGGGTCGAGGCGACTACAGACATGTTGCGATGGCTCTGGAATACTGGGTTCGCCGCAATCGCCAGCGATGCAATCAGCTGGGAGGTGAGATTCCCATCTGAGCTCCGCGTAATGTATAAACTGACATATTGCAGGTTTACCCGCCCCAGTCACCTGATGTGTTCTTGCATGAATATGTGCTTGCAGGTTGGGGTATGCCAATCGGTACGTTGGCCCGTAAAACTCGTAATGCGAAGCCGGTTATGCTGACTATATTGGATATGATAGGGGAGCTATTTGATCTAGAAGCACTGTCGCGAACTTGCCAAGATCTTCAGCGCTGGTCTTTCTTTATTGCTTCCGTTCCCCTGAACATGCCGGGAGGGGTGTCCTCGCCTCCTAATATCATGGCTATCTTCTAAAGTACACATGGTATGCAGGGATTAATCTTTCAACAATGCTTTGCATCGTTGTCGGGTCACTTGCATATGACAATCATGGGGGACGGAATACATCTCCGATTTCCGTGCCCGCATGTACCTACCTCCTATCTAGTACCTGGGAGTGGTAGCTACCTACATATTGGAAACCCGAGCACGGAGATTATCAACATACACTCGTACAGCCATTATCCCATTGTTGAGGTGAAAAAAAGCAAACAAAAAGTGGGGTACATACTGTACAGTAAAATGACAAAACAAAACAGAAGAAAAACCACGTCTGTATGTAATGGGTCAGCGAAAATATCGTTCATATTATCGGCGACTCTCAAAATCAGCCGTTTACTAATTTTCCACGTTGACAAGATTATCTCTGACTACTCAATAACCTCATTAGTAGTGCTTTACATAGTAGAAGGAAGTGGTAGTATCTGTGACAGAACTGCTATTGGCGGACCAAATCCCAGTCAGGATCTGGCACCGTACCATACTCCATAGTACTATCAGAAGCTAAGTACTAGGTAATGCAGCCCGCTTTTCCCAAACAACACAACGAATCTACGATCAGCGCTTGCCAGTCATCCCCGACTCCACTAGGATGGAAACACAGAAAAGGAACAAAACCCGCATACGGCGCACTGAGCTCCAGAGCCTGAATGGTTGGGGGCATACGTGTCTCGCTCGAGCAGGTCTCTTGCAGAAGGAAGAAGAGGATGCGGAAAGATACCATAATCCATTACTTGACTTTCTGACAGCAGTGACACCATGACGATCTCTCTGGCTGTCGACCGGAGAGATTCAGTTTCCCATGTGACCAGGCCTATCTACCACGCGTAATAGGGGACAGAACATACGCATGTCTCCACCTCAGTCGATAGTGTGATCTTTTGCCTTCCATATCTCAGAGTAACGTTTGCTGATCTCTACCTAGGCCATTGTGACACTGTGACACCAGACAACGCGTTACGTGAAGGATTCCCAGAGGATTTTTTTTCGCTCAAGACCATCAATCCGGGTGAATTTTCTGCACCGTACTTATGATGTCTCCAGCTAGCTAGCCCTGGAGAGAGGAGCCAATTAACCCTAGTAATGTAAAGCAAGACCTACTATGCCGGGGAAGGCAGGATTGTCGCTCCTTACCCCACCACAAGTAACAGCGTTGGATCCGCACGGGCATTAGGTTCTCCCAACGGACTCCACTTGCCGTCCGCCGTCCGCCATCCGGCACCCCACATCGTCCCGGACGTGGCTGGATGTATGGATTACCTATGCCTTACCGATACGGTATGAAACTGTAAGCCTGCCGGCTGGCTGTATGCGCGGTACTTTACCCGCGAGGGATGATGGATCACACTTGAGCGTGGCTTTCGATCGACGTCTCGCCGTCCCCATTCTCTTACCCGGCCACCTCAATAATTGTGATGGCTTCACGGCATCCAACGCCAGAGTACTCCCTGCACAGAAAAGGGCGTTTGCTCCTGTTGATCGTACCCTGAAACCAAACGTCCCATGTCTGATTGCATTACATGGGTTTCGCTCCACAGCAAACTGCAACATGTGAGTCTTCGGCTGGGCAGCGAGTTTTGAAACCCACCATACATATTAGTGCATCCACTTGAGTCCAACGCGAAGACTTAGTCACCTCCAGTCCAGACCTAAACGGGTTTGAGGCACTTAAATCGACTGTACGAGTATATCCACTCTCGGCTCGGAGCGACGGAGGATATCCCTAATGAGAAATACTTCAATGCCATTGATTAGACGGCCTCAACCGCTTGGCAAGATCGTCAGCTATGGAGCCTTGGTATCCCTGAAGCCTTTTCTCGCAAATGGTAAAGTTGATTGATTAGTCGTACTTTTCCAGGGCACCCCTGTCAGGCTGTCAGTCGCTAATTGAGAACCCGTCGCAGGATGACCAACGAAGGAAGATGGTTAATTTAATTTGGCCACACGCTATCACCCTCAGGGGGGTACAAGTTCAGTCTAAATAAAAACACAAGGGCTTTAGAAAGGGCGAATCGGAGAGCTTTAATGTCCGCGATGTATCGTCCATAATTGATGTGTCAGGAGTCTGGATCCAAACTTTTGTTGTGATTCGTTTTAAAGCGGACGTGAGCCCAGACTGCTGGAATCTGTCCTATTCTTTGCCCTCTGAATGGAAGTGCGTGCGCACGATCTACCTATCGCTAAGATGCTCACGGAGTTGTTTGGACGAGATGATGTCGATGCAACAGGTAGGCATATTGACAAGTCGGTTCAGAAATGGAATTTGGCGACGCAAATAATATGCATTTCTGCTATGACAATTTTCTTCGGGCTGCGCTCATTCACACGCTTGGTTATAATGGACGGCTATAGAAAAGAAGATTGTAAGTCTTACAGAAAGCCCGTGATGGTCAATGCTGATAAACCCCAAGGGCCTTGTCTAGGTGCTTGGGTAAGATTTCTCGATCTGCTTGATAGAAATGCATGCTCATGCTGTTCGACTATCAGTTTCTAGGTGTCTGCTACTCAATTATTGCGCTGATCAGTGAGTATATTCTGAAAGTCTTGGGGATTTTACTGAGCAGGTCCAGTGGGTCATTTTGGAGGCGGACTTCATTATGATGATGTACCTATATCGCATCGCATACCATTCGAAAAGGTACGTGAGATGCGCCTTTTCCAGCATCTCGTTCTGCGGTGTTAACATGTCTAGACGGTGTACGTGACAATGGTTATGTATGGCCCGACCGCATTTTTGACGAAGTTGTCCCTTCTATGGATTATTGCACGAGTATTCAGCCCTTATCGCAAAACCGTTATATTCATCTACGTTTTCCTGGCAGTTATGCTTGCCTACTATATCCCGGCCGTCATCGTCAAGATCCGGATTTGTGACCCAATATCAAAGTTCTGGGCCCCTGACACGGAGGGATCATGCTTGAATCAGACATCGATCATCCTTGCCGATGCGGTTGTCAGTGTTGTTAGCGACATAGCTATCCTCATTCTTCCCTTGCCTCTGACTTTGGGTTTACAATTGCCTCTCAAGAAGAAGATGAGGGTCATTGGTATTTTGGGAGCCGGAGGACTAGCGTGTGCATCGAGTGTTATCCGGCTGGTCCTCATTGTTGTGACGGGACAGTCAAAGGATGCGACGCTAGCTTTTATGCGCATCAACATGTTTGGGTACGGCTGCTTATCCAGATCACGCCACTGAATTGCCATACTAACACTTAATCTCCCGACAGAAACGCTGAAATAGCAATTGGGGTTATCTGTACCTGCTTACCCGCCCTTTCAGCTCTAGCCACTCATACCCACCGCGAGTACCTGAGCAACAGAGACACGAGTCATAAGAATACCAACAGCTCACAATACGAGCTCAGCAAAGTCAAGAACAGCCGACCCAGTCGCACCCCGATGACCTTGACGGAGATTGAATCGGATCAGGATATCCTCATCCCCAATGCTCAAGAAGCGCCAAGGATCGAGACGACGGTACGAGGCGACCCAGACCGACGGAAGAACGAAGAGCCTATGGGCATCATGCGGACAGTGGATGTGTCGACCACTGTGACAACGCGATACGTCGAGAATGAATGATTGGCAAATGCGTGCTGGTATGACGGCGTTCTGGTAGCATGGTTATTTTGGGCTTCGGGTGATTTCCTCGAACATTCGGCTAGGTGTTCTGTTGACATCGATGCATATGTATAGCGTATATACCTATAATGACAATGGGGCTAGTGTCCTTCATCTTTGAAGTGCTATTCAATGTTGGTAAACAGTCAGATGATGGCTGGGCGCGTTCCGGTGTCTGCGAGGAGATACGCGTGAGCCTCGCACGTTATTGCGTCAATTGAGTAGCAATGCCGAAGATTTGGACCCACAATATGCCGCAAAGCTTGTCTGATCATGACAATGCTTAGCAAAGGTTCCATGGCGTGATGATGAAACATGGGGGCTGGCGGTGCCTGAGACGGGACACGATGACGTCACGTCTCAATGGGGACAGTAGGGCACTTCCTTGGGGTTGGCTTGTCACGAGATCGCTGCCGCAAGTTGCCGCCATCACAAAACAAGGAACTTTGGCTTCTGGGATGATGCTTTGTCATGGCTGCGACCCTTCAACGGGCTTCTTTGTCTTTCGGGACTATCTTCCATCTCATGGATGGCAATTTGAACGATTCAAACCCTCTTACCTTGATGTACCCTCCATGTTCACCGCCGCGAATATGAACCGTTAACCCAGCCTCTTTTCAGCACCTTGCATCTTTCCTTTCGTCTAGAAGCCATACATCAGTCTTGGCAGTGGTGCCTGTATAGCATCAGGTCAGATATGGATGAAAACAAAGTTGGACCTCGCGGCACGGAGAAGAAGTCGCTTGGGGAAAGGCTCCGAAGTCACTTTCACCCAAGGCCCGCGGAAGATGACGGACCACAAGACTGGTGGGTTGCCTCTACCGCAATTCCACTAATAGCAGCTACATCGGCGCCTTTAGCGAACCTCATGTCCATCATTGCACTTGTGATGCCGTGGAAGAGCAAACTTCTCGGCCGGACCGACTCATCCGGTGCTCAAGCGCAGGAACTGCTGACAGATCCCCGGTGGTGAGTATCAACCACAGTGATATAGATGGACAGAGCTAAGTCTACCAGGTGCATAGGCCTCAACGCTACGTCAATTGCATGTGGGATTGCGGGCAATATTTTTCTGCTGTTCAACTTTACGCGGACTATGCGGTATATCATAGCCTTGCCCGCATCGATCATCCTCTGGTGCATATCTACGGCTATTCTGATCGGTATAACGATTGCCGTGCATGTCTATGACAGTCCAGTATCGCCTGATGAGACCTACTCCCAGGCATACTGGAGTGCGGTCATTGCAGCAGCCCTATATTTCTTCCTTACCATCATCCTGATGATCAACATGTGGGGATACGTTCGCGGGCATTATCCGCAATATTTTGCTCTGACCGACGGCCAGAGAACACTGATATTGCAGACCACTGCATTCGTGGTGTGGTTGCTGATAGGCGCGGCAATCTTCCACGCAGTCATTGACATATCATTTGCAGATGCACTCTATTTCTCAGACGTCACAATCCTGACACTGGGTTATGGCGACATCACTCCTCCAACCTCCGTTGGGAAAGGCCTCGTGTTCCCCTATGCTGTGATGGGCATTATCATACTGGGTCTCGTGGTAGGGAGTATTCATGACTTTGCCCGGGAACTGCAATACGATAATGTCGTGCGAAAGCATGTCGAAAGGAAGCGACAAGCAACGATCCAGCACTCCATTTCCATAGAGCCAGGTGCAGAGGCGGCACATTTTGATTACCAGCCAAAGCACTTACGAAGATCCGGCATGCGAAGCACTATCGACGCATTTTCTCTCGTAGGTCGACCAAAGGCTCTTATTATGAGAGAAGAAAAGGACCGATTCGATGCCATGCGCGCGATCCAATACGAAACTGTCCTTTTTCGTCGGTGGTACAACCTGATCCTAAGTCTCATCATGTTTGGAATAGTCTGGACGTGCGGTGCCGTCGTCTTCTGGAAGCTGGAGGATATCACATATTTCCAAGCATTATACTTCGGGTTTTGCTCCCTCCTTACAATCGGATATGGGGATTTCACACCTACCACCAATGCAGCAAGGCCTTTCTTTATCGTCTGGTCCCTCATTTCCATCCCCACCATGACAGTCCTCATCTCCGAGATGAGCGACACTATCGTCCTCGCATTCAAGCATGCCACCAACGTTGTCGCTGACTGGACCGTCCTCCCGCATTCGGGGAAATACAGGAACTTCCTCCGCAGGTTCCCAGCTATATACGCTGCTCTCCAACGTCACGAAGAAAACAGACGAGTCGCTCAAGGGTTTCACGTCGGTGTGGACAATGCAGAAAACGGAACTAAACATCCACACCACGACCCAGAGCATCCCCCCGCAAGATCGATCGAAGATCTCGCCAGCGAGCCCGACACAGCCACAGCGTCAGGGGCTGCATCCTCAGGCTTCCAACTCGCCCAACAGCTTGCGTACGCGATCCAGAGAACAACCAGGGATGTCGTTGCGGGAGAACCGAAAAGATATAGCTACGAAGAGTGGGTAGAGTTCACGCGGCTCATTCGATTCACTGATCCCAGTCCCGACGGAGTGGACGTCCACGAGGACGAGTACGGGATCCTCAACTGGGACTGGATCGGCAAAACGAGTCCAATGCTAGCGACGCAGACCGAGCCAGAATGGGTTCTGAATCGACTCTGCGAGAGTCTGATTCGGTATATCGATATTCAGGCACGGAATGCAAGCAAGACGAGGGAAGAGGACGAGCCGACATTAAAGAAGCAGAGGGAGATAAAATTCCAGGATGAATGACCAACCCTAACCCTTCATGTACATACATACATACATACATACTTCTTCACCTGTGTCTATAAGTTTTTTGAGATATAAATGTGGCATTTAATCTACACGAAACATGTACCCATCTCACAGAAAGAGCCCGATTAGATACCCCTCCTGCATAGATATCACAGACAGGGATCCCTTATCTACATAGTATCTCAGTCCAATACAGCCACTTACCTTACCCATTACTTACTCACCTATCACTCCACCTACCGCAACCCCCCCTCCAACCCCTCCCAGATCTATACTACCGCAGATCCTCGGCCATCCGGACTTCCTCCCGTGCCGTGCCCCGGGCCGTTACACACCACACACCACACCCCCTCCCTTGGTTCTTTAGGTTCGTATCTCCGCACGTCAACCAACCAACCAACCAAGGATCTACCTTCATACCCCTACCCCTCTTCCAGCGCAGCATCCGTCCGTCGTACAGATCACCCCCTTCAAGTTCTTAAGCGGGGTAACCACGTCCCAGCTACATATATCTATTAACTTCTTATTTGTCTGGCCGGTCGTACCTACCTACCTTATTCAAATCTCACTATATCGAACGTTCCCCTGTCGACGACAAATATCCAGCGCACCTACAGAAAAAAATGACCAAAGTACTCGTTCCCGGATCCCGGTTGGAGGGGAAAGTCACTATTGTTACGGGTTTGTTTTCGTTTTCGTTTTTTTTTTTTCTTCCGCTTTCTGTCTGTGATCACGGTTATTTATGTACAACATGAAACCAAATATACTACAAGAGCACTGATTAATGTGTGTGTGGGTGTGTGTGTGTATACAGGAGCCGGATCCGGTTTCGGCGCCGCCATCGCGCAACGGTTCGCCTCCGAAGGGGCTAAAGTTATCATCGCGGATATTAGTCCCGAAGGGGGACAGAAGACCGCGGCTCAGGATCCCGAGAACCTCGTGTTTGAGCAAATGGATGTGACTAAGGCGGAGGATTGGAGTCGGGTGGTGGAACGGGCGTTTTCGCAGTTCGGGAGGTTGGATGTGTTGGTGAATAATGCGGGGGTGACGTATCGGAATAAGGTATATGCTCGATTTCTTTTGCTGTTTTTTTGAATGATTTTGGTGGTATGTGGAGTTGGATTGGCTGATGTGTGTATAGCCGACGGTGGAAGTCACCGAGGAGGAGTGGGAACAGGTGTTCAATGTGAATGTGAAGGGGATTTTCTTGGGCAGTCGGGCGTTTGTGACTCGGGTGATTGAGCAGGGGCAGGGAGGGTCGATAATTAATATCTCGTCAACGGGGGCGGCGAGACCCCGGCCGGGGTTGGTGTGGTATAATGCGTCCAAGGGGGCGGTGTCGAATGTATGTGAACAGGTCTATTTTTCAGCTTGTTCTCTGTGGTGGGGGTTCGATGCTAATTATATTAGGCGACCAAGGGTCTGGCGGCTGAGTATGGCCCGCATAATATCCGGGTGAATTCGGTCTGTCCTCTTCTGTCGGCTACGCCGTTGTTCAGCCTGTTCACGGGGATGCCAGATACGCCAGAGAACCGGGAGAAGTTTATTGGGAATGTGCCGCTGGGTCGGCTCACGGAGGCGGACGACGTCGCGAATATGTGTCTGTATCTGGCTAGCGATGAGGGTCGCTTCATCAATGGGACGGAGATGATCATCGATGGTGGGAAGTGTATCTAGTCTGCGAAGGCCGATGAAAACGGGTGCTATGCACAATGATTTCCTGGCTGGTGATCTGCATTTCGAGTTAGTTGCTCTGGCAGTCAATGAATGCTGAAAAAGCACGGTGTTTCTCGGTACTTACCATAGTTATGTCCAAGCAGACGGATCAAACAATGAAAAGTCCTCTTCCAACAAGCCCATCATATGCTGGTTTCCTGAAAACCAGTTCCCTAATTGGCTGGTCTGGGGCATTGCTCCAGCATAATGACCCTCCGTTGTGCCCCTCATCTCCCCAGACATCGACTCCGAAGGAACAGGGGCGGATGTCCATGGGACATCACTGTCGTCAGTCGACATCGGTGCCAATCCAAGCGCGCTCAGATACACGTCGAACTCCTGACCGACAGACGCTAAGTCTTGGTCCTCTTTAGCCTGCGCTTGTTCTTTTGCCTCGATGTACAGCCTAGCAACATTGCTGAGAACCTGACATAGCTGATACAATTTCGTGATTGCTTCAGAGAGGGAACAGTTGGGCTGCAAAGAAGCCACAAAGTCTTCTAGCCGAGCGAGATCTTCCCATGATGAAACGGCGATTGCGTGGCAGAAGATTACTATAAAGGGAACAAAGGGTGCATAGAGGATTGTCCTGGAAAGCGGCGTGTTAGAATGACACAGTGGATGAATGCCTGCAGCTTACCAGTGAAAGTACGCAGCCTTGATATGTTCGTTCATCTCCTTGACATCCGTCATGCACTTCTGATGCTCCTCAAGGGCTGACCGGGCCGTTTCAATACATTCATAGATGAACGTGCCTTGTGCTCCTTGTGGGGGAATGGCCCGGTATATCAGAGCCAAAACTGACAGGCGAGCAACTTTGTCAGATCTGAAGAAAACTTCATCGACAACGGACAGCTTCGTGTCAAATTTGATTTCCTAGCCGATATTAGAATTGTAACGGACGAATTTCCAAGGGTACGGACCTCAAACGGCTTCATGACCATCTGCTGCATCTCAGAAGCTAGCTGGCGAGCACGAGAGATCCTTTCGCTTTCCGGTTGCGCTAAAGCCGTAGGGCTGTAAAGCAACTCGTAAATTTTCCCTTGGATTGTGGCGAGTTTCACCCACAACGGGTAGATCTTCTTGAATGGCTCGTTTATTCCGGTCATATCGAGGGCTTCCAGCGAGGTGATGTCGTAGTCCT
Source organism: Aspergillus sclerotioniger CBS 115572 (assembly GCF_003184525.1). NCBI lineage: Eukaryota > Fungi > Ascomycota > Eurotiomycetes > Eurotiales > Aspergillaceae > Aspergillus > Aspergillus sclerotioniger. Next base: position 524,500 of record NW_020291005.1, on the reverse strand, counting down.
GGATGGTTGAGGCACGCCCCAACCGCAAGGAGACTGCCTTGTCAAGAATATAGATTGTCCAAAAGAGCATATTTCCCTGGGCAGCTTTGCTGTCCTTTTCTAGAAAGGGTGACCGATGGTATCCGAGCGTTTGGCATAGGCGGAAGGCCGTTGACGTCAACGTCATTGCGAAGGATGGCTTTGACATTTCAATAGCATATACAGCCTTGACAATTGTCAGTATCATGTAAAATTGGGGTAAGTTGCAGTTCTTACCCCTAAAGCAAGCGCTTCGATGTTTTCAGTCTTCGCGGGCATCAAAAGGCTCAAGTTGGCCAAAGCGGTTTCGAGGTTGACCTGACAAAGTTTCAGATGCCTTACATACTCATCTCTGATACCTCCATCCTTTATTGTGGATATAAAGTCGCCGATCAGGTAGTAAAGAGCTCCATTAATCACTATGAAGGTGGCATCCGAGTAATCTTCCGTGGCAAAGTACACCTCGCGGCATTTCTCTGTCAGCCGCTGGATTGTAAGGAAAGGAAAGTATGTTTGTAGAGTATTAGGTTCGCCTGGAAGCACATTAGTGAGGCAAGCTGATGGAATGTCACGTATCAGGAACTACCTTGGTACTTCCGCAGGAGAATAAGAACCACTTGCACCGGCGGCAAGGATAACTCCTGCAATCCCGAGCCAGGTATGGCCTTCTGATTCGGGAACCGGACTTGACGGGGTGGCGACTGTGTCTGGTGATCTTGCATGCTGACCATTTGCCTCAACGAAGCCAGAGCAGTGCTAATCTTTGGCGTTGATATCTGGAGCGCGTTGCGTGACACGGCTGTCTCCAGGAACTCCCTGGCGTATGCAGAATGAGCTGTGAGAGACGAATTGCCTTCAAAGGCGGGGGTAGACTCATGCTGGTCCAAAGCAGCAGTGGCGTTGCTATAATTGGCAGTGGATGGGCTTATTTGCCTGGACAGAGGTGTGGAATGATAGCATGGCTCCGTAGGACCCTTGGCACTAGATCTAAGTTCCAGAAGAATGCGCTCGATGTTACCCAGGCGTTCTTCGATGAGATCAATCTTCTTTTCACTGCACCAGGTCAGTTGACTCGAAGAGTATGCCCGCCATACATACTACTGGCTTGATATCAAAACGCGCTTCCGTGGCTCCGGAGGCTTCTGGCCTGCACCGGTTGAGCGGCAGAGGATCTGGGAGCTGCGGCAATTGGAGCAGGGAGATCGCTTGTCGCAGCGTATCTAGTGGGAGGGGATATATTATATCAACTACCATCCACCAAGGGGAAGCCACGTCAATTACCTTTCTGAGGCGGCATTGATCACACTGGCGTTGGTCAGCATTGTGCAGTCAAGCGGGGGACTATGATATGGCATGTGGTGCAACGCGAACTTACCGCACGCCTGACCACCGACTCCCTATCACTCTCGGGTCCCTCGGGCTCCATCTAGTTAAGCTTCTCAAATAATGGGTCTTGGTAGCGCCTGTATCGGTTCCTCCACAGTCGAGCAGCGCTTGGGGGAGGGGTTTGTGCTGCCGGTGATGTGGTTGGAGCTGAAACTGGCCATGGCTCGGATCCCGCGGGGCCCGACCGCTGCTGGAACAAACTTGCCTCTGCTTGCCTCTGCTTGCCTCTCAGTTTGCCCGTGTGGTTGCTTCCTCTCCCAAACTCCAGTGCTGTCTGTCACTCTCAGACAATTCGGACCTATGCAACTATCATGCGGCAGTCGCCCTTGCATATGCAAAGGCAACTAACTCTACGTTCAGAACCATCAATAACAAATACTCTAAGCGGAAGGATGATCGATCCCTCACATATTCTATTCGTCTATGCATTGTGCTCGTGGTCGCATCGCAGCTAGGTCCAAGACCTATCATGTCTATGGTTGGCCCTTTGGTGCATCTAGGGCCGGCTTATCCATCTATCTGACCACACAGTCCATCATCGAAACCAATCCGGTCCCATGCCAGGAAGTCTTTGATTGCCAGGCAAACTTAATCAGCGATGAAGTAACCCCGCAGGCGAAACCGCCAGGGTTAGGACTGTAGCCGGGGCTTATCCAAGATATCCGGCAGTATAGGCGACTGAATCGATCGAATGCCAAAAACAATTGGCAAAACTCTAGATCACTTCTTGATTCCAATGACAGCCAAGTTTCTTGGGCTCTCCTTGTATTCGAACACGGGCTCAACCCAGCACTCCTTCACTGACTCGTGCTCGCGCAGGAATTGCCATCTGTCAACGACAATGATGGCCTCGACCAGAGCGGCACTGAAAGCCATCAAGCTCCAGACCACGCTCAGGTTCTTCTTCGCGTACCAGTATTCCTTCACATAGCGATCGAAGTCTTCCTCGGACAGATCTGCCATCCCGGCTTTGACTTTGTCGCCGAAATTTGGGTCGCGACCCAATTTGGTCACTGCAGCATGAGCGTAGGCCGAGAAGGAAACGAAAGCGGACTTTCGCAGAGACCCTACGATCAAAGGGTTCCCTGCATCTTCGGGATCGCTTGACTCATCGTAGAGGTTGTCCGGGTTCTTGGGCTTCGGGACTATCTTGCGATCCACGAGCATACGCTGGAGAAGACTTCGGTAAAAGTGGCGGGTGAAGAAGTCTTCACTGTCTTTCCTGCTCCAGTTATAGGGAGCCTGCAAGGACATCGAGCGGGCGGTGATGTTTAGTTTCATCCCAGTTCCACTCTCGTGCTCGTAATCCTCAAAGCGCTTCGACATTGGGAAGCCATGGGGGTCGTAGGCAACAGCATCCTTCGTCAAGCGGGGATGCATAGACCGGAGGATGGGAAGCTTGTAGGTCGCAGGGCCAAGCCTCTCGGTGACGAGATTGTAGCAACAGCCAATCATGGCAATGGCTTTGACTGAAGGGTTCAAAGTCAAAGACCGAACTCCGTGATGGAGAAGGTTGCCGCAAGAATGCAGAGAGATGACCATGACGTTGGCGTCCTTTGGTTTGCCATTGGCGTTGCTGTCGGTGTTCACACCGGAATCGCCTGAAGTTTGGGTCTCAGCCTCCGCAGGCGCAGCCTCGATAACGTCTTTGATGATGGGCTCGAGATAACCGTCCTTGATCTCATGCTCAATGTAGTCCATTCTCCCTCTCGGTTTCTCCGGATCCACTTCCTCCTCTGCAGCAGCTTTGGGGACATTGCGATACGGCGCGAAGCCAATCTCGCCTGGCGCAAGGCTAATGTCACGAAAGACGTTTATCATGGCCACATCCTCTCCGTCTCCGCCCGCCACAGTCGTGAGTCCCTCTGTAGCACTGTTCTTTCCATCTGCGGTCTCTCCAGCGTCTGTATTTGTCGCTGCGGGTGCCTCTGGTTCCGCGCAGGTCTTGCAGTTTGCCAGCTTCTTGTTGTACATGTTGACTCTTTTCTTTTCCTGCAATTTGGCATGGATATCCATGCCTTTCGCCCCGCTGATGAATTGATGTTTCCGTTCGATAGCGACAATATGTCTGTTGTAAGGAGGACACGCAAGTGTACGCCCCAGGTAGCTTTGGCCCGATCCGAAATCGACGACGTGTGTGATCGGATCGCCTCGTTGTTCGTCCACCGTGGCACACAAGGAATCAACATATTTGGAAAAATGCGCCACCTCATGGTACTTTTTCACGTTCATTCCCACCGCGATCTTTTTGGGTATGGTCGGTGTTCCGGGCTGTTGAGGGGTGAAGTCTCTTCCCAAACTCAGTCGACGGATCTGATGGATGTACTCCAGTAGGTCCAGCGGGGGCAGAGGAGCCCCTCTCCACTGTGCACTTGCATCTGGCTCTCCACCATGCGCGATGGCCTCCCGACGTTGGTCTAACAGAGGTCGGATGTCATCTCGCAGGAGAAGGTCCAAGATATCCTGGATGTCATGCTGGTCGAAAAAGGCCCTCCAGTGTTCTGGTAGCAGGGAGGTATACAGGTCCGGCTCGCGGGTCAGGAAATCAAGGATATGCACACCGCCGCAAAGGTGCCTAAAGATGGCGGAAGAGTTCGCGAAGGAAAGGAGGGCCTCGACGTAGGCATCCGGATCCGTCCACTCTTCGGAGAGTGGGAGGGGTTGCGACGGAATCATACGTCAGTTGCGATTGCAGCGAAGTCAGGCTAGACTGGGGTCGATATGCGGGATGACATCCGATTAGGACCGGGAGACCGTGAGGACGTTGGCGGGAGAACCCAATCGTAGGGACGAGTAATGCGGGGGAGAGAGAGGAAACAAGGATGGCAGTCGTGGGGGGTGACACTGACTGCGACGATGATGGTTTAATCGTTTATCGACCCAGAAATTTTTCGGAGAGGCGATCGATAGTAGAGCGCGGATTGGGTTTAGTCCCGGTCGGCTCCACTGATAAACCCCAAGCAAATAAGCAACTTGTGGAGGAGCAGAAAGACCCTCGCCCACTCGCCCCCTCTGGCCGGAACTCGACTCATCAACCACCTCCTCTTCCCCCTCGTCGGACGTTCACTGTTCCTCTCCCATCCAGTCGCCAGTCTCGATCCATTGGTCCCATAAATCTCACGGTGACACGTTCTTAGCGTGCTCATATTGACTTCCGTCTTCATTCTTCCCCCCGGTCAGCCCCTGACGACTATCCCAAGGCGCTATTGAAACTATAAGGGATAGTGGTCCAGGACAGCCGCTGATCTCATGCTTAACCATACATAGACCCTCCATGTGTCTCCTGCGACACCCAGCAGGCACTAGTTCGTCCGGTTCCAGGTGCTACGTGTGACTGGAGACCCGTTTGGGAGCCCAGCATTGTCAAGGCAAACAGCAGTCGGGCCTGCACTGGCAACCCATCCATTCCTCCCCTCTTCCCCCCCCCTTCTCCCTCCAATCCGTAGACTCTCGATTGCCTGATATCCTGAAACCCTGAAACGTGGTCAGTGCCTGCCATCCTCCTCGAGGCGCCTCAACCCGGAAATGGTACCACGTATTATATAAGGGCCCCAGGGTGACCAGTCAGCTTACTGTCGTTCGGCTGTTGCATTCTGCATCCTGCGTACTCAGCCCTCCGGTATGCACCACTGCAGCCAAGCGCCCAACTGATAATCTGCCAACGCGTCACACCGTCTACGTTGGATATCAGCCAAACGGCAACATCTCCCCTTACTGCCAAGAAAAAGAAACAGCGAATACCTCTGGCCGGTTATTAAAGAGGGCGATGTCACGCCTGGCCGTCTAGACACAGTGCCACTCGAGAGGTACATCTGCGCCGAACCACGGTAAGTCGGGATGATCTTCCGGAACAAGTCGATAAGCAGCCAAGCTGCTCCGCAAATGCGCAAGAGATGTCCTATGCTGATCCGCCTCGTCAAACAGATGTTGACCTCATCTCCTAGGCGGGAAGTCCTCCCCTTCGGCTTCGTCGCCGATGTTCTCTTTCAGATCATCATCAATGGGGAGATGAATACGGTCCTGACGCTCTGCCGTTTGAACCGGGCTACATATGAGACGATTCGGATGCTCGAGCCGCACATCTGCGGGTGGTTCATGCGCTTCCATGGGATCGACGCATTCGACCCCATCCTTACCCTAAACCCATGGACGGGCGAGCAAAACACACTGACGGTACACTCCCTCGTGAAGTTCTTCCAGCGCCACAACATCGCCAATGATTTATCGCGACATATTGTACCCTCCGTATGGGGTCCGTTTTGCGACGACGGGAGTCCGGAGATGAACTTTGATGCGGAGTTGCGCCTCGCCCAGCGCTTGGAACGAGGGTTGCTCGTTCTTTTTCACATGGCGGATATCGCCCGCGACACTGAAAGACTCAAACACCGCAGGAAACCTTTGGCTCCTGTTGTCAGCGGGCGTCTCTTCGTGCTCGGAAAGATGCTGGATGAGTACGATGAGCTTCCCCAGCACAGGAAGCAGTTGATGTCTTTCGAAGATTACACCAACCACGTTTATACGGTTTTAAAATGGGGGCATGTGGAGGCTGATATAGGAAGGAGGCGGCTGGAATTTCGAGGATGGCTTGATGAGCAGACAGAGATTGACTTTCACGCCTCCCTGCGAATGTTGCGAGAGCTGATGGAGCGTATGCTTCTCCGGCACGGACCCAAAGACTGGCACCGGGACGCCAAGAACGAGTACAGCGTCATATCATGGTTCCTTCTAAAACAACCACCACGGTCACTGGCAAAGCTGTTCTTGAGTCCTCAGAACGAATGCTGCGACATTGAAGTGAAAGCTACTGATTGCGGTGTTAGGAAATGCCGCTTCTCAGATCCGCTCGACAACTACTGGAAAGCGTGGAAGAACGTCCCTGACCTAAACTGCCAGGACTGCGACTGCAAGCGACGAGTCAGAAGTTGGAGTGTAAAGCCTGCACTGATTGATGCCCGAGGGAGAGAGTTTAATCGTGCTGCAGAGCGATACCTGAGAGAGATGTGGAGTCAGCGACACGTCGGTCTCCATCGTGCTTTTACCATGGGCGTTTTTACCACTGTCATTGGATGAGCTGGGATCATTCTTTGTCATTTCACTGGATGCATTTAGAGGAGAACAGGAATGTCATCATAGTACGACTACCCAAGTAGCCAAGTAACAATTCTACTTTCTAGATCCTCGATCCAGCCCGACGCCGCCTTGCTCACCGCCTGGAACCACACGGGCATCCGTAATCATCACCGGATCCTCTCGACACAACCCAATCAACATCACTATCGCCAGCATTGACCAGCACATCATCAAGCGTTCTTCTGCCCATTCTAATTATCTCATGACATTCCCCTAGTATATACCCAATCACGCCACAAAGATGGACCACGCAGACCCCTTCCTCCAAGTCCAAGCGTAAGCCCCCCTATTGACCCAATCTACAACAACAACAACAAGCAGCCAGCCAGCTGACGTAGCTCCAATCCAACAGCGATGTCCTCTCAACCCTCCAATCCACGCGCCCTCTCTTCTCCTCCTATCTCCGCATCCGATCCCTCGCCAAATCACCCAGCAACCCAGAACTCCAACAAGCGCGATCCGAGCTCGAAACAACACTCACTGACTTAACCGCGGACCTAGACGATCTAGTCGAGAGCGTGCGTGCAATCGAGCAAGATCCATATCGGTTTGGACTGGAATTAGAAGAGGTCCAGCGTCGCCGAAGTCTCGTCAATGATGTCGGGGCCGAGATCGAGAAGATGAGGGAGGAGTTGCAGAGGGCTGTTACGGCTTCGGGGGGCGCTGGTGGTGGTGGTGGCCTACCAAACCCGGCGGACTTTGATAATGTTTTATCGCCGTCGGCGGAGAATCGGGGGGATGATTACTATGCTGCAATGGAGCAGCAGCGACAGATGGAGTTGATGCATGAGCAGGATGAACAGTTGGATGGGGTGTTTCGGACCGTGGGGAACTTGCGACAGCAGGCTGATGATATGGGGAGGGAGTTGGAGGAGCAGGGGGTCATGATAGATGAAGTGGATACGTTGGCCGACCGTGTGGGTGGCAAGTTGCAGAATGGCATGTCGAAGCTCAAGTATATTATTCGGAAGAATGAGGGTAAGTGTTTACGTTGCAATTTGATTGCATTGATGGGTTATTCTGGAACTTGGCTGATTATCAATTAGATACAATGTCGTCCTTTTGCATTGCCGTCCTCATATTCGTTTTGGTCCTCCTCCTGATCCTGCTCATTGTTCTTTAAGACATGAAAACATATGGATACAACTGCGTTATTCAAGACATGGCGACATTTTTAGACCTTGGTCTTCTTACGAGGACGGGCATCCTCTTCTTCCTCATCCTCCTCGTCGGCCGAGAGATCGAGTTCGCTTTCGTCGAAGTCGAGGTCCTCGATCGATTGGTCCGTGACTGGAGGGTCAGCTGTGATCAGACTACAAGACGGGATTGCGCTCACCATAGTACTTCAAGGCATTGGGCCAGAGGTCCTCGGCGATCGCAACGGCGAGCTCATCGCCAGCAGGAAAAACTTCAACTTCTTCGAAATCGTCCTCAATATCATCATCCTCATCGTCATCCTCGTCCTCACCCTCGACAGGCTCGCCCTTGAGAAGCTTCTCGAACCTCTCGTTGTCCTCCTTGGTCGCGTTCTGAGAATGTTCGGCAGTGACGTCGCTACCACGGTAGCCGAAGAAAGCGAAGAAGCTCATGCCACCGGGGCCTTCCTCGGGCATCTCGTCCTCATCGATATCCTGCTCCTCGGCGGCCTCGATCTCGTCGCGAATCTTAACGACCTTGGCAAACTCGGGCAGCTTCTTACGGTCTCCACCCTTCTTCTCCGCCTCAGCGAGGTCGCAGGCAGCATCAAGCAGACCCTTGGTGGGATCCTGGTCCTTCTTCCAGTTGATGCGAACGGGCTCCGAAACCAGACCATCCCAGGTGCGCTTGTGGCCATTGGAAGTGGTGAGGACCTGCTTGCGCCAGTGGAAGTCCTTAACAAGCTTCTCGTTCTCGAAGTAGGGGTTCTCATCGCCGGTGCGGAACTCGAAGGTCAAACGGAAGCTGCGGGGCTCGCCCTGGCCCTTCTCATCGATATCGAAGCGCTCGACGGTCAGGTTCTTAAGAGTAGTCGCGAGGATAGTAGCATCGGTCATGGTGATGTGTTCCTCGACCTCGGCGGGGGCGTTAAGCATAACGCGAGTCCAGAAGGTATCGCGAACATCAGGCTCAGCGATAACCTGGCTGCGCTTTTCGAAAAGGGGACGAAGAAGCAAAGTAGACTGGCGCACTATACAATCCCATAGTTAGATCAATCTATCCATCCCCATCTTCAACTAAGAGCAACCCCAACAACAACAAAAAAATTAAGAAAGATAGATAGAAAAACATACACTGCTCCACCTCCGCCCTAACAAACTCCTCCTCAACCAGAGCAATCTTCTTCGCCGTCTCCTTGCTCACCTCGGGCCGCTGAATGCGCTCCAACAGCGACGCGTTAGCTTCCTCAGCAGACATGATTTTTTTTATTCCCCCCTCGCGGTATTATCAGGATATAAAATTAAAGATAATTGGGTGATTTCAAACACCCTCCTGGTTAAAGTGGGGGAAAAAAAATCGAGGTGAGATGAAGGTGAAGAAGTTACGAGGGAAAAAAAAAAAAATTCAGATGTTTCAGAGAAAAGTTTACTTTGATCGGGGGGGGGGGGCGCGCGCATGTGCTCCGAAGCTATGTATGTAGTAAGCAAGCAGTAACTAGTAAGTTGGATCATTCAGCTATGCTATGCTGGTTCTGGTAGGTTGGTTTGGTTGCGTTGCACGGGGGAATAATGAAAGCTGATTAAGGTGCTAGGTGGGCGGCGGGCGCGCCCGGACGGAAAGGGAAGGGAAGGGAAGAGCTTTAGGTGAAGGGGGATGACTAAGAGGGGAAGGGAAAAGGGAAGAAGGAATTGGAAAGTGGTAGGTAACTCCCCTCCCTCCTTTGGTCTTTAGTTCGGAACACTATGTGAGTGTTGTTATGTGGTATATGGTATATGGTAAAGAGGGAATGTGTGGATTGGATTGGGGGGATAATTGGTATGGTAGGTAGTGGTGTGGTGATGGGGTGGTGATGGTTAAAGGAGGGGGGGCCATAGGTAAGTAGTAACTATACTCCGTGAAGGTAATGCGATGTGTAACGAGGCAGGTTGGTAATATGAAGGATGAAAAAGTTGAGTTGAATTTGCTGAGGAAACTTATGAAAATGATAGATTTCAGGTGGTGTCTAGATTGTATGATGTATTTGCTGAACAGGAAACAAGCGAGCGCATCTTATGATTCCAAATGTGCACATACTATTAGTAGATGTTTAACTACGAAATATACTGAGTATAGAGCAGAGCAAAGAATGATATACAATGTCTCGTCTACTCTACACTTATGCTCAGCCGACCTGTCAGTCAGAGCAACATCCAGATCCACTGGCACGGAGTAATCCCAGCTCACTTACCAGCCAATATGACCTGCACTAACCCACGCCACGACAAGGATCGGGCCAGGAAGACGGAGGGGTTCGTTGCTTTTTCCGGGACCCAGTTGGCACGGCGGATCTGCTTATCAGTGGCGAACGAGGGGCGGATTAGCTTTGTCGGGGCATAGCTTAATCGACGGATCCGGAGAGATATGAATAGTTCTATTCCGTAGTTATCTATCAATCGTGGCGTGTAGATTGTAGAGAGTGGCGGTCCATCAGTATGCAAGGAGTTAGTCCAGTCCGTGTAGATAAGGCAGGTCATGTCAGTAGTGGTGGACTGAGAAGGAGATTAGTCCATTCCAATATTAGCTTTGCTATCTTCCCAAGTCACCGGGTCTTGAGTATCAATCAAGCAAGCAATCAATCAATCAATCAATCAATCAAACAGCCGCCGGTGCGATCATCACACCCGAGGGGAATAATCGGCAACACACGAATGCAAATCAGTCGAAATGGAGAGATAAAAGGAAAGAAAAAAGAGAAGAGGAAAAAAGAAGAAAGAAAAAGAAAAGTAAAAGCAATAACAATATTCAAAACTTTTGGCGGATTGGCCTCCAATCCGACATGTCCATCATCATGCCTGCATATTTCGTGACGTGCGTTTCAGCCAGCAACCCATTAATATAAAACTTTTTGCCGCAGTGAGACGAGATGAGATGAGATGGGTTCATCATGACAAACACTCCTTCTTTCGTCTTCGTCTTTCCCATTATGGTATAATTTTTTCCGTCTCCCAAAGATAAGACCCAGGCCAGTTCGCCAGTAATGCATGAACGAATTTAGAAAAAGAAACAGGACAGACTGCGTCAGTCTGCATGAGGGACAGGGCGGCCGGCCGACTTCGGTCTGCGCTCAGACAATGTAACCTTCCTATCGAGCCAATCGCGCCATCGCTCAGGCGACCTTGCGGCTGCCCCCGTGGTTCACCGACAGTGGTGCAACCCAGCAACTCCGATCGCTCCATCACAGCATCCAGTCCAGCCCGTTGGCCTCCTCTTCCACCGGGAAGACCTCGCGCGCATATTCCTCCATGTCTCGCCAGCCCTGCCACAAGTGCCGGGCCTCGTCTGTGACACGAAGCGATATGACTCCTCCGGGACCCTGCATCATTCCCGCGCCCGCGCCCTTGCCATTGGCCGGTCCAAGGCCCTTCGGTGACCCGGCCGCAGGGCGGGAGAATTCGGGCTGCGGAAAGTAAGGCGCATCACACTGCCCAAACACCACCTCCAGTGCCTCCAATTGTTCTCGGTAGCCGGGCGGGATATTGACTTTCACTTCGACTTTGGGGACGCGCAGGTAGCGGCATGGGCGACCGAGTGCGCGCGAAAACGCCGCACAAACTTGGTTGGGGGAGAGAGTTTCGAACGTGAGAGCGATCCTGCAGTCGTCAGCTCTCAGCTACATGTCACCACACCATTGGAGACTGGGAAACTTACCGGTGACCGTTCCACTTCTTAGGACCATCCTTGAAGATTTGCAACAGTGCTGGTCCCACGTCGTGCTCGGCATCCAGCCAGGGTAACGGAATATCCGGGTCAAATGGAGCGTGCCACTCAAAGCTTCCGTCCTGCATCAGCTCCATTTGGAAGAGAGGGTATGGTAGACTCGTAAAGTTGTTGTTGTAGATCCCCGCGTAGACAAAAGTCGAGGGCAGGCCGAGCTGGCGAACGTAATTCTCCACGGTGAATTTGGGCGCCCATAGGGGCACCGGAGGCCAGGGTCCATGCACAGAGTGGTCGGGCATACTGCTGTAGATGTAGTGCTGAATGGTTCCGGCTCGTTTGGCGGCATCAGCCAAGGCGCGTCCGATCGCGACTTCGTCCCCGGACTGTGAAGTGGTGTTGATGAAGGCAAGGTTGGCTCCTTGGAAAAGGGAGTCCATCAGCGCCGTGTTGCCCAGTAGAGGGCCCTGGAACAGAGTGACATTGGGCAGGTCTTGCAATTCCTCCGCAATGAGGCCTTTCAGGGAATGGATCTGAGCGCGCACATTGTGGCCCACTGCTGAAGCAACGCGGATCAGGGACGCAGCCTGGCGACCCGTGGCGTTCACCACGGCAATGGTCTTTCTTTGTTGTGTCATGAGTTGTAGCGGGAGGATGAGGGGAATTTGGCACGAGAGGAAATCTCCGCAGTGGGAGTTTAAGACAAGGGAGGAGAAGAAAAAAAAAAGGTTAAAAAGGTCGACAAAAAAGTATGCGGGGTAAAAAACAGGAGAAAGGAGGTAGAGGACGACCAGCGGTCGAACACAAAGTAAGTTGGGCAGACCAATGGAGCCCACGGTGGTCCGATTAGATCTGGAGTTGGGTCAGGTGGTAGTATTCCTCGTGGTGAGGCTGGACCGTCCCAACAACTAAGTTCGTGGTGGTGGTAAAGCCGCAGGGGTGCTCGGATGTTGCAATCGTCAAAGAACTTCTTATTGTTGTTCGTCGTAGGGGAACTGGCAGTAGTACTTGGACGATTGGGACAGTGGGGTAAACGGAGCAGTTGGCCGAGGCGCTCACGAGGGACGGAGGTTATATAGCTCAGTGGAATATGATTCCCGGGGAAAGATGATTCGATAATGCCGCAATCGAAGAAATCGATGGTGCAAGAGAATTGATAAGAAAGGTGAAGGTGAAGGTGAAGGTGATGCTGCTGCTGTGTCGGGCAGAAGATTTGTAGAGCAAGTGGGAACTACTACGAAGGTACCACCACCCGAAAACGAGGGACGATGTTGGAGATGGCGGCGGATGATGAGATGATATTGACTGCTCCAACTTCAAACAACACAGCACAGCCGCCTGCTCGCCAAAATCCCGGTTTTTGTTAGTTAATGAGAAGCAGCGCCTCCTGCGTCGTAGGCACGGATATCCCTCGTCAAGAGGATAATATGAATAATAAGAATCACCGGATGCTCCAACGAGGCCGACAAGTGGACACCTCCAGGCCGGTCTGCCGCCAGCCCGCGAAATGACCTCACGCTCCTGGGAAATTTCAAAAGACAGAAAAAAAATAATACTACTAAAATCAAAACGGATAATAGTAAGAAAAAAAAAATAGGAAAAAAAAAGAGGGAATTTAATTAATTTGGTGCAGAATCGAGAAAATAAAAAATAGTGCTAAAAAATTGAGGGATAAAAAAAAAGAGAAAAAAAAGCGCCGTGGAGCAGACCTAGTGCTTGGTTCCGAGATTCGCGCCCACAGTGACCCTAATCAGCCCTGTTGGTCAGGGGAGAGGTAATGCACAAGCTTATCAGATGGAGGAAGAACAGTGAGTACAATAGAGGAGAGAAAGGAACTCAGTGACTACTATTACTACGCAGCAGGCAGGATTTAAAAAGAGACAGTTGGTCTGTTATCAGAAATAGAAACCCCCCCGGACAAGTCGGTGTGCTCGGGGCCTGGAAGCGATGTAGGTAGTATAAGTAACTGCGGTCTGTGTCCTGCGGCAATGGGGACCTGAGGAGCCAACGACGACCACCGACTGGTCTGGATTGGGATCGTCTGGGGTTCGTGTCTAAATCCCAGGTGGCACCCATGAGTGAATTATTGACTCCTCCCACAAACCCCGTCGCGGACAAAATCCTGGCTAGAATAACAACCCGGTCCCATGATGTGATGAAATCGGTTCCGATGTACTTTCCGATGTGGTTTATATCGAGTAATGCGAAACAGTCATAGAATGAGAGTGAACGGTGTCAGACGGGTTGCAAACTCTGGATCGCTGGCGCCATTCCAAGGTACTCAACCACCGTTCCTGGGGGGTCCTCTTCTTTGAGTGAGATTCCCTCCATCTTGCATGCGTGCTGTCCTCATCCAAAGCCGGGGATGACAGCCCTGCTCGGCAGATGAGGCAACCAGATCAGGAGCCCTGGCATGAAGCGGGACCTTGGGAGGATGTCGCCAGAACCGCCCACGATCTCCCCGTTGGGGGTAGCCATTGACCTTCTTTCCTTTACGTAACTCGGGATGCAATCAGGAGTAGCTGGAAGGGAGCTGAAAGGGCAGTAGTCCACAGTAGTGGTAGTGATGATGCTGATGATGATGGATGAATGATGGCATCAGGAGGGTGTCTCTCCTGTCGTCGTACCAATGGTCCATCTGGGGATAGTGCCTATTGTAGGGCGTGATCTCAACCCGTGAACCATTCTCTAATTCTGGGGGATACATGCAGCCTCGAGCATCAACAGGCACAGCTAAGATCTGGCGGGCACGCGGTGATTCTGCTGGACTGGCGAGAGTAACCAAAGAAAACTTCTATCAAAGACCGTCCGATCCCGGCAAGTCCCAGCCAATGAGGGGTGCGGGCGGGGGAGCAACCACCGCCCACTGATCGACCTCGGGGGCAGCCACCGACTTTGTCAAGAATGAGTTGTTTACGAAGTATCTACACAGTAAGTACATCGGCTCGGTCGACTTTCATGGAGGTCTCTGCATCCAAAGTACATACCTAGTACCTATCCACTTACACTCCGCTCGGCGGACTCCGATGCTGTCTCTCCACTGCTTACCGTAGTCCAGCTAGAAATTACTAGAGCATCAGCTCAGAATGAAAATCCCCGTGATGGCCAACTGACAAAGCCGGGCCAGCCCACGTTGCTCTCCAGACCCATCGGCCAAATCCTTCCAGTCAGCCAATCCGTGCGCCGCAGCTTCTCACGCGTCTGCCAAGACCAGAGAGCGGTTGTGCCTTCTGGGGCCTTTTTGGCAGGAAGTGGTCCCTGTACTTGCTACTAGGTAGCAGTAGTATCGTTAGACTTTAGAGTGAATTTTCCAGCTCATTCCCACAAGGTCGAGATAGATACTGGCTGCTCCTTCAAACTCCATGATTATGCAAGGAGAGGAAACGTTCACCGAGTACTCCGTCAAGATCGGGAGAAACAGTACCTAAGAAACAAAGATTAGATGAGAGCATGAGCTTGCTGGATTAGCTCATCGGGGGTCGGCCAGCCACCGCCTTGGGTCAGCTGCGAGCAGGTCAGCTGTTCAGGTTGATATTTTCTCCTGATTAGGAAGGTCCTCGGAGTCATCTCCTGCTCGGCAGCTCCTCCGAACTAAGAGGCCGACTACTTGGTACTAGTGAGACGTAGGTACCTAGGCGGTAGAGGTATCGACTGAGGTAGTGGCAGGCTGAGAGCATGGCGCAATTCGAAGCGGGGTTGGCCGTCCATCCTCCATTTCCCCCTCCATCCTTCCATCCGACATGCATGACCGACCTGCATGGCCAAGGATCCTGCTGCACGGTCAGGCATCTCCGCGGAAGTTCTTGCCTGCCTGGATGATTCCTACCCATCTACTCCGTACTATTTGCATTCTACGTAGGTGGTAGTTGCTCGTCATAACATGCCCTTCGTTCTCTCTGTATACTGCGCGGTACCTGAAGGGAATATGCTCGGACTACTGGGATCTTAGAACAACGCTTTCGCCTCAAAGGGTGACTCTAACAATCGAAACTCTATCCTTAATTGATCGCCATCATCATGGTGCCGATCCCGCCATTACTCGTTGTGCCATGCGTCCTATAGAATCGTTCGAATCCTCCAATTCCTCCATCTCGCGCTCGCTCACCTCCCGCGGCCCAATCCCGGCCAACCCCCAGACGCCTGGACGGCGCCGGGCCAGCAGCTGCGCCGCCGTGCGTTCGTCGGAGTGCAAATGCGCTCCAGACTTGCGTAGCAGCAGCACGTGCTCTGATAGCCCGGCATTGGCCGCCAGGAACAACGGCGTGCGGCCATTGCGGTTCCGCAAGTGGACAGAACCACCTTGGAGAAGCAGGTATCGGAGGATGTCAATCGACTGGGATGTCGCCGCAAGGTGCTGTGGATGATCGGGTCAGCTCTTTCGTACGAGGAATGTTTGAAGACAAAAACAGGGGTCTTACGATAGGTGTGTTGCCTGAGTAATCGGCGTCATTCAACAGCCAATGGTGTTCTCTGGCTACGATCTCCTGCACGCGCTCAAGATCGCCCTGCGCGATGGCGTATCCCAGCACAGTGAGGGACTGGACGCGCTCCGGGAGCGCCCCGTCCGGGTGGCGGAAGACCGGTTGCGACACTTCCGTCAATTCCCCGCGAAGAGAGACAGCCATCTGCTTAGCCACCCAGTCGGGGGTAGAGTCGGGAAGGGCAAGGAGATACGCCAGCTTGGTCAGCGCAGCTTCGGTAGTCAGGTCGAGTCCTGCGACAACCCCGGCTCGCGAGAGGCTCATGCCCGGAGCATAGACCGGACTGACGCTTCCCGTCAGACCTGTTGGTGTCAGATCGGACCCTGGATTAGGAAATATTGCAAATATTGTACTCACATTGCGTGACGTTCACGATCACAATTCCTCGCTTGATAGCGGCCGCCAGCACATTGGTCATGGCATTGTCTTGACCACTGGGTGCGTTGCCGGCGCCGAACGTCTCCAAAACTAGACCACGAAGCCCTTCCAGCTTCAGCACAGCATCAACCATCTCTGGCTTGATACCAGGGAATATACGGAGACACGCGACGTGGGTCGTGTCCAGGTTAGTTTGAATTCGGAAATGTTCGAGGCTCCTGGGCCGATTGACTAGCTCCCAGTTGACGTTGGTGCGCATGGAGGTTGTCACGGCCAGCGGAGGACAGTTCGGAGAGTCAAAGGCAGCGAAATCACTGGCCGCGACCTTGATCGACCGATTGCCACGGAACAGTCTGTTGTTGAAATAGAGACACACCTCGGGAATCATAAAGTGGCCAGCCACAACCAGTGATCCGAGGAGGTTATCCGTGGCATCGTTCTGCAACTCAAGCATGGGGGCTTGTGCTCCTGTGAGAATCACGGGCTTTCCGAGGTTTTGCAGCATGAAGCTGAGAGCCGAGCATGTGTATGCTAGACTGTCCGTGCCGTGGAGGACAACGAATCCATCGAAAAGCGTGTAGTTCCGCTCGACAGTCCGAGCGATCTCGGCCCAACCCTTCGCGTCGATAGAACTGCTGTCGAGGAGCTCTTCAAATTCGAAGACGGTGTATCGCACCCGGCGCCCATATGCTGTCTGTGGGGTGCGAAGGGATGAATGACCTTTGACCTCTCCGGCTGCGTTGATAACCACGTTCATCATACTCGTGAGCGAACCATCATTGAACGTAGGCACCCGGGCCAGACATTGCTCCTGGAAACCTCTGGCTGGTACAAATCCCGACGGCGATGGTCGCATACAGATAGTACCACCAGTCATGATAATGAGGATTCTGGACTCCTGGACGGAGTCCTCAGCCTGTTGCTCAGCCAACTCGGGCAAGGTGCCATTCACATTGAGGGCCGCCATGATGCAGAGAAGCGAAGATCTCTAATTCTTTGGTGTAGACAACGCTCTCCGCAAGCCGGGAACTGTGCACTGAGAAATAGGAGAAGTCAAATCGAGCCACAAGTGAAGGCAAGAATGCGGGGCCTCAGATCCCAGGCTTCTCTCCCTTGCTGAAACAGCTACCAGTCGTAGCTACGAGGCCAGCTATCCAGCAAACGGCCTCCAAGAAAACAATTTTGGGGTCGTGGAGTTCGTGGTTCAAAATTAGCCTCTCTCCCCGCGATAGAGCGAGCAATTAAGTAAGCATTCAAATCACGACGGGATTGGTGACGTCTCAAGAGTCAGGAGAGTCAGGCACAAAGATCAGCCCAGCACAATCGCTGGAAGCACAAAAAGAAAACGGTGGACGTCCCATGATCCTTGCCCCTCATATGGACTGGACTAGACCCAACAGCCTTTCTTGTCTGGGAGTTGGAGACAAGCCAACGCGACTCCGATTCACGGCCGTCGGATTACGTACAGAGCCAGCCTCGATGGTGCCAAGACACCGCCCCGGTGCAGGCTTTTTTTTGTCGGCCGCACACACAATCGGGCCCGGTGGATTCCTCCGTCAACCTTAACCACCACCGCCTCCACTTGGATGTTGGAGTAGGTCGTCTGTACTCTGTACACAGTACCTTGGGGATGGTCTGGGTTGGGGGGAACGTTAGAGTTCATAGTTGGTTGCTTGTGGTGCTTGATTATCAGCGGGTCATTTTCTGCTTGGAGGCGGCACATTAAATCAGCTACCTCCTACTATCTACAAAGTATGGGGTTCGATTAAGTGGTGTATAAATCCCCGCAATCAGCAAGGAAGCATGTTTCTGAAAGTCAACAAATTCTCCGATAAAAATGTCGAACAGAAGCCATTCGGTCAATGTGAAATAGAAAAACCATGACTAAAATAATTACTATACTCTATCATGACCACCAAATAAAGATACACGTGTTAACCATCCAGAACCCAAACCCAAACGCCTCTCTATACCCAAGCAACCAAGCAACCATCTAATCACTATCCAAAACCACCACCTCAGCCTCAACCTCACCCACACTCTCCACCCTCAAAACATCCCCCGCATTCACCCCCGTGATAAACGCCCCATCGCCCTCCCCCAGCACCATCTCCTCCCGCGAATCCAACCGGATCTTCGCCTTCCCGTTCTTCGTCATCGGCAAATGCACATACACATTGCGCTTCTTCTTGCGACTGACCACGTCCTCCCCGGCACCCACCGTCCACTGGAACGTCTGCTCGGGTTCAATAATGCCCGCTCCCATTAAGAAGTCCGCGTGAATGGGAATCGTATCGGGGATCTTTGGGACGGCGGCTTCCTCGTCGGCGGGGGATGCGTCAGGGCCGGCAGCGAGCGGGGAGAGAATGGGAACGAAAGCTTGACGTTTGGCGGCTTCGGGGAAAGTCCGGGTGTGGTATTGGGGCTTGAGGCTGGATTTCCAGGGTAGGGCCCAGATTTGGAGGAAGTGGACGGGTTTGTTGGATTCGTTTTGCTCGGAGTGCGCGATTCCTGGGAGGTGGGGGGTTAGTTTTTGTTGTTTTTTTTTTTTTTTTGGTTGTTGGGGGGAAGGGATGGGATGGGTTGGGATACATACCGGTTCCGCCGGTGGTGAATTGGACGTCGCCGCGATTCATACGGTAGAATTGTTTTCCTTGTTCGCCTTCCGCGCCCTTCTTGATCATGCTATCGCGGTGCGTGAGCTCTCCGCTGAGGATGTAGCTGAAGATCTCGGCATCGCGGTGTGGGTGGGTTGGGAATCCGTTGCGGGCAGCTACGCGGTCTTCGTTGAGGACGCGCAGACTGCCGAAGTTGTTGAAGCGGTGGTCGTAGTAATTGGCGAAGCTGAAGGTGTGGAAGCTTTTGAGCCAGCCGCCGTGTTCGGCGTAGCCACGCTCGCTGGAGCGGCGGGCGATGATGGACGCGTGAGCGAGGGGCTTGGACATGTCTGAATTGGTTGGGAAGATGATCGTTTTGATGAGGAGAATGATGAGAGGGAGTAGGAATAGAAGGATGTAGGATGGTGTTGGAATATGCATTTGAAGGGAGTCTTTCATCGTTTGTCTAGATCGAAGATCGACTTTATAGTCCCGAACGGAAATACGGGATAGGCTCGGGCGGCGGGGATCCGTAAGCATGGGGTAAGACTGACTAAGGAGTCCGTCCGTCGATGCGGGCCTTTTGGCGGTTGCAAATCATTGACTGAGCATGTGTAAGAATGCATGATTCGGTTATAGGGATCGTTGGGTATCCATGTTCTGAATATTCCACTTCAATATACAGTATTCGTGATTCAGATGCTGAACAAGCGCCATTGTCAATGATCGGTAAGATATTATAACGGCGGCTGTGATTGGCTGAAATGATACATCTCATGACGTCATAGCGATCTGGGGACAGAAAATAGAAGCTCCCAGAGCTGTCCATGGGATTTAGTCTTTTGTTCGAGGGGCGAAAATGCGATCGTGCCATCCTGATGAGCATCCGTTTCGTTCAGTTGATATACCAGTGACGATGATTATATCGACACCCTATTGAAATAGGATCATCCCCGGTATGGTGATCGCAGAGAAGACAGTGCCAAGAATGAGGACCCAAGTTCATGCAACATTCTGCTATACAGATCTCTCATGGATCTTCCCTAGGGAACACTTTCTCACACACCTTCCAGCTGCTACCGTCTTCTATCTGCCAGAAAGACACAGTGACTTCACCTGTGGTCTCATTGGGCAATTCGACACGCACATCGGAAATCCGGCACAAGTATGGCAATATTGACATCGAATCTTCCACCTGTGGCAGGCTGAGGATATCAAAATTACCCTCAAATGCAGAGTCCTCATAAATGTTGCGTTCTTCATATGCTATCACCTCCTCGGCGATCTTAGCGGTGCGAATGCCATTCCATCTGCCTTCACGGTGAGGGGCCAATCGAAGAAGTTTGATTGCGTGGCGTCGGATTCGAGGTATCCTGCACTTAAGGGCGGTATAGTATAACGGTTGGATGAAGCCAATGTCCATTGTAAATGCCATGCCCAGAGGACAACCGAGAGGCGTTCCGCTGTCAAAAGAATCGGGATAGACATCTTTGATGGCTTGGCAGATTCTGATTGCCTCGTGGATGATCGACAGAAACCTTTCGGTCTGTAGGTCGAATGCTGTTTCATCGGTCCATGGAATGCAGGTCGTGACCATGATCAGCGCCATGGTATGGTACATCACGAGTAATTTCTCTGCCAATATACCTTGGGACACATCGTGAGATTGAAACTCCTCAAGGGATAGCTTGTAGACGTCAAACCAGATCGTCAGTTCCTTTTCAATACGCCACTGAGATTCGAGAAGCTCCTCATAGCTCTGAGGCTCAACGTATATGTTTGTTTCTATCTGGCGACCCATCTCCACCAAGGATTGCGCTCTCGCAAGAAGGATATCCAGATATTGCCTGGCTTGCTCGATTGTTAGAAATTTGTAAGGTGAATGACGAGGTTGAATGTCGTAGTCCAGGTCCGAACATCCGGTTTCGTGACCAAGTAGAGCAGACTGTACTGCGAGTCTGCTAAAGACTTGAATGATATCATCTTCGACGGTTTGTGATAAAGCACTTATCAGGATTTTTCCACTTCTAGAGGTGCCAGACAGCCTCTGTGTCTCTTTCAACAGCTTTAACCCATGCCGCAGATGGGTCTGGCTTGCTCTATATTGCCCTCGCATCATTTCGAGGGTCACAAATAACATGCAAGTAATAAGGGCAACCGTCATACATTGATCCTGCCTGTGGCTGCGCCTGAATTCAACCCGGAGACAACTGATTGCTTGGTTGTAGTGCTGGAGAGTGAACTTTTCATACTCTCCTAAATGATCATCCGTTGTACATCCCTGGTCACCTTTTTGTGCCCCATATCGGTGTGTAGATGCCAATGCTAGAGCAGCATGCCGCACTGCTGGCTCTTGAGAAATTGCTTGGATGACTAGCCTGCTCCAGAAATCGGATGAAAAGACTCCTCCAACCTTGGGAATCGTGCGCTGGATGAACCAATCTACACATACTCGCTCAGAAGATCCGGCATGAGCAATTGGCACCGGCGCATTATAGCACGATAGCACATTCTGGTAGATCTTTGGTATGGTAGCACGATTGCCAGAAGAAGTATTTCCCCCACCCCAGATTCCATAGCCATCGCAAACTCGGCCGGTTGATAAGCATCGTCTACATGCTGGTCGACCCTCATCGCATTTGACCCGACGAATCCTTGTAGACCGTAAGCGCAAGATCGTTTAGTGTAAGAAGGCAACTGGCACTCACTTGCATGTCCGACAGCCTGTCTTGGCTTTAGGTCTGCTTGCACGACGCTTCTTCTGGTGGGGCTCCATTTCAGTGTTTGCTTTTCAATGCTCCGGGCTAAACTTGCTACCGGGGTCATCTATTTATAATTAACTGCTTCCGCCATAGATGATGTCTAGTGACGGTCATGCCCCTGAAACGAAGATGGAAGGCAATCGATGCATTGAGGATGGGATTGCTGACGGGCAGCTGCCTGAAGGCTGGCCAGGCCGCCCTTCTTGCCATTGGCCCGCTCGTAAACTAAACACCCTAATTGGCTGGTAGAGACCCACTTTCGTTGTACTCCAGCTGGATTGGAATCGGTTTCCTTTCAGTTGTCACTCCAATCGGATCCATTCAGTTCATCTTATCATTATACCATCCTACCAAATTCCAATCAGAAATTAGATGGGGGACGAAACAAAAGATTATCCAGGAAATTGATAAAGTTGGCTAGGTCCAACAGAGTCTGATTCATAGAACAATCGAAACAACCGCTGACTGAGCCAGTCGGCTATATGAAGGTCGCCAGGAGCATCATTGGTGATCGACATCCAGTCCAACTCATCAATGCATCTTTGAAGGGGTCTTACACAGTAGAGTCTAGGGCTTACTCCACCAATCATGTCTTTGTTCTATTTCCCACTATCTCGGTCTTTCCAAAGTGCCCGCAGCACCAATCTGAAGGCGTGCTCGGTGCTCATGCTGTTCATCCGATCATGGCGATGTGAGGCAGGTCGAATAGATGCGGTTTGCCTTGGATCTTGAATCCCCAAAATTCAATGCTTTCCGGACCTGATGTCGCATAGAGCTCGATCGGTCATAACATCTTACCTAGGAAATTCGGGACGTTGTCCGATGACAGGGAATAATGTGCTTACTAAGGAATAACGAGCCTCTGAGAATAATCGGTGAGCCTTAGTTTGTTGGCCATTGATACCCATATGTAAGTGTTCAAACTTCGAATTTTCTAGCAAGCCTTGATGTGTCCGAGTCTAATCATAAGGCTGCAGAGTGATGGGTGCAATCAACGGTGACATTCCATTTCATTTGATTAGCATAGGCTTGATGATTTGGAAATTTTCAGAATTGACATGTACGTCAGAACCGAGGCCTATGCCGCCATTTGTACATCGAAGCGGTGCTTCATCGAGCGGCGATGTCAGCCAATTCAACGCATGGAGACGGACTCATTGTGTATAAAGGAAATCGGAGCCGAGGTTTGCCGGGGACAGAGCTCACGTGTTGGGGCAGCTGCATGAATGGGCCAACATGTCGGGTGAATATCTCTTGCCGTCAATCAATCATTGGCTTCCGATAACTGACGGCGTAGCACACTTGACAGTAGGTTGATCCTGCCAGCCATTTGACTTTGCCGCTAAGCAACGTCTCTGGTTATGGTGGCTGACATAGCCACGGTTTTGCATTAGGGGGTCTGGAAAAAAAAAACCAACATTGAATCAGTTCATGGGCTTGAGTGCCTGCAGGCAAGGCAACAATATGGATGCCAGAGTGCTCCCTTCACCCAGTACTCAATTCCCAATAGTTTGCCTTATCCACGTCACCAGATAGCCTTGTGAATAATATTATTATGACCATGTTATATAGCACCGGGTGAATACGGTGGCTTCAATTAGCTCGCCATGGAGCAAGTTAACCCCGCTACAAACAAGCAGACGCAGGCTCCCACCAAGCGGTCTTATCTCATAACGCTCTCTCAAACTTGATACTGCATACACTCCCACCCTTCGTTTCCCCTTCCATTACAGCTCGGAGGGGAGGAAATTAGTCCCCTCTGCAACATGACCGGCTGGAATGCTCTCATCGCTGATAAGCTCAGGGACCGTGCTTCCAGAATCCCTCCTGACTGGATACTTCCGGAAGCCATTTTGACTCAGATCAATCAGGACGCCGACATAAGTGCCTTTGATATCTCAAGGAGCCATCGTCTGTTGACTAGGGAGGAGATCAGAATCACAGAGTCCTATGACGCCCAGGGCCTCCACCGTGATATTATTCAAGGCACGTTGACTTCCCTCCAAGTCTGTAAGGCTTTTTGCAAGAGAGCTGCGATTGCACAGCAGTTGGTATGTATGCTTATCTCGCGATCGGGGCAAACCTTTTGGCTGACACATTCAACCAGACCAACTGCGCGACTGAGATATTCTTCGCAGAAGCATTTGAGAGAGCGAAATTTCTCGATGATTATCTAGCCAAATACAATAGGCCTTACGGGCCCTTCCATGGCCTCCCTATCAGTGTAAAGGTTGGATCACCTGTCCTAGTCGCAAATTTTAATGACCTGGAGTGATGGGCATTGTTCTTGCTAACACCGTGGCCACCAATCTCTTGATACAATAGGACAGCTTCAATGTCAAAGGACAAGCGACTACAATCGGTTTTGTGTCTTTCCTGAAGGAGCCACTTGCTGCTGAGAATTCTCCTCTCGTTGATATCCTCCTTGCAAATGGCGCGATCTTGTACCTCAAGACAAATATTCCACAGACATTGTTGGTATGAAGCCAATATTTCGCTTGTCTCCTCAACCTTTCGCTGATATTCTTTATCTTCGTTCAAGACCATGGATAGTGTCAACAATGTTTTTGGACGAACGTTGAACCCCCATAAACTTAGCCTCAGCGCTGGTGGCAGTAGTGGGGGTGAAGGCGCTCTGGTGGCCTTTCGAGGCTCCATCTTAGGGGTAGGTACAGATGTTGGAGGTTCCATTCGCGCACCATCTCTCTGCAACGGCACATATGGCTTCAAACCAACTGCAGACCGAATGCCACACGGAAAGGTTGAATTGGGAGACAGACCAGGAACCCCTGGCCTCGTATCTGCAGTTGGGCCACTCGCAAACAGTGCATCGGACTTGACGTTCTTCTGTCGAACGATTCTCTCCTCAGAGCCATGGCGCCTTGATTCTACTGCTCTTGGAACTGGATGGCGGCATGTGCCTCCGAAGAAGAGACTGAGTATCGGATTTTATATGGGCGATGAGGATTTCCCACTATTTCCACCTGTGAAACGGGCACTCAAATCCGCACAGGCTGCACTCGAGACGGCTGGCCACACTGTGCGTTTAGTAACTAATGCCCCCTCATTCCACGATGGTCTAAAGCTGGCAGCACGATACTTCCTCTTTGACAACAAACAAACCCTCCTGCAGCATGTTCTGAAGGGCGAAGAGCAACCAATCAAAGCCTTGGAGTACACTTCTCCAGCTACTCTAGCTGGCATACAGGATCCCACATTCACGTTGGACGATGTCTGGAACGCCAATACTTCGTTGATCGCGTACCGGGAAAAGATGGCTGAAGTTTGGAGGGAGTATAAGTTGGATGTTCTTATCTGTCCTGGTCACTGGTCGACTGCAGGTCCACATGATACATATGGACCGCCGATATATACTGTCATCTGGAATTTGTTGAATGTGAGAGCCGAAAGCCAAGATACCTTGGGTCGCGTTTGTTTGCTGACATGGAACATTTAGTTTCCTACGAGTATCATTCCTTACCTCAAGGCTGATAAATCACTGGACTCAGAAACATGTGACGGTTGTAAGTATGCTCTTTGAGTTGATCACGGAACCAGCCACTAATTGTGTTCACAGATGATCCCGATGCAGTAGACGGTGCACCTACTGCTATTCAGGTTGTTGGATGGAGATTTCAAGATGAAGAAGTACTCATGGCTACTGAGGTCATTGACAAGGTTCTCCGTGATGATTTGAAGTTCAAACCCATGCTATAACATGATGATGTTCCTTCAGATTGTCTACATTTGGATTTTATGAGGGACGGTCATAGTAGTTGCATTGGAATATTAAATACAATACAGAAAGCAACCCCCTAATGATAGCAAAGTAAAAGCCTGCTGGAATTACCAAGCCGTCTTCCTTTGCCTCTCCTGACTAACCGAAAAGATTGCTCACCGCAAGGCTATCGGTTGACGTATAGGATTGACTCTGCTATAACCAGGCCCAGCCGATTACGTATCAGTATAGCAAACAAACGCATTTTTATCAGCTATCCGGCTCCGAGGACGCAAGGTCTGCTCATGAGTCACACAAATAAGAATTTTGAGAGTCAGAAAATGGTGCTATTGCAAGCCACATGGCAAGTTCGGGCTCCAGGTTTGTCATGGGCGGTTGGGCCTCCAGTAAATGGAGCGGCCTAGAATGTTCTGGGGAGACGACTGTCCCGGCCATAAACGGTCTAGCTACGTTTGTGGTGGTCACATGGAACGTCAGTTTTGCTTCTCCCCTTTTGTCTTTTCCACCTCCCTGGCCATTGTGGGATTGAGAGCTTGTTTCCTCGATATTCTTCAACTACATGCCATCGTGATGACTTCGGGTCATATTCCTCGTTGTTGCCAGTGTTTCGCATCGAGAAGTCAACTTCTCGTTTCTCATCATGCCCCGTTATTCGAGCCAACAAGTGGAAAGCCCAGACTTATTGAATTTTTTTCATTCGTCTATATTGACTCTATATCACCAGGGTATCGTCTATATACAGATTTTTCTTTTCGTTTTTTTGAAGTCATGAAGATCCCAGACTCGCTAGGAATCCCCGGTTGGTGTCATAAGCTGTGAATGAGCCTTTCCTTCCAAGCGCTCAGACACATTAAGAGAGGGTGAACAGAGTATGTGATGATCCAGCCTCGCTTTACTCGGTATTTTCTCCTTCCACACAACTCAAGCTGCCTCTGAATGAACGTCTGCCTCGAACGAACCAGTCACACAGGATAATGAAGACAACGACTCCATATACGGCCGAAACATAGTTCATATCTGCCAGTCAAGTTAGCCACAATGCTTCTTGAGGGGTCCACGTGATGGGATACTTACTGCCTGTCGTGACTGGCATACTCGCGGGGAACGAGTACATGACGAGACAGAAGAGAGTCCAGGCTAAGGTGACAATGTTCGCAAAAAGACCCCATTTACCCAGCCAGAAGGGACCGTGCTTGATGTTGTCGCGACCACGGTACAGGAGACAGATAACGGGAATCGAGTATGAGATGTACAGCAGAGAGATACATGCTGTGACCATACTGTTGAATGCAGTGGAGGATCCGAGGTAGAGCAAGCCAAGAACGGCCACGATGAAACAGCTTGCGGTGTGGGCGGCGATCGGCACATCTAGCTTCTTGTTGACCTGGGAGAGCCACTGGTGTCCAGGCATACCGCGGTCCCGAGCGAAGGCCCAAGCAAGACGTGACTGCCAAGTGTGGCATGCAATCAGACAGCCCATGCCTGTCACCACCAAGAGAGTTTCCAGAACAATGGCACCGGCCCTATTTCTCAGGGCTTGGTAGTAAAGTTCCAGAATGGGGACTCCGGTAGCGGAGTTCAGGAGCGCATCAAGGTCAGTGATGCTGAAGAACATGGCAACACAATAGAACCATGCGGTAACAAAACCAAGACCAACTGTCGTCATGATGGCAATGGGAATGTTCTTCTCGGGTTGTGGCACCTCTTCGGCAAGATGAGTTGCGGAATCCAAGCAGGCGAAGATCCAGTTCGGGTTGATCAGACCGACAATGAATGCGATTCCATCCGACTTCCAGCCGGTAGCGTTAGCAAAGTGCCCAAACACGAAAGACCCGCTCGCATGCGGATTGGCACAAGCCGGAACAACGATCAGGATGACCAGGAACGACAGCAGAGAGATATATAGCGTGGCCTTGGCGACGGCGGGCAAGAATTTACCCCAGCAATTGAAGAGGTAGCAGAAGAAGTTGATGAGTTGGTATGCTACTACAGTATGCCAGGCTTGGGGAACACTGTGGTTGGTGTCAGCACTACGCACATGAAGGAGGTCACACTCGTTCAGGTAGCAAGGATGGGAATTTGAAAGCATACAATGATGGATGGCCAAGCTGCCACATTCCCACAACACCGGATCCGAGACTGAGTACAACACTAGCACTGGCGAAGATGGCACCCGCATATCCGAACCAGCCAGTGACGTAGGACGAAAACCGAGCATACTTTTTCGGAGCAAGTTCGTTCGCCCAGAAATATTGGCCACCAGAGTTGGGCATGGAGCTAGCCAGTTCCGAAAGCGAGGCAGCAACACAACACGAGATGAAGGTGATCCAAAACAAGCCGTAGATGATGAGAACTGTACCACCAGAGCTGATACCGGTGATCAAGGATGCCGAGATACCGAACCAGGAATTGGACATACAGAACGCAATCCCAACCAGTGAAAGCAAGGAGAAATTGCGTTGCAAATCCTGCGTGTACCCCATCTCGGCCAGCCTAAGTCCGTCTGCATCATCAGATCCAGAGGCATTTTCGCTGGACGAGGCGTGGTTCACGCTCGCCTTCTTTTCTATATCGAGAGCACTCATTGTTCCAGACAATGTAGGCAAGGGTCAGCGTCAAAAACGAGCGTTGTCGCGGAGAGGTTATGGCGCAAAGGGCAATCGAAGGTGACTGGGCCGGACTGCCGTGTTGCAAGATAATCGCGTTGGAGATCCTAAAGAGGTCTAATTGGTTCGATCAAGACCACTGCTGCATGAGGGCTTATTGTGCTTTCAAAACACTCGGCGGGAAGCTTCGGTGCTGCTGGTGGACAGATTGGCTGCGGTTGGCACGCGTTTTGCTAGTCAATGTCGCAGATGGGTTGTCGCAAACTGTCGTTGAAGTCGCGAGAAGGGCAGATCAACTGTCGCAGGAGGGCTGAGAGGCTGTACCCGGCGATACGGCGATACAAGGATACAAAACGCCCGGAGCGATCAGTATTACAGAAGTCAATCTGTGTTTCGTTGCGTGTGCTTTCAGCTATCAAACAAGGCGGGTTGGTGTGGGACACGACAGCCAACGCGGAGAACAGGTGAACACTAGACCTTCACCACGGATATCGCAGAGAAGGGTTCTAGCAGAGGAAAGAGGAGGAGTAGGAGGAAGAGGAAAGGGGAGAAGAGGAGAAAGGTAGGAGAAGAGAGTTTGAGGATATGCGGCGAGACCTGGTTTGGGATACGTGTGAGTATTTAAGATCGAAAAAGCGCTTTTTCTTTTTCTTTTTTCCCCTCCTTCAGCTTCGAATCAAGCCTCCTGCGGCGTCCCCACCAGTCTTAACGATGGAAGGGTTCCCCGTATCCTGCTTGCTTCGATGACGCTCCCCATCTTCTGCCACTCCAACAGCCGGGCCTAACCTCAACCGACATGGTGGTGCAGACGCAGCCAGATCTCACGGATCCGATTCGCTTTCGCCAGCCTGATATCGTCATCAGAGGGTCTATCCGGCTGGGAAATTAAGGTAGAGGGCTCAACAACCAACACGTCGAGGCCGGCAGTCAGATAGTGTGCTCTGTGGACGCCCAATGGGGCTCTGGTGCCGGAGACCACCGAGCCCCCTCGTTGGCTGATCTTGGCTGCAGGGAGTGGCGGCTCCCCCCACTTGGCCAACTGGGTGGATTTGGGTTCCGACAACAGATTTTTAACTCCCTACGAAGTACGAAGCACTATACCTATCGAGTGTCGCACCTTTCTGTGCGTGTGTGCCGGTGGAAAGCAGTTCCGCTTACGGAGCTTCGTACCCTTTGCCCTGTTCCTTTTCATTCTCTTAGGATCTTTGCAATCGTCATACCGTCTACGGCGAGGTGCGTGGTCCTTAGGCCGATCGGAGCCATTGCCCCTTTGCTTTCTCACGGGACCGGGCCGAGCTCAGAAAGTTTTTCGACAGTCAACACGAGTCTGGCCCGCATAACCTGCAGGATCCTTCTTCCTCATGATATCATAATCTCTTGCCAAGTAGTCATTTTCCAGGAAACCTGGGGTTCATTAGAAAATGATACTCTCGCATACATTGAGGCAAACGAATAACGACAAACTGGACCTCTCCGCTCTTCTTGTCGACTCCCATCCGAACTTTCTCCAGCGGGTCGGCTTTTACAGCCCCTCTTGTTGCTGTGTTGGTTAACTCGATTGGCTTAGCCCAAACCCGCATCTGGGAGCCACCGCGCAGTGGACCTCATATGAACCGGAGCATCTCATTCGCAAGCAGTAATCCCAAGACCACGAGAGGAGAAACATTTGACTAAGAGAATTCACCGGGCTACCTTTGCGATTCGAGGCATTTTCTTGGTCCCCTTCTCGGTCGAATAAGAATGGAAAGTTGGCCGCTACGAGTTGTGCCCGATTGAAGGGCACTAAACTATTTACTATGTAGATACCTGCATCAGTGCGGGATCCGGCCGACAACCGGCAAGTCCTAGGGAAGTACGGAGTACGGAGTACCTATGCTTTCTTTCACTAACCTTGATGCTGCGCAATTGCTTCGTACTCGGCAATCCATCTCTACTCTAGGGAGCTATTCACTGAAACCGAGCAGGCGCATGCGAGGAATCAGAGATTGCGCCACGGAATCTTCCCGCAACTAAAGCCGCCTTAGACTGCCGTATCGTCGACTTGCCTTCTTAGGGCCAACAATCATTGCCCATCCGAGCAGACTAGGTCATTAAGTTTCCGCTGCCCGTTTTACCTTTAGCCGACGATCTTTGCATCCTCGGTGGCCTACGAAGCACTCCGACTTCACGAGCCACGACGCCCAACCGCGTAGCTGTGTTTCAATCAAGCGGCTTGGTTTCTATGCGCAGCGTTCCGTTGTTCCGACTCCCGAGACGTCCACTCAACAAACACTGACTCGCCATTACAACGGATTATTATTTTTCGAAACTAATCATGGCCGACTTACTTGGTTACCACCCGGCGTCTCTTAGTATCCGCCACAAAGCTGGGGCCGTAGGATTCCTTTCCCGCCTGGGGGATAGCGCCTAGATAAGAATGATTTCGCGGCATGCCTCTTTACCGCATGTAGTAAGCCTGCACCCTCCATCGATCCAGCAGTGTGTCTTCGAATTTCGAATTTCGAATGGGCTCCATGACAGCCAGAAAATGGATCTTTGTTTTCGGGGAAGGTTTGCCGGTTCTGCTCGTCCGTAGCGGTAATTGATTGATAACACTCTCTCATATTATTCTCAACTGTCGTGTGGCCCACTCCTGGGGATGACAGCCGGGGATTTTGTTGAGATGGAAAAGTAAATTTGCTGACATTTTCAGATCACGAATGGACACTTATTCGGTCCACTGACTTATGAGGTGTCATTCAAGTTATGATATCTACAGAATGTTCATGGAGAATCGTTCCGCAGCTCCTATGTCAAAGAGCATTCCCTTGCTGCAACCTTCATTTCCGGCTATTCAAACCAGAATGCTCCTAGATGATAGTCAATCTGTACTAATGCACAATCAATGGTCCGGCTCTGACGGCTTACCCATAGAGGGGAAATTGTGACAACGGACGGGATGCGCTTGAAACTATCTTTGGAGATTTACGTACTACTGATAATATAGATTCGTTATCACTAGCGATCGAACAGATACATACAATCATTGATCTACGCTGTAGATAGCCTGCAATCATTCTTATCCGGTTTTATCGTGTTGCATGGGTTTGAGCGATCTAGATCTGTGCTATCTTGATAGGGCGGAGATGACAGGGTGTAGACCAGATAGAGAACCTCGTGTTTGATTGGGGATTACCGATTAAGAGGCGTGTTCCTTTCTTCAGTTCCGCGATAAATTAATAGTGTTATCCGTCAGTCAGTTGAACGAGTTTGTTCTTTAAGATCTTGACTTTCCTGCAGTGTGGACATCGTACGACCACTGATGTCATGTGAGGTCTGTGTATTCCGGTAAAATATATGTTGCTGAGTGGCTCAGTCACATTTCACACACCAAAGTTCTTCTTACCTGTCATTCATCTCTATCAACTGATATCGCATCGTGATTTTATTTTCAGAACTATCTTATTTTTTCATGATGCCTGGTCAGAAACCACATTTTTGCGTGATCGAAAACATGGTACAATCATTCCCTGTCAATCGGTCATGGTTGCGCCGAACACAATGTGCTTTTCAGTCCAAACATCGAGCTCTTGAAGCAAAGACCCTTATATTAAATAATCTTTCTAGCAGCTATGAGACATAACTGGTGGCAATACACCACTTCATCTGAGTAATGCAGCCCGATCTGCAATCGGCATCGTGCATCCTGCAAGCTGCGACCGACGGAACAAAGGCGCGCTAGGCCCCAGCCAGGCTCGCTAGCGGCAGACTAGCCAGGAACACCCTTTGTCCCTTTGTCCCTTTGTCCCTTTTCCCGGGCTTCCTTCCAAGTTCCAGGTTCCTAACCTGAGGGGGCTACGCCTGTTTCATGATCGTTCCCCCATCATGTTGGATCGCAGATCTGCATCCTTATAGGATAGACTCCTGAATATGACCCCCTTGGGGATGCACTGACTACACCAACGAACTGCTATCATAACTCTTAGTGAACCCGGATCGCTAAGGGATTGGCTGGGATTGAGACACTGCCTTTCTTGGCTGGTCCTGGGGAAATGAACCCCTTCGCTTAAGTCACCCAGCGGCTGTCCTTTGTCACATGCAATGCTTGAGAAATCGATCACTTCTGCTGCGGATGACCCTGTGATTTTACTCGGATCGGTGTGGTACTATAGGAAGAAAATAGAAACTGCGCTAGACGCTGCGCATCACCGCATGGTTTTGCCTTGCAGCCACTGAACGCGATCGGCGCTATCATGCATGAGTCAAGACTCAAGACAGCAGATGCGATTGTGCGACACAGGACTCCATAGTTTGGCACGACATATCTATCTGTGGACCCTTTCATATCCCTAATTATAGAGAGTTCAGGTCTGTTGATTCACCAGATCTCCAATCAGCCAACCATCAAGATGGTGACAGAAACCCAATGGCCGCTGGAATCTTTGTCTAAAATCCTGGCAAAAATGGACCCCATAAATCATTGTGTACGGTCTTACCTGCTTAGATTGCTTACCATCCTGATAGGGAGATTGATCCCTTTATAATGTACCTATTACCCCTCCTGCCACTTAGGAGTTCTCCGCTGGCTTTATTGTCCCCCCTCCTTTTTTCTGCCTCCGGGCCTTACAGACGGCATTGACGTCCTTCCACTCCTTTTTCCTCTTGAAAAGAAAGATAGAATCCCGAATTCCTACAATCCCTGTTCTTTTATACTTCTTCCGTTCCTTGGTTCAACCAGTTATCATTGATCTTTTTGCCGTCTCAATGTATGGTTCTCGTTGGTTCCTCTACTTTACTATCTGCGACAAAGGCATGAGTTATGTAGCCGAGAGCTGAAAGGAGACCCTAGATTCCCGACATCAGACCCATTCCAACAAATCAGCGAGACAGGTATTGATCGACCACCAGCACCCTTGGTCTTCTCAACCAAGAGAATGTGAGTTGTTATTGTTTCTTTGATTCCCTACCCAACCTAGCCCGGTTTCGTGGATTTTCTTTGCATCAACATTCGCCTCAAGCCATGTCTACGCGAAGGCTGGTGGCGAGTGCAGAGCAAGCCACCGGCTCCGGTATGCAAGGGGAGCCCCCTGCCTTCGCCTCAGCCACTTACGTGAACCACGATCTTGGATGTTGAATGGACTAGCGCCGCCCTGTATCAGCCAGTGCTCGTTCCAGAGTTGATCAGAACTATTCCTGACTGCTTTGTCATTGTTGTGGTTCTTGCCGTTCTTATACTATGCCTCGCACCCGCGTTTGCACTCGCTTCGCACTCGCTTTCACTATTACTGAGTAACACTGATGGCCTAGTCACAATTGCTTTCCCTTCATTTCTCCACATTCATTTTGTTTTGATCTTCTCTGTTACATTTGATGGCTTTGGGTCTGTACTTATGCTCCTGGCGACGCGTGTAGTTGACACAATTGCTCATTAAACCGGAAACTCGGTATCGCTTCTTTACTTCCATCTGTCACTCTTTCCGAAAACCAACCACCTATCATGCGCCGAAATGTCATTCTTGTGGCCTGTTTGGCGGCCCTTTCCAGCGTCTCAGATGCCTTCTGGCGTCTTCCTTGTCGTGGTCGAAGCGGGGTCGCTCGAATTGATCCCTTGATGGCCCCAGGGAAACCATCAGACCATGTCCATGTGGTTCATGGATCGGGAGGTTCGTCCGATGATGTTGTCTCTACCTGGTGGTGCCCTCGCTAAACTTAGCTGAATAGGATTTTCCATGTCGGCCACCGAGATGAGTCTCAAGAAAGCGAACTGTACATCATGCGGGGTGACCCAGGACCAATCCGCATACTGGGTCCCCGCACTGTATTTCATGCATGAAAACGGTGATGCGGAGCTGGTGAATGAAGTGGGTGGCATGCTTGCGTGAGTGTAAAGCCTATATTGGGTGCTGTCAGTTGCTAACCACCGCCACCAGCTACTACTTCCTTAACGGGGAGAATGTGACCGCATTCCCAGAGAACTTTCGTATGATTGCCGGCGATCCGTTTCTACGCAACTTTCCTTGGCCAGTTCCCGACCCTCCGAAGTCCGAATGGTCGGGAAATCAATCATCTCAGTCTGCCCTTCGTCAAAAAGCCCTTGGGTTCAACTGTTTGAACTATAATCAGGCCGCTGAACCGTCGCTCGGCCGTCATTTCCTCCCGAACAAGACCTTCTTGGATGAGCATTGTACTGATGGTGTTCGATTCGAACTGATGTTCCCTTCTTGTTGGAATGGCAAGGACGTTGACTCAAAGGACCATAGGTCGCATATGGCCTACCCATCGCTAGTCATGGACGGGGATTGCCCGGAAGGCTTCGAGACCCGTCTGGTGTCGCTTTTCTATGAGACCATCTGGGACACCTATGCGTTCAAGGACAAACAGGGCACATTCGTTCTCGCAAATGGTGACCCTACTGGTTATGGTTACCATGGAGACTTCATCTTTGGCTGGCAAACCGGCGTCCTCCAACGTGCAGTGAGCGAATGTACTAACCTGTCTGGCCGGGTGGAAGACTGCCCCATATTTGACCTTCAAAGCGAAGCAGAACAGGGCCAGTGCAGCTTCGCCGTGCCGGATGAGCTAAAGGACGAGAACGTGTATCTCCACAAGGGCGGCCTTCCGAATCACGTTGCCATTCAATCCGGTCCTGCATATGCAAGTCCGGTCAAGTATACCGGCTTGAGTCATCATACCTCCCCAGCTGTATCAGAACCCAGTGTCTCGATTGGGGTCTCTATCAATGTGGGGGATGTCCATGTTGGAGTAACGGCTACCGCTCTTTCTACTTTCTCGACTTTGACTTCCCCTACTGCGACACTCTTTTCAACCTCGACTACTTCTTCGGCACCAACAACTAGCTGGACACCCGATCCTACCACCGTTTACGTCGAAGGTGTCTTCACTCAGAAGATTGTTTATGTCCAGCAGGAGTTCATTGTTCTCACGGATGAAACGGGGGCCCCTGTTCAGACGGAGACGGGTGCATTGGAGACTGTTTCAACATCGACTTCCACCATCAACAAAGTTATGTCCACTATCGTGACTACGCCGACCGAATCTCCTGTGCAGCATGATGGACATTCCCACCATGTCCATAGACGTCATGGCCACGGGCATGCTCACCGGAAATAAATCCATTCGAGGTCAACCCAAATGGCCCCTTGTGCGGTCTTCCCTCTGTCTGAGGGATCGCAAAGTCAACCTTTGGATTGGGTTTTCTGCAGCACATGATTCCATCTCTTCAGTTCTACATGTATTATTGTCTCTTTATCGTGTACATAATTACTGTCTGCTCCTTGTCTGGAACAGGTGAAATTGCAGAGCACCGTCTTGCTTTTCTCTTGATGAGAGCTGGAATGTGTTTTGTCAGATATGGTGTCAAATATTACTGAATGATAGTATGCTCATTAACTACTACCGATTGAACAAATACCCAAAATGTTAACGTTGCCGTCATGTTGCAGAAAACGTCCCATCAACACTCATTCGGCGTAGAGAACACCTTTCTCTAGCAATACCAAGGGCCACCCCATACCTGTACACTACTCCTATCAGAAAATGATACTCTACTTTCAAAAATACAGTTTAGTACTTCCCACCAATATCCTTCAATAATACCAATATATACATCCATCTATCCTCATCCTACCCTTCTTTCCCCCCAACCACCACCAATCAATCCTCGGATACTCACCGACAAACCCCCGAGTCCGCACTCTCATCTTGCTACAACACCCAAATAAAACCAATCCTATTAGCCTCATCTCCACCTCCCTCTAAAAAAGATTTAGGGCTGGGAAAACTCACAAGACAAAACCCACTCTCACAATTCCCCATACTTCCATCTTTCTTGCATGGTGAACCGACAGGAAGCTTTTTTTGTTGTTTCTTTTGGTTAGGGTATGGTGTTACATGTGGTGTATAGCTAAGGATTGTGGATGGTGGGTATTAAGGGAAAGGGAATGGAGAATGGGGAATTGGGGGGGGGGTGGGGGGGGGGGTGATAACATACATCCCTAGTAGCGAGGTTCATACTCGGACCCGGAGAGGCGATGGCGGTGCTGAGGATGGTGAGGAGGGTGAGGAGGGGGAGGTTCATTGTTGTTTTGTTGTTGTGTTGGTTATAGGGTTGGGGTTTGGGAGTTGGGATTTGGGATTTTGGTATTGGGGGTGTGTTGTGAAGATGATGAGTGTATAGGTAGGTGTGTAGGGAGGGATTGAAGGAAGGAAGAAAGGAGGGAGGGAGGTATTTATGCCCTAGAATCTATCTGGGATGATGGAATTTGCGAGTGAATGAATCATTGACTGGAAATGAGGGCACAAGTTACTCCATAGGTTGATGCGTGCTGGGGAAGGGAAGGGGAGGGGTAGGGTAATGGGTCTGGAACTATTTGGGGGATCTACATGGGATCTATGGGTTAGTGGGGATGGATCAGTCAGGGGTGGCGAGGGGGTGGGGTTCAGCTTACTTTCTGTCAGAAGTTAGATGTCAGAGATACTTCGTAGGAGGGAGGTCTAAGAGTTTAGTATAGGGATTGGAGTATAGGTTTCGCACTTCGAGCTTCGTACATGACTCTTAGAGAACGAGAGGCTGCGACTGTCTGTATAGTCGAGATGGCTTAAACTTCTGTGTAGTTTTTGTTAAAAGTTCCTAGGCCCCATTTAGGAATTGGTTGATGTCTTCCAGCACGATCTCCTCTCCCCATCAGGTAATGATATCCCTTGGCATACATAATCTTTCACGTTGGCTCCACTACCTATTATTTGTGGCGGTCGGATGGGTCGATAGACCGATGTTTCTCGTTGGATATCATCGGGGAGGTGGGATTAATATGTGAAGAGCAATCATATCCTTTGTTGGCTAGGGATAGTAGGATAATGTGGTGGGCCAGAGCCAACCTCCTGATACTGCGTGGTTGGAATTTCTATATAAAGTCACCACCACCGTGCATTAACACGCC
This sequence comes from Aspergillus sclerotioniger CBS 115572, assembly GCF_003184525.1. Classification (NCBI taxonomy): domain Eukaryota; kingdom Fungi; phylum Ascomycota; class Eurotiomycetes; order Eurotiales; family Aspergillaceae; genus Aspergillus; species Aspergillus sclerotioniger. The sequence continues at coordinate 487,634 of NW_020291005.1, read as the reverse complement.
TTGCTTTGATGGATAGGATAGCTAATCATTGACTGTGATGGCTGTGGAACGCATATCTGTGTCGAAATGTGTAGAGGTTGGGTGTAACTAGATAAGCACTGGGAAATACTAATGTAACCATGCAGATTGTCTCTTTCTCAAAATTTCCCAATTATATCCCACATTATCAGGGAACATAATGAATCCTTACCTCATGTTAGCCTCAAGTGAGGCGGACATTAGGGAGTCAAAGGATCAACACGGCTTATCAATGCCGGTTTGGTTTTGCCGAACCAAGCTGTCACTTCTTGGTAGGTTTTGGTGACCCAGAGGTTTGAGACTCTCCCTTCCCTGTCTGTTAGCTTTACGCATGAAACGCTCATAATTGCTGTGCGGGGGTAGATTTGATTAAAGCCATTTGGTCCGGAACTATAGGCTCTGATGCTGTGATGACCTTGAAAATATCGGCTTCTATTGATCTGGATAAGACATTCTGCTGCACTGGGCGAAGAGAAGCTGATAATTCATTTCCACATATCATATGAGGAGAGTTGTTTCTGGGTAGGTTACACGATGCTTCGTCGTGTCGAAAGGAGGAGCTTTGACTGTTATCTTGCTTTCTTAACCGTCAGCTGGAGGCAATGTAAGGAGCATGGGTCAGGCAGCCATCGAAGTGATACAAGCATCTAAGCACGGCATATTTACCTACTCATCGATGAAAAGATTCAACACTGCGACTTGGGATGTATCCGGGGAAGTGAGAGGAGCGCGCATGTCGGATTCCTGCCGACCCGAACGCCGAGGCGGCCTGACCCTTCCGGCTTCCCTTTCGACTTCCCTTTCGACTTCCCTTCCCTCGGCGATAACATCCTCCATTTCACCGCCACTGCTTTGCCATCATGTCATCAACTCCAGGCCGTTCCACTCGTTCACCCCTCGGAAGTACCCGTCGAAGGACGAAAAATGCATGTGAGACGTGCAAGGTGCGGAAGCGGAAATGTGATGGCCATGAGCCATGCACCTTCTGCCTCAGATACGAGTTTGAATGCTCCTACGGAGCTCAGCCACGAAAGAAGCGCTCCTCGTCAAGCACTACGCGACCATCTGTGAGGTTACGAGAAAGGCCTTCCTCGCCAGGGCTTGGGACAAGGGCCGATGTCAATCAGCAACAGATGGAGGCAAATTCAGGAACTGCATTTCCTCACCTTTTGGGGAAGAGCTTGAATCCTCAAAACCCACCCAAGGTTTACGGCTTCAGCTGGAATCTAGGTCTGCGGGATGAGCCTGCACAAAACTTCACCAACATCGCGAGCTTAATCTCCAAGGAGGAGATGGAGGATCTTGTTGGCCATTATCTAGAAAGAATACATCCTATGTATGCTGTCCTCAATCCGGATATCCTACAGAAAAAAGTCGCTTCGCGCTGGGGCGATTCTGCCACTTTGGACAGTTATGATCCGGTTCTTTGCGGCGTCGCAGCCTTGGGATCCCTATATTCTGGCCATCAAGGACACCGAAATGAAGGAGCGCTAGTCCAGTGCGCAAAGGAAATCCTCGAGACAACGTGTATCATGAACAAACCACTCTTGCACCATGCTACTGCTTGGCTTCTACGTACCATCTATCTCCGGAGTACCAACTGCCCTCATGCTTCATGGATGGCCAGTTGTTCTACGATGCATATCATCGAAGCCGCAGGAGCTCACCAGGATCCGGGGATGGTCTCTTTGGTATATTCTGATACAGCAGATGTCGGGGTCGATGAAGAAAGCCAGCGCAGACTCTTCTGGGTAGCGACGGTACTCAATGCGTGGATCTCCTATGAATACGGTCGGTCTCGTGTCATCCTACGCGGCGTCTCCTGCAAGCCACCTTTGCCGCAAGCTGGCGATTTCACCGCAGACTTGATCTCATTGTTTCAAATCTCCGAACGGCTGGACCCCGAGCAAACCAATAGACCTTCAGACCTTGAAGATATCCTGGCTCGCGTTGAACGCCTAAGGTTTACCCACGACGCCTTGATCCTTTCCCAGAGTAATCTAGCCCTTACGATATACCGTCGCTTGCGAGTGGCTGCTTCTAGTATATCGAACGACGTTATAGGCCGCATTATTCGCCTAGGTACTGAAGGTATAGCTGCTGCAGTCCGTATGGCTGAGAAACGCTGTCCTTGGTGGCATGTTGCCAATGTCCCCTTTCAGTTTCTTTGTATCTTGCTTGCAATAGATTCCCGAGAGTCCCTATCACACGTGGGCCACGCTATGCGTTCGTTCAAAACTATTGGCATGCACTTCAGTACGCCTACTGTCTACACCGCCATAGACACTATTGATTCCCTGATCAAGTTATCGCAAAGGAAGAAGGAGCGAGAAATAAGTCTTCTGAAGGATAGTGTCCAGGATCAGAATGCTGCACCGGCTGAGCAGAGCGCAACATCTGCCCAGGCCTACGGTACTCCTTGGCTGGGAGAAATAGCGGATGCAAATGCCCTCGGTAACTCGGATTGGGACTGGGATGCCTTTCTCAATGCTGAAATTCCTCTTTTCGACGACGCGGGATATGGTGGGCAGAGGTACGGGTGACAATGTGTGTCGGTTCCGCTAAGGCTATTTGTATCACGATACTTTCGCTACCATGGTCATGTAGTCCATAGCAGGAAGTGGGCGCATATTGATCAGCACATTGGCATGTCTTCCTTGTGCTTTCGGATGAAATTGTCGCTGCTCTGCAAGGTGGAAGCGGAAAGAGCGGGTGTACGGAAGGGCGGCAGAGCGGCAGAGCGGATGCTGCTACAATGCAACCGCAGCGGTATATATCCCAGGAGAACGATTTTGGCAGCTCTATGTTAGTCTAAAAGCTCCTTGCCTCATCTGCTCATTAAAGCCTTTTTTCAATATGCAGTCCTTCCTTCAGTACCGACGGCTCCGCGGAGACCTGCAACAAAGCATCAAGTTGCATGGCCCGGATGCCGCTGGGGATCCTCGCTCACAACCCACTGGGGACATTTTGGAGGACATTGATGACGCTCGGTTTGAAAGACAGCTCATGTCCAATGACCCAAGCATCGTTATACCTCCTTCAATTACTCACGCCGCCCGTTCACCTCAAGGAGTGTCCGGGATTGTATTGCATAACGGGCAAAAAGTAACCGTACCCGGCGTCAGCGTCCAATCTGCAGCCGACATTGGACATTCCGATGAGAATGCAGTTTTTATCGTGGGGTTCGATGGCCCGGACGACCCGTTTAACCCCAAGAATTGGACTCTAGGGCGAAAGTGGACAACATTGGGCATTGTTGGCACAACAGGCTTCCTAGTCGGTTGGGCTTCATCCATCGACTCTGCGGTGATTAAACAGGGAGAGGAAGCATTCGGGGTCAGCGAGGTGACCGAGTCTCTGGCCACTGCGCTATATCTGATTGCATTCGGATTCGGATCTCTTGTGGCGGCGCCTTTCTCGGAGACCGTGGGACGCAACCCTGTCTACCTAGTGACCCTGTCGGTCCTCATGATTTTCATCATGGCATCTGGTCTGTCTCCAAACTTGGGCGCCCAGCTGGCATTCCGCTTTATTGCCGGTCTATTCGGATGCACGCCATTGACGACATTTGGCGGCAGTATGTCAGACATCTTCGATCTTCTAGACCGCACTTATGCATTTCCGGTGTGTTGTGCATTATCTTTCTTGGGGCCATTTCTCGCTCCAATGGTCGGTGCATTCATCGGCCAAAGTTCAGCCATCAGCTGGCGTTGGTCCGAATGGACATCCTTGATCCTTGCTGGGCTGATCACAAGCTCCATCTTTCTCTTCGTTCCCGAGACCTATGGCCCCGTACTTCTACAATGGAAGGCTCGTCATCTCCGCGCCATCACTGGCGACTCTCGTTTCATGGCTGAGATGGAGCTGCGCCAAACCACGCTGCCTATTCGGCTGCTACATAGCTGCTCCCGCCCTTTCAAACTATTCTTCGGGGAGGTCATGGTAGCTCTTTTCACAATGTACCTGGTCGTCGTATACATCGTCCTCTTCGGCTTCCTCACCGGTTACGAGTTCATCTTCGGTCGCACATACGGATTTTCTCAGGAATCCGTGGGCTTGACATATATCGGCATGAATGTGGGTTTCTTGATTGCTCTCGCCACAATTCCGCATGTTTACACGTCGTATAAAAGACGATTGCAAGCAGCCAATGCCAACGGTCAATCCAGTCTCCCACCCGAAGAGCGACTCTGGTACGCCATGTATGGCGCGCCATGGCTTCCAATTTCTCTTTTCTGGATGGGATGGACTAGTTATCCGTCTATATCGTACTGGTCGCCTCTTATCGCGTCTGTTGCGTTCGGGTTCTCCGTGCAGGGCATCTTTATATCCAGCTATCAGTATCTAATAGATACGTATGAGCTCTTCGCCGCCAGTGCTCTTGTGAGCGCGACATTCATGCGATATCTAGCCGCGGGGGCAATGGTCATTGTGTCGATTCCGATGTACACCAACCTGGGTGTCCATTGGTCGCTTACGCTACTAGGATGCATCTCACTGGTGATGACACCGGTACCATATGTCTTCTACAAATTTGGGCATGTAGTTCGGCAAAGGAGCAAGACCGCCGCAGCTCCGTAGATGCCTGGATGGTGTCGTCTCCATAAGGGACTGACTGACTGACTGGTTGAGTAGTTCTACTCCCTGGTATTGGGCTACCATCGGCATTGGGATAGTTCAGGCAGACATATGCTTGATACACACAGACAGTATAGCAATCTTACAAGTCTATTCTTGATTAGTACATATACATATCTATCAATGAGAAAACGGCTTTTCTCAGTCACATTACTAAGCCTCTGCACCATGGCCATCGGAAGCAGCCTTGATCATACAATTCTGCACCCTTACATCACACCGACATACTAGACCATAAGTTAATAAGCTGTAGATGATGAGCATTCGTGCTGAATAACATGGGGATAGTGGGCAGCGGAAATCGTTCCGCGGCAATCACATTCATCGGAGCATTTATTACCTGAGCGCCGGACAAACCCCGGACTCCGAAAGAACAGCTTCTAGTTGAGGTGCTATAAGTCTGTTCCTAATTATCAATTCTATTCGAAATTATCTTGTGTTATCTTCATATGGATGTTGAGCTACACACATAAATACCAGATCCCGAGTGATCTTGGTAGGTAGATGATGACCCGCCCTAAGATCTCAATCCACATCCACAACCACCCCAACGACACATCATGTATATTCACCCCCCTTGATACGACATCCGGAGAGGTAGCAATTACCTCCGAAAAGGACATCAACTACTCAGACGTGAAGATATCCCTCGAAGGTACATCGCATCATGTCCGGACAGCCGCTTGGTCGGTAGGCGAGCGTCACGTGTCTGGTCACGTTAGCCACCGTGTTGTTGTTGTCATTTCATCCCGGGTAGGCAGAAGCCCTCCTAGCTAGTCAACCAATATCACTCAGTTCTTCGGCTTCACGTCCCTAATACATCATCTCAATCACCAATGGTCTCACGTATGCATACATACATGCTAAATAGCGAAATCTGCAGGCCGCACAACCGTGTCAATCACAAACGACTCAGGGCTCAGACCAAAGCCAATGAGACATTTCTTCACCTGCAAGGACAGGCCGACGATAAGCTACTTTTACAAAATGGGGTCGTCAAAACCTCCCATTCACCTTCATCGTCCCAAAAGCCCTCTCCCCTTTTTCATGCCAGCATTCGAGACGGGATGCATTAATCCCATATGCACATACGGAATTACCTCCCTCGCTTGGAAATCAACCTTCATCGTCTACAGACCACCCCACAATTGATACTCTATGTCCGCAGACGGTCAAAATAGGGTACTACATTGTTACATCCTTCCTCCTCCTCCAATCCAAGTATCCGGTCCGTGCACAACGGGAAGTACCTATACATCCTTCCCACCGGGATCTCCTCACGACCTCCCCCTCCATTCACCCCTCTAGTTGATAGCTATGCCTCTAAGCCAGGGAACCAGCCCTTCTCCGCACAAAAACATCTCAAACACGGAGTTCTCCATCCCCGACTCTCCATCCGTGCCGTACCTCCAGATCCAATCTCTGTTGGTAATCGACAAACGCATACGCCGCTCACATTGCATATGCGGTGCGGATATTCCCCTTCCTGGTTTGAATCGAGTGGATACGCGATAATTTTCTATAGTACTTGGCCTTGGACGGAGATGCCCATGGAGCTGGGTGCAGTGGGGAAGTAGATGCAGTCCGGGGTTCAAGTGAAGATGGTGAAGCTGGGGGGGGAGTTGGGTTCTGTGGTTTGGGGGGAATGTCCGGGAGGGTTGTTATCTGGGGGGAAGGTGTATGAGGCGGTTGTGTATGTGCATATTCCGGGCCTGGTTCTGGGTGGTAGGGTTGTGCCGACGTTTCATTCTTGTTTGGTTGCGCGGTGCTATGAGCTTGTGGTGGGGGTTTGGTATCGTGGGACTACTAGGAAGGGGGGGTTGTTTGGGAGGGTGGTGGTGGAGGGACCGGTGGTGGTTGCGGATTAGTAGGGAGAGAGAGAGGGTTATAGAATTTATCTATCTCGGGTGGGGGGGTTCATTGAAAGAGGCAGCTTTGGCTATTAGGAGCATCTAGCCAGCCGATAAGCTTAGACTCTGCATGTACTACTATTCATACATGTCATGGACCGTGTCATGTCCGCTCTCAGGAGAAACCGGCTCAAATATCTTCGAAATCAGACCTACTAATGATACCGCCTGGACTGCCACCCTCGCTAACCCGGATGCAAGCTGCCAAAAGCTTACTGCCGACGTCATCTATAACCCAGGCATGAGGCACCAGGAGTAAGAAAAAACATCCTTGCTCCGTCCGCAACTTATCCGGATCAGTTAGCATCTCCCCCCACAAGGACACTATTGTTAGCGTTTGCTTTGTGAGATTCACTTGGTTCTCGTGCGTATGTTGAAAAGCCCACAAAGACTTGTAGGATTTCAACTGTCGAGCTCTAGAAATGTGCCAGCTAGGATTGCTTTTTGGCCGAATCGCCTCCAAAAAAGGGAACACGGATGTTAACGACGGCACAGTAAAGCCTATGAGTGGAATAACAAGGGTCAGTAACCAGCCAGGGTAGGGTAGGCAAGATGTACGCAAACGGACCGTCAGGACGATTCGTCGTTTTTAGAACTATTAGTTCCAAGTCCTTGGCCTCGTCCAAAGGACAAGAGAGAATGGCCTCAACTGCATCGATGTTTGTTTGGAGGGACTTGGCAAGATGATCACGAAGGTCCATTTGCTGGGCACTGTTATTCTGTTACAATCATACTAGGGCATTCATGAACATGGCTGGTTGATGGTGGCTTACCGCCTGTATACCTGGTCTGAGACATAGCCTTCCTCATACTGTCTTATCTTTGATAATGGTAGAGCTTTCCTTGAAGCGACGCGGTACGGCAACCTGGGAGAAAATGTATATGAATTGGAGAAGTCGTAGAGGACCGTATCGTAAGAGTCCCCGGGAATCCTAAAGTGGTCATCGCGAATGTCACCATGCACGATCCCAATATCATGTAATGCATTCACACGGCGCAGACGATTTTCAAATAGAGACCGGTACCATTCGATCTCGAACACGCTGAGAGGTAAGTCCTTTAGCTTGAGTGCGAAATTATCCACAAGCACCGAATAGCTTTCTGCAGCAAGTAATCGTCGGCAAGCTATGTCTGGCACAATGGCTTCCAGCACCACAGCGCGACGTCGTAGTTTATAAATGGGGGGAAATTCGGAGCGTTTGATATTTGTGATGACGCCATGAAAGCGAGGGAAAAATGCCCTGCGTGACGGGGGGCAAAGCCGATCGATATGATCAAAGGCCCTAGTCTCGTTGAGAAAAGGATCAAGCTCCCTTTTTGAGGTCCTCGACAGAATGCTGTTTTGAGGGGATCCGCCTAAGTTGAGCTTGTGCTTCTTCTTCTGTGTAGTCGGAAAACTGGTTTGGTTTTAGCCTTGACTTAAGAGACATACATGTCTCGGAGAATTCGCTTACAGCTTTCGCCACATATCTCTCTGGGTTTCCCTTGACATACAACCAGAGGACTAGGATTGGGCCACCAAGAGGCGCATCTTGACGCACTAGCTTCCCAAACCTCCAGGGTTTATTGTTGCACGTAAAAAGTCGCAAGTCATCACCGGCTATTTCACCAATATCGAAGGGGGTTTGACAACCAGAAAAGAAAGTATCAGTCCATGACTGATGTTTTGGATGCATGGTGAAACAATCGAATAGGGCACACCACCATATGTAAAGAACAGAAAGCCCGTAATCCTAACCTAAGCCATCACAATGCATATCATATGCTGTGTTGATTCTCGGCAGTGATTTTCTTTCTCACGAACATGGAGGTAGAGAAAGGACTCTGGAAGTGAGGGGCTGTTACTATGTGATGTAGGATGATGGCAAAAGGATATCGTGTATTAAGTATCAGCATTGACCAATGAAGCGTGGTACTCCTCTGTAGGCGGTATTTCGCGTGCCGAAATACCTCAGAAATCCTGTTCCAAGGTAGAGCGGTAAGGTCAAGCAAGCGAGGTGAAACGATGAGGAATGTAGTACAGCCGCCAAATTGGTTGACCTGTCTGTATCACCTGACTTTAGAGCATGTGATTTTTCGGGCTGGGATCAGGCAGCTCACCACTTCCTCACCTACTAGATTCAGAAGTTTGTGTTCGATAATTACATGAGCTGATGCTAAAGCTCTCTGAGATTGGTTCAGGCACGAAACTAGAACCCCTGGCCAAGGGGGCTCGCTTTCTAGTGGCTTTCTCTGTCTCCTTAGATTGAACGGTAAGAATGCTGTCAAAAGTACAGCAACTGACAGTACAGTCAGTACAGAACAGCAGCAGCAGCAGGAGGAGGAGGAGGAGTACGTCGCTGTCGGGGTTCTAGCTGGAATCTATGAGCCTGGCTTATAGAGAGAGTAAGTATGTGCAGGTAGATCCCTCACCTTTGACTACGTACATGTATCTCTTTTGGTCTACCTAAGGTTATGGGATGACTGTGAAAGTTGACAAGTTTCTCTGCAGCATACACGTAGAATTGTCACTGTAGAGATGTAGAGATGCACTAGATATAAATACTACGATGGCTCCTTCCCTCATCAGTCATAACACAATCCTTCAGTGACCATAGGCCACAAGGTCCGAAAGCCGTTTGTCTTCCCTCTTCTACACCCTCAGCTCTTTCCGCCAAAGAAAAGAATAACGGAGTTCCAACCTTCTCCATAATGCCTGAAAGTACTATTTTCCAACATTTGACCAAACCACTTGCGTCTCTTATTTGTCACGACAAGGCCTCCAAGTGGACATTTAACGATGACTGGTGAACCATTGAAAATGTGACTGAATGGTCCGATTTCACCTATCAGAACCTCATGCAACGATTTGGCTCCGACCTCAGCCTTCCCATCCATCCATTTCACCCGGACGATATATGCGAAAAGGCCGGCGCAAATGAAATCTTTACGGAGAACGGCCTGTGGGATCTGATCAGCACCGTGGTCGTGATCCCCGTGTCGTATGCTCTCCCGGGGAATCAGTTCATTGCCGACGGCGGACAGATACAGGAATATACCGAAATATTCCCCGATCTCGCTGGTGGCGACAAAGCCGGTCGGTATAAAGGGTGGTTGCCGGCGATGTCAAGTATAGCTGGTCGTACCACGAGGCGATACAAGTGGTCCAGCGAGGCAGCGACGACTTGGGATATGAATACGATGAGCTTAGAGATACGGTCCGACCATTGGAGCAAACTCAGCATTATAGCATCCTACAGGGCTCCCGATATACATTCGTTATCACGGAGGAAGCACTATTGGTCATGCGACTTTGCTTGTCCGTGGACCCTGTACGGACTTCACCAAGACCAGTGCGCAATACTACTACTAGTAGTACTAGTGCCCCGGTTCAATCGCATCGGCGCGTTGTATCTGGCTCGACCATATCGGAGGCAATGTCGGGTCTTAGTGAGATGTCGATCGACTCGGTCACCAAGAAGAAAGGGGTGGACGTCGGCATGGTGGAATACTCGGTGGTTCCCTGGAAAGGCCGTGGTGATGGCCTGACAATCAAGCTGGCGCTATACTGCCTTGTTCGGCTGGCAAACGAAGCTAATGAGCTCCAAGAATCCTACGATTCACTGCAACCGCCACCAGTCGCGCCGATTCAGAATGCCCCTACCCAGCAGCAGGGAGGTGCAAAGGGGAAGGAGGTGGCCGATCCGAAGGGTAAGGGCAGGCAGTGCAAGTAGATATTATCTGTAGGGGAATGGGAGGAGTATGGCAACAAAATTTCTATTCTTATCTTTATTATAGAGTAGCAATGGAGTACTTCAAATCTACTGTCTGACAGGAGTGGGACACATAACCTGTGGGGAAATACTAGATTAGCCTCCATCAACCACCTTCCCCCCCGGTCGGCTTTCAGCATCCTTTCAATACACAATCTATCTAGCATTGATTTGTGCCTCCACGCTGGATCAGAGTTCATACTGAACCAGTCATGGAGCGCCCCAAAAGCCAAAATGGGTGGGAATCCGTTCGGACAGCGCTTGGCTACCCAGCTGTCTTCTATCAACGCCACGCTCTGAGCCCTCGGATTCGTCGGATAAGGTTCCATGAGCCAGCATGTGCAGACGCTAATTCCTCCCCCGGAAGGAGAAATCGTGATCATCCAAGCTCGATAGCGACTGGCCATCCGCTCCCCCGTATCACCTATCGACGTCGCGGTGCTATCACGGTTCTACGCCCATTTGCTGAGACGCCGGGTGGACCGCCATTCCTCGCGGGTTCTGCTTATCAAGCACCGAGATAACGCCCATCTTATATGACGCCCATCGCCGCCTACCATCGAGCCCGCCATGATTCATGTCATTCTCCCCCAACCGCTGACCCAACAGACTACCAACTGGTCTGGAGGCAGTCTAGGTGAATTCCAACCACCTCATCGCAATCATGGTTCATTCGATGCTGTCTCCTCCGCTGGATCTGTCTCATCACTTCTCCTCGGTTACCAAGAGACGTGAGGCCAGTGAAACTAAAAGCCTGTATAAGTACTTCTTCATCCCGGGCATTGCAAACTTGGCCGGTGGTGCGTTTTCTCCCTACTTCTCATTGGTCCTTGTTCTTTATTGCTTTTTCCTTTCATGCATCTCGCCGCTTTATCCCCCTGTCTCGGCGGTTGCACTTGTACCCCACTCGTTAACCACTTGTGACATCAGGCCTGCCAAATGCGTCATTCTTCCCTTACGACACTCTCGAAGCCACCGTTGTCCATCCGGAGCGTTTTTCCACTACCCCCGACAATGACCAGACCAAGAACCCCGGTTACTCCCATTCAACGGAGCGGAGAATCGTCCCGAAAGAAAGCCCAACCACCAACCTCCTGAAGAAAATCGATCTTACCACAGCCCTGCAGTATGGAACTGCGGAAGGCCTTCCAGTCATGGCTGATTTCATCCGGCAGTTCACACGCGACCACCTTCACCCTAACGTTCCCTATGCTGGGGGCCCCAGCACCCTTCTCACTTGCGGTTCGACCGACGGTTTCGCCAAGGCCATTGAAACCTTTTCCAGTCCCTGGGATCCGCGTCGGGACTGGATCAGTCAACGTGAAGGCATCCTCTGCGAGGAATTCGTATACATGAATGCAATTCAAACGGTGAACCCACGGGGTCTCAATGTTGTTGCAGTAGCCATAGACGCGCAGGGCATGCTTGCGTATGGTAAGGGCGGATTGGCCGATGTCCTCGAGAACTGGGATTTCAAAAAAGGCCGCCTTCCGCACCTGATGTATACAATCACGTAAGTCTGCCCAAACTGTTATCAGCATGGGTCTGTCATGTCGGCTAACTGCCTCGTCAAATACAGGATCGGCCAGAACCCGACGGGCGGAACCTTATCGGTTGAGCGCAGAAAAGAGATTTATGCTCTCTGCCGACAATATGACATCATCATCATAGAAGACGATCCGTACTGGAACTTGCAGTATCCCTCTGCCGCGGCTATGCAGGCCCAGTATCGAGGATCAACTGCCGTAGATGTAACCCCGCGCAATTACAACGCCCATGGCAGGTCGTCCGGATACGATTTTCTGGATTCCTTGGTGCCATCGTATCTCTCCGTCGATACGGATGGGCGCGTTGTGCGCCTCGATACGTTCTCCAAGACGATAGCACCTGGCTGTCGTCTGGGTTGGATTACGGCCCAGCCGGCTATCATCGAACGGCTGACTCGCCTCACGGAGACGTCGACTCAGCAACCATCCGGATTTGTACAAGCCATGGTGGCCGAGTTGATTGTGGGTCAGCAGGTCGAAGACGGTCAGAAGAATAAAAACAAGAAGAGCGAGCAAGCCTGGCAAATGACTGGCTGGGTTCGTTGGCTGGAGGGGCTCCGCGCAGGATACGAGCAGCGCATGCAGGCGATGTGCTCGATCCTCGAAGAGGGCAAGTATGCTATCAACACCGGCAGTGCATTCGACGATACACACTCCGTCGCCGATGAGGGCGCCTGGGAAGTTCTAGACAAGATTCAGATGTACGAGTTCTCCTGGCCCACCGGGGGCATGTTTGTTTGGGTCAGGGTCTGCATCGAGACACACCCCTTGCTCCAAAAGTACGGTCAGAACAAATTGATCCAGGCCTTGTGGGTGCATTTGATGCAGAAGCCGTACCTGTGTCTTTTGGGACCCGGAACCATGTTTGCACCTACATCAGAGACTCTGGAGCGGGCACAGGGGTATTACAGATTGTGCTTTGCGGCGATGCCAGCCGAGGATGTGCCGGAGATCAGCCAGCGGTTGGTGGATGGATTCCGCGCATTCTGGCAGCGGAAGGATCTAGACGGCCTAGATGACGATGACGAGGTAGCCCTGAAGAAGCTGCGGGCCGAAAGTTCAGCGAACTTGTTGGGAGTGGGTTACTAAGACGGGTTGGATATCCGATAATCTCTAGTTATATATTCGAGGACATTTGGGACATCAAGACACAAATCACAATGGTCACTTTCAAATTGAACCAAGACGAATCAACCGAATAAATAAAGATAAACACCCCAGGTGTCCAATAGATTTCCAACAGAACAAATAAACGCCATTCCTGATCCAAGAATAACAGCATATCCAAAGGAAAAAAGAAGCGAACTTGTTCAGATTTAGTACACCAGAATATTTGATGCCGAAAACCGATGATTTGGTTTTTATATTTTCGCATCTTCAGCATATTTATGAAGTATATAGATAGATATAAACTTTAAAAGTGAAAGAAAACTATCTGACCGAGACTCCAAGTCCAGACCTTCAGTACCGAAATTGACACCATCCCTTGGTAGATCAGAGACCCTATTCCAGTCCTATCCGAGGCGGATCAAAATACAAAAAAAGCGACCCCACTGGGACTCGAACCCAGAATCTTCAGTACCGAAAACTGACGCCCTACCATTGAGCTATAAGGCCAATTTGATGTGTGTTTAGGTTTGTTTTGAGTTTACATGTAACTCAATTTTAGAATGGAATGAATATTATCAATATCAAGTCGTGATGTGATGGCGGTCGGTCGGTCAGTCACTAAGTGAATTCAGCCCCCCGGCCGGGCGGTCATTAACCACCGCCACGACCGTCCCGGGCTGCCACCTATATGGACTCAACTAATTTAGAAAATGACATCACCAGAAACCCTGCAGAATACTGATTTGGCCGAAGAAATCGAAGCCATCAATGCCATCTACGATCCGGATACTCTCACTATCACGAACACTTCCTCGACCGGTCCCTCAACCCTCAGCTTGGGAGGATCCGGCTCCTCAGACTCCTCCCCTCCGACCACGATAAAACTCCAACTTCCCGAATATCCCCACCTGTCCTTCCTTCTTGGCTTCGATACGACCTATCCTGACACCCCGCCTAGGATACTGGGAACAGCATCCACCGCGTCCAGAGGAGAGGGTAAACTCGCGGTCGATGTGCTAGAGGATATTCTCGGGCGGATATACCAAGTTGGGGCGGTATGTTTGTTCGATTTGATCAATGATGCGGTCCAGGCATTCACGGAGTTGAATATCGGCGGCAATGACGCTCACGCGCAACCCACCGAGACTGCGATCGAAGAAGACAACCAATTAGTTATGGAATCCACTATCCCTGATCACCACACATTCAACCTCACCTCCCCGCCACCATGGATCCTTTCTGATATCATCACTGAGAAGAAATCGGTTTTTGTGGGTCGCGCGGCTCATGTTACGAGTTTGGACCAGGCCAAGGCGTTTTTGGATCATCTTCTCGCGACGGAGAAGAAGGTTGCGACGGCGACGCATAATATCAGTGCTTGGAGGATACGTGAGGTGAAAACTACTGCTGGCGGTAGTAATGGTGGGGGGAAGAATGGGGATGCTACGGAGATGATTGTGCAGGATTCAGATGATGATGGGGAGACGGCGGCCGGTGGACGATTGCTGCATTTGATGCAGTTGATGGATGTGTGGGATGTGGTGGTGGTCGTGACAAGGTGGTATGGGGGTGTGTTGTTGGGGCCGGATCGGTTTCGAATTATCAATGCGGCGGGGAAGGATGCGTTGATAAAGGGGGGTTTCGTGAGGGAGAAGACCGCGGAGAAGGGGAAGAAGAAGGGGAAGAAATGATCTGGTGCAGGTTGTGTTGTGTCTTGCCCTGGTCCGGAGGAGGACAATGCAGACAAAGGGCTCCCTGGATTGAGAACATCCGGTTGTGATGCGCTCTGCTAATGCCACGGGCTAAGTGGTATGGTTCTAAGCGAATTGCAATTGCAAGGACCTGCGCACTTGCGCAGAAGCGCATGGTGATTAGCAGTTGATGCCTACACGATTGGAACGGTCGGAATCAGCGCAGGCAACGGCTAGCCATCTCGGATAGATCTGAACTTGGCGACATCGTCTTCGGGCTGGAAGCTGAGGCTTGGTGGTAACCTCTGCAGTTGGAGTGCTCGAAAGGGTTCTAGCTTCGCCTGGGAAACGGCTGTAGTTGGGATACCCGTAGATCTATCTCTCTTTGACCTGGATATCACAGACAGATAAAGAAATAGATCCCCTGACGATCTTCATCTCGTCCACGAATGAGGACGGCAAGATGGCTTGCAGAACACCTTCCTTTTTTGTTCTGCGTTGGTGGCTTGTCTTGATCCCTGTACTCGTGTCCCCCATCGGCATCATCCATCTTCTTCTTCCTTTATCACTTCCAATGTCATCCTTTCAGCTTAATTTTCTCGTTCAACGATACGGTTTAAAATCCGACATTTGAAAGTCAAGTCTGATATTATAGGTAGTTGTTGAAGCTTATTACGTACATTATAAGTGATATAGCGCCCTCGCCAAACATTGATCAGTCTCAATCCACTCCAAAACTTCCACCTTCACATTCTCTTAGAGCATGCCCCGCTCGTTCAAAGCTCCCCGGAGAATCTTGTGTAATGCAAAGACATTCTCCTCCGCCATCATCGTGTGGTGAGAACCAGGAACATCATGGAACTTGACTGACTTGACATGTTCTTTCCATCTCATCAGATGCTGCTTGAGCCAGACGTCCTTGTCCCTGCCGACAGAAACCAACGGGATGGCATAGAAAACATCCATCGCCTGCACGGTTCCGGAGGGGTCATATGTGTGGGCTAATTCTTGGAGCTTGGATGACAACATGGCCCAGTCACGAATTTTTCCCTCATCCATAGCTAGTTCATTAACGCGTTCCTTATCCGAGACTTTCATGATGGCTGGAAGGACCTCGTCATGGGGGAGCTAGAGGGCATGGGTCAGTTCCATTCGGTCTCAGCTAAGAGAGCATTGCTCACCTTGTGCATGTCAGGGGACATATGATGGGCATCCTCTTCGGTGATAAACCCGAGGAAATATACTAGATGGAGCAGCGACTCAACATAGTCCATCTCGCGAATGTGCTTCTTGATGTGCGGCGGGAGGTTCAGACTGCCCAGGAATCCGACCTTGTCGCCAGAAGCCTCGACCTTCTTGGCAGTTTCGAATGCAATCATGGCTCCATACGAATAGCCGATGAAAATATACGGTCCTTCCGGTTGAAGCTCTCGGATGGACTTGAGATAGACGCTGTGGGTGTACATCAATCAGCGAATGGGATCACGTAAGAGGTGATAGGAGACTTACTCAGTCATCTCGTCGACAGATGTAAACATTTTTTCGCCTGGGTTAAATCCCGGAGAGCGAAGAGCATATACTTTACGGTCAGCAAAGTACTTGCTGAAGTTAAGGAACACGAGGACCTCTCCCATTCCGGGATGGAAGAAGAAGATCGGGGGAGACTTGGAGGGGCCGCTTTGAAGTTCTACCACAGGGTTATACTCCTTGGGACCCTTCTGAAGATCCTGAAGCATAACAGCCAATGCTTCGATTGTCGGGTTCTGCAGGATCGTGATCATAGGGATTTCCTCGGTCAGACCAAGACGAGTTTCCACAATTCTCTTGTATCGAATCAACCGGACACTGTTCACGCCCATGTCATAGAGACTGTCATCCACACCGACTTCAGACACATCCAGGCCAAATTCGTCCGCAAAGATACCAGCAAGTGTTTCTTCCATGCTGTTCTGCGGGGCCCGCTTAGATTGCGCACGATATGATGAAGCTCTTTGTGCGGCAAGGTCTCGGTATGAGTTGAAACGACCATCTTCGTACTGCTGCTTCAATTTGGTGCGAGGGAGCTTGCCCAGAGAGTTCTTGGGGAGCAGCTCTACCGGAAGTGGGATGATATCCACCGGCTGCTTGGAGCAATAAAGGGCGGTGACCCTGGAGATCGAACTGATGGTCTCGAGGAAGGTTCTGTCATCTTCAGTCCCTTTCTGACTGGATTGATATAAGACAATAACGTCTTCGCTATCTGCATTCTCAAGCCAAGATGAGACCACCACGGTGTAAGATGGGACAAGACCATCAAGTCCGGCTGCGTCAATAGCGTTCTCCAGCTCGTGGGAATAGAAATTGATTCCATTGATGATGATACTGTCCTTGGACCGTCCGGACAGCACCAGGTTATCGCGGTTGTCGATATACCCAGTATCACCAGTTCTGAACCAACCGTCCTCAGTGAAGGAGGCCCTGGTGTTCTTGTCGTCGTTGAAATAGCCTTTGAAGACCATCGGGCCGTGCAATTCCAGGTTTCCAATCTCACTGCTTCTCACTGGTTCCCCGTGCTCATCCGTGACCCGCATTTGCAGGGTGGGGGTTGCTTGTCCAACGGAGCAGAATTGCAGCTTGGCCTTCTGTTCGAGCTCGGGGAAGCTGTAGTGGTAGTGGATCCCCGCGCAAGTCTACCAACACGAAAACTGTTAAACGGACATGGTCGGACAAGCAGGATTATCAGAGAGCAGAACTTACCTCTGTCATGCCGAAAGATGGGTGAAGCACATTCTTGGCTGCTCCCATCTCGACAAGTTTACGGTTGAACAAGATGCTTGTTGATGCAAGATTGGCTTCACCTCCAGACAGGACCACGCGCAAGCGACTCAAGTCCAGATCCAGTGGGCGAGCATTTTGCTCCTGTCGTGTCTCGATAGCCTTTCCAACAAGGGACACGAGAAAATTCGGGGCAAAAGCGTTGGTGACTGAATATTTTGCCAACTTCTCCAGATAAAGTAGAGGGTTCTCCAGGACCGTCACAGCAGGGATATGAATTTGATGGGCTCCTCTGGACAATGCATGCATATGCATTTCCATCAGACAAGCGACATGGTCGAAACCTGCCAGAACATGTCAGCCACGCTTCTCCATTCAGCGGCCACAAAGGGTAGGTATATCTACCGATCCAGTTTAAAAAGATATTTTCGGGGGTGCTTGAAAGCGCCTTCCACTTCGCCTCGATTGCGGAAAATATTTGCGAGTGGTGCAGCATCACCGCTTTTGCATTACCCGTACTTCCAGAGGTGAGGAGCAGCAGTGCGAGATCTGTCGAGCGGTCTGCTGGCTGATAATCTGCATCCTGATTTTCATTGGGGGCAAGATCCTCAATATAGAACATTTGAGAATCATTGATGAGGCTCAGGTCTCCTGCATGCTTCTTACTGGTGAGGACATTGGGGTGTTCTAAGAGTCTTTGGAGATGGGTTAGATGGCGTTCTCTCGCCACGGGGTCTACCGCCAGAGGAGTAGACACAGCTGGAACGGATCCGGCCGCGATGGCAGACCAGAACCAGATAATGTTCTCTTTGTGAGAGTCGAAATGGACCAGAAGGATCCGGTCGGACCCAGCAATATCCTGTTCGACTAGGGTCTGAGCATTGCGCTGTTATTGACGCAGTTAGCATGGAAGATCCAAGGCCACCTTTTGGGACACATGGTTCAGGTGCGGGTGGATGTTACCTTGACGAGGCGCCAGAAGTCCGGATATAAGATCGTCTCCGGTTCGTCACTGCCTACACTATAGAAGACGAAGCCTTTGGTCGGCGAATACTCGGCCGCCTGCTCCACGAAGGTCAAAATCCCAGGCGCCATTGGGAGCAATGAAAAGACCAAGTGGTCTTAGATGATGTTTGATTCTTATCGCAAATATGCCGATATCTGAAAGCACAGATTACAGGACCGAGCAGGATGCAATTGTCCTTATAAAATGCCGGCTATTGCTCGTATCTTCGCAAACATAAGCCCCACAAGCACGACAGACCCAGATGGAGTGGCATCTGACATTATCGCGCGAGATATGAGTCGTGACGACATCTAGACTCATAATTCTCGACCTGGAACAGTACTGGAATCCTCAATGGTCCTCTGACTATGGTGCGTAATACGAGATCTTGGGACTATTATGTCAAGATGAACCTCTGGAGCTGACATTCCTATTGTTTCCTTGGCAGATCTGTATTGTGCTCTGGAAGATGATGATCAACAGACTCACTTCCCCGGTCGGTCGATTACAGGGTTGTATCAGCCTGAGGCAAAGCGTGATAAGGTTATTCGGGATCTCCTACGGCCCCCAATGCATTGTTCCGGTCCGATTACCAGCCCCTGCAAACGGAAAGAGTACAAGCAAAGCGGATCACGGCAACCGCATCTGGACTCTCCAGCCAGCCTCGTCGGTTCGCCGGGCTCTAGCCGATGGTCTAGAACGGTCAGAACTCGTGTAGAAAACTCATGGCTCCATTATGTGATAGCTCGAGATACTTACTGCTCAGTTCATGCCGGGCGTCCGTGGTTCCATGGCATTGCCAAGCCACCCGCCGTGACAGCCGTTGAGGCGTTCCCCCCCGGGGGTTGCCGAGCCAAGGAATCTGCTGGAAGGATATTGTAACCTAACCAACAGGAGCTGAGAGAGCTATCAAGTTTATAAGTTACATCGGCAGCGGGTGACAGAATCCTTGGCACGGCTACCTAGAAGCTTCCTCGAATGCAACCTCGAAGAATCAAACAAACAAACAATGAGGGTCTATAGATCTGACTAGATCGTCCCGGCTCACATTTCCACGGAAAGCATTCAATCAGCTAAAATTATGCATTGTCTTCCATTAACAATCCTAGCTTATCTCACGTCATAGACACATGACTAATAAACTCTCAGCCCTAAAGCTTATCGATTAAAAGCACTCTGCAAGATACTGGTGATATATCCAATTCCCTCGGCCCGATAGGTATCCGGCTCGACATAGGCCAATCCCGTCACATTTACATCAAAGACCATATTTCGTGGATGATCCAATGTGTAAGCCGGCCAGTGTACATTCGTCACTACCCTTGATTAGCATACTTCACTCTTCCACACTTCTCAGGCAATCCGCAGAAAACAAGTGGGATATCACTCACCATTATTATAATTCGGATCCAAATGATTAATAAAACTCACCCACATGCGAGACATCATAGTCGACAACTGCGGCCAGGTCACGTTGGCATTTCCTTGTTCGTCGCCGAGATAATCGTAATTATGGAACGAGAATGGGATCTCATAACCGTGCGCTGCCCCATCTAATGGGCCCAGTGTCATTACGTTCCAGTGGTATACGTATGAAGTCACGTTCCACCGTGCCAGCGATTGAGTTGTCAATCGGCGGGGCGAATGCATGAGGAGGTCTCCCAAGAATGCGGCCACGCGCTTCCACTGATACCCGTATGATGGTGGGGGGCGACCGTGGAGAGTCCCGGGGATACCGACGGCGGGGTCATCCGGGTACAGCGAAGCGATGGTGAGCGCGCTGGTGTAGTTTGTTCCGTTGGATTGGACGAGGGAGAGGAATTGGTCGGTTGTATTGCAGCTATGGGGGGCGTATTTGGTTCCTTCGTCAAAGTTGGTGCCGATGAGGAGCGGGGTCTTGGTAAATTGGCCTGTGAAAAGGTTGGTGATTCCAGAGGTAGTGAGAAAGGTGCCGTCGATGACGGGGTGATAGCCTGCTCCTGCAACGAGGGAGCTGTTGAAGATGGAGCTGAGGGTGGCGGTGGGGACTTGTCGGAGACAGGTGAGGGTGTTGGAGGCGCCCGTGCAGTTTGTAGCGTTCACGACGGCGTCATAGTATGGTTGGGAGTCGGAGGCGCTCATGTATGCCGCGAGGGAGGGAACGGCGCCGCTCTCGGCGATCCCACCCCAGAAGATATTGTCGTTTTGGCCATTGTAGGCCACCATGTGGAGGCCGACGCTGTTGGCACCGGCACTTTGACCCCAGATAGTGACCCGCGACGGGTCGCCGCCGAAGGAGGCGATGTTTTCTTGGACCCAGTATAGGGCTAGCCGTTGGTCGCGAAGTCCTAGATTCGCGGAGCCTTCGGCGGCGACTTCTTCGCTGTAGAGGAAGCCCCAGCCTGAAAGGCGGTAGTTAACAGTCACGCCAATTATGGGAGATTGCATCTCTACGGATTGTTGGACGATGTAGGAGAGGTTGTAGCGCGCGTCACGAGTGCCTCCTTCTGCGAACTCGCCGCCATGGAGCCAAAAGACGATAGGCAGGTTCGCACTCGAGTTGATACCATGGGGTCGAATCACGCTGAGAGCAAGGCAGTCTTCAGAAACGACATCGGTCCAGGGCCAATCGTCGCTGCCGTAGCCGATACATTCATTGTAGTAGGCTGTTGCAGGCCGGGTGTCGTTCCAGGTGGTGTTGAGGGATTGTGGTGGGCGGAAGCGTAGCTCGTCAGTAGGAGGCTGTGCGTAAGGTATGCCGAGGAACAAGTCTTGATCGTAAGTGGGATTGTATAGGCCGGCGTACGTGCCATTGCGGACTTGCACGGTGGGTGCTGTTGTTGTGTTGGTTCTTCGCGTGACAACAGAAGTAGGTAGTAAGGCGGCCGCAATGACCGGCAGGAAAACCGAGGAGATCATGATATTGAGGGGTTATGGGTGGATCTCGGAGTAGAAAGCCGCTCAGAAAGTAGACATTGGATATAAAGGGAATATGATACTCGAATTCTCTGGTTGCTATGCCACGCGGTATGTTTACATCCAGAATTGATCAGGTCAATGAGCCGCAAACAGATAGTGACCTGAGGGGTATGGTTCCTCTGTTCAGGGCAATAATTGATAAATCGGGGAACGACGTAGATCTAGAAACGGGGAAAGGCTCTCCTCGGCGCGTTGAAGAAGACCGGGGTTTCCGCTCGACCCAGAAACATGGGAACACACATAGGCCCTGCGGGGAGAAAGTACGAAATGGAAGAGATTGACGGTATCAGTGACCTTGGCGAGAAAGAAATCCGGCGTGGTGGTTGTTGATGGAACCTGACCTCCCCGGAGCAGGCGGCGCCATCGCCAGGATTCTAAGAGAGGTATCAAGTCATGCTGATCTTGACGTGATGACTGCCATTGTGTTGATGGCGACACCTCTTTGGGCAGCCCGAATGCAACCTATCGTGGCAGGCCACTGATTTAGGTGACCAGGTGTGGGGTTGCAGTTAAGTATGTAGTCATTATTGCTGATAATTATCTAAAAATAGGTTCGAATCAATGAAGCCGACGCTTTGGGAAATTGCCGGGAAACCTTGATATGATGGATGATGGATCCGTATGTCGACAGCAGCAGAGGTGGATGAGATCTTGCAAGACAGACAACAGTCTCTTTTGCCTTCAAGGGACTTAGGTCGGAAGTGCCGACGGTCGATGTAACCTCGATAGATCTCGTACCGAGTACTCCGGACACGATCAACAACCCCCACATCGACTCGAAGAAGCCGAAAGCGATGGAATGCTGATCGGCAACGGACCAACCGACTGGACCCGAAACCGGATGGCTCAATACATCATCGACTTGTCCTGACTTCTTGAGGAGGATAAGAAGGATCAAACAAGGAAAAGAAGGGAGACATGCTAACCAGATAACGGCATTGCCGGTCAAAACAGCTCATATGAGTCTAGATCGTCGGAGACAAGCGATTGTCCAGAAACCGGAAAAGATTACGAATGTTCAAAGAATTAAATTTCATCTGCTACGTGTAGTAGTAGCAGAACGGCCCGGATAGTGGGTTCATCAAATCAGCAAACTGTCGAGGTTGGGAGATAAACCCAAAGTCAATCATCTCGTCCAACGTCATGTTCGAAGAAGGCGGATCGTTGCTTCGTGTATGAGTACCCCATATCGCATTCCGCCTATTGGCCGGATCTAGTCCTTGCCAGATTGTCCAGACACGATCAATTTGTGCATGGTGAAGCCAGAACATCGGCTCAGCAGGGCTGGTGTCAATGTCCGCCAAGACGCTCCCAACCGTTAGATGACCTCCACCATGGACCCCAAACGATTGAGGGGCGGTGGGGTCTCTGAATCGTTGGTCCGCCTGCATGACACCTTGAAACCAGTCAATTGTGTCGTACGATAGTATCAACTTTGTGGCGTTCCGGAAGGAGATAGATGTCTGGGAGACAGTCGGATTCAAATCCCGCGACAAGCAGCGCGGATTGTACTCCAAATTGTATTGAACTGGTTGCTCCCCAGGAGCATTAATGGGACCCATGTCGACCGTGTAATTGGTGAAGGGGCCCGCATATACGCACCCACCCCCAGTCCCAGCTGGGATACTCATATTCAAAGATTCCCAGTAGAGAGACGTTTGGTTTAGGTCTTTCCCGTTAGTTCCCATGCTGTAGGGATCACCATTGAAAAGGACAGAGTCTTGAGGATTCTCTGCATCATATCCCCACTCCCAATAGGGAAGGGTGCCTGTATAGTTGCACTCGACTTTCAGGGCATTTTCAAACGCGTGAATGAAGTACCGATGCCACGCGAGGAAATCAGCCTGAGAAAATCCAAGTCAGAACTGATCATGTCTCTCAATACGCAGTTTCGACTCAGTTTATGATTCACACTTACAGTCACATGAATATACTCAGTCAGGTTGATGTGGGTTGCTACAAACTCATCATACCGAGACTGTACCCCCTGGAAAGTCTTCTTTGCGTCTGCTGAGATATTTGTAGGAAGGCTTTGCAAACACGTAACAGCGTCGGTGAATTCCTTTCGGGCAGCTAGCGATAAGTCGCGCCTGTTCCAGATGTGAGACGGTTGGAATTGACAAAGTCTGAGGAGGATTGAACATACCATTCTCTGCGAACCTGAGCCTCTTCAAGACGACAACCATTAGTTGTCAGGGACTCTTGCTCCATTTGTATAAGGGCCTGGGTGGCAATTTCTTGCAAGGCAACACCATTATCAACGTTCTCTTGAGAGAAGCCCGTAGACTGGTTGTAAAGAGCCCAAGCCCCTGACCAGGGCGTTAAACAAATCAGAATTCCCCATGTAAAGCGCATGAGTACGGCTAATCGTGGTTGGCGTCATGCTAGTCTGATCATTCTTGTAGGGTCAACAGTGAGATATAGGTTCGAGTATCTTGACCTTGAGGGCGTGTGGCATCTGCATTCAATGCCATCAATCTTCAACAGGATCGAAGCCGTCTTGAACCATGGAACCGGCCGATCGCATGCCTCCACCTTACCGGTTGCGGCCATATTTGGGGTGGCTCTTATCTCCTGCCCCGTCTCCAGAGAAAGAGGTCACCCTTTATCAGCATATTCTGATTAATTACTGTTTTCACCATCACATCATCGATGAAATAGCACGGTAGACTTGCTATGTAAATAGAGGGGGGATACAGAATAGGAAGAAAGTGACGGGTCAGTGAGAGGCGGATGCATGGTCGGAGCAAGGGATGGATGGATGAATGATGGATGAGCCCCTCCCCCTTGACTAATCGGCCCCTTTCCTGCCTCAGTCACCCACTATCAACTATTCCCCCC
Organism: Aspergillus sclerotioniger CBS 115572; assembly: GCF_003184525.1. Taxonomy (NCBI): domain Eukaryota; kingdom Fungi; phylum Ascomycota; class Eurotiomycetes; order Eurotiales; family Aspergillaceae; genus Aspergillus; species Aspergillus sclerotioniger. Next base: position 463,409 of record NW_020291005.1, on the reverse strand, counting down.
AGATTGCTCGGGCTCATTCAGTGCAACAACTATACTGACCCTGACTTATCGCTACTTCTCGGCCCCATGCTCTCCGAGTACGCCAAAGACCAGCCTGCGGGCTTCACCAACCGCATCGAGCGGGTCGCTATCGTTGGTGTAGGTCAGCATCTGGCTTTAGCGATCGCCCCTCAACTGACTGGTGTATCCCGGTAGACTGGTGGCTCCATCGGCCGACATATCGCTGCTGAGCTTGTCAAGACAGGCAAACATACCGTTACCGGCTTGACTCGGACAGATAGCAAGAACAAGCTACCGGAAGGGGTGAAGCCTGCCTACATAAACTACGATGACGAATCTACCCTTGTCACGGCCCTGCAAGGCCAGCAATTCCTCGTAATCACCCTGCCAGTTAAGGCGCCACCGGACACTCAATCCAAATTGCTTCAGGCAGCGGTCAAGGCCGGCGTTCCGTATATAATGCCCAACGGTTATGGTTCTGACTTCACCAACGACGCCCTTGCCAAGGCTACGCGCAGGGGTGATGTGATTCGCAAGTCTCTTCAGGAGATCGAGGCAACAAATGTCTGCTCGTGGATCACGCTCGTCTGCGGTTTCTGGTATGAGTTCAGTATGGCCCGTGGGGAAGACTGCTTCGGATTCGACGTGAAGAACAAAAAGCTCACCTTGATTGACGACGGGAAGACAACGATCAACACCAGTACCTGGGACCAGTGTGGTCGTGCGGTCGCGGCACTTTTAAGCCTGAAGGAATTGCCAGACGATCCAAATGATACGAGCCCAACAGTGAGTACCTGGAAGAACAAGCCGTTGTATATCGCCAGCTTCACAATCAGTCAAATAGACATGTTCGAAAGTTGGAAAAGAGTTACTCACGAAAAGGATGAGGAATGGATGATTGGCTATGAGACTAGTGAGGCACGATATGAACGGGGCCTAGAGCGATCTGAAGGGGGCGACAGAATGGGGTATGTGCAGGCGCTGTACACGCGACAGTTCTACCCGAATGGGGATGGGAACTTTGGGAAGAAACATGGTCTGGCCAACGACATCCTGCAGCTGCCCAGGGAGGATCTCGATGAGTGCACCAAGCGTGCCAAGGAGATGGTTGACAGCGGTTATGTTTACCACTGAGCAGATAGGCAGATAGATCATGCTTACTTTGATGGGGCAAAACAAGGAAAGGCTTGTTTGGACAAAAGCGGAAACATGTCTTATCCATGTAGCATTTTCATCTCACGGATCCACGTTATGGATAATGTCCGTTTCCGTCGAATGGAACCGATCATTGCAAGCCTCAGAGCGAAAGATAACGACATTGCCGCTGGATATTCTTCTTCTTCTTCTTAAGCCACGGACTCTTCCAAGTATCCTGCCAGTAGCGTTTGCACAAAGCATTGTCACAATGAAGTCCCTCTTGTTGGCCTCGGTCTTCTTCCTCGCCTCCATTATCGAGGGTCAGTTGTTCTCCCAATGTCTCCCAAGTCGCTCCTAACCTACCGTTACCAGCTCATCCGGGACCACATTCCCAACCAGATCCCGTCCATTTGGCCCGTCGCGGCGCACTGGCGAAGCGATGCTCCGACTCGGTCGGCCTCATGAAGAGGAACCGGCATGCGATGCGCCGGCGCGACTTGTCGCCATCCGATGGCACCACGGCCTACACCATCACCGCTGATGCCCCCAAATATGACTTCCTGAAAAACGATACCTGCATTTTGACACCAGAAACCAGCCCGGGGCCTTATATCTACCCGCGGAGTCAGACACTGCGCCAGAACCTGGTAGAAGATCAGCCAGGGGTGCCCTTTGTCATAGACATTGGTCTCATGGATATCCATACCTGCGAGCCTTTGACGAACGCTTTGGTTGATGTCTGGGTACAGGCACTCCCCTCTTCCTCACAAAAACGGAGAAGAATGCTATTCTAATCCGGAAATTAGCACTGCAATGCCAGTGGCTCGTATAGCTCCTTTACCGGCTTGAATCCGGATGTGACGTTCCCGGAGCAGTACTTCGAGAGCACCGGCGAAGAGATCAATGCAGATAACGGCATGAGCGATGTATCGGTAAGCCTCCCTTTTCAATGACACACAGAGATCTATGTATGCGGAAAGATTAACGAAAAGAGGCAGTTCCTGGCAACGGACGATACAACCTGGCTTCGCGGCATGTGGCCGACCGACGAGAATGGTGCGACCAGCTTCACGTCCATCTTCCCTGGATTCTATGTGAGGATGTTCGCTCTTAGCTAGGCTGTGGAAGCGAGCTGACATCTTTTAGACAAACCGCGCCATCCATGTCCATGTGCAAGTGCACACAGACTGGAGTGTGACTGCCAACGGCACCATTGGTGCAGGCAAAACGGTCAATACAGCCCAGCTGTTCTTCAACGATGATTTAGCTGCCGAGATCATGACAGTGCCACCGTATGCCAGCCACACGCAGATCCCGCGGAAACCGGTGGCGGAGGATGGGGTCTATTATGCGGAGGCATCGAGTAAGCATGTCTGCTCCTGTGCGATCATGTTAGGTTGCTTATTATATGACTTTCACAGCGGGGGCCATGGCTATCATGGACACGGAGCCTCTGGATGGCCAGGACTACAAGAATGGAGTTCTTGGATATGTTACCTTGGTATGTTGGACAGAGGTGTTTCTGTCTGCCAAGATGCTAATAAGGTTATGTAGGGTGTGGACACTACCGCAATCCATAACGGTACCACTGAGAATCCCAGTAAGTTATTCGGATGTGATCTCGTCTTTTGACAGGCTCGAAAAGCTAACCTAGAACAGATCCTCCCATTCCGACCAGTGGTAATAGTGCGTAGTGGAATTCTGTTTCTGAGATGAATGTGTCGGCTACCGAAGTGTGTTTAGAAGGTACCCTATACAGCATGAAGAATAGAATATAGATTTAATCCGACTGGGATACAATGTTTATCGACTCAACCACTATATATGCTTAGTGTCTCGGGATCCATCAAGATCTCAGCATCCATCTAGGTCTTATTTCACGAAATTCCATCAGCAGTCAAAACCAACAGGTTTGATTATTAGGCAGGAAACATCCGACTATTCTGCTCCTTAATACTTGGCTGGGAGGCGACAATGGCCAAAATTAGCGTTGCCACATTGCTCAGTAACCGAGATTAACTACAGAAAAACCAAGACAAAGAAGACCGACCCCTTTCGGAGGTCCGTGAAGAAAGACAAAAGACTAGATCGAGTACCAAAGTACCAATAAACAATTGTAACCATGACCACTGGTCACCCTGACATTCACAGCAACGAAGCCCATCTCATACGGTAGGGCGTATATCACGAAACCAACCCGGCCCCAATCAGCATCAAGAATGGAGCGCCAAGTCTCATAAGTACTAAAATCCCAAGGGCAACATATCTCTGCCCTTGATCAGGGGATTGACTACCATATCCCAGCATTAACGAGCAGCAGTCGAACCCAGACCCATTCCATTCAACCATAGGCAGCCATATTAGTTCATATTACTTACTGAGGTTCAACCCAACTTTCAGACCCCTAAGCGGATCTTCGATATGACTGTACCCTTCGCTTAGCTGACAATCGCGATCTCCCGCCAGTCCCTGTTTCAGATTGATTTGTGGCCGTCCCCGCATTTCATCTGGAAATGCCGAACCGCAGGGCTGCGGAAGCTGGCCTTTTCGATCCCGTTCGTGATTTAATAATGATGAGTGTGACAGGGTAGTAGTTTAATTGAGGATGAGTGGTGCGGCTTGACTTGGCCAGGAAGGTGGTATTCGGGTGGCTTGGTTTATTGTGGTGGATGTCGATACCTACCGACTTTAGACAGGATTAGAGACATAAAATGTGCTATGTAGGTCCGGGAGGCAAAAGTGGACGTCATAAGACAGCGGCACAACATTCCTCCCGATTTCTTCTTTTATTGGGTTGTGACGCAGTACCTGACTTTCTGCGACCTAAATTTATCCCGCAGACCTGACTCGGTGTAACCAATGATGCATAGCATCCACATGGTAACAGTCGCACAGTCGGCGGCTATTCAACAAAGAAATTGTCGGTTCGCAAGGAGCCTACAGATGGATGATCCAAGATCCATGATCCCAGTAGCGCACCCAGTCAAGAGTCGATACGTGTAGTGAGTCACGGAGTCCTCCGGCGTCCAACATCAGTAGCCCACAAAAATCCCAAGGACGAAGCGCTTCTGTAGTCAGGTGGGATGGGAAAATACTCCACCGATCCAACCAAACTTTGCGCCGACGGGGGTCCGTCCATGCGGGGATCACTACTGAACCATGGTGCAGGAGGCTGGGTGTATACTTGCAGCCTTGTTGGGTCGGATTTGGTGGGTGAGGTTTCCAACATTCCCTGCCATTTGAATGCAGAGGCTTTTTTGCTTTTCGGGAAATTTGTGAGTTTTGGGATGCCTGTAGAGGGGTCGCTGCAATAAGATTCATCGGTAAGACAGACGGGATTTAATTCGCCACTAAAGCGCCAAGTCGGGCCACGCGCTGGCTGGGAGGATGGATCGTTTAGGTAGCTCTGGCTGGAACTAGCATTGGGTAATGGGTCATCTAAGGATGGAATGAGTGCTTAGTAGAAGAGATTTTTTGGGCCTATGAGTGTTGGTTGGGTGGTCTCGCTCATTTTATCTCCTACTGAGTTTTACTGATGATAAGGCCTCCAGTCGATGAACTCTGCTGCTGGAATGATGACAGGAGTCTTCTCAGCACAAATTATGTCTGCGGAATGTTGCAAACTCGACATACAGATGCAAAGCAAATTCGTGTTTCTCGACATTCGCTGCTGCCTTTGCTAAGAGTCATGAAAATGCACATCTCTGTGTCAGTGGCTGAGAGGCTGTGTCCATCGCCCCACGTCGGCTTCAGCTTCCGCGGATGTCCAATGCAAGGGCTGGTGTTTTCTCGGACGGCGAGATTCACTTGAAGAAGCCGGATGGTGGGTTTCGGAGTCTCATTTGTTGAGCGATCCCATCGGGATGAAGGACTAGAAGTTAGAACAGGCAAGATGGCCGGTTGGAGAACGGTGACGATAGTTTGGAGCCGATCAATCAGAAGGGGACTGCAAGCTGCAGACCCTGATTGGCACCTCCCGGCGCCAACCGACATGGCGCCAGCCAATGAAGCGGCGGGCCCGACGAATGGTGCGACAGAAGGGGGCGTCGCTAGCCGAAGTCAGGCCCGCGGCTGGTGTGTTTCACCTCCGCGCGCCTCCATCCATCCAGCCAGCTCCCTGTACTGTGTGTATTGTGTAACTATTTCCTCGCCCAGGGACCACAGGGACCATACTGCATAGATACCAGCTGCCAACCAATTCACTGAGTGTCAATCCACCCCCACTCATCCTTGCTGTCGGTGCGCGCCTGGCAGAGGCAGTCCCAATTCCATCTGCGATTCACTCATGGCCTCTCCAACTACTATATAACACACCCCCCGCTGCCTGTGCTGGTCACTTCTCTTCTTCTTTTCCAACCACGCTGGAGCGTTCAGTCCTTTCCTTACCACTGTTTGACAATCCCACAGGCCAGTCCTGCTTTATTTCAACACTCCTTTTGATACGATCTTCTGTTGTTTGCCTGCGGCAGACTCCATCCTTACCTTCTACTCTTTCGCTTTCGTCCTTTGTGACAAAGACTCTTCCGTCATTAGACAAAGCCAACCTCGGAACAAGCTTGCCTGGCATCTCGTTCTTATAAAGGTATTGTCATAGTTCCCCATAATACAATTGTCCTATCCTGGTTCTTTCGGCGGGACATTCATTGTCTGTCAAATCTTATTCGCTTTTACTGCTTCATCTATACGGCTGTCCCCGCTCGTCGCTTCTATGTGTTTTACTAGATATATACCTGCTTCCCAACATCCTTGAAGATTTCGCTCCTTCTCATTCTTTCTCTCCGTCACACTGCTAACTCGTTCTTATCAAGATTTCTTTGCTCAACGCAACATCTGTTCTGTCTCGTCTGGTACGGTCAGAACTTCAAGCATTCCTTCAACTGTCGAACAGTGTGTAACGACTCTCTTTTGCCGCCATGTTATTCAAGTCCGTTCTCGTGACAGCCGCCATGCTGGGCGTCTCGGCTGTTAAGGCACACATGATAATGACTGAGCCTGTCCCCTACGGCAAAGCGACACTCGACAACTCTCCCCTCGCCGCCAATGGTAGTGATTTCCCTTGTAAATTGCGGGGGGCCGGTACCTTCGATTTCACCCAATGGAATAAGGCTCAGATTGGTGAGAGCATGCCCTTGACCTTTCAGGGTAGCGCTACGCACGGCGGCGGTTCTTGCCAGATTAGTCTTACTACCGACTTGGAACCGACGGTGGACTCTGAATGGATGGTTATCAAGTCTTTCGAAGGTGGATGTCCCGCCAATGTTGATGGAAACCTCAGTGGTGGTGCTACCGCTGCCGATCCATACACATTCAACTACACGGTCCCAGAGGGCATTAGCCCCGGAAAGTACACGCTCGCCTGGACTTGGTTCAATCGCATTGGAAACCGCGAGATGTACATGAACTGCGCTCCTCTCGAGGTCGAGAGCTCCTCTTCTAAACGGTCCGTTGTCGCCGAAAAGCGCTCCTCCAGCTTCCCTCCTATGTTTGTCGCCAACATAAACGGTTGCGAGACCCCCAACAATGTCGACATCCGGTTTCCTCAGCCTGGCGACGACGTCGTGTATGAAGGCGAGCCCAGCAACCTGGCGCCCGTTGGCGCTGCCGCCTGTACCGGTACCCCCACTTTCGGTGCCGCTGGTGACTCCAGCAGTGGCTCATCTGGTTCCGGCTCTGGCTCTAGTGGATCTTCTGCCTCTGCCTCTGCCGTTGTCACCACTGCTCCTGTCACAACCCACGCTTATACCGAGCCGACCACTTCAGCTGCACGCGCTGTCACAACCACCAAGTCAGCCGCCCCTGCAGTGAACACTGCCTCCTCCAGCTCCGAATCTAGCGGTTCCAGCTCTGGTTCTAGCTCCGGCGCCGACTCGGGCTCCAGCCCTAAGCCCAGCCCCAGCACCGTCGCAAGCTCTAGCTCCAGTTCCGGTTCTCTTTCTGGATCCTGCAGCGTGGAAGGCGAGTGGAACTGCATCAATGGCTCTTCTTTCCAGCGTTGCGCCAACGGCCAGTGGTCGCAGGTTCAAGATATGGCCGCGGGTACCCAGTGCACTGCTGGACAGAGCTCAAACCTGGCCATCTCCGCGAACAAGTTGATGGCGCGTACGATGAAAGAGGGTCGCTCCAGGCGCCACGGTCACGGCGGCCATGTGCACGCATAAATGTGTATTTCACGATGTGATACGGATGGCTAGCCCATACGGTATGAAATTTACGTTCGTTTCTTTGCACAATTTGTGGTGCGAGGACCCTTTTGAGATCTTTCTTTGCCTTGGTACCTTTAGCAGTAGAAAGGATGCACCAGTCTGAATTTATGAATTTATAACGTTGGCCAACGAATGATGGTTCATTATCCCATTGTAAGATTTTTCAGCATGGTTAAATTGTAGGATTATGTCGCGTAATCGTTGTCTGGCGCATCAACTGATCTATGTGGTGTCGGTTTCATCTCCACTAAGTAGTGTTCTACAGAACCAAGTCATCAACGATGCAAAACGGATGCCATACTTGCAACAGCAAGGTTTATAATAAGACGGCGTGATACAATTATTCTTTTAAGGGGGGGAAGGAATTAGAACAACAGCAGAAAGTTAGGATAAAATAATTATCGCGCAACGGATTGCTGTTACTTGCAGATTGTACAGAGTCCGGAGTATGGAGAGGCAAGTCATCCCCGTATGCGATAAGATAAGTGCCGCCTCAGGCAGCAGCGGGCACCCAAAATGGAAGCAGGGCTAGGGCTTTGCCGCACCCACGACGGGCGGGTGAACTAAGCGAAAATTTGCGCGCTCATCTTGAGATGCTCGATCTCCAACCTCGAACGACGACAACGACCACCTTACCGTCGACAAAAATGGCGTCTCGTCCTACCGTCACCATCGCCGGCGCTGATGGCAAGCCCACGGGGGCTACCTACCCCCTTCCGGCTGTTTTCGCCTCGCCCATCCGTCTTGATGTTGTCCAGTACGTTTTTTTCGACGTTAAACCGGTTTCGCAGGGAGGAGCGGAGGATGGCTGACGGTTTACGATTACAGGCAGGTGCACACCGGTATGGCCAAGAACAAGAGACAGCCTTACGCCGTGAGCGAGAAGGCTGGTGAACAGACCTCTGCTGAGTCCTGGGGTACCGGTATGTGCACAATTGAAGGAACGGGAAAGAAGACCAGGGAATCGGGAAGGCTGATGGATAACTTCAGGTCGCGCTGTCGCTCGTATCCCCCGTGTCTCCGGTGGTGGTACTCACCGTGCCGGTCAGGCCGCTTTCGGTAACCAGTGCCGTTCCGGTCGTATGTTCGCCCCTACCAAGGTCTGGCGTAAGTGGCACCAGAAGGTCAACGTTGGCCAGAGGTATGCATGATAATCCGGTCGGGAAAATCAAAATGAGCCAAAAACTGATGGGAATAGACGCTTCGCTACCGCCTCTGCCCTCGCTGCTTCTTCCGTCCCCTCCCTCCTGTTCGCTCGCGGTCACCGCGTTGCCAACGTTCCTGAGGTCCCTCTGGTCGTTGACTCCAAGACCTTCGAGAACGCCGCTATCGCCAAGACCAAGGCTGCCGTCGCTCTCCTCCAGGCCGTCGGTGCCGGCTCCGACCTCGTCAAGGTCCAGAAGTCCCGCAAGATGCGTGCCGGTAAGGGTAAGCTGAGGAACCGCCGCTTCCGCCAGCGCCGCGGTCCCCTGGTTGTCTACAACCCCGAGGTTGATGGCAAGGAGCTCGTCCGTGCCTTCCGCAACATCCCCGGTGTTGAGACCTCCTCCGTCTTCTCCCTCAACCTCCTCCAGCTCGCCCCCGGTGGTCACCTCGGTCGCTTCATCGTCTGGTCCTCTGCCGCTTTCGAGGCCCTCGACAAGGTCTACGGTACCACCACCACCGCCTCCGCCCTCAAGAAGGACTTCCTCCTGCCCCAGAACGTTGTTGCCAACGCCGACCTGGCCCGTCTCATCAACTCCTCTGAGATCCAGTCCGTTCTCCGCGCCCCCAAGGGTGAGGCCCGCACCAAGCGTGTCAACGTCCAGAAGAAGAACCCTCTTCGCAACAAGCAGGTCATGCTCCGTCTCAACCCTTACGCTGCTGCTTTCTCGAAGGAGAAGCTCGGCCAGAAGTCCCTTGAGGCTGGCAAGCCCGAGCGCGCTTCCAAGGCGTTCCTCAACACCCTCTACGAGGCGTAAGTTTCTGGTCCGGGTTACGTGGGGTATGATATGAGTTTGTTTTCGGTTAAAAGGTAGCACCAATGAAGAGGTTTGAATACCCATAATGAATGGTAGTTTTTGTTCAAGTAGCTGCATTAGATGTAATGATGTAACCCGTGTAAATGCGTGCACTATGAGACCTAGAGGACACCTGACTGATGAAGATTCTGTGAAACAACATATCAGACCGACCGGTCCAGGCCTTTTATCAAGACGACTCGACATGGCCAACTATCAAATAGTACATGGTAGACATGTCAGATGTATGTTGTCAATGTATTCTACTCCATTCATAATCCAATCACGCACTCCATCAGGCGCCTCTCCACCTGAAACTCCGTAGTGTCTTTAGATATATATAGTAACCTTCAATTTATATCTCTTATCATAGGACAATGCCCTCATTCAATTCCAACGATGCCATCGGCTCTTTCCGATAAAGTATCATCATCAACAACAACAACAACTACTACTACTACTACCACCTCACCTCTACCTCGCGATCCTCAATCCCTTCCCCCTCCATCTTACTTTTCTTCCTTCATAGCCAGCCAGTCAACCCCATCATAAGCGACCCCAACAAACCCCCAAAACAACAAACAATACCAACCCCTTCCCTCCCCCCTAAAAATACATAACCATTCTACCTAGCTACCCCCTTCTTTCCCACTCAAGCTCCGCGAACAAACATCCTAGCAAGCCCATCATCCAAACCCAGGCTTATCAACCCACTCACCCACCCCAACAAACAACCACCAATAGCAAAACCCATCCCTATATCCCACCCCTCCTATACCCCAGGATCAACCCCAACAAGAACCCATCCCAAAAAAAGCAAACAAGCAAACAAGCAAACGGAACTAACACCCCCTAGATAGCTCGCATCGCCGAACTGGCCCGCGTGATCGCTGCTTAGATGGTAGATAACTTGTTTACGTATTTGTGTAGGTGGCTGCCTAGGTAGGCAGGTGGCAAAAACAGGGAAGTTTCCATGGGGTATGGATGGGGTATAGGTGTTTGTGCTATGGGGATGGTGTCATGGTGTTGTCTGTCGTTGTGAGGGGATTGGACTGGGCTGGGAGTGTACTGTATGTACTATCTTAGATTCAAGTACGGAGCGGCGAGCGGGGAAAGATCAATCGAGATAGGTAGCACATAGGTAGATTTGTTTTAGGGTTGGGATAACTGCAGTTGACATTTTACTTAAAGAAGAAGGAGGAGATGGGTAGTACGGAGTAATCCGAAAGATTCGGGATTTCCGTGCGATAGGTACTACTTCAGTAAGTAGTATGTAGGTATATAACCATCACTTGCATCGCTCCCCAAGTCACAGCAGGAAGTACAGTACTAATACTAAAAATATGAAACGAAGCAAAGGTCCAGATTCTAATTTATTAGTAGCATACAGAATGCGAGTATCATGCCACCTACCTAGTCATCCATCATAGCAGTTCTCCCCCGTGGATAGAGTAAGGAATGTGATATGTTATTACCTATCCTAGCTACTACACTCTAGGGCGCATCCAAATGAATGTAACGAATGCAACATTATTATGCATATGCAGGCGTACCAACTAACCAGAATAAGAAAATCATCCATCCTTCCATTCTTCCTTTACCACTGAATATTTATCTACCTGCACACACAAATAAGCAAAAAGGAAAAAAAAAGAAATGAAATGACAGCCGGACTAAAAAAGTCCGCCCTAAAGAAACCTCTAATTCCCTCCGGCAAATCATCGTCGATGTCTGCATTTGCGCAGAAAGGTTAGTCTCGTGCTTTTGTTAGACAGGGATCCGACTCCGCTGGTCCGTCGGAAGGTGGTTGTTTTGATTTATTATGCTTACGGGGTGGCATCTGGCTTATTACTTCGTCTGGATTTGGTAATTGCTGGATTGATGACTGTTTATCCACGGAGTGAATGCCGTTTAATTAGTTGGATGGCCGGTTAGATCCGATCAGTGTTACATGGGGGCTTACGGCTGGCTTCATTTTACTTGATTTAGGGTAGGTATAATGGTGTCGAATATTGAGTTATGGATCATGGGTCATGGGGTTATACCATGATTTATAGCATAGTGTGGTTATACTATTTATGTAAATATGTTGTGGACGTAGTAGGTGGTAGTAATTCGACGCTGTACCTCGGTCGGTAGTACTATTATCCACTTAGGAGGGAAAGGGTGAAGAATTGATCAGGCCAGATCAGAATAATCAGAATAATATGGATACCTGGCCATAGTACTACGGAGCACGGAGTACTCCGTATGGTGTACTGTCACATCGTGAAGAACCGTCGGCATTTGGCCAGCGGCATTGAAATTCTGGACTCTGGTCAATGTTTCGGCTTTTCCGTGGATGCGGACTCATTTTTTCGTTGTTTTTCGGGGTCCCGCCAAGCCCTTGTTACGTATGTGATCGGGGATTGGATGAGATCAGCACTGCGCAACTGCGAACGTGGCCGGTCCACTTTAGTATTGATTGTTGTTGTTGCTGCTGTTGCTGTTGTTCGTTCTCGTACGGAGTCAAGGGGTGTACGAGGGGAGAGATTCTCGACTCGAGTCACCAAGGGGATGGATGGATCTGAACTAGTCCAATGTACTCTATAGTAGTACCATGTATGGTAGTATCGGTTGATATTGCGGTGGATTATAATCTTACCTAAGGAAGGAGGAAATTGGCTTCAACTTCCTTGGCTCAGGTACGACCTGCCTAGCCTCCATCACTAACCCCCGAAGGTGACTTACGACCGAGCCAGCCACCGGGATCACATTATTGTCACAGGCTGTAACGGTCCATGCTCGCACTGATAGCCGAGGCGACCCTTTGCCAGTCTCAGGGCCCGTAGTTCGTGGACACCAGAAATCAATTAGTGAGGAATAAAACACACCTTATCGACCAATCCGGTTTAACTTCCGGAGCAAGCGAGCCTTCATGATTCAGGACGCCAGACACGCTACCATGGACTATTGATCCTCGACCACCCCCACCTCATCCCACTTTGGCGCGGCGGCTACAACAAGCTTTTGGGCTAGCTGTCGCCTGCAGCCTGCGAGGATCCGGTGGCGATGGACGTCTCACTGTGTGCAACCCTGCAAGTCCTCATACTGCAGAGTGCAGAGTGCAGAGTCGCGGCGTTGGGATGCGCATCTGTGCCATTTGTGACAACTGCTAATGACGGGGGGAGTGGGATCGACGGACGGGTTTTGTCGGGTGGGGTGAATATGTCTTCGGCCGGAGATGCCGCTGGGAAGTTACTAGCAGTAGTAGCTACCTAGGTAGGTAGTCAACCTTACTTCGCATAGCTGGAAGCCTGGAAGTCTGGAAGGAGGAACGAGGACAATGGTGATTGTAATTGATGCAATATTTGTTCGCCCATGAGATGAGACCCAACGCTGCGATATAACAGTGTCTCACCCCCTCCGGCGCTAGTTGATCCTATCGGAGGAGACCCAGGGGTTCCGGATATGGACTCCGACCATCACGGCCGGTCGCTGAACATAGGGCGTCCTCCGGTCTCCGTAGTACCTGGACTGCCCAGAGCCAGAGGATATCTACCTACGTAGTAGTACTACCTACCTATGGGGTCTGGTCGTGGCGAATTCGACGGCGGAGTAGTATGCATTGCCAGATCCTGGTGCCGAAGGATGCCGGGGATGCACTAGATACGTAGAACCGTTAGTCGCGGCCGATAGATAGTAGTCCTGCTGTCCTGGTCCTGGTCCTGGTCCTGGGTACTTGGTGCTCCTCCCCGACGGTAGCCATCCGCGAATGCAAACTGCTGCGACCTGCCTTATAAGTTCTGGCTATATCTCCGTCCGTTATCCCGCTGCTAGGAGGAGAGAGAGTGGTTCCGACGGGGACGGAGGCCAAGTCCAATTAAACTCCGCTCAGGCTAGGGTGGTGCGGGAGATGGATAGGCCGTGTCCCCCCCCTTAGACTCTTAGACTCTTAGTACCTCTTTATTAAGCGGGCGAGGCGGGAGTCTGGAGGTCAGGGCGAGAGCACGGTTGCTGTCATCCCTGATAGGGACCATCTCCAGGATGAGGTGCGTCGGGATGTCCCCAGTCTACCTACATCCAGTCTTGACCTTGAGGAGAGCAGGTTTCGTGCAGCGCACCGCAACGCAGGAATGTCCAACCCGCCAAATCTCGGTATTTGTTCGGGTAAACCGTAAAGATCTGATTCAATCGCACCAATGAGCTCTGGTGCGGGTTTTTCCTGTTCTGGGCACTCGGCATATGAAGAATGGGTTTGGAGTAGGCAATCTCGAGTATCGAGGCAATCCAGTTAGATTGCTCGTGAATTTTTTTTCGGTTCATTTTTGATTTGCTCATTTTTATTTTTAAATTTTCTATTTTTTTATTCATTCATTTCCGGTTGGCGCCAATGTGGGATCGGTGGATGAGATCGTATGATAGTACTTTAGACTTTGCTTAGCTCGGCCGTAGGGTGAGAGCCTCCGGCCCACTCCCTCCCAGCCTGGGAGAGGGGGGAACACAGTTGTTTCGAAGGGAGAGTTTGGTGGTGGTGGTGGTGGTGGTGATGATGGTGGTAATGAGACTGACAGATAAGTCAACACATCCATCCAGACACTATCACACCGGTCTAGACTCTAGAGGCTAGACACCCTGTCACAGCGGAATCAGCCCCGCGAGGAATCAGTCAGAACGTCCTGGGCAAGCCTGGCTCTGGCACGCCTGACGGTGCAGATCGGATCGCCCCAAGATGAGACAAATCCGACTCCAATGGACCAAACGGGCGCTGCTTCCGGCGGACCACAAACCGTTACAGGAGACTCCAAACTCAAATCCCCAGCACCACTGCACCAGCAAGTTAGCAACAAGTTAGCAACCACCGCTACAAGCTAAACGCACCTACCTACTAGGACCTTAGGTAGCCGCTCCAGCGACAAGTCAGAAGTCTCAGGAAAAACCGCGGCCCTCCGGCTAGTAGACCCTCTTTTGTCCGTTTTCCGGATGCGCCCCGTCCACTTGGTCGCGAGTCCCCACGAATGACCGGCCTGTGATCCTCGATGGGCTGAGGGATTCCTACGAACTTGGGACGCGGTTCCTTACGCCCTCTCCTGGATGCTTCCCATCTCTTTCCCGGCTTGGAGTAAGTAGTAAGTACTACTAGGTACTGCTCCACCCGCGTAAGGACGGACTACGGAGGTTTCCGTACTGGCCACTAGTCGACGATAAGCTGGTTGGGTTGAGGGACTGGACTGCAGCCCTTCTTGCCCTGGATGGCAGTACTACTACTACTACTACTAGTGGTGGTGCTGGTCACTCCTGAGGTAGTTGTTCGTCCGAGCTTGGGCAGCCCGGCCGAAACTGGTCGGCATATGGAGTTTGCCAGGCTGGCCCTTTCTGGCGTGGGGAATTTTTAATTCTTTGCCAATTCTTTGGCAATGGAATTTTTCATTGCCATTGATTAACCGCTCGCCCATCTAGACGCCAAGTGTGCGCTATGCTGCTGGGATGCAGCAGTATTATTTATGGGTCCCTAAATCGACTCTTCGTCCCCCCTCGCTCGATTCGTGTGTAGCCCTCATATGAGCCTCACGATCGCTGCACAGTGCACACCCTGAAGGAGGCGATGGCAGGCGATGGCAGGAGGGAATAGACGCATTGTCCCGACCAGACAAAACAAGGTTAATTGCAACTGCCGTCCCGAACAGATTGTGCTGTCCCGTGGTCGGTGGTCGCATGAGCGCCTCAAGCCAATGAAGCCATGACTAACGCCATGGAGCTGGCAATGGAACGTTCCGAGCACCAACGAGGATCCTCCTGCGGGGCGTCCGTTCTGAAACCTAATCACATTCATATTAAAGAATCAAGCCGGCCAGGGCCAAAAAAAGGAGACGATTTCGCACGCTGCAATAAAAACCCCTCAAGGGCCAGGTTGAGACAAGACGTCGGGGTCTGACGACACTAAGTATCTGAGGCCGACCCGGATAAAAGTCTAAATGCCACCACCCTTTCCATCCATGGCATGATCAATCATATTGAAGTTGGAACATTGGATGAGGATGCTGGATCTAGACGATCAATTCTCCCCGATAGCTCGATTCTAGCCTGCGTCTAAGGCTAACCGCGCCCGACGGCTATCCTCGATATTTCCCCGGGCCGGTGGTGGTCGAGGTGCTTGCCATGTAGGAGGCTAGGAGCACGATGGACGGACGGACGATTCGAATCCCCGTTGGAGTGGAGCTTGTCGAAGCTGAACCGAGGACGGAGTAGAAGTGAATGCCGAAGGAGGGAGGGGATCATGGGAGACTCCGTCCCGCAACCAGAATACTAGTAGTATCTATCTATCCAATTATCCCAGTATCCCGTCCCCTCTCGAGCATGGAGTATCTAGTATATCCTAGGTATAGCATCTAGATGGTCTTTTGGCTGGGTGGGTTGGCTGCTGCCAAAGTGGATTGGCAAAGCGTTGGAGTTTGGACTAAACCCGTCTAGAATTGTGAATCAGGACTCCCTGATCATCCTGATCTGGATCGGTCATAAGTTGCCTTTTTTTCCAATCTACTGGGAATTCTTGGATGGCACTTTGTCAGGATCCCCAGCTAAAGCAGGCACCATATCCGCCCTCTGCTGCTTTCTCTTCCGCTCTCCTCTCCTCTTCTTCCTCGGCCTCATCCTCCTCCTTCCCACTTACACACTACACACATCATCCATCCACTTTCACATTCTCTGGCTCCCCTTTTTCTTCCCTTCCCCCCCCTTGTCTATTTATTATTCTCATCTCCCCGAACCCCTCCCCGCTCTCCTTCACCAAGCGTCTCCGCCCCTCGACCTACTAGCACCGTACACTTACAGGGGCATTCCCACATTGGCCCGACTAAGCAGCAGCAGCGCCATTAGCACAATTTATCTCTTCCATCCAGTGCCCCGCGCCATCAGGTTTTGGCGCAAACAGGCTATCCTGCCCAGGGCCCATTTTTATTCGTTAGTGGCAATAGCCGTTCGGCCAACATCAGGCCAGCTTGACCACTTACAACCAGGTGCCTCGGAGCGGCTCTTACAGGCTGATATTGCCCTCTCAAGGGACCTGTAATTTGGTCGGTTGTCTTCGGGCTCTGCAGGTGCTTTATTATTGTCCTACCTGGACCCCGGACCCTATCACTTCGCAACAAACAACCCGGCTTCCATGCCTGTCTGGTGGTGATTCCCAACCCTGCCAACATCTGCAATCGCACTTCCTTCCGCCCCCATCTTTCTCCTGTCCGTTCTGAAACGGAGCCCGTGGTGCATTCTGGTTTGCTGTCTGGCACACAACCCCCCCAAAAGTGAGCGTAGTCTGGCGGAAACCCAACAAAATCACTACCTAGCCTACCCCCCCTCCCCTCTCCATTGTTCGATGCGTCTTGCGACAGTCACCTGCAACCTGGAAGCAATTCAATCCTGGAATGGCGAGCTCGCTTCGAAAATCGAGTGTGTTCCAGTTGTTTTCGCCATGACTGTCATCTTTTAGATGCTACCTCTTCCCGTTTACCCACATTGAATTGTATGGAAACTAGCCAGTGAGCCTGCATGGTGCGGACTCGGTACTCTCGTCGCAGAACATCGGTCTCGAACAGCCGTTGCTGAGAGAGTAATATCAACTCAGCCCGTCACTCCTGTCCTCCCCTCCCCGGCTGGGCAGCGATCGACCTACCACGGAGGGGCAATCGCGCCTCTCGTACGGCATCCGACACCTAGAAACAGCTTGCCCCAGCATTTGTTTCCCACCCATTAGTATCGGGATAGCCTAATCCGTTTCCCTTCAAAAAGAGCGCTCCGGGATTAGGGCAGCTAGAGAGAAATTGGTGGGTGGATGTGCCTTGACTGAAGTCGAGCATGTGATGATACCGTTGCTAATCCCCTTACTATCTGATAGTCTTCCTCTCTGCTCTTCATCTCTTCCGGCATCTAAGAATCCACCGGATCAGCTAAAGATACTACAGCCTGGAGTTCTCTCTGGACCTTAGCCGGGAAAATCTGATGCTCCTTAGCCTACCCTAGGTGCCCCCGATCGACTTCGAACACCAGAACCTCTCTCACCATGTCGGCCTTCCCAGCGGGCTCCTTCAGGCGCATGCCACCTGCTATAGATGCAGTGTCACAGCGACAGCCAGAGCATCCAGCTAGCCAGTCACTTCCCGCATCCCACCCATACCAGCTTCCACCACCTCGCGCTTCAGCCTCCCTGCAGCTTGGAACAGATCCATTCCTACATCAACGAAACCACGCAGAGGCTCGCGACCTTGAAGAGACAGCCCAAGGCCGCTCTATGATCCCGGGCCAGCAGCAGATGGCTAATGAACAGCTTCCGTCAGTCAGCCAGTTATTGACGCCCACAGCCCATTCGAGCCGCCCGTCGTCTCCCTACCAGCCGCACCGATTTGGCATTTATACACCACCAAATGGGAACACGGCGTCCCCTACCCCTTTTCGTCAGAGCGATTCCATACCACGTCCTGGACTACATGAAAGCCCTCGGGCCTATTCAGAGGCAGTCCCACACCC
Organism: Aspergillus sclerotioniger CBS 115572; assembly: GCF_003184525.1. Lineage (NCBI taxonomy): Eukaryota > Fungi > Ascomycota > Eurotiomycetes > Eurotiales > Aspergillaceae > Aspergillus > Aspergillus sclerotioniger. The sequence continues at coordinate 445,570 of NW_020291005.1, read as the reverse complement.
ACACTCCAGGGGTCTTCCGCCACTGGCTCATATCTCCACACCGGGCCTAGCACATGAGGGTCCGCTACATCACCTTCACAGTGGATCACCTGTGCTATCCAGTCAACCTGCGTCCTATCCCTACCATGGGCTCAACTCTCCAGAGAAGGAGTACGCCAGAGACTTCTCGCCTTCCGAGACCCCCGATTCTGCAACGACAACAGGTAGCCGATCTCAGAAAGCAAGCGTGCGTCCTCATGTGGTGGACGAGAGGTACGTGGAGGGGGAAGGCCTGTGCTACATCTACGCAGACGGCTCGCATTGCCCCAAAATTATCGATGGGGTTGCAGTCAATGCAAACTGGGGGATCACGAAGGCTGGCAAGCCGAGGAAGCGACTCGCCCAAGCCTGCTTGACTTGCCGGGAAAAGAAGATCAAATGCCAACCCAATCTTCCTAAGTGTGACCAATGTCAGAAATCTGGGAGGGAGTGCAGGTTCGAGAGCGCGTAAGTTTCCGGGACTGGAGTCCAGCTGCTCGCGATAACGCGACTAATTTGTCTTGTCGCTGCTCTAGACCTCGCGGCCATCGTGCGGCATTGAAGGCAACCCAGCTTGCGAGCAGATACGAACACCGAGAGAGCTTTCCTTCTGGAAGCTACGCCTACGGTACCACATCCCACTCTCCGTACTCTGCATTACGGGCGTCAGAAAGTTCAGCTTCACTTCCGAACACTAGTTCTCAATCACCGAGATCCGAAGTGTCGATGTTGCCCCCTTCTGCCATGGAAGGCCCCCAAGACAGTGTGATGGATCAATACAGATATAGAATGCAGGGCTATAGCCGGTCATCTGCTGGAGCTGAGGATACTACGAGACGCCTGAATGATGAGCTTTCGTTCACGTCTCATGACTACGCTGATATCGTGATGGAAATGAAGGACCTGGATCCCCAAGATCCGCTCGTATCTGACTGGAATACCGATCCGTATGAAGCGGATGGGGAGCTCACCGTGCACTATGTCGAGAGCTACTTTACCCATGTGAATGACCGCCTGTACTACATGTTTCCCCGGAAGCGGTTTCTTCTGTGGCTGCGATCGTGCCATACGAAGTCCCTGGAAGACAATATGCTTCTATACTCGATGATGACGCTCGGATCGATATTTTCCGACCGGCCCGATAGAGTGACGGCGCTCAAGAGGTACTCACGCACGGCCCGGTATGCCGTGGAACATAGCCGACATTCCCTTTCGCTGCAACTCGCTCAAAGCCGCATCATCATCGGACTTTGGTACTACGCCATAGGTGCCCTGGTGAGAGGTTGGGACATCATCGGAGCGGCCGTTCGGACAGTGTGTGGGCTACGGTATAATGTGGAGTCGGGGGGTGTCATCGTAGACCAGAGTCGGCCCTGCGAATATGGCTTGCATCCACAGGCCCTGATTGAGTGTCGTAGGCGGACTTTCTGGGTCGCCTTTCTTATGGACGTGAGTGGCACATCATTTCGTTTGTTCCTAGGCCGAAACTAACTATCAGCTTCCTAGCGCATGTCTTGTTTTTACACTCCGTCATCCACGTTCATCTCGGCCCAAGCAGCATATCTAAGACTTCCTTGTCGCGAGGAGGTCTTCGAGGCGCAAGAGTATACCACGGTGCCCTATTTTCAAAGCTTCCTCAACCAAGTACCCGCGTCCCCTGAAAATGATACCGCGAGTTTGAGTGCGATGGCACTACTGATTGAAATCATGTCTCTTTGGGGAGATGTATCGGACCACGTCTCCCGCCTATCCTTGATACCGACCGAAGCATATAACAAGTTCTTCGAGGACTTTTACACGACGGTTGTCGGGCGCGCCGATGAATGGGCTGCTCGGCTTCCCGACCATCTGACCTTCTCAGCCGTGAACATGGAACGAAGCATCCGAACGAAGAAAGCCGATGCATTCATGTCAATCCATCTACTTTACCACGCAACCTTGATGGCGCTGAATAGACATGCTCGGCACCAGAATCTTCGCGCGGAGACCATTGAGCGGCACATCCGCACCATGCGGAATCATGCCGTGGAGATTCTTCGAATCTCACTCGCTCTTATGCGTTATGCCGCAGAGTATGAGCCGTCTCGCATCATCTTGGAGCCGGGGACGGTGAGAGGAACCATTCTAAACCCATTCCTCGGATACGTGATTGTGTCCGCCACGGATGTTCTTAGTGCGGCGGGATTGATGGTCGATATGCCGGAGAGCGTAAACCTCATCCGCGGTGGCTTCGAGGCCGTCCGAGAGCTGACCCGCTTTTGGAGCGGCGCTCTCCCGCTGGCGACGTTGATCGAGAAGCGGCTGGAAGCTATGAGCGAGGGCCTGCATCAAGTCGATTCCGGCCGGAAGGCCGCTTTTTTGATCAATGGGCCATCCCTGGATAGCCAGGTGCGCGCGGGCGTGCAGAAGCAGCAGGACTTGCCGACGAGCGAAGACCTCATGTACGGCGGGCTGCCGCGCGAGCAGCTGTTCGGCGCACTGGGGGCGGGCGATATTCCCTTTGCGAATGAGACGGTACTTTGGATTAAAGAGAGAAGCTGACGGCTTCCCTACCCGTTTTGGTCGTGATTTTGCATCATGAGCGCATGTATAAAAGCTGTTGCAGCTGCCTTTTTTATCTTTCTTTTTTTTTTAAGAAGTTTATACCCAGGAGGCTTGTTGGCTTGCGTTGTTAAATGCTTGTTGTGGTTGCCCAGATGCTGGGATGCTGCTCCTACAACGCGATATAGGATTGGCCGCCGATCTTCTGACATGAGTGACGATGTATTGCACATGGACTGTATATTACCAAACAATAAAAGCACTGGATATTGGAACGAATTGTGTAGATTGAGTGACGAGTCATTTCCTTCTGCATCTGTCCCACTTGGAATGCCCAATCGGGGCGCCGAACCCTCTTTGCCTTATCGGCGCCATCAGCGCGCCTTCAACTCTTCCTAGTTCATACTCTTCATACGACCAAATATAAGCCCAAATCTCCTATTGACTCTCCCCTCGTGAACTTCCATCCCGGAGATCCAAACCGCCAACATTGAACCCCGCCCGCGCAAAGAAGCGAAAGAGGAGAAAGCAACCGCCGCGGGTCCGCCGAACTGCCGCCCTCATTTTTTCCGACGTCATCCATCCTCCGTTTCTGTCAAAATGCACGTCGGCCTACCTACAGCCACCACGTCGCGCATTCAGGCGCATCGTCATCATAATCCTCCGTCTCGCCTGCCTGATTAACTGCGACACCATCTATCCACCGTCCGAGATGACCTACTAAAACAAATCCAGCTACTAATAGCACCCTGCCTACGAAATCGACGCGCGCAACACCCAAGCAAAATCCAAAGTGCGACACAAGCATAACCACCACCGCCGCCGCCGCCATGGACAACAACACCCCACACCAAGATGATCCCCTCTCCTCAACCGATGAAGAGATAGACTACTATGCCATTCTTAATCTCCCGCGAGATCCACCTCCCACAGAGGCACAAATTCGCTCCGCGTACCGCACTCTCACCCTTAGCTTTCATCCAGATAAACAGCCACCTGAGCTGGTGGAGTCGGCACGATGGCATTTCGATCGCATTCAGACTGCGTATGCTACGCTGGTTGACCCCAAGAAAAGAATCGTGTATGATTTGCTGGGTGCAGAGGGCCTGAGGAACGAGTGGGGGCAAGGGGATTTGAAGGTTGGGGTGAGGGCCATGCCTAGTGGTGAATTCCGGAGCTGGTTTTTGGAAAGGATGAAGAGGAAGGAGAGGGCAGTGGTCGAAAGTTTGGTTAGGTCTAGGGTATGTGTTCCTTTTTCTTTGGCTTTCTGCTTTTCTTAAAAAAAAAAGCAAATCCAGTCCCAGGTTTGAACTGGGAAGTTAAGAGGCTTTAGTGAGTGAGTGCTAATTGGTGGGTCTATATGTAGGGATCCTTCACGCTTGGGATTGACGTCTCTGATGCTGTTACCATCGATGAGGAGGATGGGATCATGTATATCCAGATGCCGTCGCCCAAGCCCTCGGCATTTTCAGTGGGGTTTTCGTCTAGGGTTCCTATGCCGACGTTGGAATTTCTATTGGGGGAGAAGGAAGGAGATGATGATGAGGAGGAGGAGGATAAGGCCAACAAACCGTTCGTGGACGATGGTGATGACACGGAGTTGATAATAAATGCGGGCATCACCGGGCAGCTAGGCCAGCCGTATCAGGACGCGACAATCCGGCTGCCGGACGGTACAGTCGAAGATCGTCAGGTATGTTGATTGATACGTGGAATTAGTCGTCTGAGGCGTTGCTAATGCTGTGTCTAGCTGCCGCTGCCATATGTACTGGCCGCGGAACAGTTTCACCTGGGAGTCAGTGCGGCTCATGCATTTGGAGGGGCTTATGGCGCAAAGGGGATGCTTGCAAAGCCACTGTTCTCGTTTCTGCAGGATACGAAAATTGCTGTGAATGCTTCGGCGTTGCCGCGCCCATCGCTACAGACGAGCTGGGTGAAGTCTGTTATACCTATCCCTGGCACAACGCCATTTCAGGTCCAACTGACCGCTAAATTTGACCGATCATTGCGGCAGGCGCTTCCTAGCCTTGGTCTCAATGTCAGCAGGCCCATTGGCGATCGGACGTTCGTGTTTTGTGACTGGTCGAGCGGCACCGTGTTATGGCCGCTGGCTGTACATCGCTTTTTCCAACCGCTTATGCATATTGGTTTGCAGCCTGAAACCATGCTCTCCATTCCTCTTCAATTGGGCAGTTTCCAGATCGGCGTGGTCTCTCAGGCCACCCAGCAGGCCGGAGGGTTGGATGACGACGATAACGACGAGGAAGATAACGAGGAAGAGTTAGAATTGACCCGTCGCAAGCAGCGCAAGGAATCAAAGGCCGCCGAATCCTGGCAGGCAGTCATTGCAGCTTCCCCTATGGGGCCAAGTATGTCTTTCGCCTATTCCCGGAATGTTTTCTCTGGGCAAGCGGCCTACGAGCAGGTACGCTCGGAATGGAGCTCTGAAGGACGTTATCCCTTGACGGCGGACAACGAACCGCGGTCTGTTCGGATCAATGTCGACACCATTGTGGGGCAGGATCTGTCCCTTGGGTGGCATATTGAGGGAACCCGCAAAGTTGGTGAGTTCGCTCGCATGGGACTGGGTGTTGGTATTCAGGGCGTGCAGGGCCTCGTCATGACGGTATCGTGGAGCAGACTGGGCCAGAAGATCCGGCTGCCGATTTCGCTCATCCCATTCGAGGCTGCCAACGCGGATATAGCTGCATTGGCAGTGATCTGCCCGTGGCTAGCGTACTGTGCGCTGGAGTTCGGTGTTATTCGCCCGAGGGATAGGAAGAAGCAACGCCGAGTCATTGCCCGACGACAAAAGCAGCTCAAGAAGCTGATGCCTAAGAAGAGAGCAAAGAGCCAGAAGGCTATTGAGCTTATGGCCGAGCAAGTACAGCGCCGACAGGCGAGGGAAGCCGAGCAGAATGGCTTGGTCATCACCCGGGCTGAGTACGGTCACTATCCTTCGAAGAAGGACAAGGATGGTGTTAGAGAACCGCAGGTCACAGATGTTTCTATTCCGGTGGCTGCTTTGGTTGATCATGGCCAACTGGCCATTCCAAAGGATATGGTCAAGGTTAGTATAAGACCCTCCACAGACAACCCCTGATTTTGTTCTTCGGCTAATTTAAACCAGTCCCATATACTTGGATTCCATGACCCCGCTCCGCTTCTGCCAAAGACGCTGAAGATCTGGTACATCTACCATGGTAAGGAGCATTACACCGAGGCAAATGACGCGGAAGGTATTGCCTGTCCCATGCGTCCGCACTTGCTGAGTTGAGGCTACTGATGTACAGCTCCTCGCCTCATGATTTCCTGCATCGCTAGTTATTTGGCATATCTTTCTATTCATTTGTTGCATGAGTCTGCATTGCTACATAATATAGCGTCCCCCTCTATGTGAGTCTATAAGGGCATTCATTGATCAGTCTGCGCAGGGCAGTTGGATCTTCGGAAGAGGAATAATGAAGGAACGGACTATCTACTTGCCTGGGCGTCACTCTATGTCTAGGTCCGGCGTGACTTGCTGGCCTGTTTGAGCTCGAACCAGCCATTTAATATTTCCAACTATTCTCTACTCTTGAATTGCATAAAACATCCACACAAGATCCATGAATAAAAGATTAAATGAAATGTAAAGTTAGATCCAAGAGTAAGGCGGTGGCTACTCACGTGACCCGCTCCTGTTCCGCCGCCGCGCCAAAAAGAGCCAAGCATCCTCCTCGACCATTTCATCACTCCCTCCATCTTCCCAGTTCCCAGCCCCTCCCACTCCACAATGGCATCCATCGCGGAGGGCCTCTTCAAGTCTCTTCCCAAGCCGAAGTACACCGGTGAAGAGGAGGAGCTGCCACAACATGCACAACCTCGAGGTCCGCGGGTCGTAGGCCCAGGACAACTCGACGAAACACAGATTGTTCTCCGGGTGGGTTACACTATATTGCAATTCTACTCGTCTTCAACCGATCATCTACGTAAGATTTAGGCTGATTGTGGTGACTACAGAGGACCGGCCCTCCTCCCTACCAGAACCGAACCGGATGGCGGCCCCGCGCCCCCGAAGACTTTGGCGATGGCGGCGCGTTCCCCGAGATCTTGGTCGCACAGTACCCGCTCGACATGGGCCGGAAGGGCACATCGTCGACTTCGAACGCGCTTGCCGTGCAGGTCGATGCCGAGGGAAAAGTCAAATACGATGCTATTGCGCGCCGCGGCCACAGCGACAACCGGATCGTACATGCCTCCTTTAAGGATCTGATTCCGCTTCGTCAGCGCGTTGATATGGGTGAGGTGTCGCTGGATCGGCCCTCGGAGGAAGAAGTTCAGGCGCAGATGGAGAAGACCAAGAACGCCCTGGCCAGTCTGGTGGAGGGTGCAGCAGCGGCGCAGAAACCGAAGAACGTCAAGGGCGGTCGGAGAGCGGAGCCTACGTTTGTGAGATATACACCTGCGAACCAGATGGGTGATACGTCGCGGAAGAATGATCGGATTATGAAGATCGTCGAGAGACAGCAGGATCCGATGGAACCGCCCAAGTTCAAGCATAAGAAGATTCCTCGCGGCCCGCCTTCGCCGCCTCCGCCTGTCATGCATTCACCGCCTAGGAAACTCACGGCTGAGGATCAGGAGGCATGGCGTATCCCGCCGCCGGTGTCGAATTGGAAGAATCCGAAGGGTTACACGGTTCCGTTGGATAAGCGGTTGGCGGCTGATGGACGCGGGTTGCAGGACGTGTCGATTAATGACAAGTTTGCGCAGTTTGCCGAGGCGCTGTTTACGGCGGACCGACACGCAAGAGAGGAGGTGAGGCTGCGTTCCCAGATGCAGCAGAAGCTGGCGGAGAAGGAGAAGGCACAGAAGGAGGATCATTTGCGGGCGTTGGCCCAGAAGGCCCGCGAGGAGCGTACGGCTGGCAGTCGGCGCGATTCTCGTGCGGGATCTCGCTCGCCATCACGCAGTGTCAGCCGCAGCCCATCGCCGTACTCGGCCAGTGAGGATGAGGATGCTGCCCGGGAGCGGGAGCAGCTGCGTCGTGAGCGTCGCCAAGAAGCCGAACGGCAGCTTCGACAGTCCCGGATGGGTACCGAGCGACGGATCCAGATGATGGCACGGGAGCAGAATCGGGATATCTCGGAGAAGGTGGCGTTGGGGCTGGCCAAGCCGTCGCAGGCGTCCGAGTCGATGTATGACTCACGTCTGTTCAATCAGACGAGCGGTATGGACACGGGGTTCAACGAGGACAATCCGTATGACAAGCCGCTGTTTGCCGCGCAGGACGCCATCAACAGCATCTACCGTCCACGGGCACAGGCCGATGACGACGACAACGAGGGAGCCGAGGGCGAAATGAGCAAGATCCAAAAATCGAACCGGTTTGAGGTCTTGGGCCGGGCGAAGGAGGGATTCCGGGGTGCTGAATTAGCTGAGGTACGTCCCACCCCATCCCCACTACGTTTCCTTACAAGACTGTGCATTAACGATCAAATCAGGCTCGCGATGGCCCCGTGCAGTTCGAAAAAGACACCACTGACCCCTTCGGCATCGACAGCATGATCGCCGACGTCACGGGCGGAGGCGGATCCGGTGCCGGCCAGAAGCGCTATGGCATTCAGGAAGTCGACCGTTCGGAACGGGGCTCTAAACGGGCGCGTGTCGATGACGATTAATTATCTTGTGTATACCTTTTTTCATAGGTACATACCTATCTACCTACCTACCTACCTGTACTCATTGGTTTCTATCTTCTGGGGGTTATGTGCATTGCTGCTGGCGTTGAGTGTGCGGTTACTCTTATACTTTCTTCCTTTATCAAACGAAATGAAAAGTGGTTAACTACGGAGTACTGGATACCGTCCTCTTTCTCCCATATTGTCTGCCTCCTCCCTCTATCCTAATCTACTAGCCCAACTCCTTCAGATGGTCTACACAATATACTAGATACCACCAGTGGAAGCCGAGATAAGCTACACCCCGCACCCTAGTATCCGTATGAAGTAACAGAACCTAGATAGGATAGACCAGGATGGATCAACCTTCCGAACATAGTTACTTCATCCTCCTTTCTCCTCCTCCTATTTTCTTCCAGGAATACATACCACCCACATACTAGATAAACCTGAGCACTAAGATCATCATCATCATCATCTTATCTACTACACCCGTATCTTGAATCCACCCACCCACCCACACCCATCCAGGAAAGCATGCAAGAAAGCAGAAAACGTACGATCATGATATCCACATCCACATCCCAAAACCCAACAATCAAGGAAATTGAGAGCAGATGGATGGATGGATGGATTGTATGCATATATGCATGTAGGTACTATTAAGTAAGTAGTAGTGAGTCACCCGACCAAACAAAACCACACTAATTGAAGTAAACCAAAGCAGGAAATGTACATAGGTCTAATTTAGTTGAAGAAAAGGGGTGTGTGATTCTTGGATCCCGAATCAAGTGATCAGGATGTGGATTTCCGGGGTGTGGATGAGGAGTAGATAAACATGATGAGCATGGAGGGGGGGGGGGGGGCATGACGTAGTGACCTGCATATCCTTTTTCTTTACTTGCAAGTAGATAGAGTGGGTTTATTGATTGGGATATTATTGGGGGAAGAAAGGTTAATAGTTATTGTTTAGAATGTAAATCAATTGTCTAAGCTGAAACGTTACTATATTTCTTGGATTATACGGAGTACGGAGTATTCTGCACCGGAGGAGGGGAATGCTTACTATGTGTGCTTGTTTCTGTGTTTGACTGTGCACTCTGTGCGTGTGTATGGAATGAGGTGCTGTCCTAACTACTTACGTGCTTCTTTTAGATTTTAATGCATTTGCAAATGACTCCGCCAGTAGGATTATACAAATGTAGAGACCAGCATAGAGGAGGATAGGTATGGCTGGGCTGATTCCAGTTATGGATGGATCGTAACTTAGGCCTTCGACATGCATGCGAACATCAGGCCACAAGGATGTCGGGTCGATCAGCCGGATGACCAGACTGATTGGACGATGAACATCCCAAATCGACGACGTACAGGAGGGGATGGTGCGTTGATCTAATCGGGGAGATAACGAGAGCCAATGACCCGGGCAGTTGCTAGTCATCTCGTCTGAGATTGAAGGCCAACCTCGGAACTTTGTTGCTACTACTAGTAGATAGTGGAGGGGGGATCAAGGGCGATCGGGCTGGTTTCTGGGTGTAGCGCTCCAAGCGCATTGGAGGCTGGCTGGCTGGCTGGTGGATGCTGAATAATTGGGAGGGGAGGTAAGTAGGTTTGGTGGGTGGCTGATTGTCGGGTTTTGGGGCCTCGCGGCCTGATGTGAGTGGTGGTTGTGTTGGTTTGGATTTGGCGATGGACTGGAATTTGGACTGTCTGGTTGGTGTCTGTCTATCTATCAGGAGAGGAAAATCTCCTAGGTATGCTTTGGGTTGTCATTACCAGGGTTCTGACTGGCTAGATTTTTATGGCTCGTCCGGATAGGGGATATACGTGGGCTGCAACTGTAATAATTGTATTGCCAGCAGTCGATCCGCTGGTTGTCCCGAGATGGAACTAGATCCACCGTAGTAGTAGTATCTTGTAATCTTGTGCACCTTGACCGTTTTGGCTGGTGGAAAGATAACGAGTCCCCCAACCCCAACCCCTCCCCTAGTATGGAGTAATACGAAGTAGATATCTACTACTAGATAGATACTACTACTATAGTAGATACATCCTCTGAAAAATGCCATGCAGGATCGTCTGTGTGACCGGGTAGATGGAATTCCAGCGACCGTGGTGCCTGACTAGCTTGCACTCCCACAGGTTCATGACACAACATCCTTGCCCCTGAAAGTGCGGGGAGCCGATGAGCAACAGCAGCGAGAATCCTGCCTCGCTTTGACCGTCGGATCCTGTTCCTGCCAAAGCCGAGAGTCATCAGATTAATGCTCGATCCGTGCACCTGATTGATGCACCGCCGAGCACAGGGCAACGTCGGTACCGGCGCCTAGCGCGGGGTGGCGATCGAGGGGATTTGCTGCTGCTGCTGATAAGCTGCTGGGTCGGTGGAGCTCCAGATAAAGCCCGACTCGCTCCTCATGTTGGTTGGCACTTTATTAGGTAAAACGTTCGTCTGATCCTTTACCCACTGCCACTGGATAAGACTGAGAGGAGTCATTCATTCATTCATTCCCTTACTCTTACTATTCTGGCTACCTGACGTTTTTTTTTTCCATTTCTTTCCTGGTCTTTTTCTTTTTCTTTTTCTTTTCCCTTTTCTTTTTTTTTAATCTTCTCTTTTCCCCCTTGTCAACGGTCACTAAACTTTTCTTTTTCCCTTTCGTGTCTGCATCTTGGTAGTGCCTTAGGAACCCACACTGCACAGTCTCCAGCTAGTTACTGTGAAGTATCCGTCGTGGCGGTGGAGGTGTAACAATTTCCAAGGCAGCTAGAAACCGACTGGCCATTTTGCCCGGACCGAGAAAGAAGCAGTGCCGAAGGAAGGAAGGAAGGAAAGAAAGAAAGAAAGAAAGAAAGAAAGGGGCATCCAGAAGTGAAGGGCCGAAGTACAAGACAGAGCCAAGTCACCTGCTCTTTCTCCCCTCCACGACATCCCATTCATTTCCACTTCACCATCACCACCACCATCATCATCACCACCACTTCCTTCACCACCTCATCATATTTGCCATCCTTCTCTACCCAATCCATACCAGCTTCTCTGCCCGGCACCCTGACCCACGTCCACGTCCACACCCACACCCATCGCCCTCTGACTAGATCTCGCTCCCTTCTTGCGTGCTGCTCCCATTGATACCATCCCCTGGAACAATGGCGTAACCAAGGGTTTCTGAAAACAATGAATGCAAGCTCCCTGCCATCCAGAACCGTCAAGTGCAAAAAGAAAAGAAAAGCATAAAGGAACTCCCTCCCACTCACCATCTGACTTGGCCTGCGCCACGGACTGCCGGGCCACTCACCTGCTTCGCCCTGTGTTGCCTGGCACGGGTTTCAGCAGAGCTGTGCCAGCCTCTCACCTCATTACACATCAAGAATCGACTCCGCCTTGACCCCATCTTGATTCCTCGTATGATCTGCCTTATATCCACCTGTCATCAATCAAACCTGTCGCCCGGACTGTGCAAACTTCTTCGTGACTGCAGCCGAGCTTAGCCCTTAAACCGTCTTCTGCTATCATCTACCTTCACCACACCGGACCCGCCTCTCATTCAATTGTGCAGGGTCCGGATCTTTTGTTTCAAATACAACACTTGAGTACCATCAGGCAGGATGGAGCAGTCACTATCTCTCATCTCTGCCCAGGTCCAGTTCATGGTAAGTCTTCCTTCTTTCTTCCACAATATTCTTGCTATCCCCGCTCCGCTTCTCCAATATCTTCCGATGCAACATGGAATCTTCTCGTGCCAGGCTCGTCTCATTAATGACTGTGGTGGAAATACAGGAAGACCGACTGGCCCTGGTGCACATCCCGCTGGACCTCTACCCATTCTTCTTGAACCCTATCCTGCAGCTTCTCTTCCACGAGGTGTCTCCCATCTCCGAGAATCAGATGGAAGAGGACGATGGGTATCCCGAGCGCCCCAGGCGCCATCAACCGGCCTTTCTGAACTTCTCACTCACCCCGGTGGAATGTTCGATCATGTGCCCCAGGCAGCTCGCTAATGAGTATTTTGCCCCTCTGGTCGACAAGTTCGTTCAGAGCAATTCGTCCGGCCAGAGCCGTCTGTCCATTAGCAATGACGACTTCATCGCTATGCAGGTATACGGGGAGGGCCTCGAGGCGGGCCAGCGGGTGCTTGAGCTCACGAGCCCGCTGGCAATGGCAGGAATGTACGTGTAGCTGATCCTGGATTCGTGTAACATGCTGACTGGAATGACGCAGCTCCATCTTCTTCATCTCCACATACTTTTCCGACTACATCATCGTGCCCCTCCGGAGCAAGACACAGGTGATTGAGGCTTTGGAGAAACGTGGCTTTCAGTTTGAAATGACAACGGAGGCTTTCATCAACAACAACAACCAATCCCAATACAATAGCTGCTTTAGCCCCATGTCTTCTCGGTCGGCGAGCAGTCTGGGTTCGCCTCCTGCGACCCCGCCGCCCTCGTCATTGGACGAACTACAGGCGCGCACATTTCGCTCCCTGCGCAAGCATCACATTGTCCCATCTGTCGACAGATCTCTGCGTCTAGTCCAGTGCGCCGCGCATCACCGCTATAGCAGCGATACTAGCTCCATCTCCATCCTCCGAGATGCCCTCACCACTGCCCTGGTCGTCGACCAGCCACGCTTTCTCTCTCTCACTCTGACCGCTGCTGATCCAGCGGCATCCCTGTTGTTGGAGAAACGGCTCCTGCCACGATTCTCGAGCGATCCATCTGCGACCACGGACTCGGATGATGATATGAGTCTTCTCCTGGGCTCGAAGGAGGAAATCCTTGTTCCCATCATGCTTGACTTGCGTAAGCTTCCTCTCGAGGCCTCGGGAATAGTGTGCGGCGTTGCTGGAAGACTGGCCGATGCAACGCACGCCCGAGGGGATGAGGACACTGACATATCCACCATTCTTTCCCACTCGTGGAACGGTGGTGGCTCCTCTTTCGACAGCGCAATCAAGAATTTCCTCTCATCCAGCCACGGATCCGGCGGCCCTGTGAGGCCCTTCGGTACCAGTCCTGGCTACAAGACTCATCGCCTAGAGCCAGACATGGATCCTTACATGGACGCCGTGGAGATCAGCTTCCTCAGCACCGCGAGGGCGGGAACGATCATTGTGGGTGAGCATGAGCTCCATCGTGCCGTCGACGCGCTTGAGGCCGAAAGCCACGAACCCGAAAAGGCAATCGCGGCGCTCCGTATCTAACTTTCTGACTCCTCCTTATTATAATACCCCTTACAAAAGTTCTGAACATGCTTTTTTTTGCATTCCTTTCGATTTCCTGATTTCCGCTCGGGCCCAGCGAGCTCAGCGCAGCAGACGCATCCATTCTCCATATTCTTCTTCTTTTCTTGCTTGTCTTTCTAATGACTCATGCACAAAGGATACCAAAAACGCTGCATCTCCCTTTTTGTCACATTCGAGTTTTTTTCTTGATTTCTCCTCCCAAGTACTTACTTACTGGCGGACCGGAGTTTGGGATACGCTGCATACATACCAAAAAGTTTTGCGTGAAGTTTTCTTTGCATCCTGATGAAGATTTTCGACTTGCGTTGTCTCCTCTCTACTTCTTCCCTCTAGCTGTGATGCAATAATCTCATATGTTTTTATTCACACTGTCAATAACTTAGCGAGCGAGGCCGGTGTTGTCTTTTGGTTTGGTCTTATTTGATCTGCGGACTAGGGCGGGTATACGTGATTTGTATCTAGCACGACGGGTTACTACTTGGTCACAGTCGCATATTGTTGGACATTGTGTGGAGGATGAATATGAAACCATGGGCTTATTGTCCGGAGTGTATTTTCGTGTATGTACCCACTATGACCGTATCAGTATCTTCGGCATTGACCGTAGATTGCGCTCAGACCTGCCAGGCGCCGCTTCGAGGCCGCGAGGGAAAAGTAAGTTTTGCAATTGACGCCACCGTACTTTGCGAGCTGAATGCCTCATGAGCAGCAGTAAGTAATACAGGGACAGAGAGGGAAAAGAAAAAAAGCTTCAGCCTGACAAGTTCTCCACCTCGACACCAGAAGAAACCAATCGAATCCGCATGCGTGAAAACTATATGATCCCTCAGGGGAGGAGTACGTAGGTTAGCGCGCTCGTGCGCATAGCCTCGAAATCCATGACACCATCGTGCTTATCCTTGTTTTGGCATCTCGGGCCAGTGTTGCCTGGAGCGGTTCGCCCATCTGATGATCGCGACAGCTGACGCGATGCGCTCTTTGCCGGTGATATCCGAGGAGGCGATAGAAACCCGCCCCCCCCCCCCTCTCAAAAAAGTAAATTAGCCAATACAGGAAGTGATGATGCAGGCAACAAGGCTGAGAACATCCGTTCGCATTGATAACGCTGCACGTGCGGGTTGTGGCGTGCCTTAAAGCTCGCATGGTATCCAGTCATGGGTGGAATACGAGCAAGGTGGACGAGCCAAGAGGGCAATGTCTGTGCGGGAGCTGGTGGCTGATGAGCATGCTGACAGAGTAAACCTTGCTAGGTAGTAGGTAGGTTGTTGGTTACTGTCTGGGAAGTGGCTGGCTAGCTAGCTCGCTAGCTGAGCATGGATTGGACAACACAGCCTAGCGATAGACTTTGACGGTTCCTGATAGTACAGTAAGCAGACACATCGGTTAGCCACGTGCTTGCGCCACAACAAGAAAACAAGCAAACCGGAGAGTTTGAAAACCGAGACAATGCGAGAAAGGATAGCACATGGGAAAGTATGAATGGAAAATAGAAGGGGCTTGTGCGACGGGAATTGAAACATACCATCTGAACAACCTGCAGCCCAGCTACCGCCTTTCTCATTCCATGACACAGCACTCACGGCCTTGACGCCTTCTCCGGTCGGTACACACGCGATCATCTCTCCACTAAGTACATCCCAGGCGAATACGGATGCCTGTCTAGAGCCATTGTCATTGCCACTGTTATCCGCCTCACTCCCACTGAGAACGACGGCATCTGCTTTCGCAAAAACAGACCGGATTCTCAAATCACTCTTGCGATATGTTGCATTACTTTGGCTAGCACTGACATCCTCACCCCCAAACGCCTTCAGGAGCTTTCCGTCACTCCGGTCCAGCATCCGGATCCGTCCATCCGTTGTAGACGCCAGGAGGGCATTGCCGTCATTAGAACAGCGGACACTTGTGACTGGGTGCGCGAGAACATCGACAATAGTGCGTCCCATACGGATATCGTACACTCGTACTCGGCCGTCGTAGCCCCCACTTGCGATGGAGTACGTAGGCATGTGTACATGAAGGGAGGAAACGGTATCTCGGGCTTCGGTGAGGGTTTGGATTGGCTTGTGGGAGTTGGATTTGGTATCCCAGATGTTGATGGTTGTGTCTGCACTGCCTAAATCATACGTGGAATGTCAGTGATTGTAGCGGAAGCGTTGCATTGAAATTGGATAACCCACCAGAAACCACTACCGAGTCACTTTCGCCTGCGAACTGCACTGCCTCGACGCGTGCATTATGCCCACTCCAGCGTCTTATTGTTCCTCCTTGCTCGACATCCCAAAGGAAAACCTGGCGGTCTCCGCCAACACTGCTGAATCGGGAGTTGTCTGCTGCGACAGCCACGTCCAACACGGCGTACCCGTGCGCTTCGTACTTCTGGATAGGAGATGTCGTCTCCGCGTTGTTATTGTTTGAAATGGCTCGGGTGAGGTGAATAGCACGATCTGTAGACCCTGTGAGGACATAAACCCCAGGGTCACTGGAGAAAGTCACCGCGTTCACGGGTCCTGCGGTACGTCAGAGGGGATCTAGAGCTTTGGGGGAGGGTGGAGCGAGCTTACCATTGTGGGTTTTGAGAGTGTGGACCAGTCGGGTGGGGAATTGTTTGATTGCTGGCATTGGCACTAACTGGGATGGGAGGTGCTCAACGCAGGAGGGAAGGAAATAATGAAAGGTCTGCGATACTTATGCTTCAGGCATGCCTCGACTAAAGAATTGGAGCCCCGTTGGAGCCGGGCGAGGGCGCGGCTCACCGCCGGCGGGGATTAGCTTCAAGCCAACAGCTACTCCGCATTATTCCCAGCGGATCTACGGGTTATCTCGGCTTTTCTCTTTGCGGAACCCCCCTTGGCACAAAATTAAATCTGTATTGACATGCTACGGAGTACAAGTGGGTTATTATCGAAGATGTAGTCAAACCATCGCTAGTTACCAGCAGGCAAATCAGAAGAGCAAAACCACCAGACGACTATGAGCGTCACTGCCCTTGTCGCATGGTTCCCCTGAGCGCGCAAAATCCGAAAATCAACATGAAAAGAGAAAAGTTAAAGGGGTAGTCAGATGTAAAGATATTAGTCGAGACGAAAGCACAATCCTTCTGCTTTTTCCACGGTCCGTTGGAGAAACACGGTCGTTCCCAGTGGTCCTCCGGCATCTTAACGACGTCCGTGGCTGCGGGTAGAAGAGCCCTGCAGCGAGTCGATTTCCTGCTCGAGTGATTTGATTCTGTTTGCGGTCAGCATCACATTGCCACTAGGGGGGCGGTCTGGAAACATACGCAGCATGGGTGGCCTCCAAATCCTTGTTGAGGCGGTCCCTCTCTGCAATGAGCTTCTGCTCCCACTGGCGGAACCGCTGTTCCTCGACCTTGACCTGTTCGGTGAAGCGCTTGCGCAGGTTCTCTTCCTCCTCCTTGAACTTGGGGTTGTCCAGCTTCCTGGGGCGGGCCTCGCCGAATTTCCTGGTCTCCATCTGCTGTGCCCGGTAGGCCTCGTAATGCTGCTCTTCTGTGGTGTGAATCAGATCCAGCATGTGGGTACGGATCAGGATTGAGCGGAGCTTCTTGAAGTCGCAGTGGTCTTCATTCTCAACCTCAGCAACACCCCAGGCGTATTGACGACCCTTGACAACCCGGTTGTCGCTGGTCTTGACGTCCTTCTCGGATCCGATGACAGCAAAAGGCATGGCAGCCATCAGGCTGCGTGCGTGAGTGGCGGCATGTTCATCGTCCTCTTCGACGGGAGGGGTGTAGATCTTGATGCCCTGAGCCTCGATGACAGCACGGATCTGAGATAGTCGATAACGGTTAACTACCACCTTTCAGGACGGGATAATGGCTGGGCTGCTCACTTTCTGCTTATAACGGGCCAGATCCGAAGGGCTGAGGGTATCGGCCTTGGCAACGACAGGGATAAGGTTGACACGGGAGCTCAGGCGCTTCATGACTTCAATATCGAGGGGCTTCAGGGTATGTCCGGTGGGTCTGATGAAGTACAAGCAGGCATGCACACGCATATCGATCTTGTCCGTGCGACGGGGCTGCTGCTCTTGCAGCATGTACGACTCATGCTGGTCGTCGAGGAACTCAATAATGGGTTGCCAGGAGTCACGGTTGTTGACATAGTCTCCGAATCCGGGGGTATCAATAACGGTCAGGCGGACTAAAAGCGGGGAAGGAACCCGCAGCGTTAGCAGTTGGCCAAGAAGCTAGAATTCCCAGTATAAACCTTTGAAAAACTTCTCCTCCAACTCGGCCTTGGTGATCTCGATTTCGACCGTCCGGTCAATCTGCTTCTGGTGACGGCGCTTGTGGTCGGCGTAGTTCTTGATGGTGGTAGAGAAAAGGGTGTTGATGAAGGTGGTCTTTCCCAAGCCGGATTCACCAGCAACCTGCATAGTCTAATGAGAATGTGGCTCCTTTATCGCACGGTATCTAGAATGAACCAACCATGATAGTGAAGGCCGCACCCCGCTTAGCGACAATCTTGTGTCTGAATAGATTAGTTAGGATGGATCCTTGGTGTACCCGCCTCTAGCGACAACATACCGCTGGTTGGGGAGCTATTGAGAAGCCATGTTAGCAACCATGTCCGTTGGGGCCCTCTGAAACACAATCTATCACTTACGTTGGCAATGCCAATGGGGGTGGCAGTCTCGGTGGAGGACATGGTGATAAAGGGGTGAGCTGGAGGTCAATTAAGCAGAGCTAAACAGCGGAGTAAATAGAGGCAGAGAACAACCCGGGCCTGAGGTGAAGGGCCAGCGGAATCAGGGAAAAGCAACGAGGGATGGACGACGACAAGGCGAGGACAAGGAAGCAATGGCCGTCGGGCGTGAAGGGGAAAGAGGGACTGGATGGAACTGGAGGACGTGCCTTCTTCTTGCTTTGGGTTGGTTTGGCTGGTTGGCTGTTCGGGCGGCTGCCCCTGAATCCCCCAGGCAAACACATGCAAACACGCCGGCGTGACCTGGCTACCGGGGTGATTAACGCCTCAGGCAGCCGGGGGCAATAGTGCCTTTCCTTGCTGGGAATAGCCTGGCCGCTAGGGCCCCAGATGGCGCTAACACTATTGAAGACTAACGTCCCGGGTCCGGAGCAACTGTTGATCCCGGCTCTTATCGCCCGCTTTTGGCAGGACGATTTTTTTGAAGATCGTCGGATGGCATACAAGGCGCTTGCTTGCTGAGGTGCAAACGGATCGGGTTGGCGACAATGAAGACGGATTTCAAGGTGAGCTCACCTGCTTTGTGCTACCACATTGGACCCAGCAGAACAGGGGTGAAAGGAGGCTGGAAAAGCTCTAACAGAATGTCTACTAGTTCTCCAACCTACTGGGTACGGTCTATCGCAAAGGTAATCTGCTCTTCACCCCCGATGGCACCTGCTTGCTCTCCCCAGTGGGCAATCAGGTCTCGGTTTTCGACCTAGTCCAGTATGTTTACCGCTTCTGTCTATTCAGGATTGTCCAGACCATGGATACTAATGCGGTTCTCCCCACAGCAACACCTCCTATACCCTTCCCTTTTCGCATCGCACCAATATCGACCGCCTTGCTCTTTCTCCCCGAGGAAACCTCCTTTTGACCATTGACGAGAATGGCCACGCGATCTTGACGAACTTCCTCCGCCGAATTGTCATTCACCACTTCTCCTTCAAAGGCCGTGTCTCCGCACTCGAGTTCTCCCCGTCTGGTCGTCACTTCGCTGTCGGAGTAGGAAGACGCTTGCAGTTCTGGCATACCCCGACAACCCCTGGGACCGACAACAATGGCGAGCTTGAGTTTGCTCCCTTTGCCCTGCACCGTGACCTTGCTGGGCATTTCGACGTGATCCAGCACATTGAGTGGTCGAGCGACTCGCGCTTCCTGATTACGGCTTCGAGGGACTTGACGGCTCGGGTATGGAGTTTGGATCCAGAGGAGGGCTTCGAGCCTACCACATTGGCCGGTCATCGTCAGGGCGTGAAGGCGGCATACTTCTCTGCTGATCAGGAATCGGTAAGTCTGCGCCTGGAAGCGGCTGAGCTTGAGCTGATCGCAAATAGATCTACACCGTCAGCTCGGACGGAGCCCTTTTCAGATGGGAATACGTGAGCAAGAAGGACCCAGAGACCATGGAGGACATCGCGGAGGCTCGGTGGAGGATTGTGAAGAAAGACTTCTTCATGCAGAACGACGCCAAAGTTAACTGCGCCGCGTTCCACGCGTCCACTAACTTGCTGGTCGTCGGTTTCTCCAACGGGTTATTTGGGCTTTATGACTTGCCGGAGTTCAACATGATTCATCAGCTGAGGTATGCCTATCCACTGAATTCTGTGTTGCCGAGCTAACCCGAGTTCAGTGTCTCCCAGAGCAACATTGATTGTGTCACGATAAACAAGTCGGGCGAGTGGCTGGCATTTGGTTCCTCCCAGCATGGACAACTGCTGGTGTGGGAGTGGCAGTCGGAGTCCTACATTCTGAAACAGCAGGGACACCTGGATTCTATGAATGCGCTGGCCTACTCCCCCGATGGCCAGAGGATCGTTACTGCGGCAGATGATGGAAAGATCAAGGTCTGGGACGTCAAGTCTGGCTTCTGTATTGTGACATTTACAGAACACACGAGCGGAGTCACGGCGTGTGAGTTCGCCAAGAAAGGAAATGTCCTGTTCACCGCGTCCTTGGATGGCTCCGTGAGGGCATGGGATCTCATCCGTTACCGAAATTTCCGCACATTCACCGCCCCGTCCCGGTTGTCTTTCTCATCCCTTGCTGTCGACCCCAGTGGTGAGGTGATCTGCGCCGGCTCTCCGGACTCATTCGATATCCATATCTGGTCGGTACAAACCGGTCAGCTGCTCGACCAGTTGTCTGGTCATGAAGGCCCCATTGCTACGATGGCGTTTGCTGCCGATGGCAGCCATCTAGTGACCGGCAGCTGGGATCGCACTATTCGCGTATGGAGCATTTTCGGGCGGACACAAACGAGCGAGCCTCTTCAGCTCCAGTCTGATGTATTGAGCGTAGCTTTCCGACCTGATGGAAAGCAGGTCGCTGCGTCGACCCTGGACGGACAGCTGAGCTTCTGGTCGGTCGAAAATGCCGTACAAGTTGGTGGAGTTGATGGTCGCCGTGATGTGTCCGGCGGACGCAAGATCACTGATCGTCAAACTGCTGCGAATGCGGCTGGGACCAAGTCTTTCCGGTGCATCAGATACAGCTCCGACGGCAGTTGTATTTTGGCTGCTGGAAACAGCAAATACATTTGTCTGTACGACGTGGCGACGGGCTCCATGGTGAAGAAGTATACCGTGTCTGTCAACACATCGCTGGATGGAACTCAGGAGATACTCAACAGCCGTGACATGACGGAAGCGGGCCCGCGAGGCCTCATTGATGAAACAGGCGAAGCCTCTGACCACGAGACACGCGTCGACCGCAACCTCCCTGGTGCCAAGCGTGGCGATCCTAGCGTTCGCACAACTCGGCCAGAGGTCCGGGTCACGTCCGTCGACTTCTCGCCAACGGGACGTGCGTTCTGCGCGGCTTCCACGGAGGGTCTCCTAGTCTATAGCCTAGATACGGACATGGTTTTTGATCCCTATGATCTCGACATCTCGATCACCCCGTCCAGCATTGTGGCCACCTTGGAGGGAGCCAAGCGCGCAGCTGCCACAGGCGAAGTGAACGATGATGAAACTTTCTTGAAAGCATTTATCATGGCGTTCCGCCTGAACGAGCAAAAGCTGATCCGAACGGTCCATGAGGCCATCCCCCCTGGCGACATCTCCCATGTCGTCCGTTCAGTGCCGACTGTCTACCTTCCTCGTCTCCTTCGCTTCGTGGCCCATGCCGCTGAGGAAACACCACATCTCGAGTTCAACCTGCTGTGGATTGAGGCGCTTTTCAGCAACCACGGTCGGTACTTTAAGGACAATGCAGGCACCTTTGCCCCTGAACTTCGTGCGGTCCAGCGTGCCGTTGACGAGATCAACAACAGCTTGAAGAGGCTCGCTGAGAAGAACATCCACAACCTCAACTACCTCCTGTCAAGACCAGTTCTTGCCGAACAGAAGAAGCCTGATCTGGCCCTGAAGGCCATGGGTGTGGCAGTAGAGACCAAGGCGGGGGACGAGCAAATGTCAGATGCTGACGCAGAGGGGGAAGGCGAATGGGTCGGCCTTGAATGATTGTATGCTATGTTTTGTATCTATACTCCTGTTCTGTTCTCTCCCAACCGTCTTTCTACTTTGCATTTGCGCCTGGCGTTGATCTGTGGTATACCTGGAGATAAAGGAGACGGTAAAAGTTGGGAGTCTTGCTGTGTTTATCGGTTATGTCCATATATTCACTGAATAATCCCGATAAAAATTCTTCATATAAGTGCGAATGGTCCTGTGCGTATGTAGGCAAATCTGACCTGTACCGGGTAGGTACAAACGGTGAATGCATAGGCTTGCCTGTTTATACAGTAAGTACTAGTAACTGTTGGTTCCTCTCCTTCCTCACTTTATTCCCACTCACCACCCACTCAACACAAACAAAATCTACTTTCAAAGCCGCATTACTGCGCGGCCAACATGGCCCTCTGGCTTTGCTATTTAGCTTTCGCCGTGGTCTTCTACTACTACCTCACCAGGCCATCCAATCCGCTCTACGTCCCCACCGTCAAGTACAGCCGTTTGCTCCCGGACTTCATCAACCGAATCCTTTACTACGTGACTGCGCCATCTTTGATCCACAGAGGATATGAGAAGGTATACATCCTCTGCGCAGGTTTAGAACTACTAGCTCATCGTGTACAGTACAAAGATAGACCCTTCCGCATCCTCAAACCCAATGGCGACTTGATCGTGCTACCGGCTAAATATCTCAAGGAGATTCATCGCATTCCACCTCAGAAGTTGAATCCAGTGGATACGGATTTCAAGGTGAGGTGACAGATACAATCATTTACGATATACTCATGCTGATCCTACAGACTATGTTGCGTGACTATGCCATTGCGACGGCTGTGAGTGATCTTCCCGCCCAAGCTGTCACCAAGAGGTTGAATGTTTCACTTGGTGGGTGTACCCTGCCTCCGTTAAAGGTGTTCCTGCTAAAGTTATGATGCACTCCCAGGTCAAATCATTCCAGAGGTAATCGAGGAGCTGCATTATGCGATCAGTGTCGAAATCCCCAAGTGCAAAGGCAAGCAATCACCACATCCTTAGACAACCCGCGTACCTAACACAACCAGAACAATGGGCTTCGATTAACCTCTACAACACTATCCTTCGCATCGTCAGCCGTACCATCTCCCGCGTTGCTGTCGGTGAAGACATATGCCGAAGCGAAGAATGGACCAATGCCATTTCTTCCTACACATCCAACGCCATCTTCACCATTAACATGCTCCAGTTCTTCCCCTGGTTTCTCCGTCCCCTGATCTCACAATTCACTCCCCTCAATGATCTCCATCAAGAGCAACTCTGGATACAACGGGAGCTTCTCGTACCTATGATTCAGACCCGCCGGTTCGCGGAGATCAATCAAACAATGTACATAAAGCCGGACGATCTGATGCAATGGATGATGGATCTGGCAAAAGCCTCGTTCGATCGCGATCCTGAGAGCATGGCGAGGGGGTTGCTGGAGCTCACCAGTGTGAAGATGATCCATACCACCACGTTGCTAGTGACCCATGCGCTCTACGAACTTGTGGCTCGACCGGCGTATAAAGAGCCGTTGCGGCATGAGGCCCGGAAGATGCTGAAGAACGGATGGTCGAGGGTGACGCCGGAAAGTCTGGAGAATCAACGCCTTCTGGATAGTTTTCTGCGCGAATCTCAGCGCTGGAACCCGCCCAGTGAGGGTAAGTTCAGTCCGAATAATAGATTGGAGGTAATCCTGGCTAACGTGTGCAGTCAACGTTCACTACATTGCCAAACGCCACTTCACTCTTTCAGACGGGCTTCAAATTCCCAGGGGGTCTCATATCTGCTTCGCTGCCGGTCCTATGGCGAAAGACCCATCCATTGTGTCTGAAGGACAGATGTTTAATGGATTCCGCTGGTGTAAGGATCCCACCAAGCGTCTAGTGTCTACTGACCTGGCGAACCTGCATTTCGGGTCTGGTAGCGAAGCGTGTCCGGGGCGGTTTTTCGCGGTGAGTATTGCTAAGCTGATCATGAGTCGCCTACTTTGTGACTATGATATGAATTTTGAGGAAAGGCAGGCCAGACCAGCGAATCTTTGGGAGGGGGATCGCATCATGCCAAACCCAAGGGTTTGGTTTCTTATTCAAGAGAGGAAGAGGGATTAAGGCGTGTTGCTATGATGGCTTGGAGGGTTGGGATGTGCAACAATGGGGAATGATTCTTTGACGGCGCATAGGATTCAAAAAATGTTATAATCGTAGTCCATTATCAGACAACCTCCTGCTCTCCACCCACACTCCGCCTAAAAACCTAACCTACCTACCACTCCCATCTCAAAGAATAGCCACCGCATTAGGCGGACTCGCCACACCCCCAGGAACCTACACAACACCCATCAGCATCCAACACGCACCAAAAACATAAACAAAGGAAAAAAAAAAACTCACATTCAACGGCACACTACACAAAAAGAACCTCCATCTTCCCCTCCGCCTACAAAACCCCGCCAACTCCTCCAAATCAAAATACTCCCCAATCGGCAACCCCCACCCAGCAAGACACCACTCATGCAACGTCATCCCCTCGGGGTGATTAATCGGCGAGGGTTCAAAACTCGGCGTATCGGACGCCACAGCCGCGAACTGGTTCTCCCATAGCCAACGCAACGTTTCCTCTCCGTTCTGGATGCCCGCGAAGCAAGGCGCGGGGCGATTGCCGAGCGATTCTTCTTCTTGGGACGTGAGGGCGTTGAAGGCCTGCGTGAAGCCGGTGCGGATGAAAAGAATGTCGCCGGGGCGGGGGTGGATGGAGTACTCGGTCATTAGGGACTTGAGGTGCGCGAGGGGAATGGGGGTTGAGGTGAAGGGGGTGAGTGGGATGGAGTGGGTGGTGGCCCAGTGGGCGTAGTCGAGGAGGATGCCCCGGCCGGTGATGCCGCCTTTTTTGGTCCATGCTGTGGATGGAGAGGGTTAAGGTTCTGGTGGTATGGATTGTATGGATGTGTGGAGGGTATTGGGTTGTGGTGTGTTGGTGAGGAGGAAGGGAAAGGGGGGGGTGGGGGGAGTATACGAACTATCAACGCCCAATACCCCCGAAGACTTGAATTCCTCTAAACAGTGGCCATTGTAGTAGCATTTGTGTTTTTGGTTGCCTGTATGTCGCCATCCCCACCAGCACGGCGCACTTATCAGTCTCTTTTTCCCATGGAGTAAAATTACATACTATATACTTCGAAGGAACACCCACCATAATGTCGAAACCCATCCCACTGGGTACTCGTCTGAGTATTGAATGTCAGCACGTCATCGTTGACATACCGCGGCGCCTTGTTGATGATTTCCTTGACGAACGGTTTCCGGCCGTAGCTGGAGTGTTTGATGCGGTCGAGTGGCAGGTCGAGAGGAATGCGCACGCCTTCACGGATCTCTTCGGCCGCGGCTTGTCGGACGGTTTCCGGAGTGAGCAGGTTCAGCATGCCCAGGTCGTTGGATGGGCCGAAGAGACCCCAGGTGTTACCCGGGGGACCGGTGGGGTCGAGGGTGAGGTTGTCGAAGGTGGGAATGGTGGTCATGTTAGATTGATTTGATACTATTATTCCGGTTGTGGAGGAATTGAAGGGGTTTGGGTGTTGGGGTTGGGATATATACAGTAGATGGACCGGATACTTTTCCATCATCGGGGGATGTCCGAGATGCTTCCCCGGAATACCCTGGCAGATCATTTAGTTTCTACGCTGCATGCAGAGGCGGGGAACTCCAGCCAATTGTCGTATCCCAACATGTCATTCAGGTATAACAAGTCAGTCGTGGTTCTACATACATCAGGACTGTACCTCTATGCCTTCCGTAACAACCACCTCCAACCTCTATCCCAACGCCAGTGCTGGATAAGAAAATCCTGGAAGCCCGCCTAGTTTTCTCCCGCAACCGCCGCCCCGCGTCCCCGACCACGACCCCGGAACCCATTGCCCCGGTCTCCCATGTTACCACGCCCGCGTCCACGCCCACGGCCATTGATGCCCTGAGGCGGGGGCATATGCGAGTAGTTCTTGGGCCGGAAATTCGGGTTGTTGTTGATGACCCCGGCGTCCGGGTCGGTATCCACCGCAACGTATCCTCCTCGCGTGCGACCCGGTCCTCCACGGCCACCACGGCCTCGACCGCCGCGAGCCGACCCATCAGCGGGAGATCCACCGTTGGATTGCGGCCGGAACGGCAGGGTGGTCTGCGCACCCACTCCGTTGGATGCACCACGCCCGCGTCCACGGCCAGTGACTGCACCACGGTAGGAGTTGCCCAAGGGTGGTGGCGCCGGGGCTTCTCTCAGCTGTCCCTGACCACCAGGCCCAAGCGGGGCACCATATCCGGCAACTGTCAACGGCGATGGCTGTGATTGCTTTTGCGCGTTCGTCGTCGCGCGGGTGTTGGCAGTCAATTGTCGGTAAGAAACATTGAGCACCGATGATGCCGGGACGGTCTGACCCCGGAACGGAGAACAACGGTCTCCCAGCGTGGTACCACTCATGAATGACACATCAAATACCACATCGAGGAGGAGAGCGCGGGGGGTCCGGGTGAGACCGACGACGGTTCCTCGGGTGGCGATGGGCACCTTGCCGGAATCTTGAGCATACACTACACGGTCACCCAGCTTGAACGTCTGGTTTCCGAGTCGTTGCTCAACGTCCGAAGGTCGCAGGAGAGCACCGCGAGGTACGCCACGGATCATCTTCGCCTGCATGGGTGGCAGACTGTGGGAAAGCTGATCGGCATCTTGTTCGATCATCTTCACGACATCGGAATCGAGCTGTTCCGCGTCGAGGGGAACCCGCTCAAAATTCTTGGCCTCGATAGACTTCAGCCATTCCCGGATTTCCTTCATCTTCAATAGGGCAACGTCTTCGGGATAGAAGTCGGTCGGCGTGTACCGATCATTCTGAGGGTTGCGTTGAATGCCCGCAATGAACTCGGGGAAGTTGATCATGTACTGTTGCAACAGGTCCACTGCCTTGGGACTGAACTCCCATCCGGAATCCCCACGGCGGGAATATCCGAGAACCTTTTGTTTCCGAGCCTCGAATTTCAAATTGAGACCCAGATTGGCACGCTGCCCCTCGATATCAACGGAGAACGAAGAAGTGATCTTGGCCAGAACCAAAGGGTTCAGGCGCAAGCTGCGCGCGATGGCGAACGAGGGCATGTAAGGGCAAAGTCTCTCAGCATCCCTGGCACGATCCCTCCCAAACTCAGGCTCCCGACCCTTCATCGCAGCAATCAATCCATTTACCTTGCCATCCTCATGCCCCGAAACATGCACTGGCCTTCCATAGTTGAATTCGCCCAAGAAGAATGCCCGGGAGTTTGCAGGGAACTCCTCCTCGATGGGCAAGGCCTCCCGCTCAATAAACCGTTCATCGGGGTTGATAACTTCATCAACGACCAGTTGAAGTGCGTAGTCAGTTTCCTGCCCCGGGATATCCGCAAATTCTTTGATCGTAGCACCCTCGTCAGTCTTGATCAGACCCTTGAGCAGCTGAACATGCACCATCGACTCGACATCACCGATGATCGTGCCTAGTCTCTTGCTGTAAGTCCCCTCGATCCTGTCCGCTTTCTTTCTCCACTGCTCAATCTGAGCTGCGGTGTGGGGGATAGAAACAACATGCCCCGTCGCTTCGGGGAGAATGTAGTCGAAAAGTTCATCCGATACACGGATAACAAGCGCTTCCTGCAAGAATGGGTAACCCACAAAGACACGCTGGCCGAGTTTCTGTTTGGCCAACTCGATGCTCGACCTGCTTCCAGGATCGAGCACCGTGATAACCATACTCTCGTTGCGGCTTTCTTGCTGGAAAACGGTGACGCCATGGAAGCCTAGCTGACCAACATGGGGCAGGGTCTTTTGACTGGGGAAACCAGCCAACGCTGCTGCGCCCATTTGCACGCCATCAACCAACCCAATGTATGGCTCAAGACCATCCATGGTTGGCAGATCGAAGGTGTTCTCCACACAGTGGCAGTTCGGAATGTCCGGGAACACTCCGGGAAGGGAGGACGGGTAGACGAACTGCACATCCGGGGAGTAGGTGAACTTGAGGCTGGCCCCGAATCCATTCCGGGATTTCTCATCAGGGGTCAAAAGGTGTTCTCTGGTAGCAAGGGCGTCCAATAGACGACCTTCTTCAATAAATGGGATCTTGACGACTGCCTCCCACTCCATCTTCTTTCCATTCATGTCCAACTCAAAATCACGCGGGTAGAAGTCGTAGATCGGGGACTCCGGAGAAGTCATCAGATCACGATAGGCAGCAGGCACAATCTTCTTGCTTCGATCAGGTAAAACTCCCATCAGCTGCTCATAGGGTCGAAATGGCTTTCCGAGTCGGAAGTTCGTGTCGGCCTTTAAGCCCTTCTTCACATCTGCGGAGAGTCAGTAAAAGCCTTCCAAACGTCATAGCCAACCAACACTAACCGGAAATCATTGGTGCGTAGTGGTACTTGAAAAACCATGGCCAGGACGCAATGCCGCGGTAATAGTAGTAGAGAACCCATTGGAGACCTTGCACGTAGTTCTCTGTCAACTCCCTCATCTCTTCGTGGCTATCGAGGCCCCAGCCGAATTTACCAACGTAGTAGTTGTTCTTCCATTCTTGGAATTTCTCCTGATATTTCTTCTCCGCAGCTTGCTGGGCTTCCTCGGCCGACAACTCCTGGACCTTGGCGTTCTCGTATCTCCGGATAATCCGCTGGACAGCCATAGAGGCCTCTTCGTCTTCTTCATCGCTATCGTCGCTATCGTTTGCAGGATGTTGGACCCGAATAAACCGATCACCATGTTCGTCTGCAACGGTGGTCCACGGGATCCGAAGATCATCTGCCAGCTGCTCCACAAATTTGCGGTCACGAGCCGGCATTGCGGAGGCAAAGTCAAGAGGCTTCGTTTCTACTCCCTTTCCAGGTCGGTTCAGAACATATTTCTTAACCTCCTTGAATAGATCTTTCTGGGCAGGGGTGACCGTGAGACCCTTGGGCTTCTCCTGGGGCTCTGCGCCGCCTGTTTTCTTGGCCTGGATCCACCGGGCATCCGAATACTCGGCTTCAAAGAAGCGGAACTCAACATCACTCAGCGCATCCAGAAGCATACCTAAGCGTTCCATCTGAATGACGCCCTGCTCGTTGATGTAACCGCCCATCTTCGGCAATGCCTCCTTGTAGATCTTGAACATAAATGCCAAAGCGCCTTCGTTGATATGCAAATTGGGCAGATTTGGTAAAAAGTCATTTCCAACAAAGAAAGCCATCAGAATAAAATCGTCAATAACACGTTCCATATCAAAGGGGAAGCTCAAGACACCCTCTTGTTCCAATCCCTGGAACTCCAATTCCAAATATTCTCGGACCATGCACAAATGCAAAAGGTAAAAGTTCTGGTGTTCGAGCTCCTTCGATTTCTTCTGGACTTGGCGGCCAAAGGTAACTTCCTCACGTAGGAGGCAGAAGTGAGGGTCGTGGCTCAGAAGACCCAACATGATCAGATCAGCATCAAGGCCGTAAAGACAGTGTCGAACATTGGGTTCGTAACCGGGCTGTGCTTTCGCATGCCGGATGTATTCCATAATCTTGTGTTCACCTTCACCGGGAACTTCGTGGCCGGAAAGGACGATCTCGACTCCTTGCCAGTCCTTATCTTCAGATATCTTCTTGCTAATAAAGTATTTCAATTGTTCAGTCAACTTGGCCATGAACTCTGTGCCCGGTGTGATACAATTGCTGTCAAATGCATCCTCCTTGGGCATTTCGATGCCCTGAGCAATCGCCTTTTCCTTCGCTGTCTCGGCGTCCAAAGCCGTTCGGAAACGTCTCGCGCGTTGCTGGTTCATCTTGGCCCGCGGTGCCACACCATCTACCGCCATGAAGAAAAGCTTCTTTGGCTTGATCTTGCCATACAAATGCTCAATGTAATTAAAAATAGCGATGAACATCTTGTCTTCAGTCATTCGGAAAGTTGGGGAGTCGCTGTCCTTGTGTGTACAATTATGGATAATGCCGTTCATGTCCAGATATAGGTTGTCGAATTCAGGTATACGATTCTCCGCGATCAACATGGAGATCGCGGGATACCGCTCGCTCAGCCAGCGGAAGAACTTGGGAACACCCATGGTGGAATATGTGGGAAACGATAAGATTCACAAGCTATAAAGTCGGAAGTTTAGCCAGATAAAAGGACTATCCTTTGTTCGTGGACGTTGTTCGGAGTCTTCCTCGTCGAGATTCAATGGAGCACCCAAGCTCGGTGGCAAATCATCCAGCGCACGGCAATGCGGTCGTAGATAAAACTAAACGACTGGGTATCCTCAGAGAACGTAGGACCGTAGAATACAACAAGGAAAGGAAGGATAAACACAAAGGAAATATGGGGGGGGTAAGGCGACGAGAGCGCCGTTAAAGAATCGAGGAGGGGCAGATTGAAGATTGATGACTCTGGCAGATTGCTTTGTGACCTCAGCGAATCCCCGGCCGAAGCTCATCAGGTGGTACTGCCAAGCCCGCCTTCCCGACCAGGCTTAGCTCCCCGGACCGCCCATTAACGCGCCGCCAAAGGGAAAGTCGCGTTTCTCCGTGCGAACGAGAGCTTCATCCGCAGCTCAAAGCTCTGTTACCTACCCTGTCATTCCCAATCGTCACCTGCCCGTCACAACCGTCCTTGCCACTCTGCTGTTGACTCCATCTCTGATTCACTCGATCTTTCTCCGGACTATTTACTTTTGATCCGTACTTCCACATAATCATGGAGCCTTATGACGATGGTGCGAGGTGCCCCCCGGTTCTGTTGCGCGGGCTTCACTGACCCCTCTTCCCTTTAGGTTTCATTGAGGAGCAAGAGGAACAAGAGGAGGAGCGCACTGAGGAGAAGATCATCAATGAAGGTATGGGATTCAGGCCCCAACGGAATCGCTTGGGCTAAGAAATCCTCGAACAGAATACAAGACATGGAAGAAGAATGCGCCATTCCTCTATGATATGATCCTCAGCACGGCATTAGAATGGCCTACCCTCACGACACAATGGCTGCCTGATAAGCAAGAGTACGCGCATCCACCTCCTCCCTTCCACAGTAAATCCTGACGTCCGCTAGTGTCCCCGATAAGCCCTACTCGACTCATCGCCTGCTTATTGGCACCCACACCTCGAGTGATGCGCAAAACTACCTGCAGATCGCTCATGTACAACTTCCTAACCCGACTGCGCCCAATCCAGATGATTATGATGAAGAGCGTGGGGAGATTGGCGGATACGGCGGTAGCTCGAAGAAGGCGCCAATGGAAATCAAATTCAACATCGTGCAGAAAATTGACCACAAGGGTGAGGTCAACAAGGCGCGATATCAACCACAGAACCCCAATATCATTGCCACCATGTGCACCGATGGACGAGTGATGATCTGGGATCGCTCAAAGCACCCAAGCTTGCCGACAGGCACCGTCAACCCTCAGATGGAGCTTCTAGGTCACACACGCGAAGGATTTGGCCTCAGTTGGAGTCCACACTCCGCCGGTCACCTTGCTACAGGTAGTGAGGATAAGACTGTCCGTCTTTGGTAGGATTGCTAAGACCCTTGATCAGTATATCATCGTACTAATCTCTGTGCAGGGATTTGACGACATACACGAAGGGCAACAAGGCACTCAAGCCTGTCCGGACTTACACACACCATTCTTCAATTGTCAACGATGTTCAATACCACCCTCTTCACTCTTCGCTTATTGGAACGGTGTCCGATGATATCACCCTTCAAATCCTCGACGTGCGAGAAGCCGAAACCACGCGTGCGGCTGCATCAGCAGAGGGCCAGCACCGGGATGCCATCAACGCCATCGCTTTCAACCCTGCCGCGGAAACCGTTCTGGCGACTGGCTCGGCCGACAAGTCGATTGGACTGTGGGATCTTCGTAACCTCAAGACCAAACTGCACGCGCTCGAATGTCATAATGACTCCGTGACCTCTCTCTCTTGGCATCCGTTTGAGGAGGCCGTACTGGCCAGTGCCAGCTATGACCGGAAGATCATGTTCTGGGATCTTAGCCGGACTGGCGAGGAGCAGACCCCTGAAGATGCCCAGGATGGACCGCCCGAGCTGTACGTGAAATTCCCTTCCTAATTACGCTCCCTTGCTAACGCTGCCTCCAGTCTGTTCATGCACGGCGGCCACACAAACCGTATTTCGGATTTCAGCTGGAACCTCAATGACCCGTGGGTCCTCTGCTCCGCGGCCGAAGACAACCTACTGCAGGTCTGGAAGGTGGCCGATGCGATTGTTGGCAAAGACCTTGAGGATGTGCCGACGGAGGAGCTGGAGCCATGAGCTGTCACTTACCTGTGAGCGAGTCTGCACAACTGATACCTATCTGGAATGGTCGTCCCACTTCATGTACTCATTCTACAAGTTCACTACATTCACGGCGAGAATATGGGAAAAATAATCACACGACGTTAAGTTCTACTGCGAGGTCATTTTCGAGGAGTTTGGTGGCTGCTATGTAACATTTGAAGCCTAGCTATGGAGTACTGCATCAAAGACATGATTAGATATCTCCTCTAGTACTACCTAGTTTGAATGCCTCAGGCGCCGGCCTTGGTTAGTTCATCGGCCTCCGCCCTAGAGCTTTTCTGCCCCTCCCACATGGAGCCGCAACGGCCATGCATTACTTGGTGATTTTATTATTAGTCTGCATTGGGGCCCATCCGCTCATGTAGAAACCCGCACTCAGTGACTCATGCGACAAAGACCAGATCGGGAGCACAAGCCAGACAAAGCGCACCGGTGCTGGAAGATTGTGCTGGTTCAAGGAGGGGGGACCGGGCCGATGAAAGCGATTGTGAGGCAGCTGGCGGGGACGATTTGAAAGGAAGCTTAATCATAGATTGCCCCCGAGAAGCGGCGCCGCTCCGAGGGCGGGCTGTGAGTGGCCAGCGGGAAAGGCGGTGTGGGAGGCGATGAAGCGGGCGCCAGAAAGCGGCGGGGTTCAACTCGAAGGGAAATCGAGAGTCGCCGCCCTTCGAGGCCGGAGTCATCTTAGCTTTTTTGGTTTTTGAACTAACCCCCTTCCATCGCGCGGCATGTCGGGATAACCAATTTTTCGTGCTGACCTGCCATGTCTCCGACGTTGTGATTCCATCCCTTCCAACCACCTCTTCTTCCATCCCCAAGACCAAGACCAAGACCAAGACCAAGACCAAGACGTTGTTGCTGCTCAGTCATTCTACGCCGCAGAATCCCGCACTCCCCTCCCTGTCTCTGTGCCTCGCTTCCCTTCTCTCCACCATCGCCGAAGAAGTCATGGGTTCCGGAACTTCTCCCCCTCCCTCGGGCTCGAAGCCCAAGTCTGCCATCCCTTCCCATATGCTGAACGGCAGTTCCCCGCTTCATGTGTCTACGGGCTCTCGTGATGCTCGTGAGAGGGAAAGCCTCAACTCCTCCATTCTCTCCTCGTTTACTCCCCGCATCCCGGTTGAGTTCGATCTGCCCGCCTCTGCCGCTCACCCGTCTGGGGAATCTCTCTCCCTGATGGATGATACTCCCCGCGGCTCTTCTTCAAAGTATGCTGTGTCTGCATAATCTGCACAACGATCTCATCCCCTTTGCTAATTGCGCAATTCAGGCCGACATTGAACGATCCACCCCGCGATCCCCGAGATGAGGCCGGTGCATTGACCCCGCCTGCCACAGTCAGCCGACCAGCGAGCCCATACACCCTCTTTCCTCCAATTGACTTTGACGGACTGAGCTGGCCTTGTAAGTGATCGTCGATGCGAATTAGCGACCGGTTTGATCTGACGCTGTATCCCCCCAGGCCCCGGCACCAGGGCGCGACTGGAGTCGACGCCCGAGGAGACGGACGAGCGCATCAAGAAGCTCGCAGGCGCTGTTAGGACGATCCTGGAGTGCGTCGGAGAAGACCCAGAACGAGAGGGTCTGCGCGAGACGCCAGAGAGATATGCCAAGGCCATGCTCTACTTCACTAAGGGTTACGAAGAGAATGTCAGGGACCTCGTCAACGGCGCAGTGTTCCATGAAGATCACGACGAGCTGGTGATTGTCAAGGACATCGAGGTGTTTTCGCTGTGCGAACACCACATGGTTCCTTTCACCGGAAAGGTAAGATCCCTTACCTTTTTGACTGGAGGCTACAGTAATGCTGACCAGGCTTTCTTGATAGATGCACATCGGCTACATCCCTGACCGTCGCGTTCTCGGTCTTTCCAAGCTGGCTCGTCTGGCGGAAATGTTCTCCCGCCGTCTTCAGGTACAGGAGCGCCTGACCAAGCAAGTCGCTCTGGCCATCTCGGAGGTTTTGAAGCCGCGAGGTGTCGGTGTCGTCATGGAATCGTCCCATCTCTGCATGGTGATGCGCGGTGTGCAAAAGACTAGCAGCACCACCACAACCAGCTGCATGCTCGGATGCATGCGATCAAGCGCAAAGACCCGGGAAGAGTTCCTGACCCTCCTGCACCGCAGATAATTTTTTCATTCCTCTCAGCCTCGTTACGACATGCACTTGTTACCCCCTCATTTTAACAGTGGATGGTATTCATGATTCCCGGAGTTTTGGCGGTCACCTTTCAACAGGTCATTGGGATTGGCATTCATTTACTTTACGCCACGCGGATGGAGTGTTCTCTTGCGTTTGGTTTGGCTTGGTTTACAAATA
The DNA here is from genome assembly GCF_003184525.1 of Aspergillus sclerotioniger CBS 115572. Lineage (NCBI taxonomy): Eukaryota > Fungi > Ascomycota > Eurotiomycetes > Eurotiales > Aspergillaceae > Aspergillus > Aspergillus sclerotioniger. The sequence continues at coordinate 411,268 of NW_020291005.1, read as the reverse complement.
CTTGTATAGATTCATGTTCTGTCACGCAGGTGCGACGCACAGATCAGCATTGTCTGTTCCCCTCGTTCGACTGTTTCGATCGATAGAGGAAGAGGGCTAAAGGGCTGAAGGGCAGCCCATGTCGGACACCTCGACTGTGAAGCAGGTCTAATGGCGATACGTCGAGGTCGATTCAACATTTGTTTTAATATCTTCTCAACTGGATATAGGGATATAAGGGATTTGGATGATGTTATGGTGAAGATGTGGTAGCTAAAAGCTATGTATATTCGAGATGAGATCCGTCTCAGCAATTGACTATTCAACTCAGTCTGCACATGCACCAGTTTTCCTCGTCTGTACTGTGTCAGATATCTTACTCATCGATATCGTATCAAGTAGTGTATCAATCCTTCGTTACAGGCAATCAGGTAAGGGGTATACTTGCCAGCACTGCCTAATACTTACGGTCTCAGCGCAGCTACCATAGCAACAACAGTCACCAACTCTCCCGGCAGCCATAACCATATGTGCACCTCCTGCCCAAGTGAATATTCATCTCCCATTGCGATATTCACTTTGTATAAACAGAGAGATGTCAAAGTTTCTTGATCTGCACCACAGTCAACACTAAAATCACTCACCTAGTGAATGTATACCATGTCTTCGAGATACTACGTATCTACTCGTTTTTCATGGATTCTCATTTTCCAAATACTATTCTCACTGTACTGTCCCTCTATGTTGTGTTGGACTCATTCTTTACAGTCGATATTCGTGTTTTTGAGCCCTGCTGATTGATACTTGAGAAAGGTGTTGTGTTTGTATGTCACCTACATGCCATCGTATTTGAAAGAGCTTGACTGACCATTCTAGGAATTGACGTTATTCCCAGTTCCGTGTTGTTTCTGTTCGTTCTGTGAAACGAGTCACTTACACAATGAATACTAACCCCAGCCGTGACGATTTTGCCGCTGCCGAGTCTTTACTCTTCCTCTCAGGTGCTGTAAAGAGTGCACCAGCCGCAGAGCAATCTGGTCATGCCCGTCGGCACACACAGACTGCTACCCAGAGAAATATTGTGAACGTGTCCGCTCTCCCCAGACGCAGCAGTGGGCAGATTCACGCTCCAGCACGTCTTCTCCGCCAGCCCATCAACCGACTGCCCCTGGCAGCCCAAGAACGTGTGGACAGCTCTCAACCTCCACCTGGTTTCGTGGAACAAGAACGACGGCATCCTGCAAGACCAGCTCAGCAGCCCCAGCCCATCACACCAAACCTGACTCGTGAGCAGGCTCTCCAGGCGTACTTCATCTGCCAGCAACTCATTGCCGGCATCCAGCCCCAGAATATCGTGCCTATGCGTCAACCCAACAACAACACAAGGGAGAAGAAACCAGCCTTGATACAGATCAGCAACGCAGGTATTAGAGTGCCTAAGATTCCTCCTGCGCAGTTCACCGGAGGCTTCTATCCACTCCCCAGACACCAAATGCAGCGCATACCTCCGCCCAATACCGGCACCGTGGAAGCAAAACCACAACCTGCCGCAGAAGTCCGGAATCAAGAGACCACCACCAACATATCAGCAAGGCCTGCCACCGCTGCGCTGAACATAAACGAACCCGGCACACGAATCACATCCCAGCAGCAGCAGCCACAGCAACCACAACCTGCCACCCAACCCATCCATCAACCCGCTCCAAACCCCAGCTGGAATCCCGCATTCGCAATGCTTGTAGCTCCTCGTCCCCAAACCCCCAACAACGAACGTGAGGACTTCGATCTCCTGCAAGCCTTCGTCTACTTCCCACACCTGGCCGTCCTCCTAACGACCTACCTCTCCATCGACGATCTAGTCACCATCGGCTCCACCTCCAAAACCTTCCACTGCTTCCTCGAAACCCACATCAGCGGCGTCATTCAAGCCCAAATCACTCATATCCCCTCCGTTGCCGCCACCTTCCCCTTCCTCTGCTACCCCAAACTCTGTACCCACCCAGGCCACTGGCACCAACATCCCCCTCCCATTCCTCCTCCTCCCCCTCATTCCCGATCAACCCAACCTCCAGCCCCATCCCCCTCTCCCACCTCCTCCCCTCCATCCCCTGGCTCCGCATGATAACCCACCGCGACCACGTCACCAAAGAAATCTTCCACCTCCTCCACACCGCGGGCTACCCCCTCCCACTAATCTGTTCCCTGTCGGTCCACAAACTCTGGTTCCTAATGGACATCCCCGACAACGCCCGCCGCGAATGGACCATCCGCAACCCCCGTATCTGGCAAGACGGCGATATCTTCTTCGCAATCCTCTTCCTCGTCCAGGTGGACATGTATCTTCGCGAAAGGCGTGGCCAGAGAACCAACTCCATCCGACGATTGATCATGGCGCAGCCGACACTAACCTTTCTGAGGGATTATATGAGGAGTTGGGTGTTAAACTCGAACATCGATCTTTTTGCTGCGTTTGTCAGGTGGAGATATGTCCCAAAGGCTGGAGACGAAGGGTTGCAGTTCTTTGGGGTCCCGTATGAAATGGCTGGGGAGTTGCAGTTTGAGGGATATGGAAGGCCAAGGAGTAATGGGGTCGGTATGGAGAGAAAGGTGAAGTTGGTGAGGCCTGATGAATTGGTATTGAGGGAGATGGAGAGACGGGGTCTCTGTATGCAGGATATGTATCGGGATTTTTTTCTGTTGGGCCAGGGAGGGAAGTATTTTCCGGTGGAGAGAATGGGAGTGTCCTGGGTTAAAGAGGTGATGGCGGCGGCGGAAGGGATGGGTTGGAATTGGATGGATATGGTGAGGTTGGATTGAGTGTTGTTGATGTTGTTGCTGTTGTTGTTTGGTTGGGGAATTGGGGTTTGAGGTGTTTGCTTGAAAGTGGTATGGTGAAGTTTGGTTGTAATTACGGTGGTATTGAAAGGAAGGAAAAGCAGGGGTTGAAAAAATGTACTTTACTTTGATTGATTGATCATGGATTAGGTTATCCAGAGATAGATCGATGACTTTGGACCCTCAGCTAGGCAGTGGTCAACCCTTTTATGTGAACCATTTGCTGCTGATATTAGCAGACTTTGATCATAGTAATGCTATGTCCATCAAGAATAAAGGCTTGGCTATATAAGAGTCCCGCGAGGAGTTTAGAAAGAATGGTGGATGTGTAGGGACCTTAAGGTGCTAGTTTATATTATGGTAAATCGAAGATAAGATACACTATGATACAAATGCATTGGAATCCCGCCTCAGTATCAAGTACTGCGGTAGGCTTCGTCAGGACGGACTAAAAAATCGATGCTTCAATCCGCTCCTGACATCCTGTCAGGCACCTAGTACAAGGTGCTGCAGTGCCAGTTCTCGGCACTGTTCACATCACCAGTGCCGTTGTACTTGGCAAGCTGGGGGTGGGGGCAGATGGGTCTCTGCTTGTCGACACCGTCGGCAACATCGTCATTCTTGTACTTGGTCGGGATCAGGTAGCTAGGAGCATTGTCGTTCTCAACCCAGTCCACCATGGCCAGGATAAGATCGTGCTTGCTGTCGTTGAAACCGGGCACACCGTAAACGGTTCCGGACAAAGAGCCAGCCTGGCTGTCTCCGTTCATGTAGAAAGGAGCGTCCTGGTCGGAGGGAGTGCTGGTGCAGTGCTCCATGCCGGGAATCAGGAAGAAGCGGTAGAAGTCGTCAATGGGAATGTCCTGGGGGCGGAGGGCTTCCTGAATGTGGTTGTAGAGGTAAATGGAGGAGCCGGTCGCGATGGAAGGGTCAGAGTAGCCGTGGTAATGCAGAAGCTTGCCGCCCTTCTTGTAGAAGGGGGAGATGTCGAAGTCGTTGGCGGTGGCATTGCCAGGGTTGATCTTGTCAGACAGGGCCACGAGATCCGGGTTCCAGTCTTCCCAGGTCCAGTCTCCTCCAATTTGGAGCATGTACTGGATGTAGGTGACGAAGTCATCGCTGAGGCTAGGGGCGCCCACCTCGGTGCCAAGAGTGTAGCCGGGAAAGACGAAGGTATCGTTGGCCTCGATCCAGGGGCTGAACAGCTTGTTGACGGTCACCAGCTGAGCGGGGGTCACACAGGTGTCGTTGGAGGAGGTAGAGTTGCACATCACAGGGACAGGGTCGAAGACACATCCGAGGGGGTTCTGGAGAATGTTGTCCTTCAAGCCGTCCTGGGGATCACACTGCTTCAAAATCTCATCCTGAACGGCTGTCATCTGAGCATCGCTGACATGGTAGTCGGCGGTCTCGGGAAGGTTCCAAATAGCAGTGAGCACGTTCCACAGCTGTTGGTGAGAAGTCCACCAAGCTGGCGCTCCGGCAATCACACCATCAAAGTCCTCAGGGAACATTTCGACCTCTTTGAAGCCCTGCTTGCCGCCAGCGGAGCATCCTCGGTAGTAGCTGTACGAGATATCGTCCTCGTAGTAGCCCTCGGTGACCTTCTTTCCATTCACCACGGCATCGTGGAGAGCACGGTAACCCCAGTTGGCGAGAGCAACTTCGTTGTGGTATCCGAAACTGCCGTTGTTGCCCTCGTGGCCCGTATCGGTCGACACACTGGCAAATCCATACCACATGGTGTTCATGATGGCAGACCAGCCCACGGATCCGGAAAATTCACCATTTCCGACAGCCATGAACCGGCCGTTCCAGTCATCGGGCAGGACGAAGCCAACGCTGTGCTGGGTGTTGTTGGGCAAGGAGATGTTGGCCTGAGCAACACAGCCGGCAAGAGGAACCTCGTACACGGTATCAGCACCCGAGGGGATGGAGGTCAAGCCATAGTTGAGGTCAATGGGAGGGGTGAAGTTGGCACCCTTGGCATAGTGATTGGCGTAGAAAACAGTGGAGTTCTTCGGGAGGAACTGGGAAATGGACTCGACGCTGCAGTTCTTCTTGGCCGCAACCACGCCGGCTGCGGCGAGGAGAAGTGTGGCTGACTTCATGAAGGGAGTGTTTCAATTTGGAAAAGAATGACTGATTTGATCAAAGAGCGATGAAGCACAAGGCTGATAGATGCATATCTAAAACATCAGAGCAGACGGGGGAAGATGGCTGCTTTTATACGTTCGGAGAGAGACCTCATGACACTGTCATTAAATGGTTCAACGTCAGCTCCTCCACATTCGCCAGGACGGGACAAGTGAGGAGTTTAGATCCGTACCTGCATCGCGGGAACCGAATAGATTGAAAGTTCTAAGTACGACCGTCTGCCATGCGGTTGAAGGTACAGACAGGTCTCTGCCGGGTGTTGTCCAGGGTGTTCTATGGTTTGGATAACGACTCCCCGCTTGCTCTGTTTTTGATAAGGTAGATCTGCCGATAGTTGCTGCAAGAAGGCTAGTCTCCGCAGCAGAGATACCCACTTCAACGGGAAGAATCTCAGGCTATATCTAAGTAGGGCCTAGATACTCCGTGGAGTCTGGTAGACACGGAATTCGGGGCCGAAGGACAAGATTGGTGAGGGCGCCGCCGAGCACCACAGGAGTTTGATCTTAAGTTATCAGTGGTGAGCTTAAAGCATGCTTATTCCTCAGACCCACACTCAATTTCTGCACGGCTCTGACGGCCCCGTTGATGACGACGAATATCCACGTTGGATTTCGCTCTCCAACACAACCCAAACATGAACCGAACGAGTTGGACTTAAGCTTTGGCTGTTGCCAATCATTTCTGTGTTCTGGGATCAGTGTAGCTTCCTATCCAGACGACCACGTAATGCACTCCACAGTCATGCAAAACCCAGTCATCTCATATTCATAGTATGATGCTGTGTAAATTAAATTGATGGGCTGAGTGGCTATCCTCCCGGGACATGAAACGGCCTCCTGCGGACTTCTTACCAACTCGGTCCTTCACTATCTGTACATCGAAGTATGGATAGGAAGAACCAAACGAACGGTTGGTTTATAGTGGATTTGCTTTGAAGGCTATGCTTTGAATGAGGGTCGGTTTGCTCCCAATAGCCTTGCCGGGTAAAATAGCATAAACTGTCACACCATTGTCCTGTACTCGACTGCGAGACTGCGATTGTCTGGCCAGACGGTACCTTCTAGAGGATCAGAGGCGTCGATGACAGGCCACACGGCCTTCGAATCGGCTGACGGCTCCTACAAGCCGAGGAGGTGATGCAGAGAAATCATGTGCATACTCGCTGTGTGGTCTGCCAGGGACGGAAAGTTAGCGATAGTATTTAGAGTCAACCGTGAAGCAGCACTGCCATGAAGACGGTAGGTGATCTTGCCAAGCCGTGGCATCATTCTATTTCACCTGGCAGACCTCGTACTCTCAATGACTGTCTTCTACCCCGAAGATAAGAGCATCTAGGGATTGTGACACCAAGTTCGGAAATAGTGGTAAGTATACCTGCTGTGAGCAGGCTGCCTCTCGTCGGGGTGCTTTTGAAGGACGCATTGACAAACTGGTTGCCTTGCCATCCCGCAATCAGTGGACATAACACAGCCGTGGTGATGGTACCTAAGCTTGAAATTTTCCACAAGAGAGAGTACTGTCTACCTTGGTAGTAATGATCATGGATCGATCCATGATAACCTTCACGATTACCAGAACGGGCGTAGGCCCACGGACCAATCGAGGGAGCGGATCAAGTTAGTCCGACTCCGGATCACGTGCAATCGGGCGGCTTCCCCCCGTTGCTTCAAGCTTACGGCCACCCTTGACCTGTCACCAAATCAACAAGAGCTCATATGCCCACAAGCCCCTGTCCACTGGTATATTTTTGCCGATAGGCTTCGTGTGGAAGCTCCTAAATTATCTAAGATGATATTGGAGTCACTCTGCGTGTCGCCAGGCCTGCTGGGGTTAGTCCTGGCCACGTACTTTCACGATGCGTTACGCTGCGCTGGACCTGAAGTTCCTCACTAAGCCCGCATCCCCACCGCCTACATACACGTCATGAACAGCCACGTCTCGACCCCCTACGGTATCACGGATAAACTTCGCCTTCTCGAGTGGTATTTGAAGACGGATATACCCCAGCACAAATTGGCAATAGTTCTCCTCTGTACTGACCAACAATATGGTAGTAAGGCCATGTTGTTTGTGGGGATGGTGAAAGGCCGGAAATCATCGGAACCTCTTATGGCTCAATGATTCAAACGCCAAACACCCTCAAGAGGTACGTACATGACAAAGTCTAACTTGGGCCCTCCAGCAGTGGGTGTGCGTGAGTCCGACTGCCCGAGTCGATGGTGCGGCTTGTGATATAGGTAGAGCCTACATTTGATTCTTGCCCAGGACTCAAACATGGTTTAAGTCACCGTGATGTACCAAGTTCTGCATTTCCCAGCAGTGTGAACAGTTATGAGTAATAAAGAGGACAGCATCGTCCTCTGTTATACCTGGATTCTCTCCCATCACAAGGCGCAATTACCTCGTGTCTTTGGTTTACTCCAAAGGTGTCGCGACTGTCTATCAACGTTGAAATATCATGCGCCTTGTTCCTTGATCGATGACAGGATGTATTCCGGCCTCGATACGCTTAGTCGGAACTACGCTCAGGATGATACAAGCGCCCACGATAGCTCGACTTATTATACAACACCGGCCGTTGACGGGATACTAACATGGCCGACCAGCTACTGGAAAATGTGGAAATCCTGTCACCGCACCAGTGCTGCGACAGCTCAGCTGGGGCAGGGTGTGTGCTCTGTTCGTTTTTCAAGGTTGTCAATTTCGGTTTATTTGCTCCCCGTAGATAGGTCTTCTGTGTTTGAGGCGAAAAGGATATACTTCCCCTGCCAGCGAGCGACCACAGGTGATATGCCCAGGCAAGGAGCCTGGAAAAGGCGGGGGAAGACACGTTGAGAGTTCACACAGAACAAAAGGGTGGGGAAACAAGAAACCCGACCATGATGGACCAAGTCATATCACCGACACATTCAGAGGTGCAAAAGGGGGGAAGGAATTAGGGAGTGGTGCAGCTGAGCCATCATGATGATGAAAGAAGAATAAGGCCTCCCGTGCTCCAGACTCGGAGACAATGGCCATGATTGAGACTGAGGCAGTGAATGCTGGGTGGAGGGCGTGTTATTCAGCGACGCTCATATTTGGGGGAGCTCGACATTGGAAGGTTCCCCGTACCCCAGGCCAAAGCGTTCAAGGGGGTCGGTCATCGACCGGACAGACAGCATCACTGGCCGTCCTTGCACCGAGGCCTTCGCGCCAGCATCGTAGTAAGAGCCAGACCACAGGCGAAACCATCCGGAAGAGCAGAGGAGAAGGCCGCTGCGGACAGGAAAAGTTTGGATCAGCGGCACGTTGGTATTGGGCCGCCCCGAGTCACCCGCTTGACGCTCTCTTCACTAAAAGGTCCCGCCATCAAGTAGACACTCGTTCCATCACCACAGTTCTTCGTATTGTTAGTGCTTCCCAGGCCAACGAAAGCGGCCCCCAGGAAGCGAATAACACCCGGGACCAAACTGCGAGGTGCGTCTGCCCCCCTCCCCTTTTAGAAACCCCCTCTCCTCCTCCTGTCTTCACATTTTGCAACCCCGGTCGAGGTGTCCCGATCATTGACGATCTGCTTCTGCCCAGATTCCGGCCTTGCAACTCACGCGAATCGTGATCCCTCTCAACCCCCCGGAAAAACCGGTCTTCCGCACCACCCAATCCCCCGACAGAAAGACTTGTGTGAACGCGGTCGACACACGCCCGCCAGCCTAGACGAAGGATAGGCTCCACCGGATTATCCTACGCTGACATCTACATGCGAACCTCCTCCTTATCCAGTGGGCCGGTCATCTTGATCCCTGCTGCTTTTCTCTCCTTTTCTGTCGGAACCTGATGCAGCTGAAGGAGAATACATGGCTGGGTCCCGCAGGAGTCCGGTGTTGAGAGACCAGTGGAGAGCCGCCAGCGACACTAGAGACCCAAGAGACCGGGAAAGGCACCGGCCTCGAGGCTCGTACCGCGATAGGGGAAGGGACAAATTTCGCGACCGCGACCGTCGTCGCCGACCCAAGGAGGGCGGACTTGACGACGACCATCCTCTACGGTCGCCGCCACCGCGTCCTTTCCCACCTCCCGACCACGACCCTCGTCAACACCGCGATTTTTCCCCTAGCACCCTCTCCGCTCGTGGCTCCCCTGGTCATCCACATTCGGAACCTTACCCTGGTCGGAAGCTCGACCGTCATCGCTCACCCTTACCCGCTGATTACCCTGGCCCGGAGTCGCGCCATTCTCTCGAAGCTGAAAGAACGATTGATAGAGACCCTCGTCGAGACCACTCGCCATCCGCACCTCCTCCCTCCAAGCGTAAAAGGACACGAAGTCCTTCTCCTGGAATCTTTAACCAGCATCCCAACCGGCCGGGTCACCGCTACCCACCCTCCAATCCTTCCGACGACCTGGATCGGGGCCTGCCATCCAACAGACGAGGCCGATTTGCAACCCGGGGTAGGCCTGGTCGAAGACCGTCCCCCCGACGAGGGAGAGAGAGGCGTAAGCCCGTTGGTAGACGTCCTCCATCGCCACGACCAAGGCGCTCCAGGTCTCCCGTCCGTGGCGGAAAATCCTACGCGTACCCTCGACGACGCTTTCATAGCCCTCTTCCTGAAGACGAGCCTGAAGACGGACCCCGCTATCGATCATTATCGCGTCATTCAGCGCAGTCGGGTGATTCAGGGGTGTCTGCAAATTCACGCCGCATTTCCTTGGACGATCCGACGATGAACTCGACAAGGCCCGCTCGGTCCGCAGCGGGTGATTCCTCTAGGTCGCCATCTCCGCCAAGAGAAGCTCCAGGACGGGACACAGACACTGCCAGTGTTTCGGTAAATGGAGAGACCACGCGCGATACATTTCACCGCCCGCGGAACTCTCGACAATATGCTGATGCTTCTCAATATCCGGGAAATGTGCAAAATGCAACCCCAACTAATTCCTACCACGGATCTCCGCAGCCTGGGTCTCCATATTCGGGCGGACGCGGCGGACGGAATCAACATGTGTAAGTTTATCGTCTCCGAATATCTTTCTCCAGCATCAAGCTAATGACACGTAATGTCTAGCCCCTCTTCCCCATATCGGCAGAATAACTATACCACAGGTGGCTCGCAGGGTCATGGCCCGTCGTCTTATTCAGGTCCGTCCTACCGCGGTGGGCATTTAGGGTATCGTGGCAATTATCAAGGAAACAGCGGCGACCGTCGCTATCCGAATGCTGGGCCTCAGAGTCACGGCAATGGACCCCCACACAACAGAAGCAATTTTAACAAAGAACACTGGAGGGGTCCGGGCCCTCGAGGTCGAGGAGGCCCTTTGAGCCCTCACGAACCGTATGGGTTACCGCCAGCAAGCCCACCGCCACCCCCGATGAATGCAGAGACACGTTCGCATACTGACGGAAATGATAACCGCTTCGGACTGCCTAGCAACAAAGAGCCCCGTCTAGAAGACGAAGGGTCAAAGGCTGTCTCGGAAGGCGATACTCAAGGCCACCAACCTATTGATAGTGGTACACAACAGCCCAGCACGTCTGCTACCCCCAGTAAAGGTGGTAAAATCAGCTTCGCCTTCAAGGCGAAGGCTGCTCCAGCTCCAGCTACTAAACCAGTTCCAGACTTGGCACAAAGGATGCTGGCAAGAGAGCCGCCGCCGCGCGCCGCCGAACCTGCCCCTCGCAATAGACTATCCACTGGTCCGCCGCCACCGAAGTTCAAGCCCGACGCACGTTTTGATCGCCGTGATCGGGACCGGGACCGGGACCGGGACCGTGATAGGCAACGTGACAGGGATAGAGATCGAGGGAGAATCGACCGCAGAGATTTCCGGGACCCACGTGGGTTTCGTGAGCCTCGTGATCCACGCGATATGAGAAGGGATGATCGTCGATTTGAACATCGTAATGAGAGGAGGAGGGGTGACCGAAGACCAGAATTTCGCCCTGAGCGCCGTCGCGAGCGTTCACCCGAGCCGAAGAAGCAGCCAAAGATCCTAACTCGACCAAAGCCTCGTCCAACCCTATCTGAGGAGTTTGCCAAGTCCGACTCTGTTTACTATCGAAAGCCTGGTAATGAGTCTGTCATTGGTGCCGGTACCTATGGCAAGGTTTTCAAGGCAATCCATGTCTACACACAAAGGAAAGTTGCGCTAAAGAAAATAAGGATGGAAGGTGAGAAGGATGGGTTTCCGGTCACAGCTGTGCGGGAAATCAAATTACTTCAACACCTTTGCAACAATAACGTCGTCAGTTTGTTGGAAGTCATGGTTGAGAGAAACGAGTGCTTCATGGTTTTTGAATATCTCTCTCACGATCTGACTGGCCTGATTAACCATCCCACCTTCACGCTGACAGCAGCTCACAAGAAAGACCTGGCTAAGCAGATGTTTGAGGGCTTGAACTACTTGCATCACCGGGGCGTCATGCATCGCGACATCAAGGCCGCCAATATTCTCATCAGCAATCGAGGGCAACTGAAGTTTGCTGACTTTGGGTTGGCCCGATTCTTCTCTAAGAGCCGCCAACTGGATTACACAAACCGTGTCATCACCATATGGTATCGACCCCCAGAACTCCTTTTGGGTGAAACCAGGTATGGTCCAGCGGTCGACGTTTGGAGTGCGGCTTGCGTATATGTTGAAATGTTTACGAAGAAGGCTGTCTTTCCTGGTGAGGGTGGAGAGATCAGTCAACTGGAGAAGCTTTATAATTCTCTTGGCACCCCGACCCGGCAAGAGTGGCCGGATATTGTCGAGATGCCCTGGTTCGAGCTGATGCGGCCGACCGAGCGGCGGAAGAGGATATTTGAAGATGTCTACCGTGAGATCCTATCACCGGCTGCATTGGACTTGGTCTCGCAGATATTTCGCTACGATCCTACGAAACGACCAAGCACTGAGGAGATTCTGGCGCACCCATACTTTGTCTCGGAGGAGCCAATTGCTCAGCAAGCTGTGGAGTAAGTTCTAACGCGTTATCCCCGTTTGACTACAGCTAACACGTCCCAGATTGGAGAACATCGAGGGCGACTGGCATGAGTTTGAGTCCAAGGCCCTCCGTCGAGAGAAGGACAAAGAGCGCCGTGCTGAGTATCAGAGGGATAAGGAGAAGCGCAAGGGGGCACCCTCGGCGCCCCCAAGTGAAAGGGATCCCAAGCGTGTCAAGCAGGACGGGTCCGAAAGCGTACCACCTTCTGCGCAACATCAGGAACAGTAAAGCCTGGCTGCCGACTCGCGCAGCCCTAGCCAGCACCGGCTCTATTTGCGACCTCTAGCCTTCTCGGGGCACCAAAAGAGGGGTAGCGTGAGAACCATGCGCTATCCTCAACACCTCGAAGAGACTGTTTGCAAGCACCAAGGCCATCACCCGCGGTCTTGCCCTTTCTCTTATGTCTCTACCTCCCGGCCCCGTTCTTTGCCCACATTAATTTACCCTATCAACATCCTTTTTCGCACGACTGGAACGATATGCATTTGACTTCCTTTATACTTTGGGGATTTCCGGATCTTTTCTATCAGTTTATGGTTCAGCATCCTTCACAGCCGGTACTTTTTCCCTTCTGGGCACAATTTATCCGTGTGTATAGATTCTCTTCGAGACGACAATACAAGGCCATTTCCATCTGAATATATCTTTTCTTTTTGTAAAACCGAACACGGCCTAACGAGGGGATTATTGGGGAGTGTTGATCCGAGGCAGACGTGACAGGGTCGGGTTGAGCAGTACGTAACAGGAGCAACTAGTAACCCCGCCGCGTAGCCGTAGACATGTAGGGTCTCCAGTCAAAACAATCTATCGGCTACAGCCAGCCACGTCAGCAACTGATGGAGAGGGAGAGTACGCGATGCGGGGACCGGATAATGGCAATCAGACTTTGCCTGTGAACCTCACACTCAACCAGCGTACGACTACACGGCAGTGTGGCAGCGGTTGAGCACCTCGGATTACCAGAAATTGTAAATGAAAGCTTCATCATGCAGCGGAGGGGTGCGGTCGGTCAAGGTCGACCGTTTTTAACGGACTGCCAGGCAGCAAGGAGAAGAGGCACGCACCGACGGACTCGAACTACGACACAGCCTGCGCTGAGGCTCTCTACACTTAAATAAACTGATGGATTGGCAAAAGGCATGTCCCGGCAATCAGGTCATCACCGCATCATGGAGCCGGAAAGCCCTCGTGATGATGGTTTTAGATGCGGGCTTCAAAGGATGTTCTCGACACACTCATCGGAGTCGCCAGCGCAGTGAGAATTCGACAGAATCAAACAAGTGCAGCCAGCGATGATTTGAGTTGGTGGTCTTGGGTTTGTTGAGAAGAAAAGGAGAGAAGAAGCGGCCGAGGAAAAAAATCGGCGTAGAAAAAGGGCGCCGCAAGGAAAAACGACGGAGCGGGCGGGCAGGGCGGGCCCGGTGCTGATTGGCGGGCGGCAGCTGGCAAGTGCTCGTCTTCCCAAGCGTCCAGTTCTTCACTTCCAGGACCCAATTCCGCATTTCTTCCCTTCCCTTCCCTCTTCCCCTCCGCTTCTAACTTCCTTACCTTTATCATTCACCTCTGCTCCTCGTCACGTTCACGATCACGATCACGATTCCTCCTGCCTATCGTCCCCTCCTCCCTCGCCTCGCCTCGCCTTCGATTCCTCTCGGCTCACACTGTCCCCGCTCGCCGCGTCCCTTGTACCTTCAATTAATCAACCTATCTAATTTTCACACTCGGGCCTCTGTCACTCGATTTCCCTCCATTGCTCGGTACCTTCGCTCGCGACCTCGACTCTCTTCCGCTCTTGCAGACCCGTCGACCGCCGGATCCTGTGTTCCCCCGCTGATGATCGCTCGCTTTCTGGGCTGTCTCAGTAGCTATCTCCATGGATAACGCAAACCTCTGGACTCGCCGATCCAAGTATGTCCCAATCTCGCATTCTCGATTTGTACGCGTGCATGCGTGACCCATGCGACTCCGCTAACCCTATCGCTTTCTCGCCCCGCCTGTAGTACCTCCAAGTTGTCTCTGTCTATGACAGGGACGGACGGCGCTCGAGTTGAACTTCCCCGCGCCTCCAAGCGTTTCGGCCCAGATAGCTCCCACGGCGGTCGATCCAACCCTTTCAACGCACTCTCCCCTCTCTCCGGTGGCGTGTCTTCCCCATCGACGAACGCTTCCTCCGCATTCGGCTTGGGCTCCGGTGCCTTTGCGTCGTTTGGAGCTCCGAAAACCTCCGACGTCAAGACCCCCGGCGAGAGGCGCGACAACCCGGTCGACCAGGCTTCCGCCGCGGAGGGCGGCAAATCTAGAGGCGCTGCGTTGTCCCTCAGGGAGCACCCGCTCAAGTCCACCTGGATCATTTGGTACCGCCCCCCTACACCTAAATACTCCGATTACGAAAAGTCCACCGCCCCGCTTGCATCCATATCATCAGTAGAGAGCTTCTGGTCGATCTACTCGCACCTAAAAAGGCCTTCTCTTCTTCCTACCGTCTCCGATTACCACATTTTCAAGAAGGGTATCCGTCCCGTATGGGAAGACGATGCCAACAAGAAGGGCGGAAAATGGGTGGTGAGGCTGAAGAAGGGGGTGGCGGACCGGTATTGGGAGGATCTTCTTCTGGCTATGATCGGTGATCAGTTTGCGGAGGCTAGCGACGAGGTCTGCGGTGCTGTTCTCAGTGTCCGGAGTGGCGAGGATGTCCTGAATGTGTGGACCCGCATCGATGGCGGGCGGAACATCAAGATTCGGTATGTCATGTCCGACTCGGCGTATTTGGAGTGAGCTCGGTATGCTAATGCGCTTTGCAGGGAGACAATCAAACGTCTGCTTAATTTCCCGGCCGACACCAACATCGTCTGGAAAAGCCACGATGACAGCATTGCCCAACGCTCCGCCATCGACCAGGCTCGCCAGGAGAAGGCCTCCGGTAACACCGGTCACCATCACCACCACCATCACCACCACCACCACAACCATACCCAACAACACCAACTGGGGGGAGATCGACGAAGAGCTACGGCAAATGATGAGTCTACGGGGGACAAAGGAAAAGGCACGGCGTCTTGACATGCTTTACGTGGGTTATGATCCTGTATAGTAAAGGCCACAAAAATCTCATTGGGACTATTTGGGATCGGGGCATTTGGGGCGAATACTGAGTGATCTCGATTAGGGTTTTTATGTCTATTTCTTCTATTTCCATGTTCATGTGCGCTGCTCCGCACGTGGAATGCAAATCAAGGGTGCTCGGATGGGATGAAGCGTAACTACTACTATTACTGCTACTTAGTACTGGACTTTTTTCGACATTCAATTTTTCTTTCTCTCTTCAATATCGGAAATATTGTTGATCTGCTGCTAGTGTCTCGTTGCGTCCAGACTAGTAGATCATGCATCTAAATTTATTCTCCGCGTGCTGCTTATTCCAAAATAATCCAAGCCGGGACATTAAGACATCCGCTTCATTGAAGTCACATGGATTAGATTGCCTGCTGTCCCACTGGCTTTCCCAACGCCTCCACAAAGCAGCTACTGACCTCGTACCAAAGCAGCCTAGTAACCTTATCACCTTGGCATTATTTCTCCGATCCGAGAATTGCCTCAGAATTAACCACATATTCATGGAAATCGAAGCACCGACGCAATCCAAATACTCATGAAACAGTAGCAGCTGTGTTCTTATACTCGTGGAGCAATTCCGGTAATACTATCCCGAGTATCCAAGTACATCCACATCTTCGGGATCCTGCATTTAGTATCCATACATAGAAAATTCCGCTGCAGTGAAGATATAACTAAGCCAGACCAGGCCCTTTGCTTTTTGATTCGCCTCAGCTCGACATGATAGATCAAATGTTTCGGGCATTAGCTTCTGTTTACTATGCATTGGGGTAAAGGGATGCATTGCTTAAGTGGAACTCGGGGTTGGGGTAACTGCGAAGGGGATTGAGGGGCTTATTTGAGAGGGGGCTTGTGGAAATGTAGGGGCATGAGCTTGGTTTTCGTGCTTGATTACATCCATCTGCAGTTGGGGGGAAAGGATGGGTTTTGATTGTGGTTGTTGATGGTTTTTTCATGCTGGACGGGTTATGATTCCTCATGTGGCTCGGTAGAAATATACAAGGAGTGGCAAATATAGAAAATTGAAGGAAGGCAGCAACGCACTAGACAAACCCTATGTATCTCTGCGATGCATGGCACATGTGATCTCAACATGGATCTCACAACCTTTTGCTTGTACCAGAGGTCTTTGGAGCCTGCGACCACTGGCACGAAATGGGAAAGCGATAAGCCCGAACCGTGATTCGAACGCGGGACTAATTTCCGACTACAGGAGAGTTGTACTGAGGAGATGAAGATCTAAGCAATAGTCCAGTACTGAGATTTGGAGCAATCTACCAGGTAAACCCAATGTGGCTAGTAATGTTCGGTTGCTGATAATGGAGGGTTGCACAAGGTATTTCCATGGCTCACCATTCTATGTGTGATACACAGTATGTATAGTATGCGGGGGGTGGCGTTGCTTTCTTGTTCTTTCGAAAGGATGGACATGTACTTCAATACTGCAAGGGAAGAGATGGAAGATGAGGAGATGTTCTTTGAGGTTCATAACCAGGCAAGTGCACAAGAACAATAAAGCCACACCAACTCGTGGACCAAGCAGCTGACATGGATGGATATCATCGGAAGAGAACTAAAATCGACGGCGAGCTGCACGAGAGCGCTAGTGCCCGCACTAGGCCGGGCTAGTCGCCCACTAGGGCTCCGCATGCCGGTGGGCAGAACCCTCCACCGCCTTTCTTGCCATCATGATGCATTTCTCTCATCGCCATGCCCACTTCTGCTCAACTTTCGCCGATATGAAATTCCCCCGGACCCTTCCGGTCATGCAATGACCCTGCCACCGACTACATGTCCCTCTTTGGTAAACTGTCAGACATTTTTACCCGCCGGTCCCCTCGTCGACCCGTCCTCTCCCCGCAAAACACTCCCCATCCTGTTCCACCATCAGATGCGACCTCCGATCACATACAGCGGACTGAGACGTCCGGCGCATGGAATGCCGGCTCGCCTTTAGAATCTCACTCTCTACACACATCATTCGAAGGCACCTTCCCATCTACTGTAAGACCTTGATTCTTATCTCACCTTGTGTAATCCGGAGCCTTCACCATTCTTTGATGGCGCCTTGGCATTTGTTCTTTTCCGCCGTGCTAACATTTACTGTTATAGTCTGCTTCTAGCAATGCCGAAGGACTTCGACATAATTGCGAACTCCGACCTGTACGTCCACAATACCGTCAGACCGTTCCTCGATCAGAATCTGGGATGCGTCGTCTGTAAATATGGCCTCGCGATGCGGAAGTCTGCCGACCGATACTGATCTAATTGATAACAGGACTGGCGAGACAACACATGCCAAGCTGCGCCGGACCCCCGAAAGCAAAGACGAGGCGAGGTTATTCTTTTCTAGCAAACGGTACGTTCGAATATGTTTGTTGGTCATGGGAGCAACATGCTGATCAGAAAATGCTGCTTTTCAGGAAAGATCCCGCTGGTGTTCCCGTGGTGCCAGGACAAGCGCGAAACAATAAACCGAAGGTATGATGAGACCGGAACTCGAGAACCATACTGTGCGTGCTGACATGCGGTTCAAGTCACCTTACGCACCCGTGGATAGGATTTCGAAAGCTCGAGACAGTGGCCCAGTCCGCGCCCAGGGGAAACAACGTCATTCCCGTGATGATCAGGCAGAGAATGCCGCAGGATACCCAAGGTCCGAAAGGCCCAGCAAACGACGTCGTCAGGGATCCCTAGAAGGATATCTTCGTGAAAAGCCCAGAAATTTTCCCGACAACGATGTTGCGGAGCACCCCGCACAGGAGGCGCACCGCATCGCCGATCACCCGTCACGTATGTCTCCCACTTTGAGCCAAAATGCCGGGAAGACAAAGAAACAGCGGAATAACAGACGTGGAGAAGTAAAAGAGTACCGAAGCGTCGAAAAATACATCAAACTACCCCGAATACAGCCTAGCCCAAAGCGTGGTGCCCCAAAGCCCTACGCCGGTGCATCATCAGACGATGACCGCGATGAACGCTTTACAGAAAATGCCACTAAAGAAAGACGGAGAATCAGCTCCCTTCTATCTGAGATGGACTCCGGACATAAACCGGAACGACCGCTCAAGCCAGAGGTTCTCGAGAGCGTCGAAATCATAAACCCGAGGTCGCCGGTTCTTGCAATGGACGCGAAATGGAGCCCGACTCTTCCACAAAAATCTTTTAAGACGGATATAGGAAGAAATATTACCGAATCGAGGGAAAGCCCCGATGAGCTTCAGGGCGCAGTAACGGTGCGGCCGCCAACTTTAAGTGAGGGCGCCAGAGCCGAGCTCGAGAGACATATAGCCACAACAGGCCGTCAGCCATCATCACAGGATATTCAACCGACCATCTTCGAATCTTCCCAGAGCAAGAATAGGGGGAAGCGGAAAAACAAAAGAGCGCAACCCTCGGAGACTATATCAACTCAACAATCATTCGGGGCAGCCTTCGTTCGGTTTGGTCCCACTGAGCACCACGCATCATCGCTCTGCCAACCTCTCGAAATTGATGTCGATAAGGTGAAGCACATGATCGCGTTGGCTCGCGCAGCGGATCTGGTGGATGGATTTGAAGTGCCTCTTTCCAAGGTAATAAGTATCGTCAGGGGAGATTCAACCAGCAATAAGGTCAGGCTCAATCTGAATCTGCCGGCAGTCGGTCGATTGATCGACATAGATTTCGTGTCCATGCCAGAAAAAGAAGGGTTTTGTTCTCTTTTGAGCAGCGTGACTTCCATACAGGAAAGGCCTAGGTATGTCTGCTCTCGTTTTTTAAAAACCTTAACGTCTTATCTTCTTCCGTACCTTGTCACTACCCTTCTCTAGTTCTTTTACCTTTTGCTACTGGGCTAATATGAGAGCAGCGAATGGATGAACAAGGCATTCAACAAAGCACAAAGGGAACACAAGCAATTTCCAAATGGCACCAAGCGGCCTTGCTCTGAGAGCGGGCCCGAGCACGTTCCTGACAAGCCAGCCCCTTCCACCAAACGGGTGAAACTCACGGACGCCCTGCGAGATAAGAACGGAGTTGCCGTTGGGAGACAGCCGTCGACTTCGGAACGGGCGAACCCCTCCACCGAGCCATCTCAGCCTGAAAAGAGCCCAGCTCGCGTGTCCAAGCGGGCCGCCGAACCAAGCGTGGAGATTCCCGTGAAAAAATTCGCGCCCAGCATGTCGACAAGAGCAATGTCACGTCGTCCGACTTCTGACCCGACCACGGTTGTATGGTATGTACTGGCCGACCGTTTATTATGGATTTCAACTGACAAGCCATGGCAGCGACGACAGCGACGACAGCGACGACGACCTTGCAGAGCAACCTGTGCCCGAGGTGCATGCAAAGAAGTGGCATAAGTAGGCAACCCTCTGCAAGATTTCGCCGACTCTGATGCTAATGATGTACTAGGCCACTTGTCTATCCACTCATTGGGAAAAAGAAGGCCGAAGTGGATGTGTACGATCTCGAACGACTCCGGGAGAACGAATTTTTGAATGACAACCTCATCGGGTTCTACATCCGATTTCTCCAGGAACATCTGGATCGGACCAACAAGGAGGTGGCGAAGAAGGTCTATTTCTTCAATTCATTCTTTCATGACACCCTGATGAAGGTCCCCAGAGGCAAGCGAGGCATTAATTATGAAGGGGTGCAAAAGTGGACGAGGACGGTTGACATATTCAGCCACGATTATGTTGTAGTGCCTATCAACGAAAGTGCGCACTGGTATGTCGCCATCATATGCAACTTACCGAGCCTGCAGGGCATCGCCGAGGAGAGCCCAACTCCTGGAGAACTGACCGAAGGCGAGAAAGAGCCTTCGGCTCCTCCAGACAGTCAGGTTCGGGAGATATTTGAAACACCAGAGCCTGAGACAACATCACACAAGGATGATGAAGACGGAAAGGCAATCGACTCAGAGTTCGCGAGAGAAGAACTGGCCAGGCAGTCGCTTGCTTCGATGAGGTTATTTGATGAGTCCGCGAAAGAGAAATCTAACGAGGGCTCTGGTGTAGACGAAGAGTGGCCTGAGGTCGAAGAGAATCCAATTAGCCCACCCAAAGGGCTGTCTACCGAGCGACTTGATGCGAAGACGGCCTCTCAATTGCCTGAGCCGTCTGCAAAGCCTCGCAAGCAAAAGATCAAACGGGGTCCCAAGTACGATGCCTTTCAGCCAATTATCCTTACGTTTGACTCGTTAAATGTGTCTCGCTCTCCAACAATAAGCTCCCTGCGTGAATACCTCTGTAAGGAAGCGAAATCAAAGAAAGGCATCGATATCAACAAAAACTTGATCAAGGGAATGAGAGCTCAGGATATTCCGTTACAGCCCAATTATTCCGACTGTGGGCTGTATCTTCTGGCGTACCTGGAAAAGTTTGTTCAGGACCCGGATGTATTTGTCAGGAAGATTCTTCGGAGGGAAATGGACCAAGTGAATGACTGGCCTCCCCTGAGGTCAGGCCTACTCCGACACCGGCTCCGCAAATTCCTGGATGCGCTTTGGGATGAGCAGGAACAGCTGAAGAGCCAGAAAATGAGCGATCACGAAACCATGGCGGACAAGAAGCCAATATGCTACCTTCTAGGGGGTCCTACGTCGGCAAATGTGAAGTATGAACAGGAATCGTCCGGGGCTATGAAGTTATCGGAGAACTTTGTTCCAGACTCTAATCACGAGAGACACATGGTAACCGGCGTGGAAGTCGATCTGAACCGGGAAAATCCTACACAGACCGAGCTAGTAGGGGAAATGACAGGGTCACAGCCTCATACTGCCGGTACTCTGAAGCAGTCGGCTGAGAGAGATGTTGTCCTGGTCCCAGACAGTCAGCCAGAGATCGCCTCGTCCAATGCCAATCCTCAGCCGTCCAAGTCACCCCGACGGGCTCCAGAAACAGATTTACAACCCCGGATCGTTATTGATATAAAAGATGTCGCGGAGGGCGAGGGTCCCGACACCGTGACTGTTGTGCCGGTGGAGACACAGGTCCGGGAGACGCCCCCAAGGTCGTCTGCGCCTGTGCGCGGTAGTGTTGAAAAAAGTCCTACCTAAGAGAGTGGAATTCGCAGTGTCATTCGACCTTCATTCTTATGTTCCTATGTATCATTCTTTTGATGTTTTGCAGTCCGTGCAATCTGCACGCCGGCGTTCGGACACCGTGGGGTGGGTTGACAGTGTTACCGGTTGCATTAGATACCAAGCATTGCGTGCGATTATGATTCAGCGAGAATTCGTGAGGTGGGGGGCTGGGGCTTAGTCTTGCGAATGTATATACCATTACTATCATAGAACCAAGACGATCTAGCTATCTTTATCCCCAGCTCAACCCAGCCTAACCTAATCTATGAGTACTCCTCATCCGCCTCCACCCACCACGCCAATTTATCCCTCTTGAACGCCTCAAAATCCCACTCTGCCCCCTCCAACCGCTCCTCCCCAGCAGTCCACACATACGTAACGGCCTCCACCTCCTTCCCCTCCTTCGCTCCCCCCGCCGCATCCAACAACCCTCGTACCTTTCCCTCCTCTCCCCCCCCTTCTCCTCCTCATCACCACCACCATCCAACACCCTGACCCTAACCGTCCTCTTCTCATACTCACTTCCTTCGAACCGATCCAATCGAAATACATCCCCATCCGTCAACCCCCACACCACCGTCCCAAGCACCGAGGGCCCCGGCCCCGCACCAGCATCCTCTCCCTCTGACACGGGCACTATCCCTGGATAATCTGCCCCCTGGACCCGATGCCGTCGGTAGTTGTGCAATATCGCGGGCTTGATGGTTAAAAGCGCCTTTTGCCATGGTTCGGGGACCGCTTGGCCGTGGATCACTCGGTGGAGGATTTGGGGGGCCATTAGGGTGCCTTTTTTTGTTAACAGAGTGGGATTTAGAAGGGGGGAAGGGGAGAGTGTACCGTAGAAGAAGAGGACATGGTCGCCCATTTTTTTTATCTGGATTGGGGATGCTGGGATGGGAGTTGGAGATATGCGGGGTTTGTTGACTTTTGTAGCGTACTGTAAGTGCGGTGTAGTGGAATCGGTGTTGACGTCGCGGAAGAAACCAACCGGTATGTATATTAAGGGTGTATGATTGAAGAAATCAGTCCCAGCTAGATACACATAGAATCAATCACAAAAGCGAAGAGAAGATAATAGTAAGAGGAGGTACGGATAGATCGATAAATAGCTAGAATGTATATCGATCGGCCGCCATGCTTATCGATAAGCTAGGGTCCTTCGCCACAGCCAATCCCGAAAAGGCCCATGTGGCTTCAACCCGAGCTCCATTCATCCATTCAAGCATCCCCAGCACTCAGTCCATAGGTGCACTCCATCCCACCCTAGGGTCCGCACACCACACGACTGGGAGATTCGCTCTCCTTTTCCTTCCTTCCTTTACTACCGTCCGTTAGGACCCTTAACCACACCACCATCAAAACAAAAGAGAGAAAGAAAAGAGAGAAAGATGCACTCAGCACTCAACCGCGCACAAGCCGTCTTCGGCTTCTTCACGACCGTCGCGCTCTTCGTCGCCGGTCTCGCGGCCCTTTCTGTACTTCTTTACCCGACGGACGGAATCACATCTAATGTGAAGGTGCGCGATGTGAAAGTGTACGTTTCCCCATTCCCCCATCCCCATCTCCGCATAAATCAACCAACTACTAACCCAAAACCCCACACGCAGAACAAAAGGCCGTCCACACTACTACAGCACCAAAAAAGAAGAATACGCGACGATGCGCTTCGATTTGGACGCTGGTACGCATACCCTCCCCCTCCCCCAATCCCAACCCCAACGCCAATACTAACAAACAATGCGGGATAATAGACCTCTCCCCCCTCTTCACCTGGAACACCAAACAACTCTTCGTCTACGTGTACGCAAGCTACCCCACCTCCCCGAACTCCAACACCACCTCGCACTCCGTAATCTGGGATACGATAATCCCGGCCCCCGAATCGCCTTACTCGGTTGATGCGCTTCGCGAACGGTTCTTCCCTACCACCACCAAGGCTGGGAATAAGAATAAGCGGACGGCGAAGAAGTCGGCCACTGTTACTGGGAAGGGGAAGGGGAAGGGGAAGGCGGCGGAGCCAGGGGTTCTGAAGCTGCGGGATCAAAAGGCCAAGTACTCGATTGGGGATGTTTCGGGGAAGATGGCGGAACGGGATAATGTGACGTTGTCGGTGGGGTGGAATGTGCAGCCTTGGGTGGGTGCGTTGTGGTGGAGTCCGGAGTCGGGAAGTGTGCCTAGGACGGAGGGGGATGTTGGGACGAGTAAGGTTTTTGGGTTGCCGGCGTTGAAGAGTAGAAGTACTGGTGCTTCTGCAGGCGCTGGGGCGAAGGTGTGAGGGGGGTGGTGTTGTGTGGGATGATAGCATTGGGATTTTGGGTGTTGTGATGGATTGATTGTAGGGTTGCCCTTTTTTTTTAATTCCATTTTCTTTTCTTTTTCGGTTGGGACACAACAGGTAAACATAAACATAAAACATAAGCATCAAGTGAACCTCAACTCCATTATCGATATCCGTACCAGTCGCTCAGAAAAACCCATGTCATGACAATGCAATGCCCGAAAAGTAAACCCAGACTCGCCCGTCTGGCCCATCCAGCCAACGCTCAAGGAATAGTACCATACGTCTGATGGTGATGATGACCTCCACGCTGAATCCTCTCCGAATAAACACCCGGAGCACGTCGCGGAGCCGTTACCTCTCCCGCATTGCGATTACCGTAGTAAACGTATTCGAGATAGAAAGCGTGGATGTGACCGGGCAGGTATCTAAATCAGTCAGCCCAAGCACCATCCTCCCAAATAACCCAAAATGAATATGAAGACCAACCCGAGAATCGTCAAAAGGATATTGATAAGCAGATCAACACTGCAGCCCGAAATCAAGAACACACCGAGAGGAGGTACTATATTCACGACCGACCAGATTAGCCTCATCCATCTTCACATTCACCCACCCACTTTATATACTATATCCTGTGTTTGGTTTGGTTGCAGTGGATAACATAATTTCCTGTTCCTGTTCCTGTTCCGGGGAGGTGGGGATCCACATACTGAACAAAGTGATGAGAATCAAACAAAGCATGGAACATGTTCCGGCCATGTCGAAGAACACTTATACTTCAATATTCTTGTTGATGTTGATGTTAGAGTTGTTGGGTTAGGTGCGTGAAGCCGATTTCACACGTTTGCTGGTATCCAAATACGTGCCGAGGAAGCTAAGACACAGGATCACAAACAGCAGAATGAAGATATAAATGGGGACGTTGTCATCCTTGGCGGAATTGAGACGCTTCATGTTGGGTTTCGGGTTTGCGCTCACAAGGTTTGGATCGACGTCACCGGGGCGCGGGAAGTGGTAGTAGCAATCAGCCTTAAGAGGCGGCGCCACGGACAACAGTACTCGGACGGAGGCCCTCAGCTGGATGGATGGGAAATGAACGGCGTGGTGTTGTTTGGGGGGCTTTTTTGGCCGGGATGCATTCCATATGACGTCATCCCGCAGACGGGGCGCCAATGGGAGGCGCTTGCCTGTTTGGGCTTACGGCGGAGCCATGGAAACCTGGGGTAGGCTAAGTGGGGATGGAACGATGGATGCGATTATGGCAGGTGGCATTGACTACCGATGGTAAATAGCTAAATATTAGCTAAAGAGCAAGCAAGCTCAGTACTATCTTTACTAGTCTTCTTTCATTCTTCATTATGTACGGCATAGCGTTCTTTTCTGGCATCTCACAACGTTGGAAATCATTTAGACGGCATCAATCGACGCTCGCGTCGTCACCTGTTCGTTCTTGTTTCCCAGTTTCGAAATCTGAAGGAACGCGTCCACACCGTAACCTTCCAGGCTGTGGAGCTCCAGGCTACCTGCCCAGTATTCGGCATACACTCGACTCATCGGAAGTCCAATCCCCAGCCGCAGATTAGGAGGTCGCGAGGTCAGCGAATCCAGCGAGCTCTCGCGGAATGTTTCCTTGTCGGCATCCTTCCTTTCGGTCGACACGCTCAGCTCCTGCATCGTGGCTGCCATGGCGGGAACCTGCCCCAGATTATGCAGATGCGATTTGCTGTGAGGACCCTTGTTGAAGGACCACAGGTACGGTAGAACCTCGCGCGGGATCCCTCCTCCCTGGTCGGACACACGCAAGATCACATGCTGTGGCGCCTCGCAGATAAGCACTTCGATCGGGGGTGGTCTCTCTGAAGAGTCCTTGTACCGCTCGCTCACGGCTTGGATCGAGTTACGCAATAGCTCGCCGATGATGTATTCCAGGTGACTCAGCATATAAGGGAAGGTGGCCTCGAGGTGCCCCTGCACCGAGATCTCCGGAATCTTATCCGACCCAGAGCTCTGCCGCATCATGTCCTGCGTTAGCTTTCCACATCGCTCAGCAACCTCTTTTGCGTTGCATTTGAGGAAAACTTCTCCAACAAAATCGGCGTTCAGGTCGGTGCGATCTTGCGAGCCGGGAAAGTGCCATGGCGAGTTGAAAGTTTCCGTCAAAGCAAGATGTTGCTCGGCGATAACACGACGAGAGATCCTCTGTTGCATTCAATTAATCAGACATGAGATGTCTAGCTTGCCTCGGGATTCATACCGCTCGAAGAAGAGTATTCATGAAGTTGTCTAGCACATCTGGTGCGACAAGCTCACGGCACTCCAAGACACCCGTTGCAAGTTTGGGGATCACGACAAGGTGCTCTTGAAGCGTCTTGCGTAAAACATCGCAAAACTTGTCATTGTCATCTAACGTCTTTATCTCCTGGATGGTCCGAAACCGCTCGAAGGCCTTGTAATAAAGTTCGTATACTTGGGACAGGTGGGGGTTGGCGACTACCACGTACGGCAGCCGTTGGATATCTCGGAGGCGATGTGCGATTCTAAGTGGGAAATTCACGGTTAGTAAAAGCCGAGAATGCCTAGATGACTATACTAACCTGGTAGGAAGCTCAGTTCGTACGTAGTTGGCTGAGCTGATGAGTCGCGATTCCGTCAGTGTTCGTCCAAAGAAAGTCAGCTGTCGTAAACTGATCGGACGGATGTCACGCTCAACCCATCTGCGGCCCATTAGCATTGCCGCCCGGCAGGTTTGGGGAGATGACGGCGTACTCATCTAAAGCCGACACCGGCCTCCACGGCGGCGGATTGTGGGTTTGCTGACTGAAGTAGAATCGTGACTTTGGGGCGCAGATTTGACGAAGAGCACGCCAGCGACGAGCTGGATGACTCCACGCCATCCTCTCTGCGAGGGACTGACTCAAATGGCAATGTCTCAATCGCGGAAGTGACACGGAGATGGCCGTATTACGCCAATGAAGAGTGGGCGCGCATCAAAAGAACCACACGAGATCAGAATTGGATGAGATGGTCCCTACATGGCTCTCCCGGGAGGATTGTCAATTCGGCCCACCACCGTTGAATTCACAGTGGCATGACATGGTTCCTGATGGCAGATGCGGCCAGTTCCAAGCGCCCGGGCGGTGAGAGCTTCAAGGTGAAGCTGGCTGGCATGTGACGTGCCTTTGTTACGGCAATATGGAACTTAAAAGGGCCGCTTGGCTCACATGTGGAGGGAACTCGATGAACAAAGCTGAATGCAGTCCCCAGGATTCCCTTCTGTCTGGTCTGTCTCTGGTGGTGTGGAGTGTCAGACCCGTGCAAAGTGCTGCCTAGAAAAGAAGACTTCTCCCCTCCCTCAATCATACGCTAAACACAATGACTTGGGGAGGAAGTAAAAACCACAAGATGATAAGCATCTACAAAAAGAGCAAGGACTATGAAGGGAACCTATGTGATGTATTGGGCATCTGCACTATATATACGGAATATGCCGGATAAAAATTATGATCGTTATCAGTATCAGCATCTGACCAGGTCTCGGGTGGAGCGCGTGAAAAATGCACAGGTGATATCACCGTTGGGTAGGTGGCTATCTACCTATCTATCAGTAAGAACAGCCAGACAAGGCAACGAGTGTCTGGCCGGCAGAATTTAAGGCTGCAGATGCGAAACAGGTAACTGCGACGGCATTCGCACGATCAGAAGCACCGCCCTGAATCTTTCCAGTGTTTCCACGGGGACCTGACCAGGTGCATCCACCACCACCAGAGGGGATCGTATGTTTAGACAGAACTTCATGAAGGGATCAATTCCCAGTTGTAGCTAGCTAGATCCACTCTCAGGCGATAAGCCATCAAACCACCCCTTCGAAAGCAGGGAGCAGCAGCAGCAGCAGCAGCAGGTAGCAGGTAGCAGGGTAGGAGCCTGGAGGTGGCCGTCGGAACCTCTGCTCCAGTCTTAATAATAAGGGCTGCGAGTGTCCCGCATGCCCGTCCGTTTGGACTGATTGGATTATTGGGTGATGGCAACTCCGCCACTAGCTTCATCCAAACTCCTGCGGACTGGAATCGCTACAGCCCAGAACCTCTCTCTCAATTCTCATTCTCGCCTTTCGAGGTCCTGACCTCTCCACCTTCCCTTCATTCCGCCTCATCCCACCCCCTCGCCTCGGGATTAATCCTGTTCCGCTAATACCCCGTCTTCCTGCCGCGTTCCGTCCGTGAGAAGAGTCTGTCGTTCATCGCCAGTGCGGGTACGCACTTTTTTCCCTACATGGACAACGTGAGTGCTGCCTCTCATCGCCGTTCTTCTAGCCACCTTCGCATCGACCTCCGGGGATGCCTGTATCTCACAACGCCCGGTCGCTAACTCCGTGCCTCGGATACGTTAGGTCCCAGACAGTGAGATGCTCGTCGACGAATATGAGCAGTACCACAATGACAGAACCGACGAAGTCGTCGTCTCTCGGTCTGGTTCGGAGGACCTGGAGCCAGAGCCTCTTGCCGATGACCGTAAGGCTCCCATTTCTCCTTCCATCGTCTCTTCATCGTCTCATGCGCGTGGCCCTGGTCGTCATTTGGTTTCACGAATCCCCCGCGGTGGGGTGGCCGCTCCAATCCGCAGCTATGAGCGCTCTCTCCGTCAAGCTTGAGAACATGTCTGATTCAGATCTCCCCTACAGATGCAGCAATGATGGCCCGGATCCTCCCGAAGGACCCCGATCTGGAAACCGAAGATGAGACCTATCACACATGGCATATCCAGGATTGGCGGAAACTTAAGAAGAAGGAGCACGGCCCGGTCTTCCAGTGCGCCGGCTTTCCTTGGTGGGTACACAGTTCTATTTCTATTGTTTTGGCCCGACCTGGCGGCTCTGACAGTCATCGATAGGCGGGTCCTGTTCTTCCCATACGGAAATCATGTCGAGCACGCATCGTTCTATCTGGAGCATGCCTGGGAAAACGAGCCCCCGGCGAACTGGTATGCTTGCGTTCAGTTTGCTCTGGTCCTGTGGAACGTGAATGACCCGTCGATGTACATCTCCCATGGTGCGTATAGCCGGATCGCAAGCATTTGCTATTCCTTCTAATCGGAATGTAGTCGCCACACATCGGTTCAATTCGGATGAGGGAGACTGGGGCTTTACTCGATTCTGTGAGCTACGCCGGCTCTTTAGCATGCCGTGGGAGGGCCGTGGGGTTCCTCTGGTGCAAAACGAAGAAGCCCGTGTCACAGCCTATGTCCGCGTGGTCAAGGACCCGACCGGTGTTTTATGGCACAGCTTTCAGAAGTATGTATCGACCCATGTTCCCTCGAGCACTGCTGACTGCGTCTAGCTATGATTCGAAGAAGGAAACCGGCATGGTCGGGTTGAAGAACCAGGGTGCGACCTGTTACCTCAATTCGCTTCTGCAATCTCTGTACTTTACCAATTCCTTCCGAAAGGTACGTGGCCGCTGCTACCAATTGCAGTAAGAATGTACTAATAGACTCGAAGGCCGTCTATGAAATTCCGACGGAGGCAGAAGCCTCAAGAGACAACAGCGCCTGGACGCTCCAGAGACTGTTCTACAACCTCCAAACAAACGAGAACTCTGTGTCGACCACTGAGCTCACAGCGTCCTTTGGCTGGGAGTCTAGACAAATATTTGAGCAACAGGATGTTCAGGAACTCTCGCGGAAACTCATGGAGAGGATGGAGGAGAAGATGAAAGGCACGCCGGCGGAAAAAGCTCTTCCGGAACTCTTCGTCGGAAAAACGAAAACCTACATCTCCTGCATCAATGTCGACTACGAATCATCGCGCGTGGAAGACTTTTGGGATATCCAACTTAATGTCCGAGGCAACAAGACCCTCGATGACAGTTTCAAAGACTACATTCAGGTGGAGACACTCGAGGGCGAGAACAAGTACGATGCCGGTCAGCCATACGGCCTCCAAGACGCAAAGAAAGGTGTCATCTTCGAGAGCTTTCCTCCTGTCCTGCACCTTCACTTGAAGCGATTCGAGTATGACATCCATCGCGACGCCATGATGAAGATCAACGACCGTCACGCTTTCCCCATGGAGTTCGATGCCACTCCGTACCTTTCCAACGATGCCGATAAGTCGGAGCCCTGGATCTACCAGTTGCATGGTGTCCTGGTGCACAGTGGCGACCTCAATGCTGGCCATTATTATGCCTTTTTGAAGCCTACTAAAGACGGGTTCTGGTACCGGTTCGACGACGACCGGGTGACCCGGGCTACTGACAAGGAGGTTCTCGAGGAGAACTACGGTGGCGAATATGAACTGGCCAACGGAGCGGCCGGTGTCAGACAGCCTTACACCCGCGGGTTATCGACAAAACGTTCAATGAACGCTTACATGTTGGTGTATATTCGGAAGACCAGATTAGATGATGTACTCTTGCCTATCACGAAAGACGAAGTCCCCTCTCACATCGGTATGTTGGATGGCCTTGTTGTCCGCATAGCTCTATGCTAACCATGACACAGAGCAACGGCTTGTGGAGGAGCGAGTTGAGTTGGCACGCCGGAAGAAAGAACGTGAGGAGGCCCACTTGTATATCAATGTTGGCGTTCTGAGCGAAGAGTCTTTCAGGTCTCACCACGGGTTTGATCTCACGAGTACTGAGCTCCCGGCAAGTGACCCTGCGGTGCCCAAGCAGTACAGAATCCTTCGAGCCCAGACAGTCCGAGAATTCGCACACCAACTTGCGGAAGAGGAGGGGGTTGATCACGAG
Organism: Aspergillus sclerotioniger CBS 115572; assembly: GCF_003184525.1. Lineage (NCBI taxonomy): Eukaryota > Fungi > Ascomycota > Eurotiomycetes > Eurotiales > Aspergillaceae > Aspergillus > Aspergillus sclerotioniger. The sequence goes on along the minus strand of NW_020291005.1, from coordinate 381,128 downwards.
CGGGTCCGTTTCTGGGTCATGGTGAACCGGCAGAACAAGACGACTCGTCCCGACCAAGTCATCAAAGATCAGGACATGACAGTTGAAGAGGCCTATAACCGATATGGCACCAAAGGAAATCCGTTCAAGGTTTGGATGGAGGTTGGACAGCCTTCCGCAGATGGAACCGTCTCCTGGCCTGACAGCAACTCGGTACTGGTCTTCCTGAAGCATTTCGACGCGCCTTCACAAATCATTTCGGGTGTCGGTGCCGTCTACGTGCGCAAAACCCAGAAGGTTGCTGACCTTGCCCCTGCAATCCTTGAGAAGATGGGCTGGCCTGCGGGCACCGAGTTTATGCTGTACGAAGAGATCAAACATAACATGATCGACGTCATGAAACCCAAACAGACATTCCAGCAGTCTGAGATACAGGATGGAGACATCATCACTTTCCAAAGAACGATCAAGGACTCGGAACTGCCGGCCAGTGCACTGTACACGGACGCAAGACAGTATTACGATTATCTTCTGAACCGGATCAATGTCACTTTTGCTCCCATCAAGGCTGATGAAGGCGACGAGTTTACTCTAACCCTGAGCCGCAAGATGACCTACGACCAATTCTCAAAGAAGGTCGGCGAGCATCTGAACGTGGAGTCGACACACTTGCGCTTTGCCCCGGTTCTCGCGAGCACTGGCAAGCCGAAATCATTCATTAAACGGAATCCCAACCAAGCCAATCAGACCTTGTATCATATCACTGGTGGGCAACCAAGTGCTTACGCGTACAGCATGCATCGCCAGGATGCCCTGTATTATGAGGTGTTGGAAACGAGCTTGAGTGACTTCGAGTCCAAGAGTTGCCTGAAGGTCACATGGCTCCCCGAAGGCATCACCAAAGAGGTATGTTTGAAAAGATATTCGTTGCTTAAAAGGTATCGGAGCTGATCAGTATTTAGCAAGTGGTGGAGGTGTTGGTTCCTCGCGACGGAACCATCGCAGATCTCATTGCCGGACTGCAGAAAAAAGCGAGCCTAGACGACGAGACCGTCCGCGAAATACGTGTCTACGAGTCCCACGGCGGAAAGATCTACAGGGATTTCCAAGAAGGATCGAAGATTACTGGCATTAACGAATTCGTGTCACTATACGCCGAAAGAGTTCCCGAAGATGAGGTTAACATGCAGGGCGGCGAACGGACGATAAATGCCTTCAATTTCGATCGTGAGGTCAACCGGCCGCACGGTGTACCCTTCAAGTTCGTCATGAAGCCGGTAGGTTATCGCTCCAATTTTAACTCAAGTTTACATCATGCTCACAGCTCCCAGGGTGAAATCTTCAAGCAGACCAAGGAGCGACTGTCCAAGCGCACGGGCATCAAGGGCAAGCAGTTTGAAAAGATCAAGTTTGCTGTTGTGTCGCGCAACATGTACTCCAACCCGCGTTACGTGGAAGACGGTGAGTCGGCTCTTTGGTACAAAGCGAATGAATTCTTTGGCTGACAGGCACAGATGACATCCTCTCCGACATCATCGGTGATTCGGACGACCTGCTTGGTCTCGAGCATGTAAATAAGAACCGCAACTTTTGGAGCCGGAGTGAATCGTTCTTCATCCGATAGATGGGGCTGGTTTGATGGTTACGTTTGTGCATGTCTCATTCTGCTGGACAGTCCACCTTACGAATGGTAGGCAATGCATACTATTATGGACATACGGAGGACGCATGCTGCCCAGATGATTCGACTTACGATGAAAGGCGAAAAAAAAAACAATATGTTATACATGATGAATAAGGTGTTTCGCTGCGTGGTGGTCCTGTCCGTTAGCTTAGAAGGGCAGGCCTCATGGGCTCGTTATGATGTGTTTTTACCAACTGGAATTGATGTATGACCTACATGACTTGGTTGGGTCCAAGGTTTATGAATGCACAGTATTTCTGAGGCGAGCGGGCCGTGAAGAGAGTAGATGATCATTTGATGTAGGGGAGGTCGTGATTGGGTTGTCCGCGGGCGGGATGCAAACACAACAAACGGAGCGGGCCAAAGTCACAGCTGGCCAGAACTTCCACTCTTCAGTCGCGTGTCTTGAATTCGTCACCCCTGAGCCTAGCCCAACCTGAGCTCGCTGCTCTTCGTCCCTGCTCATAATGCGCTTCGCAGCTCTGGTTATAGGTCTTTTGGCCACCTTTGTGTCGTCCGTGGCCGCCACGGCCCTGACCTACCGACTCGAGGCCAACGAGAAAGCTTGTTTCTATAGCTATGTCGACCAGAGAAACGTCAAGGTTGCTTTCTACTTTGCTGTGAGTGTCCCTATGGCAGGACTCCGCTATCTCTTCTCAATTTAATGAATGGCAATAACCGGGGTTGAAATCTGAGACTACAGGTCCAATCGGGCGGTTCCTTCGATATCGATTACTCCGTTGTCGGTCCCGGCGAAAAGGTGGTTCTAGACGGCACCAAGGAGAGACAAGGCGACTTTGTGTTCACTGCCCAGAGCATTGGAGAATACCGGTTCTGCTTCAACAATGACATGTCGACCTTTGCTGAGAAGATCGTGGATTTCGAGATCGCGGTACGTTTGGTCACCGATGGGCATTACGGGTCCACCTTTTGGTGCATTACACGGAACCAATCTAATTTGCTGTGCCCCCTGCAGGTGGAAAACGAAGAACGCGCGCAACTGCCTTCCCGCCAGGGTGCCAGCCCCGAGCAGGCGTCTGCGTTGGAGGAGTCGATCTTCAAGTTGTCCGCTCAGCTTTCGACCATCACCCGCAACCAGAAGTACTTCCGCACTCGGGAGAACCGTAACTTCAGCACTGTCCGTAGCACGGAGCGTCGGATCTTCAACTTCAGCGTGATCGAGGGTTTGATGATGGTGTCGATGGCCGCTCTGCAGGTCTTCATTGTCCGGTTCTTCTTCCAGGGCGCACGGAAAGGTAAGTGTTGGACCCTAGGTTTATTGGCTCTAACTACGTTTTCTTGATTACCAGGGAATGGATGCTGATCAATTGATGCAGGTTACGTGTGATGAGCGAGCATGAAAATTTCTTCTGTCCTTTATTGTGGCGTCTGTTTGTATCTACCCGCTGTTGTAGGGATCTAGAGTTTTCTCCTGATAATGGAGCTGGTCAATTGGAACACTTTGGTACTGTGTGAATTTTCTTCAAGAGTTAGGAGGTGGATAGCTGGGTTCGGAGCATGACGTTCGTTGCTTCTGCGACCTGGCGAGATGTCGTCTTCTGTCCAAGATCTGGGCAGATTCGGGGCGTCGAAAGGGGTATCAGCCCAAGGTACGTATACGAGCTGATTCTGCCAAGATAGATTCTGAGCATATGACATTGTAAGGGTGGAGTAACAGGCCAACCCCTAGCATAGTTTCCTGACAACTTGTCTCAGCGGCTATCGACGAGCAACACGGTCTTCAAGCAATCCGTGGGTGGTCTGTTTGGGGCCAACGTTCGGTCGATCCTGTCGCCCCGGGGATGAAACTACGTGGCGTCACAGGCGGTTGAGATCCTGATGTGTGCGAGAATCTCTGGTGACCGTATCGTCATGGCCCGACTAGTGCAGGACTCTGGACTTCTTAGGTTGTGCGGACAGCATCATAGGTTCCACGATCCCTGGCGGTATGACGTGAAGAAGCGTCCCATTACTGGCAAGGCGTGCATGCTTCGACATCAGACCAGCGTGGTGTGCAATATCGAGTGTTCGATTCGGCTCCATAGACTTCCGGTTGCTCAAAAATTCGGACTCCTCAAGGAAGGCAACGTGATATCATACGAACGCTCAGGGGCGGTTGCTCTCACCCAGTCGCTGTGGTTCATTCGCACGGTCTATTGTTTCCAATACATTGGGCCAGTTACGCCTGCGCTTTCCTTTCAGCGGCGTGGGGACGTAGGTCTCCTCGGACCCGAGACAGGGAGATAACATCCACGCCGTGAGGGAAGGGTGCAATTCGCTCGCCTGGGAGGTATCCTCGATTATTGGCTTCAAGGAACTTTTTTCCGCGATGGGTCCGCGGGAACGGTTGTCATTCTGCGCGATAATCCGCAACTCGACCATCGATCCAGACCCAGGAAACCCGTCCACAGTATACTGATGATGAGTCTCACTTTTGGTCTGGGGTCTGCTGATTGCCTATTTACACTTTTTTTCCGTACTGGGGAGGATCAGCCCAACTCAACCGACGAGGTCGTCGCCTGGATTGGTCCATGTTGGTGGTCTATTGCCCGAGGCTGCCGCCAAATTGCTCCGAGAAGGTTCATTACGCTAGGGGCTACGTTCAGGGCTGGCAGCATCTTACGCGAATGTTCGGGTCGGCCTTGATCCACCGGCAGACAACCTTCTGCAGCGGTAGCACCTCCGGGGTGGGTCACCATTGGACACAAGCTCTTAGCCGAAGAAGGCCATTGAGGAAGAGGTTGGTGTCCCTGTCCTTGCCGTCTTGCCGCCTTGCCGCAGTGCAGCGATGGTTGGCAATGATGATGGTGCATGGGTTCCGTTCCGGGACTCTTCAGGGATCCTGCAATGTGCCTTGCCGTCCATGGTCGAGGAAGTGGATGGGCTGCGACGGATCTGGGTGTGGCTACTGGCTATACGGACTAGTAACTCTATAGGTGATGATGACCGCTACTACAAAGTATCTTTTGGGGGGAAGTGGAGTGCCTGGAGGGATGGGTCCAGATATCGGTACCCGGAACGGAGTACCTACAGTGTGTTTGAGTGTTGTGTAGGGCCGTGGTTGGGGAGAGGTGATTGGGCCAGGCCAAGAGCAGGCAGTGTGCCAGTGAGGGCACTGATCTGTATCTACCATACTACTAGTAGGTAGTACACAGTACTAGGCTCCGGGGGCACATGGATTATGGATATCTGGCCTCTGAATGTCGCGCAATGACTCGGTGGCTGCCTTACACCTGACGTCACTTGCCCGCCCCAGGCACCGCGCCTTCCCTTTGCAGCCATGGACCCAACTGGACCCTCCAGCGGCCGGCAGCCAATCATCGGCGGGCGAAATCGGGGATGAATTCATCGTCTCCAACGATCCGGCATCACCTCGGCCTGATCGAGTAACCCTCCGCCCACTCTGGGTCTTTTCCATCCATTCGGGACGGTGTTCTTTCTGCCACCCCCTATCTATCTACACAGTAGCTATCTACCTTCCCCCCGGTCCAAGGTTATGGTTAATTAACTCGAGGACGATGGGTCCTCCACAGTCCACACGGCAAGAGAGTCAACCGCCAACCGAGAAGACATGCTCTTTACTATTAGTCTCTTACCTCGTCTTGCAGTTGCTGCAGCGGAGATGATCACTACACCCCGACAAGGCTAGTATTTTCGACGCTAAGCCACCTCTTGCATAGTCCTGGTCCAACTAGTGCCATTCCAGTTTTAGGTTCATCCATGACACATCGCGTCCCATAGTCACACAGACACTACTCTCTCTCACTCTCTCCCTGCTACTAATCCTTCCCCCCCACCAAACACACTTGTCCATTCTTGCCCGCTGTCAGCCTTTGAACCCACTCTGCTCTCTTTTTTTCATGTCGCCTGCCGACGCATCCAGGCCTCCACCAGCATGGATGTCGATCTGCAGGCACGGAGCGCCTCAGTAAACAGGCCGTCGATCTTCGACGCCATGAGATTTTTACTGTGCCAGTCGCATTCCATGTGTGACCTCATGTCGCTCCTATGAAGAGTGGACCGTGGACCGTGGACCATCGACCATCTGGGGGAACGCCGGCCCAGGAGCCAGTGGAGTACGGTTATTTCCGATTATCCTTTTGATGGATGTCTGTCCGGACCCAGTCGCCGCCGCCGCCGTCGCCGCAGCGATGGGGTGAGGAGAAACGCTGGTGCAGGAGCTTCGACCCTTTGCATGGAGGATGCCACTTGGAGGAGCCTGCGACGGCAGATGATGTCATGCCCGTCCTATGAGGGTCCCCGAGGCACAGCAACGCTGTGGGCTGTCTGCTCACGGGCCATGGACAGGTCGAGCCTGTTGCTGTCGTCGACTGGTTGCTCCAGCGCTTCTGTCATGGTCCGTTCGGTGATCTCATGTCGGGTTCGTCAGAGCATTTATCTCGCGCGTAGCCCCATCTCTTATGTTCGCCGTCTTAAGCATTATTCCCAGGTTATTGTTGCTGCCCAAACCGCTGCGTACCAAGTCTTTGCACCTGAAACCTCGTCGTACTAGTCCTACTTAGGGGATTCCACCTCTGCTCCCGTGGTTGTTCCCCTTCCCTGAAACGCTGCCCTTGTGTGCTTGCTCTCGAACCATCACCTTTTGGATCTTCCAACCGGTAAGCGTGCCACATATTCTGCTTTGTTGAATAACCTTCCTCCGATGTACTGGCGTCCGTGCTCGGGTCACGGGGTTTCAGGCCGACTCGACGCAATCCTCGTATACCGCAATGGACTCGACTAACTCCTTGTAGACTCTCAAGATGGCCACTGCTATGCAGGACGACCAGTTCCACTCGATGCCCCCTACCAGCGGCGAGGGCTGTCGCCCTCCCGGGGACCCCTATGCCCGGGCTGCTGATCCTCACTCGTCCGTGGAGGACTACAGCCGGGTCATGCTGGAATACACTCAACGCCGGATGGCGGATTTCGCCGACCTGGACGACGACAAGGGGTCCTTTAGCCGCAGTAGTCGCAGTAGCCAGACCAGCGGCGGCAGTGGAACCTCTACCAGCGGTCTGCTTGCCCGTCAGGCAGCCGGCGCGAGCAGTGCGGCCCATGACAGCCCCGACGCCGCCGGGTACAAGTCGGGCGTGAACTAGGTCAACTTGTCCTTCTGAGGGACATAACCCGGTGGGATCGGGGCCGCTCTTGCGGTCTCTCCATCGGCCTTGGGGGAGGAGTTCACGAATTACGTTTTACGGTGGAGTCTGAACAATTTGCGGAGACTCGTGTCATGGACAAGCTTTACGAGCTCCGGGCGTTTTGATTGACTAGCGAGTGCGCTCTGATTTCGAAGCGATGGTGAAGCGATACATATAGAATGGGCGACGTCCGAGCTGAGGCTCCGTGAGACCCTGCTGCATGTGATTTTTGAATTCAACACTTGATTGACATTCGAATTGGATCGATCAGGGGACCTACGTCTGTCAGATTCTGACCGGCTGATGTGTTCGCTGAGGGTATCCGATGGCAATGTCTGTTTGTTCCGACCCTCGTCACTCGTTTGTGGCTGTTCGTACGGAGTAGTGCAGTTCGAGCAACGCATGAATCTATGCGGCCCTTGGCATGGCAGTAATTTCGTTCGTGTATTATTAGTATGGCTGGTCCTGTATGTTATGTTGTAATCAGGTTATCCCTTGCATTGTCTTGACCAATATTCATTTCCTCTGCAGGGTTTAGAGACATGTCGTAGACTTGCAGGTCGTTGCAGTGCAGGTTGCAGTGCAGGTTGCAGCTGCGAGATTGCAGTGCTGCTGGTGATACTGGTGCAAAGTATGCCCTTAGCTACTATCTACCTACTACCTACTCCGTATACGGAGGATTCTATACCCTTGACAGCTACCCAGTATTGTGCTAAAAGAAGAATCACATTCCACGATTCACCTCCCATTCCAAGCAAAGTTAGATTACCACATCCATCCCTAGATGGGAACCAGCTAGCCAGCTAGCCAACCCCCACCAGGCAACGTGAAGAATCTGATGAGACGAGAGGGATGGATGGATACCTCCTGTTCTGTCCTCATCCTCCATCCAATCCATCCCAACTCCCTATCCTCTCATCACCTTCTATACAACCATCACCACCTATCCCCAACACACACACCACCACACACACCACCTACGCCCCAATCTACAAACCACCACGCACCCAACATCCAAAAGACCAAACAAAGAAAAACATGCACTACTCAATCACTCTCCTCACCCTAACCCTCACAACCCTAACCCCAATCGCAACCTCCATCCCCCTCGACACCACATCCCAATCAACCATACCCTCCAGTACATCCTCAATCACCTCCCCCGAAGCCCTCGAATCCGCAATCAGCAAAATCATCGTCCAAGAAACCATCTCCGACTATAACAATTCCACATGTCCGCCCTCTCACCGATCCAAACAATGCTGTGAATCCATTGATAATATAGCCGATGAAGTCACGGATGGCATTGGGCAGATCTTGCCGTGGGTTGGGGGTGTCGATGTTTCGAGTGTTTTGGGGTTGGATTGTATGTCCCCCCCTCTTTTTCCTTCTTTATGGAGGATTATGGTGGTTGGATATTACGTTAATACCCGGAATGTGCCGTACTGATTGATGCTAATGGTGATGGTGATAATGACAGGTTATGCAATGGCCGACTCAACCCCCAACGATAAATGTCCTCATCAGGTTATGTGCTGTGATGGGAAACCTAACGTATGCCCCCTCCCCCCCCCCACCAAGTATCCCCGTCCTTCCACCCCCCCTACCTATCACTCACATTCAATTAATTAAACATCCTCTCCTAACAATGAGATAAAAAACAGGACGAAGACCAACCAACCACTCAATCCGGGGCCGCCGTTACCTCGTCCTGTGAATCATGGGACGTTGCTATGAAGAATAAACAAGATGCAATTGATCAGAGTATGGAGAGGGAACAGGCTATGATGGATGCGGTGAGTAGTTTTTCTGCTGCTGCGGTGCCGAGTTCTACTCCTGCTTCTGCTTCTGCTGCTGGGGCTGGGGTTGGGGTTGGGGCTGCTCCGGCGGCGGCGGCGTCGAGTAGTGGGGTTTTGGGGAGGAGGATGAATTAATCTGTTTGTGTTTAAAGGGGGTGTGGTGGATGGAAGGAATGGTGGGGGTGTTTTACTAGGTAGAGTTGGGTTGGTTGGTTTGGGTTGAAAGGGAAGAGGTTTGGTTGTCATGTATTTATTTGCATTAGTTCTTGAATTGTATTTGGATATCGTTAAAATACAAGCCAGTCTGTAGATTCTCAGGCTCAGGCTCCGTGAAAGAAACTCTACCGCCATCCACCACGTCCATTCCCATACCCCCATCCTCTTCCCCCCGAATGCGGTGGCGGAAAGTGATACGATCCCGGTGGCATCTGCTGCGCATATTGTCCGCCTTGTCCATATGGAGGTGGGAAGTGCGGCGCATGATGCGCTGCCGGGGGTGGTCCGTAGTTCTGCATCGGGGGAGGCGGCGGGGGCCATGGTCCCTGGTGGTTTGGTGGCGGGGGCGGAGGAGTCGGCACTGTTGCCCCCGGGGCAAGAGGGTAATGCGGAGCACCGGCACCAGGACCAGCTGGAGGGAATGCCATCGGTGGTGGGGGTGGTGGATGGTATCCTACCGGAGGCGGAGGCGGCACGGCATTACCGTATGGGGGCTGTTGATGTTGATGTTGATGGTGGACAGGAGGAGGATGATACTCGGGGGGAGGAATAGGCGGAGGAATGGTTCGTGGTGCTGGCGGACGGGGAGAATATGACTTGGATCGCTCGCGCGATGCGCTGCGTGGTCGCGATGGGGACCGCGTCCGGGAGTCACGCCGAGCCGACCTCCGCGGGGACCGACTTCGTGATCGGGAACTCCAGTCACTCTCACTGTCGCTGTATCGTCGGCGCTTGGGAGAGCCATGGCTGCGACTGCGACTCCGGCTGCGACTCGAGTCTCCCTTTGCCCGTCTCTTCTTCATCTGCTGGCAAAACGACCGAGACCATCCGTAGTACGTATCTCCATCGACCACCTCTCCATCCGCATCGCGAATGACCACCTGGCCCAGATCATCCACATCAACCACCTCGTCCTCTTCATGGTCCGGCTCCCCTTCCCCATATATCCGCTCCACATCCTTCATGAACCTCTTCAGCGCCACGACAAGACTCTCATCCGCCGGTCCAGCCAAGAACTGCAGCGGCTTGATCGAATCCGGCCGCAGCGGCACCGTCGAATCCGGGATGATATGGGGGACGAGATTCCCCGCCGGTAGATCATAATATGGCATGGCAGGATCCCCATGCGTCGCCGGCATCACAAACGGCACCTCCCTGCCCGAGGAAAGGTGTTTCACGCCGCCCGCCGAAAACTCCACATTGCTCTCCTCCACACTCAGCGACGTTTTGACCGGCCCAGACACCGCCGAGTTCTTCACCACCTCCCGCAACTTATTCACATAATCACTGCCGTAGTATCCATGTTCCTCCCAGATATCCAGTAGCTCGTCCAACCGACGATGGTGTTTCGGGTTCTTTTCGCGATCGTACGATGCCGCATAGCCCAACAGCTCCACGACATGCGGCTGCAGCGATCCGCTCAGGGTGCTAAATGCGGTGCTCGTATCCAGGTGGTATTTCGTGTGGTGCAGCACATCATTCAACAGATACAGAATGTGGAGGCGTTTCCGCTTGCCCGATGTCCTGCCGCCCGCGGGGGATGCTTCGAAGGATCCCGACAATGCAGCTAGGTATTTGGCCAACCCGCCCACGCGGTTAGACGACGAGACAACGTATTCCAGGAGCCATGATTTGCAGGTCTAGCGGCGCCAAATTTAGTATTTCAGGGGGTGCGAGTGGCAGGACGCATCGGTTCAAACCTGGATGTTTGCCGGGGAGCAATGTGACAGCGCCCGGTCTAGGGAGGTGTGGAACGCGGTGATCTCGTCGCGCGGAACTGACGTCGGATCGGGACGCAGTAGGCCTGCGGAAAAGGAGGCCTTGGCAATGGCGAGTTGATGGGATGCCATTGCTGATGGGTTCGGGTGGTGGTTGACAATCATGTATGGAGGCATTGAGGCCATCCCGCCCACCGCACGGACGCGCTGCCGATCACCCCACGTGACCTTGGCCGCCCTACTTGCGGTTCCAGTAGGCATTATTGACTCTTATCAGGATGACTCGATTGTGGTAATGAAGTGATATGTCACTGTTATTCTGCTTTGGGACTGCTAGCAATTATATTTATGACTATCGAGTATTGTTCTTAGATTCAGATGTGGAGAGCTAGCATTTATAACGGTAATGCCCCATACCTTACTATATACAACTCCAGCTCATCGCACTTCTCCGACCTCTTTTCGAAAGAACCCGACGATGATGGGCTTGCTTCCGTCCTCTTCCAGTGATAGAAACACCGGGGACTGACTGCACCTCAATGAGCGCTACTGCGTTGGATGGGCCCCTCTCGAGTAATATATCCAAGAAGATGCTGAACCCAAGGATAAATTCATCTGAAGTACATTCAAACTAGCATATTTAACAGCGCCGATTACTATCCCCTAACCTATCTATGTTTATAAGACCATGAGTCATAGGCAATAGGATCATAACGGTGGCATGCTTCAACGTTACATGCAACTAACTAATTTATTTTAAATAGTACAGTTTTCCGTACATATACCGAAGAAGAGAAGTGAACATCATAACATATGTAGCTATTATTAGGGGCCTTCACCAAGCAGTGGCTTAGAATCCACCATGGTGTCTGAAGCCTCGGGCATGGTTGTGCGCACTGTAGTGAGCAGACGAGCTGGCAGCCACGTAGGAACTCGACGCCTTGGTCGTACCACATGAGTTAGGCGTGGTGCTCGCGTGGGTGGAACTTGCGTGAGTGGAGAAGTGCGCAGTCGCAGATGCAGAGGCACTGCTAGGGGAAGACTTGGTCGAAGTAGACTTGGTCTTGGTCGTGGACTTGGTTTCAGTGGACGTCTTCTTGGACTCGGTCGTATTGTCTGACTCCGTAGACTTGCTTTCACTGGTGGAGGTGGTCTTCTCAGACGTGGTAGTCTTGGTCGACGTGATACTATCGAACCCGATACAGGTTGTCGACATCGCCTTGGTGTAGGACTATGAAGAGTCAGAACGCAGGAGAATAGGTGGTTTAGATGCTTCACTTACCGCGAGGGTCACATCCGCAAGCGGGTTCCCTTGGTCGCTTACTTTCGCCACATCCGCACCGAGCTCGATTCCAGCGGACGGTGCCACTTCGATGGCGTAGTGGTAGTTCTTGGACGTGTCCGAGCAAGTACCGGTCGTGGCTGCATGTCATCAGTAGGGCATAGCAGGAAGAGGTCGTCGTTTCACTCACAGGCTTCGGCAGTGAAGTCAGCACTCAGGAAAGGCTTGAGGTAAATTCCGGCTTCGTATCCCCAAGATTCTATGACGAGTCAGCGCTGATAATTATGCCCAGGAGTGTATACCTACTGCCGACCGACAAAGTCAACTCGAGGGACGCTTTGATATAAGCCTCGAGAGTAGCATCAATCTCGGCACTCAGCTGAACACCCGAGGTTGTAATGGTCGGGGTCCAGTCCTTCTTGGTAATCTTCTCGTCGACGATCTGGAACACGGCCTCTGCATCGTCGGAAATCGAGACCTTCATTGGGTAGGAAATGGACGCGTCGCCATTAACAGGGCCAGCAGTTGCTCCGATTCCGAACTCAAGATTCACGTCCAAGGTGAAGACATCTGGAATGTGGATTCCTTCAAGCGTGAGGGCATCAAAGTCGTACTCTTTAGTATACGATTTCGTCAAGTTTCCACTCAGCTCCAGCGCTGGGGTAATGTCCACAGCAAGGTCACTGGGCGTAACGGTGAGCTCTGCGGTGTCAACCTTCCATTTATCCTCGAGAACACTCCCAATCGAACCAAAGATGCCGCTTTTTGCCGTTGTCACTTTGTACTTAAAGGAAAGATCGAGTGATCCACTGGTACCGCATGATTTGCATTCAGCGCTGAGAGTGAGGTCATCATTTGAGAGCAATTTCACGGATTTGTCGGACATGGTTTTTTCAACGCTGATCGAACCCGTCTTGGTCCCACTAATTCTCTTAGAGAGAGCAACCTCCATGTCGCTCGGGGCCTTGCCGATTGTAAGCTCATGATTGTTGAGAACATCATCCCATGTCGCTGAGTTGCCGGTCAGCATTGCTGCGGTGGAGTTATCGTGGAAACTGGCGGATGTAATAACGAAAGGAACACGCTGGGTATTCCAGCTACACTGATTGACACCGGCAACCATGAGAAACGTGCGGTTGCTGGCATCATTCACCCAGCTCCACGAATTCTTCGCATAGGAGTATGCGTCAGAGTCGGCAAATACCAAGTGCATGCTCGAGTTGGTACATTGAATGGTGTGCAGCAGGTCACTGAAAGTCTCCATAGGAAGGACACTCTCGTCCGTGAGCGTCAGATTCCCCAAGGTATATCCGGAACCACTAGAGGCTATTCAATACACGTTAGCTACCTCCATGAACAAGGACTGAAACCCTCCCTTAACATTATACTTACCGCCCCAGTAGAAGGAGTGACTGGTCCGCAGGTCGATGCTAGAATAGTCCATGGACTCGGCTGCACTTCCGGCCACTGCCACCTTGGCCTGTGTTGCACTTGATGTAGAGGGGTTAAAGGCCGCCAACTCCAGCGACAAACCCTGTTGAACGAGAAGGGAAGCCAAAAGGCCGGTGGCCACTTCATACTGGAGAGGATTGATCATCTTGAGTCGGAAACAACCAGGTTTTCGGACGTTTGAGATAAAGAAGGAATTGGGTTGGAGTGAAGTAAAGAGCGACTGTCCTTGCAATTGGACAAAAAAGAGCGACTGTCCCTAGGGACGGAAAGAGTGACAAAATCAGAGGGTAGATTGGTATGATTTGTCCGAGATTCGTCGATGCCATCCAGTCTATTTAAGTCAGATGAATCGTTGGCCCCCAACCAACAATTTCCGCGTGGCTTCAAAACACCAGGTCGGAGACCCCGTCAAGATTCTGACACAACCCATTCAGGACATGATGAGCCATCCGTGGTGAGGTTCCTGGAGTAGCTCCTGAGGTTGCATCCTTCAAAGGGGCGGAGTCGACCCAAGCCTAACCGACGGGAACCTTTCGTACCTTTCGTGTTCTCAAGTGAGATTGGGGGCGATTGGAGGGATGATCTTCCTGCAAAGTCGTAGTGCGATTCTTTGAGCGTGGTGAACGGGAAAGCTTCCCGATCGACAGTGCCCCTGATTTTCTGCTTCGTATTGTACCTTGTAAAGGCCATCCAAAGCGAGCAGACTTATATGCTCAAGCACTGGAGAATTGATCATGCAGGGAATCCAGGCTATCCGCACGATACAGGAGACGGGATATAGCTGCCCCAATCTTAGCCCAGCGCACTGATTCAAAGCTTGTCAGCCAAGCAAGCTGTGTCGATTATGGAGTAACCAACGCGTGTGTGCAGTTTGAATGGGGCACAAGACTTTCGCAAAGGGGCGCTTTCGATTTCGCCCCCACGGCCATTGCCCACATCCCTCGGGAGCCTCTATCCATCTTCCTTCGGTCGTGGGACCAGAATAGCCACGCCACATGTATGTTTACCATAACTGTCGAGCAGTGCATTTTCGATAGTAAATCTGAGAAGATCTGATATGATTTTATCAAAAGATCCGGTTAGATTCGCGATTGTCGACATCGCGGCTGATAACTGGAGGCCGGGCAGATGGACTCAGCCTTGTGCCTGTCGAGTCTTACTGTCTAAGCGGTCTCGGAAGCTTCATGGTTCCACAGTCGAAACCTTAGTAAGTGCATAGAGCAACCTAAGATTCAGGAAGCTATCAGACCGTCAACTTTTGTCCAACATCCCCATTCAGGAATACACAGGAGAGGACAGTTACATGTGAATCAGATGCAGCATTCACGCATGTTTGACAGGGGTTCCACGGATAGGAATGAACCATGCCCTATGGTTGAGGCCAGAAGGTGGGATGGAAGTAGACATCGTCTCGGGGCCAGAGGCCAAGAAGAACGAGTGTTTGAGGCTATGGGGCCAAAACCGGGGTAGATGAGAGACGGGCTGGAGCTGTTCAGACTTCAGCCGCAATACTCATCTAGACTAAAGCCCATGCAGAATAGCTCAGGCCTGATATAGCCTTTGGCGGGCGTCAAGTGTCCACTTGGTAATAATGGTTCCTGGGGCGTAGTGTGTCCCACATATGACAGGCTGGTAGGGTGCACCAGAGAAGTCGAGAAACCAGTTGCTCCGCCACTCGTGCCGATCGATTCTGCCTGATCCAGCCGCCTGCAGCAACGCCCGTTGCCCCTGATTAGACCATCTACAGTGTAGAAAGTGGTCAATCCTGGCTGAAATGTTCGGATTATATGTCCGGGTTGCGTGACATATATTGTATCGCGGGAAGGTATATCTTCTTCATTAGTAAGTACTAGATTGTTTTCGTCTCTATTCAAGGAGTATGGGAGTATATGGAAATGCCATCAGTTCCCTGCAGACATCTTACATCATCACCCTAGAGCGGGGCTGTGAGATGCAACGATTCTATTTTAATTGCGAGGTGATCTGGCGAAGGGGCCGAAGAAGCTGAGGAGGCTTCTAGTGGATAGATCCCCAAAGGGGCGTTGAGGATTTGTGGAGATATGTGTTTGGAAGCTTATATTAACCGAGCAAGATCCTGATACTCTGTAGCTATAAAGTGACCAGTCCATCGCTTACAACCATATCCCCGTATTGTTCCTGTCGTTCCTATCGCTCCTGTCGGCTGTCGGGGTGGAAAAATTCTATGTATGCCTCAGGCCACACACCACGACCATTCCTCCTGATAATGAATGCTGAGTATTCTCCCAGATATGTTATGGCTGATCGTCAAGCGGACAGACAGCATTCCAACCCTGAGATACTGTACCTGAGAGCCAACTGGACTGATGGATGACTTGAGTAATGGCTGAGTCATGATTGGTGGGCATAAGTGACGTCAGCAGTGAATGGCGGCCTTAGGCGCTAGGGGTGGCATGATCGTTGCAGCCGGACTGCTTTCGTGTTTTCCCCTTTAATCTCCTTTTCCATTATCGTGGGCAGTTCTCGATGGTTGATGTGCGTTCTGGGGTACGTACTTGTCCCCAGTATCAGCCAGTCATGCTCCATCAACCAGGGATTCAACCAGCGTTCAACGTCAGTCGGAAATACACACCGCCAGGCCGGAAGGTCGACTCCCGCCATCAGACGTGGGAGTGACCAGACCTTAAATCCCACGGGCCGGGGCCCTGAAGGGACTGGAACGCCCTGCCCAACCGCGCCTGAGCACCAAGTACCGCGATCGCCGCCCGCGTGCCTGGCCGGACCGTCGCTGGCCCCGCAGTCTTCGGCCGCCGGAAATCGCGATCACCTGCCCCTCGATGGCGTGAGCCTGGCAATCGTCGTGGGAGTTGTGAGTCAGTTGCTACAACTGGTTCAGAAATGCCCGACCGACAATGAGCCTGCATATCAGTGGAGGTCTATTTTTTTAGTGCAGTCCATGCATCTAAGGGAGGAATGGTTGAGACTTGTAAGACCAGAACTGCCTGGTATGCTAACCGGCGTCACTGGATGCTGCATGTCCCCGGGATCGTTTTCCCGCGCGCTTTCTTTTATCCCTTAAGGTTCATGTTTCCTAAGCAAGTGTCATCATCAATCAGCATTAGTTAACTAGCATCGTGGGCCGGTGGGCCTCCTGAACCCCCGCAGACAAACCCCCCACAGGGTAACACGGTCCGTTCGGCTGAAGTGTAGGCTGATCCCTCGTTGCCTCGACGCAGCAGTATACCAGGAATATTATAAGTAGCTCCGGATTGCCGCACTGCAGTCGGTGCTACCTGATTATACCCTTTGACTCCGTGTCCCTGCATAAACCTATTTTTGCAACCGACCCGTGAATTGTCTTCTCTTGAAAAGGCGCCACCTCCCTTTCTAGTATCTAGAAACCCAACACCATATCCATCCATCCATCCACCCATCTCTTCACACCGTCACAATGTCTTTTGCCGTTCAGCTCGTCCGCCCAACCATCCGCCACTTTTCTGTTCACCGTCCTCGGCCGGACTCTCGCACCGCCCGCTTCATCACCGGTTCCTGTCTGATCTCTGCGGTGGTGCTGCCGTTCGTACCTCCGGCTCTCGAGAGCTCTCGCGAAAAGAGCAATGGATATCCCAACCATAATAAGTGAGTCCTGACCCACCTTACAACTCACAAACTTGAACATTTGTTGACTGAAATGGTGGTTCAGACCACACCCCCCGCTGTGCTTTCATGCCCGCTAGTCTGTATATCCGATCGGATATACCTGAGCGGGGTCGGTTCCGAACGACAACCCCTGGCGATTAGGAACCGCCTTTTGAAGTTTCCCATTTTTTTGCTTCCTTTTTTTTCGGGGAATTATTCGCAATCGGGATCTGTTATGGCGTACTGGTGTTGAGCGATACATACTCACGCGACATGATCGGGCTTTGCAGAGTGACGATGCACATCATTTTAGGCGGGCGGGAGTTCCCTGGCGTTGCAACTTAGTTTCCGGATCCTTGCTTTTGTCAGTCGGGGTCATCACATGCATACTACCGCGGAGAGTCGCCTGATTGGGGATCTGGACTGGTGCCGGGTTACACCCTCAGGCGTCGTCTCGGATTGGTCGAAGCTCTCAGGAGCGGGAACCATGGGTTTTATTCTATCTTTATTCTCTAGAGCAATAGTACATAATTCCAACAAGAACTTGCTCATAGTTCAGTCCTTGGCGTAGGTGGATCGACATTCACTAGATCGCAGCCATACAAGTAAGAGCTTATCTAACCCCAGTTTTGCAACTACTTCGAAGAGGTCACCCCGCAGACGGAGAATTCAAAGCAGGTGATATCTGGACCTGCAGCTCAGAAACTATGATACACGAATATGTCACAACATGGTCTTGTCATCGCCTGGAATCCTTCCGGCACGTGCACCCTCCATTCCACCTACAAGCGGTTGCCCCGAGGAGGCCGGAAAGGCTGTGT
Organism: Aspergillus sclerotioniger CBS 115572; assembly: GCF_003184525.1. Classification (NCBI taxonomy): domain Eukaryota; kingdom Fungi; phylum Ascomycota; class Eurotiomycetes; order Eurotiales; family Aspergillaceae; genus Aspergillus; species Aspergillus sclerotioniger. The sequence continues at coordinate 363,415 of NW_020291005.1, read as the reverse complement.
GGCCTCGTATTTGCTCTTCTCCAACTCCCGTTCGGTTTCGGTTTCCGGTTCGTGACGAGTCGGCGCAGGGTCGTGGCTGGCTTCTGCGCTCGGAGAGGCCACATCGTCGGATGCGCTATGGAGACGCGCCAGGTTTGCCCGCTTCAGGCTCGGGTCTTCGGACGGATTGGGAGCCGGGTTGGCGAGGGCTGTCTGGCGTCGGTGTTCGGCTTCCATCGCAGCCAGCTGCGCTTTACGCTTCACTTCCGCCTCATATCGGTTGGCACGGTCGGCGTTGATGGACTTTTTAGCAAAGTAGTAGGCTCCGCCGCCAGCTGTTGTTAATCGAGGTCAGTTGGACTCGCAGTACGGGACTTGAACTATCGGAAAGAAGGCTCTTACCGACGCAAAGGGTGCCCCAGCCTATCCTGTTGGTGCGAGGGATTGTGTCAGCAATGTTTCTCTGTGCGTGCAGTGCACGCTCAGCAGGGTGATGGGTGCCGCTCACCAGGTAGATCGGATCTAATGCATGGTGGACGAAGCAATTGTCAGAAACAAGTGAGAGAAAACTGATTAGGGAGGTGCAGCATACCGTGTTCATTGTGACCGAGATTTGTGAATTGAGGTGGAAATTGAAGACGGCGTGCAGTAGCTGCTCGGACTACGTCAACCGGCCGCTTCCTTTAGTGAGGAACCTCCCGCCAATCACAACACAGTGTGGCCGGAACGCCACCCGCTTTGTTGCCTCAGGCGAGTATTTGTCAGTCCCGACTCTCTCATGCATCTCTCTGACCTCCCTTTCTCCCTCTTTCTCGTGTTGGTCGCCTACTCGCCAGCTCCTGCAATCTCTGCTTCAGCTGGTAGGTTCGGTCTACGCCCCGTGGAGCTCTCGAGCTATCGTATCTCTAACGCTCATCAAGGCGCCGGCAGCCTTTCGGAGCACCCGCATACATTCTTTCGGCATCTCGCACCCACTTCGCCGCAAGAGACGGCCCTTGCACCCCGGGGCGAAAGGACGACTACACACCATGCCGATCAAACGCAAAGCCACGGATAGTATGAGGTCCCATGCATATGTTAGTTAGATGGCAGGCTGACCTTAACTAGGCGGTCGATCAAGTAGAGCATCGAAACGGCCAACTCCTGTGCCTGATATCGGCAGTAGCGACGAGTACTCGGACTACGAGGACGAGATTAAGGATGATAACCTGAAAGGTAGCGTAGACTGGTCTCCATACATGAAGGGTTGCAGTGTGGTTACTGACTTCCAACTTATAAGATGTCTTGGAGAAATTCTCCCTTGAATCTTTCAGCAATCAGAAAAGCGCCGTACCGAGACAGGACCCGAACTTTGGATACAAGGACTTTTCCTCGCTATCGTTGAAGCCGGATCATGCAAACCGTCCGCTCTGGATCGATCCCCTAAAGGGCACTATTACCCTGGAGAGTTTTTCCCCGCTTGCGCCCCAGGCGCAGGACTTCTTGACTACTATCGCCGAACCGCTGTCGCGTCCGACCCACCTCCACGAATATCGGTTGACCGGAAACAGCTTGTATGCAGCCGTCTCTGTCGGTTTACAGCCACAAGACATCATCAACTTCCTTGATCGCTTGTCCAAAACGCCGCTTCCTGATGCCATCAAGTCGTTCATCATCGATTTTACAAAATCGTATGGAAAGATCAAGGTCGTGTTGAAACATAACCGTTTCTTCGTGGAAAGTACGGATCCGGCGATGCTGCAGATGCTGCTGCAGGATGAAGTCATTGGTTCTCAGAGATTGAAAGGCGCGGAGGGAATCATTCAGCAGGCAGCCCCGAAAATGGGCGGCCTGGTCATCCCGGGTACAAGAGATGCGGCGGGTGTAAAACAGGCTTCGGAGCAGAAGCCGGCGGAAGACGCTGCGGGCGAAGCTCGCAAAGAGGATGATATTCTTTTAGCTATCCGCGACGACGATGACGATGACGAACAGGCTCAAGTACACAGCTTTGAGATCCCGAACGAAGCTGTGGAACCTGTCAAGGCGCGCTGCCAGGCCATGGGCTGTCCAGCATTGGAGGAGTATGACTTCCGAAACGATGAGATCAATCCTACACTGGATATCGATTTGAAGCCAGCTGCACGAATCCGAAGCTACCAGGAAAAGAGTTTGAGTAAGATGTTTGGTAACGGACGTGCGAAGAGTGGAATCATTGTCTTGCCTTGTGGTGCAGGAAAGACCCTGGTCGGTATCACGGCGGCCTGCACGATCAAGAAGGGGACAATCGTTCTGTGCACCAGCTCGATGTCCGTGGTGCAATGGCGAAACGAGTTCTTGCGGTGGTCCAACATCGACCCCGGGGACATTGCCGTTTTCACATCGGACAACAAGGAGAAGTTCCGCAGATCGACCGGTATCATCGTGTCTACCTACTCGATGGTGTCCCAGACGCGTGCTCGGTCGCATGATGCGCAGAAGATGATGGATTGGATCCAGTCGCGCGAATGGGGTCTTATGATCCTCGACGAGGTGCACGTCGTGCCTGCGTCTATGTTCCGAAAGGTCACGTCGGCCATTGCGTGTCAGAGCAAACTGGGGTTGACTGCTACGTTACTGCGAGAGGATGACAAGATCAAAGATCTTAACTTTCTGATTGGCCCCAAGTTGTACGAAGCCAACTGGATGGAACTGGCCGAACAAGGACACATTGCCAAGGTCCAGTGTGCCGAGGTATGGTGTCCAATGACGACCGAATTCTACTCCGAATACATGAGAGAAAAGTCACGGAAGGCGGCTCTCCTATATATCATGAATCCCCGAAAATTCCAGGCCTGTCAGTTCCTGATCGACTACCACGAGAAGCGAGGGGACAAAGTCATTGTATTCTCCGACAATGTCTACGCTCTCGAGCGGTATGCGCTCAAATTGAACAAGGCATATATTTACGGCGGTACTCCCCAGAACGAGCGGATGCGCATTCTGGAGAATTTCCAGCATAATGAACAAGTCAACACAATATTCCTATCCAAGATCGGAGATACCTCTCTCGATCTCCCCGAGGCCACCTGCTTGATCCAGATTTCGTCGCACTACGGTTCCCGTCGTCAGGAGGCGCAGCGGCTTGGTCGGATTCTGCGGGCCAAGCGTCGAAATGACGAGGGATTCAATGCCTTCTTCTACTCACTCGTGTCGAAGGACACGGACGAGATGTTCTATTCATCGAAACGCCAGGCTTTCCTGGTTGACCAGGGCTATGCATTCAAGGTCATCACCCACCTGCAAGGCATCGAGAATCTCAACGGGCTCGCCTATGCCTCCCCCCATGAGCGCCGCGAGCTGCTACAGGAGGTGATGCTGCAGAATGAGACGTCGGCCGAGGTGGAGCATGTCACGGACGATCTCTTCTCGGGTCGTTCAGGCGGGCAGGCGCGGAAGGGAGGTGTGAAGCGGAGTGCCGCGACCCTCAGTGGACTGGCCGGCGGGGAGGACATGGCGTATATCGAATACAACCGCAGCCGGAACAAGCAGTTGAAGGACAAGGCGGGCCACCACCCGCTGTTCCGGAAACTGGAGCGGGAGCGTCTGAAGCGGAAGAAGGAGCTGGAGGACTTTATGCGATGATTGGATTGCCTGTCGGTGAGTCTGCAGGCGAGTCAGAGGCTACGATAGATTGGGACCACACATACCAGATAAACGACTGCATTAGTGAAAAGTAAATAATCATTGCATTGCATCTATCCAACTTTAACCTAAACCTACATCGAGCATATTCCCAACGTAGCATCACGCGACCCCGGACAACCCTCGTAAACCCAGAATCCATCCCCATCACCAAGAGTCTAGACCTACCTAATGTAACCGTAACTAACACGATATCTAATCAATACTATAACCGAAACATGACTAATCCCTCCCTCCCCATCTAGACCCTTCTTACCCCAGACTCGACCCAAAAATCCAATCACCACAACCACAATACTCAATACAGTAGATCGTCAAAACCTAATCCCCAGCTAAACCCAAAGACCGAACCGATCAAACACCCTAGCCAGCCACAATGCCACTTAAACCCGTACTCCAGTCTCCGTATTACCTCCAGGCTATGTGTCCCCCCACCTCCGATTGGACTAACCCGGCCTTCCCGTCAGCATGACGTCGCATCCACCCATCACATCCATCACTTCGGCAGTTTCATGACCCCGACCCCGAACCCCGACCTATCTAATAATAATTGGGATAATTGTAAGCAGGGGATGGGGGATGTGGGCTGGACTGGGCTTTTAGGTTTAGAGGGAGTTGGTTAAATAAGACGGTTGCGCATGGGTCTTCGTCTATTGTCTATCGTGTTTTCTACATACCTACCGGTTTGTTGATGAATTATCGTTACGGTTTGGGGCGGGTTGTGAGAACGATACGTATTTCTTCTTCTGATTCCTCCTCTTATTGGTGTGGTTTCTACTCGAGAAGAGTATTTGATTGCAGGGTGAGATTTGGAAGTGGAAGTGGAAGTAGATACTATACGGGTGGTGGTTTATATTGTCGTGGTCTTGGTCGTGGGTATATAACTGCACTTACACCTACACCTACCTCTCCATCTACATCTGCAACAACGAGGGAAACCATGGCATCCGCAACAGCAAAAAACATCCATCTCTCGAGCACAGAAAAAGGGATTATCTCCCATCATGCTCGAGAGGATTCAGCCCGCGCAGTGAGTGATGTCTTGCAGGAGGATATGACATCCCATCATGTATTTTTTAATCAGATGGGGTTTCATAGTGAGTTCCCCCCCCACCCCCCTCCCCACCCTACATTTCCCTTCTTTACCATTATATTTCATATTGTTGGGTTTGTTGTGGGTATACTAACAACTCCATCCAGACCACATCCCGCACCACATCCTAAGCATCTATGCTCTCGGTGCTACCCCGGAGCAGATCCGAGCCGCGTATACCAGCAACAAGAGCTATCAGCGCCCGGCACTCCGGGTGGATGAGAAGATCGTGCGAGACATGGCTGATGTTGGGACGTTTCTGAAGTATTTGGGACAGGGGGAGCATTATAGTGACTACTTGGCTTTTTTTCAGCATGAGATTGAGGGGAAGGGGGTGGAGAGGGTGTTGAAGGAGTATTTGTTCTCTGGGGAGAAGGTCGCGGAGAGGTTGTTGGTTATGTTGTTTGGGGGTATGTTTCTCTTTTATCTCTTTCAAGAGGGAAAGGGGGAGGGGTTGTGTTGAAGGGGAATAGTGGGCTGACGATACATTCTAGGGCTCATCCACCCGTTCATTCACCTTGGATTCGGGATCGAGTTCAACCAGCCTGCTCTCGTTGCCCAGGGTCTGGCTCAGACAGCCGTTCACGACGAATGGACGGGTCCAATGTTCTTCTGGCCGGCGGAGAAGGCAGCCGGGGGTGTGGGCAAACCTGGGAAGAAATCAATGCTACAGATTCTCGAGGAGATTCGTGCGGATGAGAAGTTGGCACGGTCTGCGCGTTGGGAGGACAGCGGGAGGATGGAGAACGGGGTGCTCAAAAGAGCGCCGGAGGAGATGATCAAGTATGCGGCGCAGTTTACGGTCTCGGAGGAGCAGATTGAGGAAAAGACGGCGGAGATTATCAATACCGTGGGTGAGTGCCCCCCCTCTCCCCGATTAGTGAAGGTATTGATGCTGACCCTGTTAGCATACTTTGCCAGTGCGGCGCAGCGTCCCGACAAGCAGATCAAGCTCGATTTCTTCTACCTCCATGGCGTCACTTCGTCGATATTCCTGTCCAAGATTATCACGCTGCCGTTCCTGGATGCCCGGACTAAAGCGCGATTGCTGGAGTGGACGGGTCGGCTGGATCTGATGCTTTATGTGGGCTACGGGACGGCGGATCTTCGTTTGGATGAGGTCACAAATTATCCGGCTACGAAGAGCTGGGAGACTATTTTCGATTACAGTACTGCGCAGGCGAGTGATGATGGACATCTGCCAAAACTGGTGAGAGCTTTGAAAAATGGTGAACAGGCGTGTCGTCCGTTTGAGGATCGGGCTGAAGAGCTCGGCTTGAAGATTAAAGGTGATATGTGGTTGAAGATTGCGAATATGGGTGAGTGATTCATTTTCAGATGGATGTGTGATGTTACTGATGTCTGTTGACAGTGATGGATTCCACTTCTGGTCAGAGTTCCTTATGGGTGCGCGGAGCGGGCTTTGACGAGGCCTGGAAGGAGTTTGGAGAACGATCTCGGTTGTAAATTGGATTGGATGGAGAGAACGCATGGGATGCTGAATGCTTGACTTGCAATATCCAAATTGATGTATGTAACTATACTATTTGAAAGATTGTGAAAGAAACGATGACGCGTGGATGCCGGATCGGGTTAGCCATCACGTGGTGATTGGGAAGGCCGAGTGGGGCGATCCCCAACATTTCCATCTTCTGCTTGCGATCCATCATCCTTCATTCCCCTCACATCTCCTCTCTGCCCTTTGCTTTTTCTTCCATCGAATCTTATCACCTCATCAATCAGATCTCCTGCTCCCCTCTTCATCTGCAGCCCTCACAATGCCCGGTGACGACGACCCAATCCAGAACCGACCTGCCGCTCCCTCCGCCCCCGATTCCCGCCGATGGCCCGATGACGAGAACCCTTTCGTTGCTTTCCGTCGCTTCGCCGACGAACAGCTCTCCTCCATGCTCCAGTCCGTGATGGGCATTCCCTCCATGTCCTCTCGGCCCTCGCCCGATCACTGGGCCGTTTTCGATGATGATGCGCGTTTCCGCAAGAGAGACAACAGTGAATCCAAGGGAGACGACCATGCGGCAGCCGATAATTCAGACCATCCTTTCCATCACAACAACCGACACCCGTCTCGTTCTTGGACAGAGTGGGAGGACCAATGGCACGTGGACCATCCCAGGAGACGCAGAACCGATCAGGATTTCTTCGACTCGTTCTTCGACAGCCCTTTCTCTTCTCGCTTCCTCCATCCCCATCACCACCCCATGTTCTCGGGCTTCGCCAGCAATACCTCCACCTGGCCCCTCACATACCTCATGTTCAGCCCATACTCTCCTCTGCATCTGGAACGCCAGGACTACTACCAGTCTCACCACGACAGAGGCGTCTTTTCGTCTCTCATGTCCTCTTTGAGCCTCTCGTCTGATTGCGACCCCGCGGAAAGCCACTGGCGCGAGGCCTTTGAAGATCTCATCCGGCTGGAGAACGGCAAACCCATGTTGGACCACGACTCGAGCGCAGTTGTCAAGAGGGAAACTACACGAGACTGGCTTTACGGACTGGTGAAACGGGGTAGTGTGGGTGACCAGTGGAAGATATCAGAGCTCGGAAAAAACGACTGGTCGAGTCCCATGGCTATCAGCCAGTTCCACTTCAAGGATGATGATTGCGAAACACCCAAGGACAGAATTGTTGAAGAGAAGACCGAAGCCTTGACGGAATTGGACATGTTCGACCGCTTCTTTGAGGACGCCGCTGCCCGCGAAAGCAAGGCTTTTGCAGACGCATTCGAGAGCCCCATACTGCGCTTCCTGCTCGAGGAGAGACAAAGATCCCGAGACACCCCCAGCGACACCGAGAACTGGTTCGAGCGTGTATCCAACAACTCCATCCCCGATGCCGTTCCTGAAAAACAACAACCAGCACCAGAAACCCAAGCAATTGTCCCTTCACGCGCTGAACCAACCGCCGAAAAACCCACTGTGATCTCAACAATGACAAGAACCGAGCGTATCCGACTCCCCAACGGATCCACCCAGAAAAAGACCGTCTGGACCAAAAAGTTCTCCGATGGTCGCGAAGAAAGCAACGAGTCGGTGGAGATCATGAACCCTCCCCAGTCACAGGACTCCTCCAACCAGGACAGACCTACATCCGACCAGAAGAACAGCGGCTGGTTCTGGAAAGACTAAACAGCCATAGAGTTGAGATCACACCTACACTCCCTCATCTCTTTGCTCCCATCCATCACATTCCATTTCATATGATCTTATACGTCCCTCCCTCTGATTGATCCTTTTTCTATACCTCTGATTCCCTATTCATCATTACTCAAAATTAGCGCTGATTTCATAACAACCACTGGCGTTGCTTCAAAAGGTCTATCTCATTCTCTACGATTTTCATATCTTCTTTTTTGTCAATATGACATATCCGATACCTTTATCATTGACAAGTTATTCTGTTTTGATTTCAAAAGCATGCATTGGTATTTTCATTCACTTGGTTGGCTACTGCTTTCGATGGGGTGATCAGTCCTCGACCTCAAGTCATACGATCGTATTCATCATTCCACAAATACATACACATCTGACTATATACCGTGATACGCGTTAACTCTATCATAACTAGCCGCCCCTTCTAACTTACTACAACCTCTTTCTTTGAAGTATACTGCCCTCTAATCAGCCTTCACGCTCTTCTTCTGCGCCTTACCTGAAGTCCAGCCCTTCGATTCCCAGTATTCAACGCTAGCTTCCATTTTTTTGTACGCCCATGAGAATGGTGGGTCTAAGTCATGTTAGCTGCCAGCAACTAACACATTGGGGGGTTAGGACGGAACGTACAGAGGAACTGCCTCAGATCGTGCCTGTTATCTTCCGGGGAATACTGCTCAGCGTGATAACTCGGGGTGAGGACGGTCATCTTATGTCTGTTAATCGCATAGGATCTAGTGAGGAGACGAGTCTTTTCGTAAATTTCACGAGGACTGTACTCGTTGCCCCACATGTGGAGGAGCCGTTCGTAGAGGGACCAGGGACCTAGTTTTGCGACCTTACGGAGGTATCCGAAGACGGAGAGCTCGGCGTATGTCACGCCCATGTCGGCTTCATCGGATTGGACGTAGGTGGCTGTGATGGGCTCGAGTTCGGCGGTGGGGGTGGCGTGGAGGAACTCGTGCAGGATGGGGAGGTCGAAGGAGTCGCGGGTCCAGGCGATGAACTTTTTGAGATCGACTTTACTGATGGAGCCGATTGGGTTGAGCTGAGGGGTTCGTTAGTTTTTTCCCTTGCAGGTTAAGGGTATCTTTGGGAAGGAGGGCGTACATCTGCACTGCTGGCGTCGTATTTGGTCAAGTAGCCACGGAGACTGTTTCTGTTAGTTGGTTGATCACGATGCTAGGGCTAAGTAGTAATCAAAGCAAGTGGTACAGACCATTCTATGTTCAGTTAGTGCTTATAGCTCAAGCAGAGAAGGGGATACGTACCATCAACATTGGACGAGCCCAAAACAAGAAGTCCGCCACCCCCAGGTCGCTGACGAACCAGAGGTAGCAACTGCGCAAACAGATACGACAAAACCATTCTCAGTCTGGCTTGGATGTTTTGCAGCGCTTGGTTCTCCGCCCAGCTCCCGCCGTGAACCTTGAATTTAGGCTGGAAGTTCGTCACAACAGTGAATAGGGTCATCATAGCGCTGACAACGGTGTCGAAGTTGAAGTCGGTGTGGTAGGCGCCGATGTCCGCGGCAAGCCTCTTGGCCCGGTCTCTCGTCTCCTTGCTGGAGTTCTGAGTGCCCATGTAGCTGGTGTGGAAGATGCGGCTAGAGAAATTAGCTATAATGGCTTAGTGACAATATTCATCGAAACTCACTTGCAAACCTCCTGGCTTGTAGAAGGAAGCCATGTTGAATCCTCCGGCTCAGCACAGAGTCTGCGAACATCCTTGATAACCTGCTCGTTTCCTTGTTGGACAGCTTTGATGACTTCTCTGCACATTGAGTGAACGATGATAGCAGTAGCGCAACTGTCAATACCTCCGCTCAGAGGAACAAAATATCCAGCAGCACCGCTTCGTCGCAGATAGTCCCAGAGCCAACACGCCGGACCCAGAGCAATTTCTTCCTCTGGGACATGATAGCGTGGGGTGAGAGTTTCCGAAGGCGCAAGGCCAGGATCAGCCTCATCATCCATACGGGACAGTCTCGTGTCCAGATCGAGACGGACATAGGGCGCCTGCATGCTGGCCTGCATGCCACGACTCGCACTAGTGCGGTATGTCCGGACCTCTTCGATATCGACAGTAGCTGTAACAACCTCGACATCATTCAGGGAGAATTGGGAGCCCTGAGCCACGATATTGCCGTTGACCACAATCATTGCGCAACCATCGTAGTATAGTCGGTCACCATCACATCCTTGCTGGTTGGCATAGAGATAGATACCGCCACTCTAAAAGGAGTTAGAGTTAACATCTCCTGCGGTTTTGGCATTCTCACCAGTTTTGTGGCCTGGGTAATAAGGTTGATACGGGTGTCGAGCTTCCTCAATTCGTGATGACTTCCAGAAGAGTTGGAGAAGATTTCGACACCTGATCAATTAGAAAAGCCACCCTCTAAGATAGACAATGAACGTACCAGCAAGACCATACGGGATGTGAGGACTGCACGATTAGCAAAGATACCTTATGAATCCGGTGCAAGTAATTACCCATTAGGAGTGAAGAGCTCTTCACAGGTTTCCAGGCCCAAGCAGGTATCCCTGGTGCTGATGAGCGCATCGCCAAACGGGACCTTGTATTGTCCAGTAATCTTGCCGACAATCTGCTCCAGGTAGTAGTCCTCGACTTCCCGGGGACGCTGCCACGGGGTAAAGTGTCTCATTTCTCTGTAGTTTCCATCTACCAAAGATAGTCAGCTACCAATTGGATCTTCATCACGAGAAAGACACACCATTGGCAAGCCACATCTTGGGACGGATGAGGATGATCTTCCGGTTGTAGAAGATCACGCTAGCGGACGATCAGCACAAGCAAACTATAGTGACATGCCACGGCGTACCGGCAGTTCCACTTGCAATCTCTGTGACGGACCGGCATGCCCACGTCAACAACAATATCCTGGCAGTCGGGATGATCGATGATGCGGGCGAACATCTCCCACGAGTGTAAATAAGTATCACCCTCGAGGAAAGCATCCAGGCAGCCATATCCTAGATCAATGTTAACAACCGGATCGACAGAGACATAACCGGCGAAGATTACCAGTGATCTCGAGCTCAGGGCCAACTCGGAGCGTGGCTCCAGCTGCCTTAGCTTGACGAATACTTTCGATAATCCGCTCACAGTTGCCCTCGAAATCGAGAGCCCACTGGTTGAGGGAGCTGCAGGCAAGCTGTCAGTAGGGAATGGACTGGAGACATGGATTAGTCACCAACCATGTGGCAAGAGTGACCAGGTGGCCCATGATGCGTGAGTGCTTGGCGACGGCGGGGGTACCACTTGAAAGATGAAGCTGGAGAGAGTTGGAGAACGATACCGACCAAGCGACATGACGCACGTCACGTGTGTGGGGAGGCCCCTCGTGCCCCTCAGCCGTACCGGTATTACCGTTCCGGAATCCCGCGGCGCTGGCCTCGGCTTTGGAGGGGCGCTGATTAATCGTCGTTATCGGAATCATCAGGAAGCATTTCCTCCAACTTTTTCGCCATCTCTTTTCTATATACTTCCTGCGGCGTGGTTATTGTTACTTATTCTTGGCTTATTCTTATTCCTGCGCTCCTAACTCCTACGCCACCTTTCCCATCCAATTGCCATACCTATATAGTAGTTCATAATGAGCAGCGACTCCCAGCTTCCGAACCCCGCGCATATACAAGCCGACTCCATGCTGGCTCGACGGTTTGGAAGGGAGACAGTGAACTATTTCTCCAGTATGGCCCCAAATCTTGCTCACTGCTCTTTCTGAAACTAATTCATCCATCCAGGTTCCCCTCTCAACCGTCTATCTTTTCTCCGCTCCGACCATGCCTTCCTCTCCGCCGCTCTCAAACACCCCTCTACGCGCTTCGTCCTAATGAAGGATTTCGCGCCACTGACCAAAACCCCCGCGGAGCCATACTACGCCAAGTACGATGAAGTACGCAAACTGGTCCCCGACACCATCTACGACAAGTCCGAGGAGGACATCATCAAGGAGTACGATTCGCGGAAAACGACCGCCTCCCCAATCTTCCTCGGCCTAGACGAGACCCAGAAACAGGACAGTCTCACCTGGAAGATCTACTCCGGAACGCCTTACTTCGCCCTAGACGTGACACCCCGCGGCTCAGAAGAGCAACAAACCAACTCCAAGGTCGTGATAAGCGATGTTGAGGCCAAGGGTCTGGCATTCCTCCAGGGAAGAACCATCATGTCCTTCCCAGCCGGCGAAGGTACCTCACCCTCCCCCTCCAACCCACCACCACCCACTAACACCCCACCCAGCCGCCATCTACGCCCAAGCCCGCGCCCTCATAGACTGGAACACACGCAACACCTTCTGCGGCACCTGCGGCCATCCCACAATCTCCGTCAACTCGGGCACCAAACGGGCCTGTCCACCCAGCGACGCCGCGCTCCTCGCCTCCGGCAAGCCCGCCGAGCGCCCATCCTGCAACACACGCACCACCATCTCCAACCTGTCCTTCCCACGCACCGACCCCACCATCATCGTAGCCGTCGTCTCCACCGACGCCAAACGCATCCTCCTAGGTCGCGCCAAGCGCTTCCCCCCAAACTTCTACTCCACGCTAGCCGGATTCATCGAGCCCGCCGAATCAGTCGAAGACGCCGTCCGTCGCGAAGTCTGGGAAGAGGCCGGCGTGACCCTATCGCGGGTCGTCATTCATTCCACCCAGCCATGGCCCTACCCTGCTAACTTGATGATCGGGGCAATCGCGCAAGTCAGTGACCCTGCGCACGAGACAATTAACCTGGAACATGACCCGGAGTTGGAAGACGCACGGTGGTTCGAGTTCGCGGAGGTCGAGGAGGCATTGAAGACGGGGACGAGTCCGTTGGGCTTTCAGCCGGGTCCGGGATATAAGGAGGGCGCGTTGAGACTGCCTCCTGCGACGGCGATCGCGAATCAGCTGATTCGGGCGGCTATTGGGATGGATTTTAATCACGTGGAGAATGGGTCTAAGATGTAGATGGACGGAGTTGGGTATAGATTCTGCAGTGGATGAAACCCGGGGGGGGGGGTTGCTTATTGTTATCCTTTATGCCGGTATTATTATGTTACGACCAGACACGGCATGCTACTATAGACGTGTAGAGCATTCAGCGAGGTGACTATGATTATGAATAAAGAAAGACCATTCATTCATTCATTCATTCATTGCTTTAGTTTTTTTATGGTTTTGTCTTTCAATTCCTTATTCCTTGATGAGATCAACACATATCAAATTTACTGGTACTATTCGCACCAAACGCTGCGGAATAATGCCACCCATATACCAATGCCAATGCCAATACCAAGTAAACCCCCCAGTCATAACTCATCCAGATAGATAGGGCTCCCCGAGTCGGAATACCTTTGCACATTCCACTCACGCGACGCTCAGAAATTCGCATACACGGTCCCATCTCGCAGCTCATGTATACTCTCCTTGCTAGTCGGGGATCCAACCTCAGCATATCTCCTTCCATCTCGGAGTTCATGGATGGTGATGCGTCGATGGGATTTCCGACGGCGTGAGCCCCGACTCGAGAAGGATGAGTCTGCGCGGCTGTCGACGCCAATGGAGTTTACGCTCCCCGAGTCGCTGAATGCGGCGGGGGTGGCTTCGCGGCTTTCTTGTTCGATGGAGGCTTGCAGTTGGTAGTCGGCTACCATGGCCATGCCGTCTTCTTGGTACCATTGGCGAAGGTCGGTGGCGTAGGATTGTTCCTCGGGGCCGTATTCGACGGGCGGGCCGTCGATGTGGGCGTCTGGTTGGGACGCGGTGAAGACGGCCCAGGCGCTGGTGTTGACGCTTGCGAGGGTCATGGAGTGTTTGAAGCTCTTGACGGTGAAGTTGCGAAGAAGGATGGCGTCGCCTTCTTCCAGGGAGGGAAGGGCTGTTTTGTAGGGCCGGAAGATCTGGGCATAGAGAATGGTGCCGGCCAATGAGGGATCGGTCAGCCCGAAGGTCAGGATGTAGTCTTTTTTACCCGACGTGGCCCGGATGGCGGGACGGACTTCTGATACCACGGAGATGGTATCTGTTAGTGCGTTGAAGTGGTCGATGAGGGTGGCGAGGGGCGAAAAGTATGAGTGTTTGCTGCGCAGGCCTGGAAAGTTGCGGTTTAGGTTGACTAGACGAGCACGGTCATCCCCGACTAACAAGACTTCGTCCTCGCTGTGGGTTGTTTGAACTCCCTTGTCGTCCTCCTCCGACACGTATTCCTGCTCTTCTAGAGCTGTGGAGACGGATCCAGATTCAGAATCGGAGTCTTCATCCTGAGGAAGATTGTCAACCTCTGCTGTTGCAGTCGTGTTCACCACCGGCTCAATTGTAGGTGGTGTTTCGGTCTCCTGCTGGACTGCTAGGATCTCTTGGGTGGGCTCAGGGGTAGGCGGTGCTTCATCTACTGGAAGAACTGAAGGAACATCCTTGTCCACACCAATTATCTGAGAAGGCTCTGGAGTCACCAGCTGATCTAATGGCAAGATTGGCATATCGGAGGTAACGGCAGCGGAGATGGGCAGGCTCAGGCTTTGCGAAGTACCACCTAGCGACAAGCTAGGATCAATGTGTTGTGCTTGTTCCGGCACACCTGAGATCTCGGTTTCCTGTGTTTGAGCCTGAGATGTATCTGCACTATGTTGTCGACTCATGCTTGTCTGGTCCTCTGACGAAAAGGTGCCCGCGTTGAGAAGCTCGGGATCAATTGGGGGTTCAGAGAAACGTAGGATAGGTTCGGTGCTGGCATCGGCCTGCTGAACAATATGGGCGTCATCTGAAATATATCTGATCTCTTCATGGATTAGCTCCTGCGTCACCACTTCTGCTGTTCGTGATTCTTCATCGCCGACATGAAAGCCTGGTTGCTCATCGATGGCAATGCTCGGCCGCTCGCCCCCGGGCGATGTTCCGGGTGCAACGTCTCTGTCGGTTTCCACGAGTGATTGTGCTTCGGCATCTTCGAGACCATGATCAGCCGCAGCTTCGCCCTCTATGTGCTCCACTTCGATTTGTGTGTTGTCGACCTTCTCCTCGACCTGCTCCTGATCTTTCTGCTCGTCGTGCATATGCTCATCTCGAGCCGATCCAACTTCCATTTCATCAGCATCAGCATCTTCATCGTCCGGCTGCTCGTCATCCAGGTCTCTAGCGCTTGTTTGTTCTGGCTCTAAGTGCTTTTCACTGACTGCGCCATCACTTTGCGCATCCGCTATCCGTTCATGAGCCTGCACTCTGTCAGAGTGCCACTCTTCATCTCGCTCAGATTCGATCTGGTAGATCGATTCAACATCAACCGTCTCGACTTCTCGCTCATCCGCTTCTTGGTCGTCTTCGACCGACCACTCTTCACCCTCAGCGCCACTGGAATATCCTTCCGCATCGTCGTCATCTTCCTCCCCTTCCATTTCCACTTCATCGTCATCGCCAGATTCGGAGGTGCCATAACTAGAGGCCTCATCCGCGGATGGAGATAGGTCAGAACGAGAACGCACGGGTTCCTGTGCTGCAAAGGGACGCCTTTGAATGCTGGGAGGAGGCTCGTCATCACTGTCACTATCCAACACAATGACTTCTGGCTCCACGGTCCTGATGGGCTGTTGTGCTCGAGATTCCATTTCATCCGACTCTGACTCGAATTCGGATTCGGAATCAACACGGTCATCGTACCCATCCTCGTCATAAGCGCCTTCTGATTCCTCGGAGTCGGACCCGTCTTCGTCAGATATATCCTCTTCGTCTTCCATCTCTTCATCCTCATCCTCGTCCTCGTCCTCGCCCTCAATATGATACTCATGTGCTCGCCTAACAGTGTCATGGGGTTTTGCCGGTGATTCTGCTTCACTGTCGGAGACAAGTTCAATGTCATACCTTGATTTAGACCTAGGTTCAACATCTTCCTCGGTGGCATCTTCATCCTCGCTCATATCCCCGGGGCGGGAGCTTTCAATGACAGAGCTATGACTAGCACTTTCTGACTCATAATTTTCGTCTCTTGTGCCATTCACCCTGTGATGGATTCCCTTCTCCTGGGAGATGTGGATACCGCCCCGCTGTCTAGGCGACTCTTCAGCTTCAAGCATTTCCTCGTCCTCTTCGATATCGGCTATTTCAATTTCACCTGGCTTAGCCCCTTCGCCGACTTTGTTCTCATCTCTGACAGGTTCAGCAACATCCGAGGCTGCTCTTTCAGTAACGGTCTCCTCAACTTGCTCAGCTCTCACTTCCACATCTTCTGGCCCCTGCTTCTCCGCTGCAACTGTTTCGTGTACGGAGACGGGGTGGGCAATTTCCGGTTGAGAGTCTATCCCGTGCTCCTGTGGGCCCGGTTGAGACAAAGCAATAGGTTCGGAGTTGACTGTTGTGGCTACGCCCTCATCCGTTTGCCCCACGGCAAGATCTGGTTGTTTATCTGAGACATCCTCACTTGCCAGACCCGTGACCTCCTGGTTGGCAGTTGTTGGTGGAGTAGATTGGGGGGGAGGGGTAGCTGACACAGATCCAAAATAGCCAAGTGGGCTGTTGGATGTGCTCACTAGAGGTGAGGGAACAGGAAGACCGGGAGAAGGTATAGGATGAAGGCGCGGAGTGTCTATGGGAAGATGGCCGGCAAAATGGGGTACATTATTCCTTTTCTGCCCTGGAGACTCAGTCCTGGAAATGGATTGAGGTAGGAGGAACCGCGCATCGGATTTTACTTCGTCCAATTGTTTTCCTGCGCTAGGCTCAAGTGTCACTGTGACTTGTTCTGTCGTGACATCTGCAGCCTGGGCACCATCCGGAGAACCCCCTGGGATTGATACGGCGTCGCGAGTTTCAGATGGCTCTGGTGACTGCCTAGCTTCGTCGGCCATATCATCACCGCCGCTTTCTGATCGGAGCCATGCCTCGTCGTCGAACATAGCCGTCCAATCCCCTGGGATATCGGTATCGCCAGGGCTCGCGGGTTCATCGACAAGACGCCAATCGCTGCCCCGCATACTAAATCTCGGTCGTTTCCTTCCCTTGCCCAGTACAAAACCATCTTCCTCGGCGAAGGGATCGAATAATGAGCTCGACAGGTGGCCAAGGGAGGGGCGCGATCGCTCGATAAAAGCCGGCGATTGCCATGATTGTAAACCACCGTTCGGATTTCGGCTATCCAGGGCAGCGTGGCTGTTGACAGTAGGCGTGGCTGGGGGCGCAGTCGCATCGTCGGCAGCGGGCAGCGGGGATAAAGGGCGGTCTACTTTCACGGTCGAGAGGTGCTGCGAAGAACGCCAAATCTAACCCTGGTGAGCACTGGGTGTTAATTCACTAGCTTAATCCGAGGAAGTACCTCAATGAAAACACCGCTATCGAAGTGAACATCCCACGCGACAAATCTTCCAGGAGTCTGTTTCGTCGTATCGTTTTCCACAAATCTCGATCCGGCCAGCCCGATATAAACACTATCGCCGATGCCAACCTGCGACTTCGCTACCTCTTCTGCGACAGACCCATGAAAAACCACCTTGACCTGTCCGTTAGTGCGACGAAGGCGAAAGTCTGGCTCTGCGAGGAGGAGGCCGAGGGAGCGAGTTGACGAGGAGTAGGGCCATAGCAAGGTTACCACGGCGTGGACGGAGCTGTTGGACAGATTCTCCAGAGTTGGAGAAAGCTGCGCAATGGGGACCGGGGTCGACCGCAGAGGTTCGGAGACCGGGGGTTGTTGTTCGGGGGCGTCCATCATTGCGGCCGCTTGATAGACATGCGACATCCACACTTCCTGGATCACAGGAACTGCATATCTGGCCCGATGGCGTATGCAGCCAGCGGTAAGGTTGTTGATGGCAGATGGTTGAGACGCGCGGGAGATTCGCCGATGCGGAGGTGAGCAGCCGGTCTCCTTAGTCCTTACCCGCCCGTATCACCCCGTAATCTTACCTACTGCCATCGCCCTTTATCGGCCGGTAATCTACGTCATGGCGGTACACATTACCTCATTACCTTCTTGGATTCCTAACATGGTCCTGCTTGTAGCCCATATGGGACTGAAATATGGAAATATCAATATCTGGCAGTGGTCAGAAAAATGTAGCAATCAAGATAAGCTAGTAAGCACGGCATTTATCGTGCGGTTGATGCAATCGTCATGCGATCGAACTAGGAGCTTATCGGCTCCCCTCCGACATCTTAATGGGCCCAGACGAGACATGATCTCTATCACTTCATCCCCCCGATTCCTTGAGTCTGCCCAACAATGGCTCTCTCAAATCCAATCCGTCGCATAGCCGTTGTCGGGGCGGGACCATCGGGTCTCGCTGCGGTCAAGTATGCAAGATAGCAATGCGCATCTTTCACCCCCGTCACTAACGAGTGTCCCAGGTACCTTCTTGCCGAGAAATGCTTTGAGCGGGTGGATGTCTTTGAGAAGAGAAGCTCTGCTGGTGGAGTCTGGAATTACTGCCCGGGGCCATTGAAAGAGAACCTGACAACTACGGTGCCGCAACTGGATCCCAACCAACCGCTCGAGGAGCCACTATGGTACCCCACAGGCGGGCAGGCGAAGCCTCTAGAGCCCGTCTTTGTATCCCCGCTCTACAAAACACTGGACACCAACATTCCGAAGGAATTGATGGGTTACAGCGATAAATCATTCGAGCCGGATTCGCAAGTGTTCCCGAAGCATTCCGCAGTGAAGAAATACCTAGAAGAGTATGCCGAAGACATCAAGAACGTCATCAATTTCGAGACGCAAGTTGTCGACGTGAGGAAGACTGGAAGCACTGCCGATCCCTGGTCGCTTACAACAAAGAACCTACGGGAAGGGGTACAGAAGACGCACTCATACGATGCTGTGGTAGTCGCTAGTGGACATTTCGACGTCCCATTTACGCCAGATATCCCTGGAGTCCAGGACTGGAACACAGCATATCCAGGCGTCATCTCTCATTCTAGGCTCTTTGACTCAGCGGAGCCTTTCCGAGACAAGAAGGTCATTGTGGTGGGAACCTCAGCATCTGGACTCGATATAGGTAATCAGATCAACGAAGTCTGCAAGGGAAAGGTACTGGTGTCTCAGAGAACAGAGTCAACTTTACACCCTTCTACTCCTCTGGACAAGGTCTATCACCCCCAGATCGTGGAGTTCCTGCCACCTGGTACCTACACTAGGGCAGTGCGATTTGCGAATGGCCATATCGAACAGAAAATTGATGCCATTGTCTTCTGTACGGGTTATCTCTACTCTTTCCCTTTTCTGTCTTCGCTTGACCCTCCTCTCATCACCGACGGCCGCCGCACTCTGAACGTGTACCAACATCTCTTCTACATCTACGACCCGACACTAGTCCTCCCTGTCCTGCCACAGAGGGTGATCCCTCTGCCGCTGTCGGAAAATCAGGCAGCTGTTTTCGCCCGCGTCTGGTCGGGAAGACTCCAATTGCCATCTCAAGATGAAATGAAAGCCTGGCATGATTGGACTGTCGCCGAAAAGGGCAACGGGACACCGTTCCACTTGCTTCCTTTCCCGCTGGATGCTGACTACATGAATTTCCTGCATGACTGGTCAGCGAAGGCTGCACCTCTGCAAGGACTCGAGAATAACGGGAATGGCAAGCAATGTAACTACTGGGGCGAGAGACAGTGTTGGATACGAGCACGACTGCCTGATATTAAGCGAGCATTTTTGCAAAAGGGTCCGGAGCGAGGCTCTATCAAGAGCCTGGAGCAACTGGGGTTTGACTTTGACCAGTGGAAGAAAGAAGAAGTCAGAGCACATATATAGACTTCGACTGTGATGAAATAAGTATATAGATCTTTGGTGGGTTCATTAGAGCTTAGAGCCACCAGGTCACTTTCGCCTCGCGGGGCTAGATTGTTTGAATGAAATCCCTAGTAGTTCGATATTTACTTGGCGTACTCCCACCTGGTGAAAGTACTCTACCATGTGCAGTGAGTCTTTTAAGTCTACATTCCTTGCTTCTATAGCTTCCAACTATCCTAGTATCCTAGTCAATTCAAGGTCATTTCTAGACCCACGTATCCAAAACAATCAATCTCAAGCAGCCACCAACATCGTCTCCTCATCCCACCACTTCTTAAACACCGTCAGCCTCTCCGTCCGATCCCTAGCCATCTGCCTACCAGTGTTGGTCTACCACCCCTGTTAGCACACCTGCACCCCTCACACCAACCACAAAACACATACCTTCATCATCCCCTCCAACCTCTCCAACTTCTCATCAATATGCTCTCTCGAATTCTGCATACTAGCGCCCTGCAACTTGGCACCCGTAAACGTAAACGTCCTACCGATCCCAATAGCCCCAATAGCATCAATACGATCCGAATCCTGCACAATAGCGAGTTCAGGATGCTGCTGCAACACCCGCTGCACTTTGCTCGGATCCTTAATTTCAGTTGAGTAGGAAACGTGATTAACCACCTCTTCAACACTGTTCACTAGGGTTGTCGAAGCCCCCGCCTGTTCCAGCACAAGGGTGACCTTGGAGATCTGTTGACCGTCGACAGCTGGTGGGAGGTATTTCTTGTCGTTGACGTCGTGGAGGAGACTTGTTGTTGGGGTAGGGGGTGAGTGATGGCTGAGGATGAAGTGGGGGTGGTTACTTACGCGCTGAGAATGACCACGGTGGGATCGTAGATGTTTGGTCCGGTCTGGTTCTCGAATTCGGAGGATAGAATGCGCTGGGATAGTGCTAGGACGCGGAGAATGTGGTGGAAGTCATGAGAGGCATCGTAGTGCTTCATGTGGGCTTCGACTGCTAAGGCGACGGACCGGAACATGTCGTCCTTGGCTGGGAGGAGGTGGCCGTAGGGTGCGGCATGTGCGGATGCGAGGATTCTGTCTACTGAGTCCATGGTGTTTGGGTATGCAGCTCTGTGAGGTGGTGAGATTGGGGTTGGAGGTGGTGCGGAGGTTGATGAGGTGGTAATGCGATTTGGAGATAAGGATATAGGGTAACTAACTGGTTTCAGGGTATAGATCTTAAAGACCTAGGAATGGATGTTTGGGGGTATATTTGGCCCCAATGATGTGGTAGATGCGAAGGGATACTCTTGACGGGGAGGGAAAAATACTACAGAAAGGATGGAGATCTTCCCCACATGGGCGATAAGTGCCCTGGCAAAGTGGGATGCGAAGCCCTGATGGATATTGGAGGATGGATACATCCACGCGACATCTCCACTGGGGATCAACTTTGAACAGGCACTAGGTTCCTCTGAGCTAAACTATGGGGCATGTACCTAGAGATTTCCGATTTTGCTAGAAAAAAAAACATGGATCTTATGAGTTGGTCCACGGATTGGGGATAACATGCTGGACGGTGCAGGGGAATCCTTCCGGCCGGAGTTGGGGGAACCACCTGGGATCTATAGCACGACCAACTGCATCCCAGCCCTCTCCGAACCTCGCTAGACATGCCCATTCACCCCTCTCCCCAACTGTTCACCACATAGGAGAGAACCCGCCGCGTGCCATCCATCAGGTCCGTAGGCCCGACTGATAAGCGGCCATCACGTGCCGGTCGATCACCCGCGTTGGTTCCGTCGACTTCATCACCACCAGCTCCGGTCACTCAACCCATCTAAACCTCTCCACCAAAACACCCCTCACCTTCCCCCCCTCCAGCCATTGCGGCTTTTTCTCGGTGTCACCGCGTCCATAACACCGCGTTCTCATTGGATCACTCCACCCGTCATTCCCTCCCTATTGAGCGCCCCATTGTTCCACGACTCTACCATGGATGTTGATCGCTCTTCTGTCACACTCACTGCTCGTGTATAATGTGGCGCAAGCGCAAAGTCCCTTCCCCAATTTATACAGGCCACCCAAGCGACACCCGAAGACAACGCTGGAAGGAGCAGCACGTTATTCAGACAAGTGAGGACGAAGACCAAACTGAGGACAACACCGAAGCGTTGGACGCAGACGAGTGGTATATCAATTGTATACTGGACGAAACCGAATCGCAATACTTGATCGACTGGGAAGGACCGTGGACTCCGACTTGGGTGAGTTGGGCCATTCACCTACCACACCACATCACACCAACTAGTGCTGGATCGGAGAATTCACAACGCTGCCGGAAGCTGTCATTGTCCTAACAGCTGCCCTTCAATCCCAGGAACCAAAGGAGCACGCCAGCGAGCTTGCAGTACAGGCCTGGGAGGACCGGAAACAAAGAGATCGGACTCTCCAGAAGGAACCTGATCAGAGTAACACCCCACCACCACCGCCTCTTTCTGATGCCCGAGAACACAGCATAGAACCCTTGAACCCTGGGCCCAACCAGCCCGAGATCAAAGCTCCGACTGACGAGCCACGGCCTAGAAAACCCTCAGTCTCTCCCCTATTTGTTCCGCGCGACACTATACCAGAATCGTACGTACCTGGTGAATTCCCAAGGAGTTTCGGTGTTAGTTTTGAGGAAACCAGCCATCTGACCCAGTCCCTGACCAACAGTCCAATTGACCCCGGAGTGGTCCCGATATCATCTAGCAACCCTGGTGTGCTTGAGTACGACGCTGCCTTTACGATCCCGCCCGAACTCAGGCTACCAGACGAAGTTGAAGAGACGTCGATTACACCTTACCCCGCGGAAACACTACTTTGTACCG
The DNA here is from genome assembly GCF_003184525.1 of Aspergillus sclerotioniger CBS 115572. Lineage (NCBI taxonomy): Eukaryota > Fungi > Ascomycota > Eurotiomycetes > Eurotiales > Aspergillaceae > Aspergillus > Aspergillus sclerotioniger. Next base: position 340,922 of record NW_020291005.1, on the reverse strand, counting down.
AGAATACAGACGGATTGGAGGTCTCTGAGAGAACGCCGGAGCCTCCCCACGACATCTCTTCGAGTCTGTCGGGAGCCCAAAGCGCAGTTGAAACCTTGTCAACCAACCCTGTCGAGGCAGTTGATGAAATACCTGAAACGCCAGCTGGCCCAGTTGCTGAACCCGAGACCCAGCAATCGTGTGTAGTTTCCACCTTCCCAGGCATTGGACTACAGAACACTGGGAGCTCAATTGGCAGTCGAGCAATCCCAGGTACTGGTTTGTCTCCATCACTCGTGTTTCCTTGTTCCCTGCCAGCAGGTTGGTTGATGCTCAGGTCATATCATATTGTTGCTGACCCTATTTAGAGAATACGATACCGAGGCGTGCGAGTATAGTGTCAGAGTCAGTCGCCGCAGGCACGTCGCAAACTACATCCGAGCAACCTAGTCAAGATCCGAGCACATTCTGGAAATATCCTACTCGACCAAGGATCACCATGGATACCCCCGAGAAGAAAACGGTGCCTTCCTTGTCCGAAACGATGGATAAATACAGCCATTTCGAGGGGTCCACACCCAGGGAAAAACTCAGGAATGCTTATGCCCAACTACGTGTAAAGGCAAACCCTGGCCCTGATGCAAGCGGGACACCATCCTCCGCTGAAGACATAGAGCCTTCTGCTCCTGTATCGCTTCCTGAGACAGCGCCACCGCTCAGTGTTCGAGTCGACAAGGAGCCTACACATCATACAGATACCGAAGCAAACCCGGCTACCACGATGCCCACCGTCGAGCCTGTGGAAATGGGACTGCCTGAACACTCCCACGTGCAGACTATTCAGCCCAGCGCATTATCAGTCAATTACACTGAGGAGTCGACGCCTGGATCGGTTCATCTTGGTCCGTCGGAGTTTGCCGTGCCGCTTCCAATGGATTCCAGGATTAAGGATGACTATGAACGCGTCTTGACCAGTGAAAGTCAGAGCATTCGCGATTTTCTCGACATGACAGGTACTCAATCTGACACGGAGTATCAGGTGCGTAGCGATCCTCCTTGCGAAGTGTTTGAAACTGACCGGCGGATAGCAGGGGCCCCTCACATCGAAAATGCGCGAGGTCCTAGAACGTCTGAGCAATATCTCGACTCATCCGGACTTGAACATTGTCGAACACATCAAAGAATCAGAGTCGGAACTAGGAAGGGAGGCTGCCTGGGCCGAGTACTCAAGCGCAAAATTCCTGCTCTTGAGTTATCTCCTGGATGCTGCCAGCATGCGTGATATGCACTTGGTCATCATGGTGCAAGGCGAGAAGACCCGGCGGGTTGTCGAACGCTATCTCATGGGCAAGGGTCTTTCATATACGCGCCCACGCCCCGAAATGGGATCGGGTACGAATATCGAGGTATCCATGGTCCGGGATTCGCTCAGCTTTGGAATCCAAACCACGCGCAATGATGGGATCGTAGAGACCTACAAAGCCCCTGCCGCTATCATCGCTCTAGATACGTCGTTCAACACCAAGAGTCCCACGGTGGAACATATGCGAACCACTTTTGCCCGCAACGGAAATCTACTCCCTGTGGTCCGCCTGTTGGTATCCAACTCCAGCGAGCATATCGAACTTTGCTTCCCCAATCTACCAGAAATTGAACGCATCCGGCTACTTCTACAGTATTCCATCCGTCTCCGTGACGTAGTTGGCGACCTCCAGGATGACGCGCTTGGGGTGCAGGAGGATGCTGAGGAGCTTCTATCATGTCTTGAATCGGATAACTTCAGCGCCCACTGGCCCTTACCTCACATCGAGCCTCTACGCATTCTGAGCCCCGAGCAACTCGCATCCACTCACCAAGAGCTGCAAAGTCGACCTGGTATCGACATCCCATCTGTGACAACACCTCAGATCCAAAAACGAGCATTCGTGAGTGGATCAAGTTTCTTCAGTCCATATCCCTCCCTCTAACCGAGAATAGCAGGCAGAAGATGGGACCGAGCCATCGTCGAAGAGACCAAGGATGGAAGAATCACTAGAAACAAGTCAGTTCACCGAATCAACTAAAATCCCCAATCAACCCTTGGATGGCGAGCTCCAATCACTCGAGGAAAACCTTGTTCAGATGAAGAATTCGCATGCCACAGAAAACGAAAGACTCCAGAAACTCTTGAAAGCAGCCCAGACCCGTCTTCAAGAGAGAGAGCACGTGCTGAACAAGCTCCAACACCGCTACGAATCCCGAAACAGAGAATTCCACAAACTTCGACGTGAGCACGAGCGTTTGACTCAAGCCAAAGCCACAGCGGATCAGCGGGTAGAAAAGCAAAAGGAAGAACTCATGAAACTCAAAGACGAGCGCACCCAGCTTCGACACGACCTCGAAGAGGCCCGCGAGACCCTCAAAGCAGGCGGGGGCACCACGGCCGAACTCGAGTCCGCAAAGGAAGAAATCCGCCGTCTCACCAAAGACAACGCCGCACTCGAACGCAAGGCCGACTACGAAGCTCGACAAGCCGAATACACGCGCGAGCAATACCAAACAGCCTCGACAGTGGCCGCACAATCCGGCAACGAACTCCGCCAGCTCCGCGACGAGAACGAAACCCTCAAACGTAAAGTCGCTGGCGACGCCACTCAGCTCCGCGAACTCAACCAGAAAAACGACGAAGCCCGCCATCTCTCCCGCGTCCTCGAACTGGAATCCACCCTCACGTCGCGCGAAGATCTGCTCCGCAGGAAGGAAGAAGAACTTCGGGAAATTCGCAAGAACCGGCCCTCGACCCGCTCCACCAGCACTCAGCCGCGAAGCCCCAAATGGACTGCAGGTAATAGCCGGCCCACGAGCCCTGGCATCAACAATGGTTCATCGCTTGCAGGTCGCGGTAGTGCGCTCAGATTCAGCTCCGAAATGCCCCTTTAGTTCAATCCACCAACCAACCAACCGCCCTTCCTTCTTTTCATCGATCCGGTCTTCGACAACTCTCGTCTCCTCCAACCAACACGCCCTCGCCTCTCCTCTATCCCTTTCCGTCCTCCTCCCCCTTGCATACACGCCTAGCAAGTAGTCCGATCCCTCCAAGTTCAATGCAACATAACGGCACAACACACACCGCACCGGTTATCTCATCCTCCGAATCGGCCTCCCCTTCTCCTCTAATGTATGTATCTACGGTACACCGTACTCATCCATCCATCCATTCATCCACCACCACCACCATCTTCAACACAGGGTAGTTCCCGGTGTCCGGTTACATTGCATTAGAATCCATCCATCCATTTATCTATCGCACCTATCAATCACCACCCACCCATCAGACACATTCATGTCACCGTCACTGTCACCGTCACTGTCACCGTCACTATCACCATCAATATCACACCTCTCATCCATTCATCTCTGATGACCTTGCATTTGTCCGGGCGTTTCCCTATTCCGGTGATTTGCTTCTTTACTGTGCCACCACAACCACAACCACAACCACAACCACAACCAGCATCACCATCGCCATGCGGCCCCCAGGTGCATTGGCATTGGCCCTACCTAGTTTAGTTCGAGTCCAGTGCTAACCAAGATATGTATTTACCGGATTGTATTATGATTATGCAGAGGCAGTAGAATAAAACCATTCTACATGATGCATTCATTTTGATTCACTGGATACGCTATATATTTTATTCATCCATTTATCCAATCTAACTAATTACGTATCGATGGGAAACGATTTGACATAGCTTTTTTTCACATTGCCATTCTATCGTAAGTCAGGATAAGTAGTAAGGTAGGTAACGTAAGTGAAGAAGGGAGGGAAGTGGTGGGTAATATCACATCGCTTTCGTTGTTGTTGTCCTCCAAGTCCAAAAGCCAAGCCCGAGAAACCAGGGAACAAGCAAGCAAGCAAGTAGCACGTAAGTCATGATCCGTTTCGTCAAGTAACAAACAAACAACGAACAAGATAACAATAACAGCAGTAGTAGTGTACTTCAATTCTCGGGGTAACATCAACAGGATTAAGGAGGGCATGAAATCAAATGACATAAGGGGAATGCTAGCTGTGCTGTGGTTGTTGGGGAAATGGATGGAGGAGAAGGAGGAGCAATGAAAGCAATCTAATCAGCCATGGCATTGCCGATGAACGTGGATAGTTCTTTGGCTTTGTTTCCGAGAGTCATGGTGAAATGATTGGCGCCTTCCATGGCGGTGATACCCCCGATGTTGTTCGGTCCGACGAGCGTATCCCACTTGTTGGGACCCAGATCCTCCCGGTTCTTGAGCAGCCAGATCATTTCTCTCGGATCGGGACTGCCATCGGGGGCCGGCTCGGGCCATGGGTCGCCTGGCTTGCCGCAGACACCGTCCTTGGCCCAGATCAGGAAGGTTTTGGGCATTTTCTTGGCCCATTCTGGGTCATCGAAGGGGAGGGGAACGGCCTTGTAGGCGTCGAGAGAGTCGATGAATGCGAGGAAGTGGGGGAGTAGCCAGGCTGGGGGCGCAGATTTGCCTTCGCCGAAGAAGCCGATCGAGTCAAAGAATTTGTAGAGACGAGGAGGCAGCTTCTCGAGGCCGATAGGGAATGGGGAGTCGAGAAGAAGCAATCGGTCGACTTGCTCGCCCTCTTCGAGGATGAGGTAGCGAGCGGCATCGAAGGCGCAGATACCGCCTGCAGACCATCCACCAAAGTTGTAGGGCCCCTTGGGCTGTCTCCGGCGGACCTCAGCCAGGTACGGGAAGGTCATCTCGTCAAGACCGAACTTGAGATTCTCCGGTGTTTTCATGTATGGACAATTAAGCCCGTACACGCACGTGTCTGGGGAGGCTGCGGGGATTCCGGCATATGATGTGGCAGAGCCAGAGCCATCAGGGAACAAGAACAAGGTCTTGGTGGCTATCTTGGGGTTACCTTGCAAGAGGATGGAAGTGGCTCGGGGGTGCTGACTAGCCCGGGTCATGAGGGCAGATTTCGGGTTGGGAACAGGTTCAGACAGGGTGATTGGCGCAGACACAGGAGCGACGGCGGGAGTAGGAGGGGCAGGAGCAGGGGCAGGAGCAGCCTTGGGTTTGAGATCCAGTGCTTCCTCGACCTCACTAAGAGTCTGATTCTCAATAAAGAATTCTCCCGGCAAGTCCATGTCCAATGTCTCGCGGATCCTACCAAGGACAGTGAGGGAAAGTAGGGAGTCCATTCCCATCTCTGCCAGGTTCTCGTCGTCCTTGAGTTCCTCTTCGGAAATCCCGATCTCATCGGCTAAGATGGCACGAATCTCCTTCATCGTAGCGTGCTGCTCGGCCTGCGTGACCTTCTCATTGGGTGGTGAGCTGACACAAGGGGACCCAGCACTGGACTCGTCTGTTGAGGAGCCACCGTTGAAGGAGGAACTAGACTCCGGATCGCTAGTGGAACCATCACTCACTTCTGCTGGGCTCATTTGGGCCAGGAGTCGCTTGAAGTCTTTCACGGTGGGCTGATCGATGAAGACTGAGGATTCCAGATCGATATCCAGCTCCTCCCGATATCTGCCGGTGACGGTCAAGGAGAGAAGAGAATCCACACCATAGTCCGCGAAAACCAAGTCATCCGTAAGCTCAGACTCAGACAGTCCGACTTCCGATGCGAGGATGCTGAGTGCACGCCCAATCAAGCTTGGCGCACTCGGCTTGGGTGCGGCCTTCACAGGGGCCGGGGCGCTGGGACGACTCTTGCTGCCAGCAGCAGGAGTTGCCCTTGGGGCGCTGGCGGATGGCTTAGCTGCGCTCGGCGCTTTAGAAGCCCCAACCGGAGGAAGAACTGTGTCAAGAATCTTGCGCGACAATGCTTGGAACTATGTATCGACCCATTAGTAAAATGGACATGGTGCGATTGGGAAAAGATTAAACTCACCTTGACGGCACCGTAAACCGCGACGATATCGTCCCCTTCGAAAAGATATACATCACCTGCCCAGATCGAGTTTTGCCAGGGCTGCATTCTTACATAGGTTCTATAGGTGACGTCTGGGGAGAATTTCTTCAAGCAGCGCATAGAATCCCAACCGTGGTTAACAAAGACCTGGTTTTTCGAGTCGGTGGCATCGCTCGCATTCATGATGAACCCAGACAAATGCCCAATGCTGTCAATCCAGAAGGGATTGCGGTGGAAGTTGCCCTGCGACCCCTGGAACTTGACACGCGCGGTGGCTTCATGCTGTTCGCTGTCGAGAATAACCTCGCGGATGTTTTTGAAGTTGTCATCGTAGTCGACCAGGGCGCTGAAGAGTTTATAAACCATACCTCTTCCGAGACGGTGGGCATCTCCATCTTCCGCGACATCGTGGAGCCGGTCAATACTTCTCTTGATAAGGTAAGCGTTTCGCTTCCACTCCAACTCGGCGGCGGCGCAGTCAAAGAATTTGACAGTAGAGGTTGCGTGCTCAGTCGTCTTCTTCCCCTCTGCCGTAACCGAGTATATCTGAAGGGTAGTTTTCTTCTCCTCCCAGTTCGCAGTAGCAGACACCCTGAAAAGCTGTTGTCCAGATTTGGCAATCAATGGCCTCGGGACGGTGACATCGCACACATCCAATCCCAAGCCGTCATACTCGGGCTTGTACTTCTTGATGAGATACTCTGCAAGTGTCTGCGCGATATCGGCATAGAGGGACTGTTTTCAGGTCAGTACCATGTGAAAAAGGGGGTGTCAATCTTCACTTACCGAGGGACACAGAGCAGCGCCGTTGACCTTGTGGCCCTGGATGACGCGGTTCAAGTCGGGATCGGCAATGTCGTTCTCTATAACCACGGTGGCTGTTGCCCCATCATCCCGGGTCTCGATGACCTTCTGAGCAGCAGTGGTCAGGAACTCGTATTGCGGTCCTGCTGCTACTGCCGCCACTGGAGCACCCTTGGTCAAGCAGAAGTTGTTGGCATAGGGGATCCAATAGTTCTTGAGATCCCACTTGTAAGCTGGGAGCCGGAGCACTTGGTGCGAAGAAGTGAAATCCTGGTGGTATTGCTTCCAGTTGAGGTCGATTCCGGCCAGATGAAGACTTGAAAGACTATTCGAAAGGACCTTCCAGGTATCCTCTTCACGTCGCAGAGATGCAACCGTCGTAACTTGTGGTCCGAGAGTTGCCTTGATCATCCCAGAGCAGATGGTATGTGAGCCAATCTCAACCCACAGGGTTTTGTCGTTTGTCAGCTTTGCGTGTCTCGTAGCCTCCACGCCACCTAAGAAATTGACCGTCTTTCTGCAGTGATCGCGCAGGTACTTGGGGCCAAGACAATCCCAGTTGGCATCGGTGACCACTTCCCCAAGCAGAGCGGAAACGAACGGTGTCGTCGGCTTGTGGAAAGTGACGCCCCGAGCAACCTCCTCGAATGTTTCCAAGATAGGGTCAACCTGCGAGGAATGGAAAGCATAAGGAACCCGCAACTTGGTGGATTTCAGACCCTCGGTGGAGAATTTCTGAGCCAGCTCGTCGATGTCAGTGACCAGGCCACTGACGACAGTTTCGGCGGGCGCGTTGACACAAGAGACTTCGTGAAGCTCGTCTCTGAGGAAGTGCTTCACTTCAGCCAGGGAAGCCTTGACAGCCAACATTGAATGTGTTCCAATCTTGCACTCCTTGGTAAGTAGCTGGGCACGGCGGCCACACAGGTAGATGGTATCACTGGTGGACAGAACACCGGCTGTGTTCAAGGCGGCATAATCACCGAGACTGTGTCCGATAATAAAGGCCGGCTTTACGCCCAGAGCAGTCCAGTAATTGACCAATGCCATCTGGACACAAGTTGTTCCCACTTGCACCACGACGGGGCTCAGGTCTTCGACAGGTACACTTCCATCGACGAGAGGGAGGATGGAAGGAAGACCCTGGCTTCGTGCAATACAATCGAAGTGCTCAATGATGGTTCGGAATTGGAAACAGTTGCGGTAGAACTCCTTGCCCATTCCGGTGTACTGGGCTCCTTGGCCGGTAAAGACGAACCCAATCCCAGGGGCTGTCGCTGGCACCGGGGTGTATGCCTCACGTTGCAAAGCACTGTGCAGTGAATCGCGTAGGGATTGCAGGTTTGGCCCGACTGCAGTCACACGGAACGGATGGTGGATTCGGCGTGCAGTGGTGGTATAAGCCAAGCTGGGGACGAAGTCGGCTTCTTTTACACCAAATGACTTGCCATGTGCGTCAATGTATTTCACAAGAGAGTCGATGTTGTTCTTCAGTGCAGTCTGAGATCTGGCTGACACAGAAACCAGATGGAACGACCGAGGGTCCTGCCCTCGCCGCTCCGGAAGGGGGCCATCTTCCAACAGAAGAGCAGTGTTTCCACCAGCAGCAGAGAAGTTATTCACGAAAGTTCGGCGCTTTCCGGAAGCCGGCCGATTCCATGGGGTGGGTTGAAAGGCTATATGGACATTGCGCTTGGCCAGGTCCGTCGGGAAATTGTGGTTTATCTTGTTCTTGATACCAACATGCGGGGGGATCATGTTTTCTCTCATCATGAGAAGAACTTTGACAAGAGCAGTCACTCCCGAAGCAGATTCTCCATGTCCAACGTTGGCCTTGGCTGATCCAAGATGAAGCGATTGTCCAGGGCCGCGGCGATAATCGGGAGCAAAGACGTCAAGGACAGATTGCATCTCGACTGCGTCTCCGGCTTGTGTTCCCGTGCCGTGCATTTCGATGTAGCTCACTTCCTTGGGGTCGATATTCGCCTCGTTGAGCAATTTATTGAAAATGAAGGCTTGGGCGCCGACATGAGGACGTGTAATCGACACGGCCTCGGCCGAGTGGTTGGTGTATGCGCCGTTGATGATACCGATGATCGGGTCATTGTCCGCCTCAGCATCTTCAAGTCGCTTCAAGACGATACTCCCAATCCCATCTGCTCTGCAGTAACCGTCGGCGCCATCATCAAATGTGTTGCAGTTTCCAGTTGTAGACAAGAAATGACCCCGATCCAGACCCGCGTGGTTGTCGGGGTTCGTCAAAATATTCACACCGCCGGCAACCGCGGCATCGCAGTCGTTTCTCCAAATAGAATTGCAGGCAATGTGTATAGCAGCAAGACTGGAAGAGCATGCTGTATCAACATTCACACTGGGACCGCTGAATTTGAAGTAGTAGTTTATGCGACCTGGCGTAAACGCCCGGTTACCTCCAGGGATAAAGTACGTGTCAATGTCCTGGCCGCTGTTGATTTCACGGTAGTCGTCACTGGTCATTCCGTAGAAGACACCCACACGGTCTCTTTGGGTCGACGGAGTACTATCCGGGATAAAGCCAGCCATTTCGAGGGCCTCGTAGGCTGTGAGCAAAGCAAGACGTTGAGCGGGATCCGCCTGCAGTGCTTCTCGGGGCGACATGTTGAAGAATCGGGGATCGAACAGCCCTGGTTCGTTGATCCAGCACCCATAAGGCACCTTACTTGTATTTCTCTTCGACCCAGTCAGGTCGACGTGGGCATCAGCATCCCAACGATCCGCGGGAACTTTGCGATGCACATCGAGTCCTTTGTAGAGGAGGTCCCAGAAACTCTCCGCACCGTCGGCCTCAGGAAACCTTCCTGACATTCCGATAATGGCGATCTTGGAGCATTCCGCTTTGCCAGTGAGGTTTCGCGTGTCCGGGCTTGTCGAAACATCTCCAACCCCGGATTCCAAGCTGACATTCACACCTGCTTTCTTGAGCACTGTGAACAAACTTTGGGTTGCGCTGCTTGAGATCGGAAACAGCTTGCAAGAATGATTCGCGCTGGACTTGGATAAAGTTGAGCACGCATCTGTGACCTTGTCCCAGCAAAGTCGTCGAAGTAGAATTTCCTCGAGCGCTACCTTGAAGAGATCGTTGATGGACTGGGCCTTGACCGGCTTGCCAGTATTACTGGAAATGACATGGATAACGGGTGAGTAACCGGATAATGTCTCCGAGGTCAAGGGCTGCAAGATACGTTCGATATCTTTGTCGTCATAAAGATGGGGCGCATGGTAGGGGCCATGAATTGGAGCCCTGACAGGCTTGTAGTTCTTTGAAGCACTAACTTCGATGAACTCGTCAAGGACTGTGGGTGGTGCACTGATAGTAACGCCGTTGGAGCTCACGGCGCTGATATATGGCTTTGAAGAAGGGGGAGTGGCCTACACCCGTCAGCATCTCAGAACAGTGGGACAGCACTATTGAGTCAACTCACCTTCTTGGTGCTGTACTCGTCTATTAGGCTAGTAGCCCCCGCTTCGCTTATTCCCGAAATCAACGCGGACCAGCATGTTGACTTCGAATCGTCCGAGTCGACGAGTTCTCGGACTCGAAGAACGCAGATCCCCAGGCGGAGGGCTACTACGACCGATTCCACTGCAGCGGGAACAAGCTCTCCGACATTTCTCGAGCAGCTAACAGCCGTGCAGCTTAGCAGGCCTGTACATAGACCAACAAGCTGGCTGTTTGTAGACGTGGGATAGATATGGCCAAGGTCCCCGTAATAGCTGAAGTTGGTCAGCGTCGTCAGTGTTGAGTGGAAGCCGGACATCTTACTGTATGAAACAACCTAATTGGTAGATGCACGTCAACGCGCTTTCCAAGACGGGGCTCGGTTCTGATTGGCGATGTCTAGTAAGCAGATCGACGATGCTCGTGAACCGTGGGAAGAGTTTGCGCTGAGATGGCGGGAGCTTCGCAATTTCTTGACGCAGCGCATGGAAACATTGCTGGAAGAAAGACTGGACAATGGTACTATTCTTCGATTGTAGTAGACGGCGGAGGCCGGCTTCGATGTCACTTGTCTGGTCTCCGAACAGGTACACTCGAGATGGACCCTCCATGTTTGCGGGAGATGCCTGTTGATCAATCGATCACTGTTGTCAAACCAAAGTCCATCTGGCTCCCCTCACCCATGTAGATGCGGAGCACACTTTATACACATATAGATTTAGTCCCCATGGCAGGGTGGGGGCCGGTGTCTCAACTACGGCATGCTCTGAACTGGTTAAGATGCATTCCATGCGTATCTAGGGGGCGATTGCAAAGAGTTGAATCCACCAGACCGGATCGATTGGGTTGCATTGTCATACATCTGGCGAATCATCAGGATGGAGACAGATGACAGGCCCTAAACTGTTCTGATCAGTACCCGACGTCTTTCAGTTTACGTCCAAGATCTCTTACAATGCTGATGTGAGCTGGCTCTGAATGGACACCACCATGATTGTGGAGCAGATGCACACCATCTGGGCACTCGATAGAGTTACCCCGTTTGGAAATTCTAGACTTGGAATCTTGGTCCATGAGGCGGGATTCAGTGTGGCTACCTCAGCCCTCAGGCCACCATGATCATCAAGGGGACATCGATGTCTCAACCCCTGCTTCTGGCAGTAATCCAGCGACTAGGCAGCCATGTTCTCGAGGGCAAGTGGCAGTGTGCATCAAGGGACAGCGTTGCGATGGTCAGCGGCACTGTCTGGCCAAGGGGGGGAAGGAGTCCTACAGAGGAAAGTCGTCGCTGCCCCATTTGGCGACGATCAGCACGTCGCAGCGTGCACGTGATCGGGGACGTATATTTCCAGTTACTGCTCCCCTAACGTCTTTCCTCCTTGAGCATGAGACACAAAATTCCACGGGACAGGCCGAAAGATTTCTCTCTCCGCCGGTGATATCGGTGGGGGCGCAGAGGCAGAGATGCATGCCGAAAGACCGGGCAGTTAAAACCCGTGCCCTGCTGCCCTGCATGTGCCTTGCGTTTCCAACAATAGGGACTCGGAAGCCTGTCTATCGTTGCTTATTGCTTATTCAACTGCCGAAACTCTGAAGGAGGGTGTCGGGAGAAACAAGGTTATTGTTGCTGGAATGTAGTCGGTGGGCCAGGGTGTCATGACATGCTTCAGGAAGCCTGACCGACGGATGATTCTTCCACCCATATCGACTCGGAACTCATGCATGATCGGTCCATTTACCTTCCTAGGGATAAGCATCTATCTCAGCCCATAGTCTGCGAATCAGCGATAATTCAAATTGCTTACCGTCCATCCCTCCGCACTCGCTTCCTAGCTCCAAATCCATACAAAGTAGGGTATATAACCGACATTGTGAAAACCGTCCAGGATTAGTTCAGCTGAGATAGTGACTTTCACTTTCAACCACAGTGGCTTAGCCCGCAGATTCCTTCCGTTTATTTCTGCTTTCAACTCCGATTGAGCTACCCAGCCTCCCAATTTACCTATCTCGTCTGGCTGACAGGTGCGGAACACCTGTCAGGTTAAGGTTCAATAATTCCCATGCTGACAACGAGGGAAACCTTAGCCCACACAGAATGTCAAGTAGCGCTCGATGGGAGTCGCATTAATAAGGTTTATAATGGTTCTTTCCCCCCTGCGTTCCACTCGTGGTATTCCTGGTCGACGCTCTCTTTCAGATGTAGATACCGCGCAGGTAATACCTGTCACGCCAGGGCCAGTTTTTCTTTAACAGGGTCCATATATTCCATATGACCAGCAAAATGACAATCACAGGGAGGAGGAGCAAATCGAGGAGAATGAAAATCAGAGGCGTTATGTCTATGAGCTGACAGTGAGACATTGCCAAGTCTCCCTAGCAAACCCGCGGTGAGTTCATTGACCGTGTTCGGCTGAGGATGACCAATATGCAATGTGTGAAAGTTTATATATGTTTTTGTCCTTATCCTAAATGGTTCCTAAGGGCAAAGACAAAACTTCGTTGTAATAGTCTGCAAAATATGGAAAGGATCGCTCGTGTATCTGGCAAACTCAACAGATCTGTCAGCTTTCATGGATGATCATACTGCTAAAAAGGTCAAGTCCAGAGGAAAGCTCCATCAGCAGGGGAAATTGTCACACTCACGATTATTTTGTGAGGGATGTGGCCTGTGTCCTGTTATGATGTTTGATGATTCTTTGCGGGCTTGGTGAATTCAACCTGTGTCGCTCTATATTTGAACCAAAAGCCAATTAGTATGCTTGCCAGCACGTCGGTATAATCAGGGTCTCATTATATAAACCCACGGACTCGGGTAGATCCTAGTACCACGGTCAGATAGGAGCAGAATGATTGCCAATAACGACAGAAAGTTGCCGAGCATCAGCAGCGAGTCGGTGGTTTCCAACGTGTTCCGGGCCGTGTCGCAACAGGGCACGTGTAGACGCCGCCCGGCGTAAAGATCTTGCCGGCGCCATTACAAAAGTAGACATGGTTTTAGGTCTATATAAAGAGCAGGCAATGCAATACCATTTACTTCAACTTCAGTACAGCAACGAGAGCCGAACAGGTTGCGGGAAAAAAGAGGCCTCATTCGTCTTTCCATGTCTCCGGAACTATATTTTGCTGGCAGTAATCCGATGGTGTTCCTGTACATTTCCATGCTCTCATTAGCCATTCACAAAGCTATATAGATGCCAGTATGACCTTTTGCAATGAAAACGATCAGGTAGCCAAATTACGGTATTTGATGTCTTAAAGTATACGCTGGAAACTGGAAAGGACGTGCCACGGTAGGATGTTCTGCCGTTCATACAGGGCAATGTGTCTTGGTCCGATAAGGGAGGGTATCATTCAAGCAAGGGGCTGAGCTGACCAGTTGAGGAGGGTGGTCATGGGCTGCATACTAGGAGTCAAGTCTCCGGTTCCGCGCTTGAGCGTCCATGTCGTGCCACGTCTTTCCGACGATATCTAATTATTCAGCCGTAGAGTCTGACAAACTTGAAGTCTGAGTAACCGGTCAGCACTGCAAGGATAATCAAAATCCAATGTAACGGCCTTGCTTTCATAAAACCTTGGGGGGGCCCAAAGCTTTTGTAGCACAGGCTAAAGATCCTGTTGGCGTTCCAAACTAAGCAGAGTATGGTTCGGCCTTTAATCCGACCCCTGTCCACTTCTCCGTTGCCCCGGAGTTGTACACATGAAACAGAATCTGATTGGGAATCCAAAGATGAGTTCTCTATGGGTGATACAGCGGGTAGCGGAGTTAAAACCATGGGTCATGGTCTGGGGAAACCCTGCCATTGCGGCCGCGGAGGACTTGCCAAAGGATGACCCATCGGTGAATGGTAGAGGGGTGGTGTATCTGGTCAGGGATTGACCTAAAGATGAGAAGCATTTAGAGTCAGCCTGACGAGGGATCTACAGGGTAGCAAGTAGTACGGTCCATGGAGAAAGAGCTTCACCCTCACGAGGGACTGTGCGCAATAAGCTTATCGATAAGGGGCCACTAGTCCAGAAACGGCGCCCACGTAAACACCAAAACATCGATCGGGCCTCACCGTTCAGCTGGCCGTCTGTCTCTCTTCCTCTCTCTCTTGCTCCTCTTTCCCCCCTCCCTTCCAAGCACTCCATTCACTAAACCACACCCCCCCCCTAAGCTGGGCTCGTCGTCGCATCCCACGGTGACCCCCCTCCCTTTTTGCGTTACGGCGGCCCACGCTGCTGATCTTCTGTCTCTTGTTTTTGTTTTCCCCTCTTGCCATGTTTTGGTCTGCAGCTCCGTTACCCGGTCCTTAATGCTTCCATTATTGTCACTCGTTCAGCGACGGTGCGCTTGTAGCTATATTCGCCCACTCACTTTCTTGCCCCGTTGACTGTGCAGCTGCATTTGGGATCGACTTTCTGACACGTCAATTGCACCTCCTGTCATTCTCGAAGATCGGTTAGCGTTAACGCCTCAACGGTGGTAGTCGATCCACCCGCTCGCTCGTGCTCGGTCACCTCAGCCGCAATGCCCCCCGCCGCACCTCAACTCCCGACCCGATTCCCCTGCTGGTGTCGGGCAGTATATTCATGGGGAGGAGAAACGAAACGTGATCTGGGTTTTGTGGAGGGGGACCTCATAGAATGCCTGAATGCCGGAGATGGCCAGTGGTGGATGGGCCGACTGCGGAGAGATAGGCGCATGATGGGGCTATTTCCCTCCAACTTTGTCGAAGTACTCAGCGAGGATTTTGTGCCAATCACCCGATCCACGAGCCCTATGCTGCCTCCCACCTCATCTCCGATCACGAATCCTACGTCGGCCCCAAAGAAACAGAAGACGGTCTTTCGGAAGCCATTCCAGGCTCACAAAGAAGCCCTTGCACCCTCGGGGGAGCTATCTCGGAGCTCCACTGCATCATCACCAGTGATCAGCGCGATCCCGCAAACTCCACCCCGAGATGGCAGTCTTCGAAAAATGAAGCCGCTGCGTACACCTACGACCGCTGTCAAGCACCAGAGCTCCCTGACAAGGCCGCCTTCGTCACGAACAAGGCCCTTGTCCCGCGCGCTCTCCCCGCGTCCTCCACCAGAGTCGGACATCCCATTATCGTCTACGCTCCCTGGTACATACATCTCCCACTCCAGACCTCCATCGCGCGGACCTCCATCGCGTGCAGTGTCGCCCCGTCCTCCGCAAGAGTTGGATTTCCAGTTACCCTCTATCCCCCCGGTCCAAAGTGCCCCACGTCCTGGACCTATGCCCCGTGCAGCATCACCGCGTCCTCCACCAAATCTCGACTATCAGCTCCCGTCTCTACCCCCTATGCAGGATGCCGTGCATAGACCCCTATCTCGTGCGGCATCCCCTCGCCCGCCGAACGACTTTGACTTTTTGCCCCCTCAAGTCCCAAGGCACAATCACAGTATGTCTTTGCCTCAACCATCGTCGCGCGAGATCTCTCCGCTACAGCTCCAAGAGCGAGAGGAATCACCGCCCCCGCCTCCCCCTCCGCACCGAATTGCTGTTCACCGTCAACCCTCCTTCGAGACCCAAGCCCCGGCACACGTCCCCACGCGCCTGGACATGAATGATCGATTTGTCACGATGTCAAGAACACCATCACCAGCCGCCCACTCTGAAGGACAGGGGCATACACCTTCCCCCCTCAGGGATGCGATGGAAGACGTGATGACTTCATTGGAGGATATGGGGCTGTCTCGGGACACGCAGTCGCCATCCCCACAGCCGACGTTTAACAATCCGTGGTCACCGGATGCCTATGACAGCTTCCGTGAAAGCCGGCCTTTGCAGACTTCCCGTCGACCCTTGACCTCTCTGGGATTTGATGGAGACAACAAGGACTACCAGTATAATGGCAGTCAGACCCACAGAAACAGCGTTTACGCACACGATCCCTATGTGGATGGGCCCCCACAATTGAACAACTACGTGCAGAGGATGGAGAGTCGGCTGCGCCAATTGCAGGAGCAGAACCAACGGGACGCCGAGGATACGCAACCCTCCGATGACGAGGAGCCCCCACCGCCACCCCCAAGGAACGTACCCTACCATGGCCGGCATAATTCGATTCCAGCCCAGTACCCATTGGTAAGAGGACGACGATCCGGCCAAGACCTCCGCGGGGACCTACTCAACCGGACGTACACTAATAAGTCCAGCACCACCAACTCTTCCAGCGGGGTGCATAGTACGAGCACGACCCAGACTGGCAGTACCGAGAGGACCAGCCAAAGCATTATGAGCGGCCCGTCAGCCGGGGGATTCAGCGCAACAAGTGCGGGAAGTTATGCTCGAAGGGGGACTACGCCAGCCGAGAGACCAAATACGGCAGTTGACACTGTTCGCTCAAGAGGCTTTAGCGATGTCTCCCGGATAGGACGGCCTGAAACGCCATTGACCGGTGTATCTTACCACTCCAGCCATAATACCTCTCGGCAAGGGGCGTCATCTGCCATACCTTGGTCGTCAGGTGGGGGCGGTGGGGAAGAGTCTACCGCGGTGTTTGGTGGGCTTTCCACGCCGAAAGCTAAGAAGCCAGGGTTTTTCAAAAAGATCTTCGAGTCGGCGAAGACCGGCGCCGCTAATGCAAGAAGCAGCATCGCGGTGGGACAGAACGGCGGGTCCTTGTCCCCCACCAAAGGTCGAGGAATCTCACCAATCCGTGCTTTACAAAGCCGGGATTCTCCTCGTGAGCCGGCCCCCGGCAACAGCGCCATCGACTGGGTTCAAGTACGCCGTGATGTAAACCGCGCAAGCTCGCTCAGTCGGAACGAAAGGATCGAGAGGGCCGAAAGATGTCAGATGATGGATCACCCGGTGATATATGCAGTGGAGGAACTTTATGAGACGGCAGAAGGAGACGAAAGCATTGACGGTTTGCCGATCAGTGAGCCGACCAACTTTGGGACTGTGAACTTGAATCTTGTGGATAAGAGCGCTCGGTTTGTCAACAGTCTTCCCCCAATGACAAATCCGGCGAGCTTAGCGCATGGATATGTTTGTCGGCCGTATAAGAGTGATGTCCAGAGGCTGCGCGCCATCTTTACTTGGGTCAGCGAGAAGATCGCCTGGGATGACCCTGTTGAGGAGATCGGGATCGACTTGAAGCGCGTGCTCCAGACGAAGAGAGGTAGCCCGCAAGAAGTGGCCTACCTGGTCAAGGAGATGTGTGCAGCGGTTGGTCTCCACGCCGAAGCGATCAATGGATATCTCAAAAGCCCCGGAGAGATCTTTGACCTGGACGGTCTTTCTCAAGCAAACCATTGGTGGAACTCGGTGCTCGTTGATGGCGAATGGCGTATCATGGACTGTTCACTGGCCAGCCCTACCAACCCGCGAAGGACCCAATTCGTCACCAACAATACGTCAGTTGCCGAAAGCTGGTATTTCCTTGCACGACCATTGGAGATCTGCTATACACATGTTCCTCTTGCTCCGGAGGAGCAGCACATCTGCCCGCCAATCCCCCCTGACGTTCTGCTCGCACTCCCAGCGGTGTGTCCGCCATATTTCAAACTCAATATGCAGTTCCCTGAATACGACACGAGTATAATCCGGATTGATGGCTTGGAAGTTATGCAAATCCGGCTCCTGGTGCCCCCTGACGTGGAATGCGCCGCTGAGGTGGAAGCTCCAGGGTTCGCCCGTGACGCAGACGGCGACTTCTTTGAGAGCGGCGAAATCGTGCGCAAGCGCGCGCTGGTGCAGCCTGACTGGGTCACTGGACAGAAACGGATCACGGTGAAAGCCGTTCTACCGGGCGATGAGGGCCAGGGCACGGTCAAAGTGTACGCCGGCAAGAGGGGACTGATGCACTCCAGCCGCGACATCCCCCATCCGCTGGCTCTCTCCTTGCCCATTCTCCACAGCAACGACAACCCACCGTACGATTTCGTGCTGCGCCATCCGACTCCCCATGCTCAGCGGCACGATCTCTACATTATGCAGCCGCAGTGTTCCAAGCTGGCTGTCAACAACACCTTCGTTTTTGCCGTCCGCCAGCATCCGGCCTCGCTCACCTTTTCGTCCGGCAGTAACGAAGCTGGCGTCAGCGGGCGTGTCTCCCCGTCTGTCTTCACCCGGCCTGCCAGTGCGCTGAGTATGGTCTCCAGTTCCGCGGGCGGATCGTCGGTTTCGGGTGTCTCGAATGAGTTTTCTGCGTCGACCTCGGCCATCTCGTCCGCTCGGTCAATGTCTGGCCGCGAGAAGCCGGCGAAGTTAGCGATCCAGTCACCATCGGGCAAGATCTTGCGTCTGACGCGAAAGCCCGAACACATGCTCAGCCCCAACACGGGCGGCCACGCTTTCACCGATGCGCCAGGGGATGGCAGCGTGTGGGAAACGGTGATCAAGATCGGCGAGCGCGGCACGTGGCGCGGTCTTGTGCTGGCAGACCGGGTTGCGCGCTGGTGTGTGTTCTGCGAATGGGAGTGTTACTAGCACCATCGCACGAGTCCATGCCTGTAATCTTAATCTTAACCTTTATTTGTGATTCTTCGAGGTCTTCTCTTACCTATGCATTGCATCGGTTGGGTCTTGCATTACCCCTGCCACTGTACACCGCTACTTCATCCCAAGGACCAGCAGGACGCGATCTACTTCATCTACCTACCACTACTATCTATCATATATGGCGTTCCGGAACAACAAACCATGAGAGGCGCTGGTGTTGTGCTTCTTCTTCTTCTTCTTCTGTTTTTTCTTCTCTTTTCTTTTTTTTTTTCTTTCTTCTTTTCCTTCGTCAACCCCTTCCGAGTTATGTCCCTCATGCATCATGTTTCTTCTTCTGAGTAACGGACATCATGTACGTGATGATATCTTGATATCTTTGGATACGATCCGCAAACCGAACTACTACCTAGACGCATACTAGACTGGGTGGAGATCTTTTTGCTTCTCTTCTATTTATTTCTGTGGGTGTGTGTGTGTGTGTGTCTGTGGTTCTTGGGCACCCATGATGATCATCATCTATCTATCTATTCTATTTTATCTTATCCAACCAATTGATCAACCGTTGGATCTGTATTCTAGCAATGCAATTATGCAAGCTAATACTACTATTAACTTACTTACCTTGTCGTATGGTGCTTTGTTGTTGGTTCTGGTTGGTTTGGCTTCTATGCTATGTAGTGCTAGTGCTATTTACTTGCAATGTATATCTACTGGTCTGTATATAGATGGTGGGATTGAGGGGGAGATCAAAGCGACCCCACTGCTTCCCTAATCAACGGGGCCACCTGTTTCCGACTCTTCGTGACGTTTCCCTGTACCCAGATCCACTTTCTCATCGTCTTATCTTCGCATTCGGCATCCCCTAACTCACCTCCCTCTTCCCCGTCTAACACCTTCCACTCTTCCAGCCCCAATTCCGCTCCCGCCCTCTCGATAAAGGCTTCTACACCACGTACTCCCGTGCCCTCTTTCGCACAGACCAACAACTCACGACAGAATCGTCCCTCCGATCCCGTCGTAAATGCCGTCACGACCATAACGATCTGCAACTCCTTCTGCTTAGCAAACTCCCCCAACGCATGGAGAAACGCCTCTGCAGTTTCCGCTTTCCGAACCACCCACGGCAACGATCTCACCATGGAGCAGATTCCAATCTCCACTTTCTCCTCTTGGGAATTACTTCCCGGTGACTCTGTCCACTGCTTATAATCCCTATCCAACACCTCCTCAACCGTAAGTAAATCAAGACTATTCCGTTTCGCTGTGTTAATCTCCTCGTAGAAGGAATTGTGATCCCATGGTTTCTCGGTATCACCATAAGGGATGGAGTTAATTTTCGAGCGCAGGAAACTATACGCTAGTGTATCCGAGTCAGTGACTTTTTCTTTCGCCGTGAAGTTGCTTGTGTCGATGAGGATGGGGCTCATGGCTAGTTTAGCGAGTTGGTGTTCTGCGGGACTAGGGGCGGGGGTGGTGCGGCGCCAGCGGTCCATTTTGTCGAGCATGTTGACGACTAGTGAGGTACAGGAGCCGGAGGGTTGAAGAAGGAAGGGTTGGTCTGGGTCTGTGATAGGGCCGAGGAAGTCTTCATTGACGTGGTGGTCGATGCAGCCGACGACGGTGAAGGTGATGTTCGGAAGGGAGGAGAGGGAGCCTTGTCCGCGGGGGTGGTCGGGGGAGCGAATGGGGAGAGCGTTCCAGTCAACGAGGACTGCATCGGCGGAGATGAGGGTGTCAGGACTGTTGGGGAGCTGTTCGAGGTGGGAGACGAAGTCTGCGACGGTGAGGAGGTGGTCGTGTAGGAGGGAACCGGCGGATTCAGGCGTATCGGCCCATGTTTGATCGTCCGGGGCTGGGGGGTGGGTGGAGAGCCAGAGGGATTTGACGAACTCGGGACGTAGACGGCGTAGTTCGGGGCCAGCGCGAACGGAGGGAAGGTTGATTAGGGGGACATGAGGGCGGGGATGGGCGAAGGAAGCGTAGACAATGGCGGAGATGATCGAGTCCAGGTCGGCGGAGGGGTTGCCGATGACGTAGATAGGGGCTTCAGCACGCGAGAGCCGGCCGGCCAGGAAGCGGTGATGGGTCTGAAGGGCCTTGGCGAGGAATTGAAAGAGACTGTGTTCGACGGGCATGGTGGGTGCTTGGGGAGAGAGGGGGGAGGGCAAGAAAAGCTTAGTTGGAGAAGATGAGGGGAAGATTGATGCGGATGTTGATGTTATTCCCGACGCAAATCCACCGCGGAGAGGCAGAATCTCACCGCCAGGGATGCTTTTCCTCATTTCAATAGTCGATCCGGAGTAGACAGATTATTTGATAACTTCGATCTTGAAAGTTGCTCTGTTTGACTAAAAGACAGCAAATCAATCTGTTGCTGTCCTAAAAACGAGGAACATTGTTAAAATAGTACTAGTATAGTAGTATAGTACTATGGTACTCTTAGTTGTCCACATATAGGCCCGGCTGCAGCAGTATATATTGACGCTGGGCGCCTCTCACAGCTCTTCTTTCCCCTGCATTTTCTCTTGAATTTCCATTTACAGCATTACAGCTGATACAACAGTGTGTGGACTGCTCTTTTTTGAACTGTGGCGGATGATGCTAAAGCCACCACACTTTTGTTCTTTGTTGCATCGCCCTATCTGCGTAAGATTGACTGGTGGTGTTGGGGCTTATGTGAACTTGAGTCGCACATTCCACACGACTATACATGTGAAAGAGCCGGTGACGAGGGATTTAAGTCGGTCTATCCAATTTGCTTGACTTCCTTCGACTATTTGCTCAGTGACTAATAGATTGCAGAGCTTGATACAGGTGACCAAGACGACCTGTTCAAATATACCTCTGGCCGGTGGTTGATAGATGAGCAGCATCAACTAGAGCAGCGTTTTGTGAAGTTCAATGTCGAGAAGCTTTGTTCTCAAGCTGCTTCTCTCTTTGGCCCGGGGACAAAATGCGTGCGCATTGTCAAGATGGAGGGAAGCTTCAATAAGGCTTTCCTCCTTACTATGGATGACGGCAATGAAGTTATAGCAAAGATCCCTTGTCCAAATTCCGGGACGCCATTATTGACCACAGCGTCTGAAGTCGCGACGCTAAAGTTCTGTATGTTCTCAAGGGGCTCTGTCAGTCCTAGAATGCTAATACTCTTGTCTCTAGTGCAAACTCGTCTATCAATTCGAGTCCCAGAGGTATATGCTTGGAACTCAGACCCGACAAATCCAATAGGTGCGGAATATATAATCATGGAAAAGATCCATGGGGTCGCGCTTGCACAAAGATGGGAGACAATGAATACCTTGGAACGATATAAAATTATCGACAAAAATCGTGGAGATGGAAAAGGAGCTTGAGAACTTAAAATTACCAGCATACGAAAGTCTCTTTCTACAGGATTCCTTGCCATCTGAATATCGGCATTACCATCTCCCGCCAGAATTGGATTCGACTGGGTTATTTTGCATTGGGCCATCCTGCAGCCGAGCTTATATGACCTCCAATGGTATCTCGCAGTCAGATGTTGGACCATGTGAGTTTCGTGAAATCGTTTCGCTTATCACTCTTTCTGACACCTTTAAGGGACTTCGATTTTGGACTCTGCGCTCCCTATACCACGCCGAGAACTAGCCGTCATTGCAAACGACAGAGATGAAGTGCAGCATCATCTGACACAATTCAGTGATAATCAGTCGGTCGACGAGTATCGTGATCTCTTACAGAAGGTGCTTCTAATTATACCGGCTCTATCACACAATCCACGCGTGCTAGAAGTAGCAGGCTCGGCTATTTGGCATACTGACTTGCATCTTGGAAATATCTATGTCTCCTCAGATGATCCGACCAAAATCGAGGGTGTGATTGATTGGCAGTCAGCCCAGGCTGCTCCTCTATTTATACAGGCACAGTTTCCCGAATTTCTCCGACCACCAAAAGGCTACAGTCCAGGGACTGAAGTCCCTACACTACCAGATAATTTTGACGAGCTAGATCCCGATGAAAAGGAAAGGGCTACACAAGAACAGACATTGGCAGCCCAGTCGAAGTACTATGAGATGTCTTGCCTTGTATACAACAAGTCTGTCTATGATGCAATGAAGCTGGATCGACAACTGTGGGAGCCCTTTACTTGTTGTCAGCTTTTCTCAAATGGTTCCATGGTTCCACTGCGAAACTCCTTGATACGAATTTCTCAAGACTGGAAACAACTTGGGCTCCCGGGCAGCTGTCCCTTTGAGTTTACCGAAGAAGACCTTGGAAGGCATAGCGATCAGGTCCAACATTACCAAGACCATGTGTACTTGTGGGATCTTGTGAAGGGCCAGCTTCGTACTGACGACACCGGCTGGGTTCCCACCGAGCAATGGGAAACGACCAACAAGGTGAACGAATAGCTTTTCGATATGTATCTGAAGGCCATGAGCGAAGAGGTGCCACCGGAAGTCGCCGCAAAACGGTGGCCCTTTCCACCGAGGGAGGCCTGAGTCATCCTCTCGATATTCCTCTTTGCCTTTTCAATGAACCATTGTACGACAAGCCTTCTGATCGCTTATCCAAGCGCTCATCCATGTAGGCGGTCAAGTTTCGTCCTCGGAAATCCTTTGGAAAAGTCATGAATACCGTTACAGTTCTGCTCTTGATAAGCTCTTCAATCCCCATATTGATGCCTCCAGTGCCATGGTTAGTGATTGAATAGCTTCATGTATACAGTCTAAATGTTGATTACGTTATCAGGGAGCATATGAGAATCGACCAATCACTTCATTCTCTGCTCGATGCCATAAACGTGCAGACACCAGGCTGATACTGAGGGAGACGACAACTAAAGAGATAATAGACAATTGATATATTCACAGAGTAACTGCTGACTGCAAGTTACTCTTCAGCTCGGGTAAATCCACCAACCCTCCCCGCATTCCCCCACATCCAGTACTTACTAACGTGACTAGTACTCCGCGCTCATCTCCAACGACATCTAACGTCACCACCGCTGACTACACCTCATACTCCTCAAAACCTCTCCCCCATAACCTGAACATTATCCATAAAATCCACGTGCACCAAAATGATCCCCCTCCCCTCCCCCTTCTCCCAAATCCCCCGGTACCCCCTCCTCTACCCAACCCCATCCCCCATCCACCCCTCCCAGCCCTAACCACCCTCCTCACCCGCCCCAACCCCAACCCCAAGCATCCCCCCACCAATCCCCCCTCATAACCATCTACACCAAACGCGAGGACCAATCCAGCCCCTTCGCCTCATCCGGCAACAAATACCGCAAACTAGAATACCTCATCCCGGACATTCTCTCCTCAGTCCCCAAATACGGGACTCTAGCTCCCGGCCCTCACCACGGCACCCTCACCCACCCCCCAAACCCACCACCAGCAAAAAAGACAACAACGCTAGTCACCGAAGGCGCCCTCCAAAGCAACCACACCATCCAAGTAACCAGCATCGCCAACCACTTCCATCTGGAATCAGTAATCATCCTCCACAAAGCCACCGGCGGCGGATTGAATGCCTCCACCAACAAAGAAGCCTTTACTGAGACAGGTAATGTCCAGATAGCGAGGTTACTAGGTGCGGATATCAGGGTTCTTGATTCTTCGACTGTATCATCAAAATATACATCTACAGATCCAACGACTGCCACCGAAAATGATACCGAAGACGGGGTCGCCTCCATCCTAAGCACCCTGCAAACCCATCACCAAAAATCCACATACTGGATTCCCTCAGGGGCAAGTCTCCACCCGCTCGGTGGACTGGGGTACGCGCGATGCGCATTTGAAATTGCCTTTCAGGAAAAAACTCACGCCCACACCCACCTCAATCCAAGTCCCAAGTTACGATCCCGATTCGACTACATCTTCGTGGCCTGCGGAAGCGGAAGTACCCTTGGCGGGCTCATCGCGGGGATGAAACTCCTCCAGAAAGAGGAAGAACACCAGCACCAGAACAACCCCCCCCGAAAAATCATCGGAATCATGACCTCCCCCACCCAAAACCGTGCATATCACGAGGACCGCGTACTAGGGTTTGCGCGTCAAGCAGCGGGGTTAATCGGGTTAGATGGGGAACGGGATATCGGGATGGAGGATGTATGTGTGGATGAGCGGTTTGCGGGGATGGCGTATGGGGAGTTGGATGGGGAGACGAGGGAGGTGTTGGGGGAGATGGCGAGGGAGGAGGCGGTGTTGTTGGATCCGGTGTATACGGGGAAGGTGGTGAGGGGGATGAGACAATGGGTGAGGGAGGGGGAGATTGCGCGGGATTGGGTGGCTAGGGGGGGAGGGATTGGGGAGGAGGTGAATGTGTTGTTTATACATACTGGGGGGCAGACGGCGCTGAGTGCGTATGCGGATGTGGTGTAGTTGATTTGGGGTTTTTGTATATAAAGGCAAGGCGTATGACAATGGTTTTTTTTATTAACCTCAACCCGCAACGCGGCTGCGGGGAAAATACGATAGAGAAAGAAAGCAAGACAGCAGTGTACATCGGCCGGAGGAACGGAAGCCACCCACGGAAAAGACAGGAAGCGAAAGAAGAATCGAAGAAAACACCACGCAATGTTTTCGTACACCCATCTCACAAAGGAAAGACGCAAACACAGATAAAACAAAACAATCCTACAAAGCAAACAACTCATCGCAAAGCAGCGGACATCCAGTACAACACCATAACGATCCAGGAACCACACAAAGCCACCAGCAAGTCTTGGAACGCCGCAGAATGCCGTGTCATGCAACGTAAACAGGTCAATAGAAAGAGAAGACGATTTGCGAGAGAAATTCCGGACGGCCCACAGAACCCACAACATGGTCACAGTCCAGTTAGTCGAGAAGAGTAGTAGTAAATGCTAGCGAAATAGGGCATATTTTCAACGTGGAACCCGGTCAAAGCTCATCGGCACGCTCTTCAGCGTCCGCGTGCCCGTTAACATCCCCGTTGGTATTCGCCCCCGACAGCCCGTCCGAATCATCATCCCCGTTGCTCACCTCGAGAACCTCGAGCGCCTCGTTGGCGTGCGTGTTCTCCATGAGCTCTGGTTCTGGCTCGGGCTCCGGATCGGGCTCTTGATCCTGATTGGTCAGGTCGGCAAACACATCATCGAGATTCTGACGCGGACTGCTGTCGAAGGGATCCCGGCTGTCCACATCCACGACGGAAGGCCCGTCATGAGGGTCACGGTTGTATCGGGGAGAGCTGAAGAGAGACGTGTCCAGTCCTTGATGCGGCAGGGGCGGAGAACGCGGAGGGAACGATGGCGAATTGGCCGAAACATGAGGGAGGAAAGCCGAGGAGCCGGGAGCAAAGGCCGGAGTAGGGTCATTGGCAGGAAGCGAGTAATTGGCGGAGAATGGATAGGGCGGGTTGGGCGCCTCGGTCATGGGCGTCAGCGTAGGACCACTGCGGCTGGAATCCGAGTTGGAGCCATCACCCGGAGCATGGAGGATCGAAGGCCGACCCGTCTGGATTTCGATCGACTTGCGCTTGGAGAAACTGGGCTGCTTGGTGCGCAGGTGCGGCGGCAGATCTTCCGGCCGCTCGACGCCCAGCTGAGCCATGATCTTCTGCTGCTTGGTCGGCCGGGGTTTCCGAGTGGAAAGTGACTGCTCCAAGATCGGCGGAGGTTCGGGGGCCACCGGCGCCCATTTGTGGATCTCTTGCCGGAAAAAGTTGGTTTCGTAGGCCAGCAGAACCTCGGCTCCCTCGATCTTGCGCAGATAGAAGATCAACGTGGGGACCTCCTCCGTGGTGGTGCACGCCGCATTGGTGAAGCTCTGCAGAAAGTCCCGGAAGGTCGTTGCCTGGTTGATGATGCTGTCCAGGATCTCCTCTTCGTCAGGCTGGAAAGGCAGCCCGGCAATCTCGGCCTGCCACTCCAGGAGATCCTCCAGCTTGGGACGAGCGGCATCGCGGGGAATCTTTTGGCGCCAGTCACAGATGGGGCAGGTATACTTGTCGAACTCCTTGACCTTGCCCCGTGCAATCTTCAGGCATTTCCCGTGGTACCTGCACACGCCCGGGGTCAGCGGAAAATGCCCTCATGTCCCAAGACGAGAGAATCAGCCAGACTTACCATTCATGACAAACCTCGCACTCGATCATCATGCCAGCCTCCGAGTGTCTGCAGATGCAAAAGACATCCCGTTTCCGCGACTTGCCACCACCCCACATACTCGGCGTACTGGTGGGCTCCAGCAGCCCGTCGGGGGTGTTGTCTCGCGACGCAGGTTCCACGGGCGGTCGACAGCGATCCTCCAGGTCGAAGCAGTAGGAATTGCGCTTCTCGACATACTCCATATGTGACTTGAGAATGTGCAGCGGGGCATTGGCCTTGCCAAACAGTTTCTTGCCCTTGCGCATCCAATCCTCATGGCGCTTCTGCTCCCGCTCCAGGTCAATCGCCCCCGTCGGCCGGCTGTTCAACTCCTCCAGGGAATCCATGAGGTCCCGGACTTCCTTGTACTTGGGGCGCTTGCGTAAATCCGGCTCCCGGCTCCGGTCATACAGGCTCTGGATTCTCCGCTGGGCTTCGCGTTGTTTGGTCAATATCGCATCTACGGCAGCCAGGGTGTCGGGGGAAACCGGGAAACGGGTTGCCTGGGCAGAGAGGGCCTCCAGTTGTTGGTAGTGAACGGCTTCTACGGACATCAACTCCTTGGCTTTTGCTTCCCAGGCCTCACCGTGCCGACAGAGATCCTTGAAGTGGAGCAGGTGGTCGCTGGTGTCCGATAGTCCGAGTTGCTCGCCGGCCTGGATGAGCTCCTGGCAGTCCTTCAGCGTCAGATACTGCTCCCGTTTGCGACGCGCTTCGTCGTTCCATTTCATTTGTCGAAGCATATGCTCAAGTCTCTCCACATCGGGGATCTCCACGTTGAAATTGCGAGCGGATTCCACTAGTTCCTCGACTTCCTGGACCGATCGGATATTGGGGTTCATGAGGGCAACGCTAACGTCCTGGTGGAATTTCTCGATCTCGCGGGTCTTCTCTTCCAGAGCCGCCATCTGTGGACAGTCGAACGACAGTTTATCAGCCTCTGCAAGAAGGGCGTAGATGTTTTCTACTCTGCGAACTTCACGATCACGTTCTTCCAGCTGCGCAGCCTTGGAAGTCCCCTTGCGCCACGCCTTCTCGTTCTTCCTCCGGTTCTGCTGCTTCCGGGTAATGTAATTGGTTGCTTCTTCAACCCATTTATCGCAGCGCTGGACGAAGGCTGCGAGATCTTGGAGACCAGGCAAATGGTATGGGATTTTCTCACCTTCATTAAGTAGGTTATGAAGGACCTTCAACTGGGGCTTCGGCTCGTCTTCCAGAATTTTGTCGAGCTTTTCTCCCCAAGCCTCCGGAATCCTGGCGCGTTCCTGGACCTTCAAAACCAAAGCCCTTAAGGCATCATCGCTCATTCGGTAACGCAGTGTGTGGTCCGGACCAAGTAACCTTTGTGTTAGTGGTTCGCCACAGCAATCATACGTTTCCACGTGTGGCAGGCACACTGTCTTCCCAGTCTTGTGGCATCGGAACTGCGCTAGATAAGTATAGGCCTTGCAGAACTGGCACTGATAATCATCCTCGGGCAGGTCTTCTTCCTCAACCAAAAACTTGAGCTGGCAGTCACCGGTCGCCGCCGGATCTTCAGAATAGAGGGTGCAGTTGTGCGGAGCGATTTCACGATGCCGGGCTGCGAACGTAGCTCGTTCGCCCGTTTCCCGGGTACAGGTGCGTTGGAGGGCGGGCGCCAACCATTTGGCCGTCGTGATCGAAGAATCACGGGCCGCGGCCGTCAGGAGCAGTTCGTCATGGGCAAAACAGGGGTGTCGGCGGAAGTCTTGGAGGCGCTGCACACCCGTTGCACCCCAGGGTTCCCAGTCCGCCGGCGCGAAGTTGACAGCCTCGTTGAAGTTGAAGCCATGGTTGAATCCGGCGTGATACGCCTGAGGGAAGGTGATCACAAATTGACCGGCCCGCTGATCAAGCGCATACACCCGAACGCCAGCCTTTCTCAACTGATCCGGTGGCATCAATGTGACCAGTTGGAAGAGGAGGTCGGGCTGGCCCTCAAACAGCTCGGGCACTGCCTGTCGCATGGCTTCTTCAAACGCCTCTGCATCGGCCCCCGGAATTCCGTACCAGGTCTTGGTGGCACCAAAATGTTGGTAATTGGCTGAGTACGCGTAATGGTCTTCGTTGTGCCAGCAGAAGGTCGAGAAGCACATGCCGACATAAACCCAGGGAACCGTCATGCCGGAAATGTCAGACTTGATATGACGAAACAATGAGTCCCCGTGGAATGGCATCACGTTCAAGTTCCAAGGATCGACTGAGTATGGGTCCAATGGATTCCGCTCAATGGTGGGAAAGCCACTGCCATGGGTGGTTGAATGGATGTCCGCGCCGTACTCGACCTCGACTGTTTCCGTCAAGCTCTCCACGAGCCGCCAAAACTCCCGTTCGACATCATCTTCGGACTCGCGACGGTGAGTATTGAGCACGGGGTCAAAAGGCATTTTGGAGGCGAAGTAGCTTTTCTTGAAGTTGTTCGCTTTCTCCTGGAACTGTTTGAGCGAGTACACCCCGCCCTCCTCGAAACCAAACTCGCCGGTGCCGACCAGGCACTTGGGGCAATGCCAATCGTACTCCGGGACAGTAGACAGCGGTGGGTCGAGACAAGATTTGTGGTACCCATGATCACAGCTATCGCACACTAGAATGGACGATCGGTCTTCCGATTTGCCACAAATTTCGCATTTCTAGCCTAGGTTAGCAGTTGGTAGCGACCACAGGTAGAGTGAAAGCCTACATCACCAGTCTTCCGGTTGTCACTTTTGCGTTGTCGAGGTGGAGCGGGGCGGAGAAGGCTCATGTGGGAGCCCGAGACGGTGGGCAAAGGCGCATCTAGGCGAATGGGTTAGATAGCAGATATAAATCCTCAATTGCAAAAATACACATACCTTTCCGAAGCCGCTTGCTCCGTCGACCATTGGCATCGACTTCCCCATTCTCGGTGTGTGATCCACTGTCGTGGCTGATCGTGCGCTTCATTGGCTGACCCGCATGGCCATTGGACGTGACGTTCGGATTGACCGGTTGTTCGGTGACACTCTTTGGGGTGAGAGAGCCATTGTCTACTTCCCGCTTCACAGGAGGGGCGCTATTCACGGCCACAAAAGACGGGGACCGGTTGACGGCGGTGAACGCACTAGAGCCGGCATTAACCGGAGTGAATCCGGAGGCAATCGGTCGAGGGGGTGTAGGCTCGACGGGAGGCGTGGGCTTCTCCGGAGTTGCATCCACCTCCATCGCCGTAGTCTGAGGAGCAACTGGATTGCTTAATGCTGGCTGAGGCGTCGAGGACGGAGTATTGATGTCAAGCGTCACGGGCTTTTTGGGCATGGGAGACTGGTTCGGGGAAGGTGTATAGGGACCACCATGCTCCAACTCCAGTTGTTGCTGAACCCCGGGCTTGGCCACTCGAAGATACTCTTCGTATGGTTGCAGCCATCTTTGGTAGGAGTTCTTAAGCGACGTTGAGAGGGAGGACATGATTTTGCCGCTGTAGCCCAAGTCGCGTCCAATCTCTGCCCATTTCTTCATCTTGCAGACTTGATCAAAACCACCGCGAACCTCGACGGCCTTCTTCAATTTATAGAGGTCCAGAGGACGCTTGTCGACGCTCGGAAATCGGTTGAGGTTGGTACCATGTTGCTTGTGAAACTTGGCCAACTGATCGAGATAGTTCAAGTTTGCACGAGTTCCTGAGTCCGCGTCAGAACTGGGCTGCGGAGCTCCACCGGCAGCTTGCTTGGCTGAGCGCGGGGGCATACCTCCTTCAACCGAGTTGAGCTCCTGTCGACGGGTTTTGAAATGGAATCGCTGGAAAACGTATGGTTAGCCCCATCAGAACCCCGGGAGAGATTCTAGACTCCGCCACCGCGACTCTTGCTTGATTCACAGCACACGAAAGAGTTTACAAAACGGCAGACCGCATACCTCAGTGTCTATAGCAAACGGTGGTTGCCAATTCTCAGGAGGAATGATCCTGCAAATTCCATATTTCTTGCCCTCCGGCGCAATCTTGCGGATGTATGCCTCCGGGTCTCTAAACTCCTCCTCAGTCGGACGAAAGGTAGGTGCCTCTTGTAAACCATGAGGACGGACTCGTTTGCTCGGTTCTCGAGGGGCATTGGGCTGTCCTCGTCGTTCGACCGTAGATAAATCGAGGGGGGTGGATCTGCGAGCGCTCAAGGGAACATTGTGAGAATGCGATGGGTGAGTGCTGGCCGATCGGGTAGGCTGGCGGCTTGTGGAAGGCTGCAGGCCTGTAGAGGAGCCTCCCGTTGAGGCCGGAGCCACCATCTCTAAAGGCGACGAGGGAATGGAGACGAGAGAGAATTTGCGCGTGGTCTATCGCGGACGGAAGGGGGCCAGCATCCGATGCGAAAAACACATGGAGGAAGGCCAGAGAAACCGAGGCAGTGGGCGGAAGGTTGCAAGCTGATGGTAGGCGCCTAGCGAGGGTCGATAAAGGGAGAGAGAGGCAGGGCCGAAGGAGAAAGAGGGAGGGAGGGAGATAGGCGAGGGGAGGTGAATTGATGATAGAGGGCAGCGAGCAGATGTCCAAAGGAAGGCCGAGATGAACCCGGGAGGGTTAGTGTGGAGAATCTCGGAACAGGAACAAGGATCAAGTCAGTAACGTGCGGACCCCAAGGAGCAGAAGTAAGTCAGCAGTGTGGTGGGAAAAGAATAAGGATAAGAATTTCGGTGATTAGTCCCGTCGCAGGGGCGTTCAGTAGTTGGAGGTTAGTAGAATGGGGGTCGAGATTTAGCAGCCGTAACGATTGGCCCAATTGACCGTAGCCGGAGTAGGTAGTAGTAGTTCGTACGTAGCCTGGGCTTTGCACGGTTGGGTTGGCTTCCGGTAAGGAATCCCACTAGGAGAGTACGTAGTGGTAACTAGATAGATAGTACCACTATCGACTCCCGTCCGTCAGATGAAGTCTGGACTGGACTGGACTGGACTGGGGGGGTGTGGGAGAAGAAGGGAAAAGTGGATCGAGAGCTGAAGAAACAATCAGATCCCGAGTTCATCAAAAAGGGACAAGAAGATGACTGACTGGGAGGAAAGACCAAAGGGGGCAAAAAAGAAAATTAGAAAAAAAAGGGAAAAAAAGAAAACCAGGGAAAAAGCAAGAGGACAAAACAACAGTCCCAGTGCCAGTCCTAGTACTATCTAGTCTACTGGGAAGAAGCAGACGCCGAGGGACCGGAGAAGAGAGATGATTTGCACCTGGCTTTCATGGCCTCAGGCCTGGTAGCGAATGAACCCTGAAGCGGTAATCCCAGTAAGCTCCAGTTACCGTACCGCCGTATGGAAATTCCCGTCGCCCGCAAACGGTGATGTAACGACTCGACTTGACGGCCTCGGCGAAGAAGAATCTAAACCTTCCTAGTATTTCCTAGTGGTTCCCAGCCCTTCCATATCGTAAATCCAATACCTGTCATAACGACCAGATCATGAGGGCTCGAGGCATAGTGGGATATGGAGACCTTTTGGTACGTGCATGCTGGAGTAGGTTATCCCATGGCACGTTTATTTGTCTTCTACGGAGTAGCATACTGGGAAAGCTCTACTGCCACCAGTGTTCTGCTATCTAGATACATGATATATGTCCATCCTTGAAAGTAAAAGGAATTCTAAGTAGAGAAGAAAAAGAAAAGGTTCATAAACGGAAAAATAAAAAAAGAATTTCAAGGAAAAGCGTAAACAGCGGAAGAAGTTCAGTTTACCCCGGGGCAAAGGTACAAAAGCTCCTTTAGATGGAAGCCCTCCAGGAAGAGCGTATGGCGGGGACGTACGGGGACGGTAATTTATGACCGGATCATCCATGACCTTACAACAGGGGACGGAGTGGCCGGTTGCTTAGCTCAACCATATCAGGCTTTATCCTCACGTCGTGAGACATCTTGCCCGCAACAGACCTTTCCCCTCCGCCGGCACTTGCCTCGATTGATACTAGGGGGGTACAATGATGTCCTCAGAGAGCAGCCGGAGAAATATACTGAAACTTCTGCCAAGTCTTTGCCTTCCGAATGGGTGTTGGGGAGGTGTCGGAAGGAGTCAGGTATGATACACATTCTTGAGTGACACGTCAACCGTGGTCCGCAACCGACCACGAAATATCTAAGGTAGTAAGACTCAAGGACACATGAACACATAACCTAGCAATCCTAGGTCTTCCGTAGGGTACGGAGTCGGCAAGTACTGCCCTCTGCCCATAGTAATCATAGCCCTGGAATGGAAATGGCTCCCGGCGTCCTGACTGGCCTATAGCCTAGGTAATCATGCAATGCTCACTTCGCTAGCCCAATAATGCCCATTTTAGATCACATGCGCCCACCATCTTACGGGTCGAGCTTTTCCGGACTTCGGGGACCCAGCCCGTACGGTCCGCTGGAATGCGGGTGAGATGGGATGGGATGGGATGGGATGGACCCCCCGATTGTATCGTTGCCGTCGTAAATGCGTTTGTTGTGGTCATCCTGCCGAACAGAGGCAGATGTCAAGCATGATTGTCTAATCAGCCGGGTGCAAAGTAGCACTACAGCTCGACAGAAGTACTGCAGATGACGCTGCAGCTGATTGACGTTCGACATCCATCCCTCTAGAATTTCTAGATTCGGTTTTCCTTTTTCCTTGTACTTTTCTTTTTGTGCCTCTGGGTTGTCCGCTTTGCTCCGATGCCGTGTCATGCAATGTCCCAATGGGGTTATTGATGGTAACATCCTGAGAGCCCCTTCATTACTTATTGCTGGCCATCATTGCCATGCTTGGTTGAGCCTCAGTCCATGTCGGCCGCTGCCCCAGGCAGAAGAGCTGCAGTAGCAAATTAACGTGGTTCGACAAGCCGATTCCAGTATGATGGAGAGCAGAAAGTTCTGAAGTGTTCTGCAGGTGCTTGGAGGAAAGGAATAAGCGATGTAAATTTCAATTCGTGGGTGTAACTGGCAACCCAACTAGAAGGGGAAGAGCTCAGTGGTCGGACATCATGTGACCCGTGCTATTCTTGCTGGAGCAACAGCGATCGACTGTATCGGCGTAGATCTTGAACGCCAACCTCAGATCGCAAACATTGCCATATTGTGG
Organism: Aspergillus sclerotioniger CBS 115572; assembly: GCF_003184525.1. Lineage (NCBI taxonomy): Eukaryota > Fungi > Ascomycota > Eurotiomycetes > Eurotiales > Aspergillaceae > Aspergillus > Aspergillus sclerotioniger. The sequence goes on along the minus strand of NW_020291005.1, from coordinate 307,158 downwards.
CGCGGTTCTCGCATAAGCGCTCGGTTGATCCAGATATACCAGCCTTATCCGGATGTATGAAGCAGTAAGCACATTGATTCGGAGTGTCTAAGATTTGATCATCGCGGATCTAGGAGAGAGACCTGTTTGTTTGCCTGTCACGATGGATGATGCGGAAGTTGACCATACTAAACCAATACCCGCCTTCTACTGCTGCTATCTGCTGCGCTCAACCAAACAGCGCACTTCACTGTACATCGGTTCCACCCCACACCCTGCCAGGAGACTTGCACAACACAATGGTGACTCTAAAGGTGGCGCCCGCAAAACAGCAAAGGATGACAAGAGACCGTGGGAAATGGTCTTGCTCGTGGAGGGCTTCACGAGTCGTGTTGCTGCGTTGCAATTTGAGTAAGCAAACATACTTGCTCTTACATGTCGCATTTGCGCATCTTTTCTATGATACTAGATATCTAATGGATTGTAGATGGGCATGGCAGAATCCAAGAATGTCTTCGCAGCACCCAGCAAATCGCCACCAGCTCGAACTAGGGCCAGGCGGCGAGACTCAAGCTACATCAGGGACTCAGCCCAGCGCGGAGACGGGCAAAGCTAAGCACCGAGGTCGTGGTTCGCGGAGATCGCTCAAGGCCCACATAGAAGACTTGCATCTTTTCCTACGTTCCACCTATTTCTCGAAATGGCCTCTGAAGGTGCGCTTTTTCAACGCAGACGTATACCAGTTGTGGATAACTTGGTGTGATCGCGTGGATGGCTTGCTTCCCGACCATGTCCGAATCATCTTAGATGGGGATTGTCCTAATGACCACCTCCCATGTAAAGATGACTCGAGGGTGCAACACGTTGACCAGATTAAGGCCGACTACAGCAATATCCACGATTATTTAGAGAAGTCGCATTTCTTACTGGACGATCCCACCGACTTGCGTTGCAAAGTATGCCAAGCAACAATCATTCCAAGCGAAGAATTGGCAGTGGTTTGCCCCCAGACCAACTGCCACTGCATCAGCCATCTATTGTGTCTATCAACCAGGTTTCTAGATAGCGCCAAGGAGCCAGACCAGCTAGTTCCAATTGACGGAAATTGTCCTCTATGTGATAACCTCATACAATGGTCAACAATGATGCAAGAACTGAGCCTCAGAAATCGTGGACGCAACGAGGTTCAGACGGTCTTGCAAAAGGCCAAAAAGTCCCGTGGAAGGACGCCTGGCGCTATCCATGTAACGAGCGCTGCTGACAAAGGAGCCAATGCTATGGGAGAACCAGGCAGCAGAGCTGAATGGGTTGAGAGTTCGACGGGCGGGTCCAGCGACAGTTTCGATGTGAACTGTCGTGATGACGCTAGTTTGGACGAAAACTGGACCGAGACCTTGGATTTCGATATAGAGCCCTGCATCTTGGACCACTCCAGGACCCATAACACAGGTACATCTAGAATTGAGATCGTCATAGATGACAGCGACTGCGATGAAATGGAGGAATTGGGATGATTCTCTTGTTCTCCTTGCAAGATTTCCCGCCGTCAGTTCTTTCGATGAAGTTAAACAGCAATCGATACGAATCTCTTCAAGGGCCCAATGGAGTCCAATCCGGCTAGGCAGTCCACTGCGCTCTTCTGGATGTCGATAGAGACATTCTCGAACGACCTTCCTGCATCAATCACGCGGATGTTGCCGCTGCGTTGCACACGGAAGATGGTTTGAAACAATTCGCGCACGCGGCTTTGCATGGTTTCGTTTTCATAGCGTTCGGCGCCAAACCCCCCGCGCTTGGCAGCTTCCTCCGGGGCGATACTGAGGAAAAGACACAGGTCAGGCTGAGGCAATCCGATTTCCGGCGTCCACGCCCATTCCAGGGACAAGGTGGGGTTGGCTTTGGCGGCCGAGTACACAGCACCAGAGTAGGAGTAGCGGTCCACAATGACGGTAACTCCGGCTGCTATATCGTCCTCGATGGAGCGGGCGATTTCCCAGCGATTGGCGGAGAAGAGGAGATGGATGGAATGGTCGTCCAACTGCGACTGGTCACGTAGGTAGCCATCAATCAGCTTCCCAATGGGCGTGGTCCGGTCTGGGTAGATGCATGGGTTAGAGTGGTGCTCAGGATGTACAACACAACGGGGAGACGAGGCTACCTGGGAAACGGATGTATTTGACCGAGTGGCCCAACTGCTGCAGTTTGTTGCGTAAAGACTCGCACTGACTGGATTTGCCCGCGCGGTCCAGGCCCTCGACCACGATGAGAGCCCCGCGTCGTGCGGGAGGATTCTGTGCTGCCATGTTGTGGGACGGGTGGATTCAAGGATGAGTGATAAGAGAGGATAGCCCAAGGATTTCTCTAGCTATCTTTTTCTGTACAGACGCAGCAAACAAATAATATATAATAAAGAGAGGGGAATGTCGATTGTGGAGGACGGAAGATGGATTTGGTCCCTCTCTCCGCGTGCCTCAGGCGCATCGCGATTTGCTTGGGGTGGCTTGTCCCATTCCGGTATGGCGTCTGGAGGAGGGCGTCGATCCCAGTTTCGGTGATCGACCTGTAGACTCGTAGAGAGACATCCTACATGGCGTATCTGACACAGCAGATTTCTAAATATAACGCCCTAGATATATATACAACAAGTGCAATCATTCGGACTTTCACTCTCACCATCAAGTGTTGCCCAGCATTCCCCCGCGGTTCTGCTTGGCGGCACATCTCCGATTCCCGATAGATATCTAGTAAGTGGGGGACCACATTATTATTATTATTTTCACTCCTCTTCTCCAACTCCAGGTCTCGCCAGTCTCAACCTCCACCATCCTCCCAGCCTCCGTTCCCTCAGGGTCGCCATGGGCTCCGAGTCCTCCCCACAGCCATCAAATGAGATGCTCGCCTTCCATGCTACGGCCTCAATCCTGACCCCCCGAGTGGGAACACTGGCTCTCGCCGGCAGGAAGGCCATCTCCACGCCGCATTACATCCCTCTGGCCTCCCGGGGTGTCGTCCCCCATATCGCCCATGATGTGATGCGCGATAACACTGCCATCCGCAGTCTCTTCGTCGGTCTAGAGGATTGTATGTCATCCCCGTCATTCTCCCTTGGCTGAGTCCATTCCCCGCTGACACGAATGCCCATCGGGGCCCAGATCAGTCGTAGAAAGACAAAGCCCAAAAAACCCGCCCCCGGTATATAAAACTCCCACCGCACAAGATGAATCCGCCCTGCGCAAATTCGCCGGTCTCCCCGATGATCTCCTCCTGATCATAGGTGCGCGCCGCGAGCCCCCCATCAAATGCCCTCCATCCAACACGCCGAACTCCGTCGCCATCTACACCTCCGTCGGTTTCAGACAGCTGGAGGCTGGCCAGTATATCAACGCCGTGCAGAAATTGAAACCCGATATCGTTGTGGGACTGGCAGATCTTGTCCTCGGACACACCCCCGGGACCAAGAGACGCGGAAAGATGGTCGATAGAACGCACGCGTTCACCACCCACGCCACGGGGAAGCTCTACGGCAGTGCCGTGCCTGAAGAGAACCAATCAAAGGCTGCCTACTTCGCTCCCGTGCTTCCGCTCGACAATGCCCAGCAGTCGATATATATAGACGATCTAGAGAGCGAGTTACGGCCATATATCTCAGGCCTGGCCCTTTATGAATCGGCCTCCCTATCCGCCATCACCGAACCTCTCGGAGACCTCCCACGACTCCTCTTCAGCGCACCCGCAACCCCCCACGCTATCCTCCGCGAAATTTCCCTCGGAGCAGATCTCCTCACCATCCCCTTCATAGGCGTCTGCTCCGACGCCGGTATTGCCTTGGACTTCACCTTCCCATCCACACCCAACACCACAACCACCGACTCTCAACCCCGACACCTCGCCTTCGACCTCTGGTCCCCATCCTACACAACCGATACCTCCCCCCTCTCCGAATCCTGCCAATGCTACACCTGTTGCAACCACCACCGTGCCTACATCCACCACCTCCTCACCACCAAGGAGATGTTAGCCTGGACGCTCCTTCAAATCCACAACTACCACGCCATGGATCTCTTCTTCGCCGATATCCGTCAGAGTATTGCCCGAGGTACCTTCGAAGCAGACACCCAAACCTTCCAACGCGCCTATGTCTCTGAATTACCCGAACCAACTGGCCAAGGCCCTCGGTACTTACTTCCTCCCAACCCAATCCCCACTTTACCCCCAGACCACCACCATAACTAACAACCCCCATCCACCCCAGACTTCGCGGCTACCAACTCCCCGCCTCCGGTCCCCATCAAACCCGTCGTAATACACGCGCATACGGTAAACTCGACGACGCAATGGAGCGATTCGCCGAGTCACAATCCTCCCTCGCGACGCCCGACACCGGCGCCGAGGGTCTCGAAGAACATGGGTTCGGAACTAAAGAGAAACAATAGATCCATCCATAGATAGATAGATACCTATTCCTTTTTTGGTTATATGCTAAATACAATAAGGAGAAGAGAATCGGACATCTGGGTTCCGAGATGTCGTCAGGTTATGTTCGTTGTTCGTTGTCTGTCTATTACTCACTTGGGTTGGGCTTATGCATGGAAGGATAAGCATAGCATAGCATAGCATAAGATATGCAGCGAATGCTAATTTATACACAGTCGTTGTTCTTTCACTACCTACTATCTAAATTTTAATTTATTTTCTCATTAAAGTTTTGGTCAGGTAATAATAGTATGCGGAGTCTCTGTCCCGTCCCCTTTTTGCTTTTTCCCATTTAGTAGATAGATAGGTAAATTTGTTTCTTTGTCGAACTAGTACCTAGTAGGGAGTAATATGCAGTAGGGAGGGAATTGAATATTGAAGACGTTGTAGACTTGTATTCAATCAATACTAGATAGTACCTACTGATTGCAAAGTTCTATTTTCATTCATGCATACTTGTATCCATACATACATCCACCATGAAGCAATTCCCCACCCCAAGTGTTAAGTACGACTCCCTATCCATGTTAAATAGACACTCTCCCGATTATAGACAGATAGACATCAATATCTCTGGATTCGGTAAACGGTAAACGACCTAGGCCAAGCCAGTGGCCAGGTAGATAGAAAATTACTGGCTGTTGGCCAGCTCGCGCCACATCCATTTCTTTTCGTCTTCTTCTTCCTCGGAACCGGCTTCTGTTCCGGCGCCGAATTCCTGTCCGACGACACAGACAAGCCAGACGTCGTTCTTAGTCTGGTTGAGGAAGCGCTCGGTGGCCGAGTTCTTGGGGTAGATGCGGCGCCATTCGTCCCAGATCCGGTATGCTTCGTCGCCCCAGGCGCGGAAACTGACTTCTTCGATGATGGTCGGGGAGACGATCTCCTTGCCGCGGAAGACACCCCAGGTGACGGCGTTGACGTTGGCGGGGTTGATGTCGATCGGGTCCGGGTCGTCGGGGTTCGGGCCAGGGAGGGAGGATTCGAAGTCGCCCTTGACGTTGGTGGCGAACCAAGCGAGTTTCTCGTGGCCGTGTTTCTGGAAAAGGGGCTTGAGAACGGTCTGGTAGTCTTTGTCGGGGCAGAAGAACTCGACGAATGGCTTCTGGAAGACGAATCCTTCGCCGGGAGGACCCCAGCCGAAGACGGGGTCGTCGCTGCGAACTCCGTTGATGGCGGGCTGGGAGGCCAGTGTCCACCAGCCCTTCTTGTCGATGAGCGTCAGCAGCTCGGTCTGGATGACGGCGGTTTCAGCGTTCAGGCCGTTGCTGTTTTCTTCGGCGCCACCTTCAGACCACGGAACCATGTAGAGTTCGCCGGAGACGTGACGGCGGAACAGGGTGCTGATATCTTCGCGAGAGACGGGATAGCCCCAGATTTGACGGGCAATGGGAGCGGGGACGTGCAACGACGGGCCATAGCCGTCGATTTCACCGAATGCTGGCGAGCGCGCATCACCCCAACGGCCGTTGGGGAAGTCATCCCAAGTAGCTTCTCTGCCGAGCGCACCAAGGCCTTCGGAAATTTGGAGGGTTGTGCTGCGGTCTGGAGGCATGGCAGGCAGACCAGCACTCAAGGCGGAGGCCTCGTGTGTCACGGAGCCCTTTGAGGATGCTTCGGAGATCAGTACCTTGTCTACAATGACTCGGTTGTGTGGGATTGAGCTGACGGACGAGCGGCGACTGGCCAGGTTGCGGATCTGAGCGCCATTCGGGGCGACATACGACGATGAGTCCATCGCAGACAGGTTACCGCCGTCAACCAACGCATCCGAGTCGTCGATCTCGGAGTAAGGGGGAATGAGTTCACACCGCTCGAGGATGAAAGACACAGTCTTCTCCAAGTTCAGGGTATAGAAATGGAATCCACGGGGTCCCGTGCAGCCAAGGTCTCTGATACCATACACGAGATCGCTGATAATGTCCACACCAATGCGCTTCACGGCGTCGTCGTCATGTTTCACTTCATCCAGCTTCGATAGAATATGGGGTGGGATTTTCACATGGCTGAGCTTCGTCACTCTCGTCAGAATCTTGTAGCTGTGGATAGGCATCAGACCAGGGACGATCGGGATCGTCTTGAAAGCGCCAGATTCGTGGTTCCGTAGCATGCTCTCAAACCTGGTGTATGCGTCCATATCGTAGGTCAACTGAGTCATGATGAAGTCCGCCCCCGCCTGCGTTTTCTCGACCAAGTATGGCAGGTCTCTCTCCGGATCCTGACCATCCTGGAAGTTGTCGGCAGGGTGGCCCTCGGGATACGCAGCAACACCAATACAGAAGTAGTCGCCATACTGCTTGCGGATATAGCGCACCAAGTCCACCGCGAATGTGAAGTCCTTGTTGCTGTCATCTTCTCCGTGCATGTTGTATTCTTCACTACGTGGCGGGTCACCACGCAGGGCGAGAATGTTTCGGATCCCAAGCACCTTGGCTTCCTCCAGCGCTTCGTCGACTAAGGCGCGACTCATGTTGGTACAAGTCAGGTGCAGGCATGTCGTCAACTGCAGTTGGCGCTGGCAGATCTCGGCCAGTTCCAGGGATCTCGCCGCGGTGCTTCCTCCAGCGCCCCAGGTGACCGTGACGAACAAGGGTCGCAAAGCCTGGGCCATACGCTCCAAGCGAGCCTGAAGGTTGGCGAAACCCTAGACAACGAATTCCAGGTTAGCGATCGAATTCATAGTTTGAGTCACTGGGAGTGCGGGGAGTCGAGGCAGCCCCACCATCTTGGTCTTGGGAGGGAAGAACTCCAGAGAGAAGTAATTCGCGTCTGGCGGCAAAGCCGCGATCTTGTCCGTGATCTTCTCCATGGTGAGCCCAGTCTCAGCAGCAGCGACACGATCGCGGAGGTCGGGGCGGATGAAGGAGAAGAAGAAGGGCCTGAAGGACGGAGGTGGGGAAGAAGACTTGCTCTTGCTGGGTCGCTCGCCGATGGCGCCTCCGGAAAAGGCAGCATGACGAACTGCCGGCCCCATCACTGCCAGCGATCTCGTCATGGAGTGCCCCCAACCCCGGCCCATCGCTGGAACGCGCTGTTGGGATCCTGGACGATACTATCCCGCCCGATCGGACACTCCCTGACGGTCACTGGCACCGTCTAACCTCGCCCTTGACCATTGCGCTCAACTGCTAGGACTCGTCCACAAGAGAAACGTCATCCTGGCATATCCCACCAGCTGAATTGACAACTCCTGGGCTCATTCAAAATGTCACATCAAGAATTCAGACTAGGTGCCTGCTCTAGAAGAACCACCCGAGGCATGTACCGTCACTGCTTTTGTCAGTTGCCCCTTGTTCTTTTCTCGAAGTAGTTTATTTCCCTTGCAAACACAGCAAACACCGCCATCTCCGACGGACTCGCGATATCGGCTTCACCACGACTTATGGCATTCAATAATAATAACAACAATTCCTCTGCTATATTACCTCATCGGTTTACAGGATTAGCCTCCACCCCACACCTCACCCTCACCATTGCAAACAGCAACCCGAACATCAGAGCTCATACCCTCAAACACCACCGATGCAAACCCACTAAAATGCCACCACCACTGCGCACCCTCCCCCAACCCTTCCGCCTGATATCACAGCGCACGCCTCCTTCTCGCCGACTCTTCTCAACACCGCCCCCTCCCCCAGCACCCAAAGACTCCCGCTCCCGCCTTCACAGACTAAACGATCGTCTCCCACCTTTTCTGCGCTCCTACACCACCCCGCTCCTCGGAGCCCCCGCAACCCACATCACATCCTTCCTGATCCTACATGAAATCACCGCCGTTGTAAGTTTGTTTGGACTGGTGGCTGCCTTTCACTATGGTACGGGGCTCCCGGATATGACCTCCAACAGCTTGTTTCAGGAACAGACACAGCGGTTTGGACGGTGGCTACGGAAAAAGGGCTGGGTGGAGGAGGCCGACGTGGATAAAGCGGTTGGGGAGTATGCGGGGGATGCTCATCGTGGGTCAGAGTCAGAGTCAGATTCGGGGCAGTCGGCGGTCCTAGTAGAGGGAGAAAGGGAGGGAGTGCGCTTGATTCTGGAGTTTGCGACGGCTTATATCATTACCAAGGCGCTGATGCCGGTGCGGATTGCTGTGAGTGTGTGGGCTACGCCGTGGTTTTCTCGGGTGGTTCTGGGGCCGTTGGGGAGGGGGGCTAGAGGGGTGTTTGGGAGGAAGTGATTCGATGCCACGCATGGTAGTCACATCGGATACGGTTTGTACGGTGGATAGCGTAGTAAATATTGTATACTTTATATTTTCTAGGTCTCGTGAGATCTTTGGATTTTATACTACCCGATATACTCTACATCTCAACTAGTGGTTGGGGGATGTAGGCACTCAGGCGTAAGACCGGGTCGAGAAATTTAGGCCTTCTCGTAGATCCAGTCGAACTGGGAGTGCTTGTAGGTCTGGAGCTCCTTGGGGGAGAACCAGAGGGCAATCTCCTTCTGGGCGTTCTCGACGCTGTCGGAACCGTGGCAGACGTTGCGGCCGACGTCCTATTCAATGGTGAGCGAGAGATATAAAACAAGATGGGATGGGGGTTCTTACGATGGCGTAGTCACCACGGATGGTGCCGGGGGCGGAGGCAAGGGGGTTGGTGGCACCGAGGATGGCTGCAATATCGTTAGTATATTTCCATTGGGGTGCTTTCAGTTGTGGAACTTACTACGGCCGGTCTTGACGGCGTCACGGCCCTCCCAGACCATGGCGCAGATGGGGCCAGACAGCATGTCTAAAAATAAACATTAGTATATACTTGGAGGAAAAGGGTCAATGCTTTAGAGCTAGGAGCTACTCACAGGAGACGAGACCGGGGAAGAAGGGCTTCTCCTTGAGGTCAGCGTAGTGCTGCTCAAGGTGCTCCTTGCCGGGGGAGACGAGCTTCAAGGCAACGAGCTTGAAGCTGCAGACGGTCAGTATTCGTCTAGATGTTATTCAGGTGCAAGTAATACGAACCCACGGTTCTCGAAGCGAGAGATGATGGGGCCAACGAGTCCACGCTGCTATGGTCAGTACTGGTTTGATCCCGGGGGAGCCGCCAACACATCGGAAGCAATCGTTGAAGGCCATGTCAGTCATACCTGGACACCGTCGGGCTTGATGGCAATGAAGCTGGATCAATTGGTTAGCTGGGCCATGGCAATGAGGGGGCGGAAGAGGGGCTGGGAAGAAGCCTCCTGAAGGACTTGGAGGAAGAAAGACCAATGGAGGGGAAGAGGGGTAAAGAGAGATAGAGACCATGGCGGGATGGGATGGAATGGACTTACGTCTGCTCGGAAGACATTTTGATGGAGATGGATCGATGTATGAGATACGATTGAGGAGAGGAAAGGAAAGAAGCAGAGCCGGCGAGGTGAGTTGGCGAAAAATATAAGGAGGGACCGTAGAGCTGTGTGGGGCAACAGAGGAGGGGCACTGGCCGATAGCACAGTTGCCAGTGAGACACCGGCCTGTTCTGCCTGCATGCCTAACGGCCTGACTCTGGTGGCTACTTTTATTTACTGCCTGAGGTGTCTAACCCCAGCTGCCAGGACGGGACTAGCGCCCACACTAGGCCAAGGTGGGAGCTTTCCCCCCATCTCAGCTCCATCTGGCCAGCCTGGAACTATCGCGCGCCGACCTCGAGTAGTACTCCCAGTTACATGTTCTCCCGTCCATCCCAGTACATATCGCCTTCGTGTGTGGGACCTTCACCTCTGGTAGATGCAGGTCAGCACACCAGTGGCTGCTGATATCTAGTTCTTCTTTCAGAGGTTGAGTGTCTCTGATCGCACTAGTGAGCTCACATCATGGCCGGGATCCGGCCCATGTCCACCCGTTGGACCATATTGTTGTCGCTGGTGATCCTACTCGGATGTCTTGTCATCCCCGGAGGTGAGCTTCTACCGCCAACCAGATCCCCTATAATCGCCTTTACATCTGACAATGCCCCTTAGTCACCGTGAAACACGAGAACTTCAAGACCTGCTCGCAATCGGGCTTCTGTAAGCGGAACAGAGCCCTCGCAGACGATGCGTCCGCCAAGGGATCATCTTGGAACTCGCCATATGAACTCGAATCGTCTTCCATCCAATTCAAGGACGGCCAATTGCACGGAACCATTCTCAAGTCTATCTCCGCCAATGAGAAGGTCAAGCTACCCCTTGTTGTCTCCTTCCTCGAGTCCGGTGCCGCCAGAATTGTTGTCGACGAGGAAAAGCGATTGAACGGTGACATCCAGCTTCGACACGACAGCCAGGCGCGCAAGGAACGCTACAATGATTTAGAGAAGTGGGTCTTGGTTGGTGGCCTGGAGTTGAGCAAGACCGCGACCTTGAAACCCGAAACCGAGGCTGGCTTTACCAAAGTCTTGTACGGTCCGGACAACCAGTTCGAGGCCGTGATCCGTCACGCTCCGTTCAGCGCAGACTTCAAGAGAGATGGACAGACTCATGTTCAATTGAACAACAAGGGTTACCTGAACATGGAACACTGGCGTCCCAAGGTGGAGGTCGAAGGTGACAGCGAGCAGCAAACCGAGGAAGACCAGAGCACTTGGTGGGATGAAAGCTTTGGTGGAAACACCGACTCCAAGCCTAGGGGCCCGGAGAGCGTGGGGTTGGATATCACTTTCCCTGGCTACAGCCATGTTTTCGGAATTCCAGAGCATGCCGATTCCCTTTCCTTGAAGGAGACTAGGTAAGCTAATGTCGCATCGACCGGTCTAGTTTTCTGGAAGCTAACAACGTCCCAGGGGTGGTCCGGGCAATCATGAAGAGCCTTACCGCTTGTACAATGCTGATGTGTTCGAGTATGAGCTGAACAGCCCGATGACTTTGTATGGTGCGATCCCGTTCATGCAGGCGCATCGCAAAGACTCCACCGTCGGTGTCTTCTGGTTCAATGCTGCCGAAACTTGGGTGGACATCGTCAAGTCCACTTCATCTCCCAATCCTCTTGCCCTGGGCGTGGGCGCGACCACTGACACCCAAAGTCATTGGTTCTCTGAGTCCGGACAACTTGACTTGTTTGTTTTCCTTGGCCCCTCGCCGCAGGAGATGAGCAAGATGTACGGTGAACTCACCGGCTACACCCAGCTGCCTCAGCACTTTGCCATTGCCTACCACCAGTGTCGCTGGAACTACATCACGGACGAGGACGTCAAAGAGGTTGATCGCAACTTTGACAAGTACCAGATTCCCTACGACGTTATCTGGCTTGATCTCGAATACACTGATGACAGAAAGTATTTCACCTGGGATCCTCTCACCTTCCCTGATCCGATCAGCATGGAGGAGCAGCTTGACGACTCCGAACGCAAACTCGTCGTTATCATCGACCCTCACATCAAAAACCAGGATAAGTATAGCATCTCCAAGGAGATGACCAGCAAGAACCTGGCCACCAGAAACAAGGACGGTGAGATCTACGATGGTTGGTGCTGGCCTGGCTCCTCTCACTGGATCGATTGCTTCAACCCGGAAGCCATCAAATGGTGGGTTAGCCTCTTCAAGTATGACAAGTTCAAGGGAACATTGGCCAATGTCTTCATCTGGAACGACATGAACGAGCCTTCGGTCTTCAACGGCCCCGAAACCACCATGCCCAAGGACAACCTTCATCATGGCAACTGGGAGCACCGTGATATTCACAATGTTCATGGAATTACCCTTGTCAATGCTACTTATGAAGCTCTTCTGGAGCGCAAGAAGGGCGAGGTTCGCCGGCCTTTTATCTTGACGCGCTCTTATTATTCTGGCGCTCAGCGGATCTCTGCTACGTGGACGGGAGATAACCAGGCCACCTGGGAACATCTCGCCGCTTCGATCCCCATGGTTCTGACCAGCGGTATCTCGGGATACCCATTTGCTGGTGCTGACGTGGGTGGCTTCTTCCAGAACCCTAGCAAGGAGCTCCTGACGCGGTGGTACCAAACTGGCATTTGGTACCCCTTCTTCCGCGCGCACGCGCATATTGACACCCGTCGGCGCGAGCCCTATTTGATTGCCGAGCCACACCGGTCTATCATCGCCCAGGCTATCCGCTTGAGGTACCAGCTTCTCCCCGTCTGGTACACTGCTTTCCACGAAGCCTCCGTGAACGGAACGCCGATCGTGAGGCCGCAGTACTATGTTTACCCCTCTGACGAAGCTGGCTTTGATATCGACGATCAGCTTTACCTTGGTTCCAGTGGCCTTCTCGCCAAGCCCGTTGTTTCCGAGGTGGCCACTACCGCAGACATTTACATTGCTGATGACGAAAAGTACTATGACTATTTCGACTACACTGTTTACCAAGGTGCCGGGAAGAGGCATACGGTGCCCGCACCTATGGAAGCTGTGCCCTTGCTGATGCAGGGTGGCCACGTTATCCCCCGCAAGGATCGTCCTCGCCGTAGTAGCGGGTTGATGAAGTGGGACCCATACACTCTGGTTGTGGTCTTGGACAAGAACGGCCAAGCCGACGGCTCTCTGTACGTGGATGATGGCGAAACGTTCGACTACGAGCGTGGAGCCTACATCCATCGCCGTTTCCATTTCCAAGAGTCTGCTTTGGTCTCCGAGGACATTGGAACCAAGGGTCCCAAGACGGCCGAGTATCTGAAGGCCATGGCCAATGTCCGTGTTGAGCGGGTGGTCGTGGTTGACCCTCCCAAGGAATGGCAGGGCAAGACCAGTGTGACTGTCATTGAGGATGGCGCCCAGGCTGCTTCCACAGCCTCTATGCAGTATCATAGCCAGGCGGATGGCAAGGCTCCGTACGCGGTGGTGAAGAACCCCAATGTCAGCATTGGGAAGACGTGGCGGATTGAGTTCTAGACTAGAGGCCCATGTGGGCAGACGCTCCATACATATATACATGATGTTCGGATTTCAGGCATCAATGGTACTTATGACATTGTTCTTAGAGATCTTGTGCTCGCTGGACGTAATATCCACTAGAGATGTAGATCCGGACGACCAAAAAGGGGAACCGGGATGGCGGGCTGAGTCAGCGGAAAGGACGTGACCGCCGATCCGAATCAATAAATTTATTGAGAGCAACAGGTGGGAGGTAAAAGAGGCCGCATTCGGGTTCGGTTTGATATTGAACGCTCGCTTGGACTTGTTGGTACGGAGATCCTGGGATTTCGCTACCCCTCTGCTTTGACAGTCTACTCTTGTGGAGGCGTCTCCTCAATTTACAGCCTGCGTTGGCAATTCTGCATCCTCACGAGGTTCGCCCCTGACGCCGCCGCTCCATCGCGATCTCACTCCGGAAACCGCAAGCTCCGCCCGTTCACTGCCTCGCCTCGACGCAAACCCAGCCGTGTCATATATTCTTTTGTATTGAATCTGGTTTTGATACGAGAATAGCCACGGCTAATTGAATTGACCATGTATCTTGTGTCGCAGGCTCTTGAATATGGGGCTCCCCTGTTGTATGTCTTTCCCTGCCCGATGGACGGATGCAATGGAACGCTAACTGGTCCCTTGAACGAAAAGCCTCATTACCTCCCCTTTGACGTCTTATGCGGACCAGATCCTCAGTATCCACCGATCCCGAAACTCGGCTGGGTTTTCGCTGGACATTCCTTTGATTATGCTTGTCGCGTCAATCCTGAAGTAAGACGACCACCCTCGATTGCTGTGTCTTTGGGGTCTTGACATTGACAAGCTGTGTATAGGGTCTTTTACTGGTTTGGTGCTACATACTCCCTTTCGCTTTTGATCCAGGCCGTCATCACCGTCGGGGTGCAGATCGTCTTGTTGAAGGTTGCACTGGACAACCGGCCATCTCCAGGTCTGAAGAACAGCGTAGAGCATGTCCCTTTTAGCAGTGTGGACAACGGTACAGGTGTTTCCAGACCCTACGACTTCTGGCAGTGGAAGAGCGCAAAACCGTATGTACTTGCTCTCTAGCGGAGGCCACTTGCTGCAACGAGACTAACCAGAGCTATCGGACAGGTACTGGATGTTTTTGGCCTACTTCATCGGCGCCCTCACCTTCATTCAAGTCCTCCTCCCTCCCCTTGCCTACTCGGAGCTCTACATCAACATTCTCGGATACGTTGGCCTCGCTGTGGAAGCCACGCTCCCGCTGCCGCAGATTCTCAAGAACCACAAGTCCCGGTCGTGCGCAGGATTTCGGGTGTCAGTGGTTGCTGCTTGGATTGTCGGTGATATCATGAAATTGAGTTACTTCTTCTGCAGCCAGGAAGTGATTCCCTGGGCCTTCCGCATGTGCGGTCTGTTCCAGTGCGTTTGCGACCTGTACTTGGGCTTGCAGTTTTGGATGTATAGTAACGCCTCGTTCCGGACTGCGGGCAGTCCCCGAGGACCCAGTGAGAGCTATAATGTGGAGGAGAAGGACATCCGGATGACATGAACGAGATGATACACGGCCGTGGGATTTCCGTTGCTTCCGTTGGCGTTGTACATATAGCTTAGCTAGACGCGTCGGACCTGTGCTTTGGTTCGACCTTGGGGTTCTCGGGCGCGTAACCCACTACTACAAAAGGATTAATAGTATATGATATACAGTGTATCTGTCTGCGAGCCAGAGTTCGTACATGTATATAATTAATACCATTCGGTGGGGGATGACGAGACGGGGTTCAGCGGGGTAAAGCCAGAAAGCGCCGGAGGAACCCCACCAACCGAGGGTCGATTTCCCCTCATCCGCCAGTTCAATAAAAGCAACCTCACTACCCCTCTGCCGAGTCGCTTGTGCCCGCTGCTCCATACAAATTCATCATGGCTTCAGGTCCGGAGACCATCCGCATTGGCTATGTGCCCGGTAGGATCGACTTTCCTTTCGTGTTTACGTCTGAGAACTATATATGTCGCGCCTCATTGCAAGAACACAACAACAACCATGTATTCATCTCTGAATGACTCTTGGTTCTTCGGCATTGATATATTCTTCCCAGTTAACAATAGCATACAATGACTTGACTAATGGTTATTCAATATAGAACATTACCTCACCCCTCTCCATCTGGCCGTCCGTTCAGCAGGCCAGGCTACTCTCCCATTCAAGATCTCTCTGATCCCCTTCCCCTCTGGAACGGGGCACATGATCACCTCCCTCCGCGAGAAGGAGATTGATGTAGCCATCGGTTTGACCGAGGGATGGGTGGCTGGCCTGGCTGGTAAACAACAGGCTCAGAAGGATGCGGCCGAGGGTGGCTACAAGGTGGTCGGACACTGGGTCGACACGCCGTTGCGCTGGGCCATCGTAACGGGTCAGGAGAGAGAGGACATCCATGCTGTGGCCGACCTGAAGGACAGGCGGGTTGGAGTCAGTCGACTGGGAAGGTAAGTGCACGAGCACTACGTCAAATATTCGCCTTGATTGTCTGTCCTGACGCCAACAGTGGCTCCCATATCATGTCCTTCGTCCTCGCTCAGCAGCAAGGCTGGAAAGCCGACTCTCTGTCCACTGTACCCTTGGGTCCTTTCCAGGCTCTCCGTAACGGAGTGACTGGGCTAGACGACGAGCATCCGGAACAAGCGCCTAACCCCACGGCTGAATTCTTCATGTGGGAGCACTTCACCACGAAGCCATATTTCCACGCCACCGAAAACAAGCCCAATCCGCCTCTGAAGAAGATCGGTGAGATCTATACTCCCTGGCCGTCTTGGATGATCGTGGCGTCGACTTCATCCTTTTCGGATGTGGAGCTGGATGGCAAGCTGCAACAACTGCTTAAGCTTCTGGATCAGGGTATCAAGGACTTCGAGGCCGATCTGGCTCAGGTCGTGACACTTCTGGGCACCGGAGAGCTGGGCTGTAACTACGGGGAGGAAGATGCCAAGGAATGGCTGAAGGACGTTAAATTCACGTCCACGACTCGGGGTGTGCAACGGAAGGTTATCGAGGGCGTGGTGGATGTCCTCAAAGTGGCAGGTGTGATTGACACCGGCATGACCAACGACGAGGCCGTTGAGAGAGTCGTCGGTATCCATCAATGAGGGCTGCAATCGCACAGGCTCGCTACATAGATGCGATTGCGCAGCAGAGCCGTCGACCTTAGTACCTTATGTCTAGTATGAACTCCGGATCCTCTCATTACCGCAGGGTCTAGAGAAACGATCAATCTGAATAGTTGAACCGAAGGCATTCCCGACTGGAAATTATAATGTGCTTCATTATCCCTCCTGATAAGGGGTTTCTGGGCTTACGTACCGCGCCAGAGACCAAGTATTTGCCAGGGCCGGCTCATAGACAACATAGTATGAGGGATTATTCGGACCTCAACTTACTCTTAAGAACACATAGATATCGTTGGACCTATTGACAGAACTAGCAGTTACCGATTACGCAGGATGTTGATAGACGACCCGATAAGGCGAACATGCCTTCATCACCGGGACGACACCTGCATTCCATAGCGGCAGCACCATCTGGCAGGACCCAAGAATAGAAATTCCATGCCGATTCTCCTATCCTGCATGATCTGGCGGGGCCGATCAAGAGACTGCTTAAGGAAATCGGTCGGCTGCAGGATGGATATCCTGCTCAGTTGGCGCCGAGAACCTGACTCGGGGTCACAAAACAAGGTAATCCTTCGGCAAAGGTCAAAGTCGGGTGAGAAGATACAGCCTGCTGCCGAATTCAACCAGTGTCTAGATCGCGGTGATGGTCGGTTCCGGGGTAAAGCCACAGCGATTGCATGTCTCACTCAATACTTCGATTTTTCTTTCTCTCCTTGCAGGTCCTCATGGCAGCTGCACAGACCAGGGAAGATCGACTATGTATTTACCGCGGACAATATGTCAGATGTTGGCTTGCATGGGATCCTAAGCATCTTGTGGCAGCTGAGCTATGGTTCCCAGGCTGGTCAAATGCCCAAGGTGACGCCGTTAGGCTTTGGTACCAACCCAGCTTGTGACTTGAATCCCTGACCGTGTACGCAAGCTACAATTCCAGTGGCCGTATAGCGATCACGAGATTGGGAGCTTGCTACGGGGTTGGGTTGTCAGAAGCCATGGTCCCCCCGAGCAAGTGACATTCCACGGGCCGAAAGCGTTCCCAACAACGAGGCTGGAATGTATCTCTATGGTCAACGGCCAATCATTGGTTGAAGCATAGACCGACAGACATGCTCTGTTGTGTAATCTAACGCTGTCGTCTGAATATGACAATATACTTCCTTGGTTTATTGGCTGTCTTTCAGGATGATAGCTGCTGTCTGGAATGTCTGACCCCGGACGACGGATGACATGGACACGGCCCAAGCGTGTTTGGCATCACAACAGCACAAGGCTGGGGATGGTCTGAAGAAGGTATAAAAGGCTCGACAAGGACAGCTCCGGGTTGGCTTTTGTTGGAGAACAAGACAGCTTTTTCGACAAGCGTTCGGCACCGGCAACCTGGGCATCATCGACTGGTCATCCGCCCCTTCATCGTTGAGGTAATAGATCGTTCATTCATTCCACTCCTTTGAAATCTCCGTCAATCCTTAATCAAAAGACCAACTCCCTATCCGGTCCCTACATCATGACGTTCCTTAAGAACCTTCTTGCCTTTTCGATGGGGCTTGCTTCTCTGGGAGGAGCATATGCCAAGCTCGATCTGTCTTCCCCGGACAATGTGGTTGTATACTGGGGTAAGCATCGTGGCCCATGGGGAGTTTGACAGACAGTTGAGTTGACAAGTCTGCGATCAGGTCAGAACTCCTTCAGAGGAACCGGAGACCTGGCCCAGCAAAACCTGGCCTATTACTGTGATGGTGAGTAATCCCCAGTCTTGGTGACTGATGCCTTGCTGACTCGTTTGTAGACAGTAACATCGATGTGAGACTGATCCCGCTGGGGAGTGAACTCCATAGACACTGACTACCTATATCAGGTTATTGTACTTGCATTTGTGATGAGAGTCAACGGTTTTGGGGGTGCGCCAGAGTACGATCTTGCGGACAACAGCAAAGACTGTCCGCTGTTTAACGGCACCAACTTGGCAAACTGCCCACAAGTCGGGTAAGCATACTACTCTTGATGATGGATGCGGCGCAACTAATACCATCCAGTGCCGATATCAGCACCTGCCAGAGCAAGGGGAAAACCATCATCTTGTCCATTGGGGGTGCGACGTACAGTGAAGGCGGATTCCAGTCCGAATCAGCTGCCCAGGCCGGTGCCGACTTGATCTGGCAGACGTTCGGACCAGCCCAGTCTAACTCCTCAGCATATCGGCCCTTTGGCGATGCAGCCGTGGACGGGTTCGACTTCGATTTCGAGGCCACTGTGAACAACATGGCACCATTTGCGAACCGGCTTCGCCAATTGTCGGATGCCGACACCTCGAAACAATATTTTCTGACGGCCGCGCCGCAGTGCCCATACCCCGACCTTGCAGACCAGGAGATCCTCAACGGACCTGTGTCGATCGACGTGGTGTGGGTGCAATTTTACAACAACCCGTGTGGATTGACCTCGTTTATCGAGGGTCAAGACACGCAGACGACCTTTAATTTTGAACAGTGGGACAACTGGGCCAAGAACGTGTCTCAGAACAAGAACGCCCGAGTGATGCTGGGCGTGCCGGCAGACACGACGGCGGCGAGTACGGGCTATGTGCCAGTATCCCAGCTGCAGCCGATCATTCAATATACCAAGACATTCAGCAGCTTCGGCGGCGTGATGATGTGGGATGTCACGCAGGCGTACGGCAACCCGGGCTTTTTGAGTGGAGTCCGGGGAGCCCTAGAGCAGACCACTTCGCGCGTCCAGCCAACTTACCGATACCCCATGCGTCCGTGGCTATTTGGGCCCAACAAGCACTGGTAATGATTTGTGATACCCTGTTGGAGAGTGGAACTGTCGGGTGGAACTGTAAATACGGATACTGTTGCTACTTGCTACATCTATTGAATCAAGCTAATACTAATAATCCTAATGGTTACCTACTCATAATCTCATATACATCCTCATACTCATACTCGTCCGTGGACTTTTGCAGGGGGTGGTCGCGTGACTACATCCCGGTTGGAGTGCTCGGCACTTCTTTGCGCCTCTGCTTTTCCCACCTTTTCTCCCTCCTCCTCGTCTCTTCCACCAAATCAACCCTCTTCGCCTCGTGCAATCATCAACCAAGGTCACCATCAAGCATCAATTCCTTCAGCCCCGCTCGTTTGCCCCCACCTTGCATGAACTATTGACTCCAGCCCTGCCGATCGAGTTCGACCGACTTGGCAGCCCCGATCCACTCACTCACCAGAGTTCAGCCTTCGGCCAGCAGCTTGGATAGCACGCACTCATTGGCTTCGTTGGGCCAGCTGGCCAGGCTCTCCTGTCCAATGGCCCGGTCTCCTTCAATCCACCTTCCACAACCTTATGTTTGACTAACTCGACCACGGCAAATCCGGGCTGGAGTTGCACGGAACGCATCATGTCGATCCCACCATCCAGCAAGCCACTCCGTCAACCATTTGATTGCCCTCGTCTTGGCTGCATTCCAGCTGGACCCTGATACCTTCAGCTCCTCGGGCACCTTAATATGCGCATGATATGATCTCGGTCCTGCGGGGACCATTTCCCATTTCATTTCCCGGCTATAAAGACCAGCTCCGTCGCTGCTGCACTTTCTTTCCGACAGACAGTAGACTCTCCCTTCAGGCCATAGAAGACGAGCCGATCCGTCCGTCGCCGAGTCCACCCCCTCAACCATGGCTCCCAAGTCCCTGCTCTACACTCTCTTCTCCACCCTCAGCGTCGCTCTTGCGGCGTCTATCCCCCAGACCGACTACGATGTAATTGTAGTGGGTGGAGGTCCGGCCGGGCTCAGTACTCTGAGCAGTCTCGGGCGTATGAGACGCAGGACTGTGATGTTCGACTCGGGCGAATATCGCAACGCTCCTACGCGAGAAATGCATGATGTGATCGGAAATGATGGTATTTTCCCACTTCCCAAGTTCACCCCACAGCAGCCCGTCTCTAATGATCGCAGGCACCCCACCGGCCCAATTCCGTGCGCTCGCTCGCGAGCAGATCTCCAAATACAACTCGACCAGTGTCATCGACATCAAGATCGACTCCATCACTCCCGTCGAGGACACCGCGGCCAACACCTCGTATTTCCGCGCCGTCGACGCCAACGGTACCCAATACACCTCCCGTAAGGTTGTCTTGGGCACCGGGCTGGTCGACCTGATCCCTGATGTCCCCGGCCTGCGCGAAGCCTGGGGCAAGGGCATCTGGTGGTGTCCCTGGTGTGACGGGTACGAGCACCGGGACGAGCCCCTGGGTATCCTCGGCGGATTGCCCGACGTCGTCGGCAGTGTCTTGGAAACCCACACCTTGTACTCGGACATTATCGCCTTCACGAACGGCACCTACACACCCGCCAACGAAGTCACCTTGGCAGCCAAATACCCAAACTGGCAGAAGCAGCTCGAGGCGTGGGACGTCCGCATTGACAACCGCTCTATTGCATCGATTGAGCGTGTCCAGGATGGGGACGCCCACCGCGATGAGACAGGTAGACAGTATGATATCTTCCGGGTTCATTTCACGGATGGATCTACCGTGGAGCGTAACACATTCATCACAAACTACCCTACCGCGCAGCGCTCCACACTCCCTGATGAGCTGAGCCTGGTCATGGTAGATGATAAGATCGACACGACTGATTACACGGGCATGCGGACAAGCGCGCCGGGTGTGTTTGCCGTTGGCGATTGTAACAGTGACGGGAGCACGAATGTTCCGCATGCCATGTTCAGCGGGAAGAGAGCGGGTGTTTATGTACATGGTGAGATTTCCTCCCTCTATCTCATCCTCTTTCCCACTACACTCCATCCACCAAGAAAGGAAGTATACCTAACAAAATCTAGTCGAAATGTCCCGCGAAGAATCCAACGCCGCCATCTCCAAGCGCGACCTCGAAAAGCAAACCGAGCGTATGGTCGGCAGCGAGATGGAGAAGCTCTGGAAGCGGGTGCTGGATATGCACCGGTAATGATCTCATTATCCATTCATTATAATATCTTACGCCCATGGACGAATGACTCCACGCACGCAGGAATATGTAGCTACTACCGTATCTGGTACTTCTGCGTATGTAGAGTAACCACCAATAATATACATCCCCTCATACACTTACTGAAAACAAAACTCCCTCCCTCCTTCCCTCCCCATACCCACAGTACCCACAACTGAACCTAACTAACCCTTCGGTTCCTTACTTTAACCCCCCGCCGTTCCTGCATACCCCATCCTATCAACATAAATCAACAAAACCTAGATAGGTAGATACTCATCCAGTAAGTAACTCTTTCTGCATGTCGGGTACATACATATACTAGTACTACTACCTATACGCATACAAATCTAGGTACTACATCCGCACGCAAGGCCTAAACCCCACTCTAGTTAGTATATACTATACTTAGCTTATATGGAATAATTCTCGTAGCGAGATTGATTTAGGGTACTACTATGAGCTGTGTTTATGTCTTGTATTTGTTCCTTGGATTGTGGTGGTGAGGATGAGAATCATGGTTGTGGAGGAGGGGTACTACGGGAGGAGTAGGATAGGGAGTGCTCCTTTGATCTCTCTCTCTCTCTCTCTCTGTGTGTGTGTGTGTAAAGGTAATGAGGAAGAGAAGAGAGGGGATATGTTAAATAAATGACCACTCCAAAAAGTATAGGCTGTAGGTTGCAGGTTAAGGATCATGTGAATGCCCAAACAAAAGGTATATACTATTAACTACCCAATCAGATAATTAGAAAACTATTAGTATCAAAAAAGTCATCCAATACTCTCCCTTCCTTTCCCTCCGTCGCCAGCGCATTACAGTATTTGGGATTTCCTCCACAAAAATAAAAATCAGTAGCAAGGCCACTATCCCAGCAGCTCACTCCAAAACACACCTCTGCGCTTAAGACGCACATCCCAGCATTTACTCAACTTCCTCTTCTTCCTTGCTGGTGGCCAGGAAGAAGCGGCCCTTGGGCTTCCCAGGCTCCTCGTATTCAACTGTCAGACGGGCGAGGTGGCCGAGCAAGTTTTCGATCTTGAGATCGCCCTTGTCACGCTTGGCTCGGCCCAGGTCGTCGAGCCATTTGAACTTGTTCAGCATAAAATACACCAATGCAATGACAATTTCCACGCCCAACGAGAAGCCCCAGATACGGACGACCGTGACGATATCTGTCCAGCCATTTCTGGTCTCGACGAACGAGTCTGCAGGGTTCGTGCGCATGTCTTCGTTAGTGAACCAACCGAAGAGGCAGAAGATAGTCGCCAGAACATCCACGCCCAGAATAGCCGTGACCAGGTGAATGGATGGCCAAGTATCAGCACCTCGTGTAACGAAGATGAGCCAATTCTCTGTCAATGCAACCTCAAGGAACAGCACTTCCTGAATTGAACCCCAGTTCTGGATGATACCACCAGATGGAAGGAACATGGTACCGCGAACAACCCATGTGCCCAATGCCAGCAGCAGGCCCAGCAAAACAGAAATGAACCAGATCTTGGGAAGCTGCCATTCAACAGGGCGCAAGTCAAAAGACGCATTATCGTATGCCACAGCAACAGTTGCCAAATCCGCAAAAAGAGCGAGGAAAACGATCAACTCAACGCGAATGCTTTCGTTGAGAATAATCATTGATGTCACAAGGTAAATCTCCAAGTGCAAGCAAAGGGCGATACGATACTGGATATAGGCCTTCATGCGGTGAAAAATCTGCCGAGCAACCTTGATTGAATCGATGATCGTAGACAAACCAGGCTCCAAAAACACAATATCAGAAGCTGACTGAGCGGCCTCTGACGCTCCTTCAACAGCGATACCGCAATCAGCTTTCTTCAATGACGGCGCATCATTAACACCATCCCCCGTCATCGCCGTTAAATGACCACGGTCTTGGAGCATCTGTACAACTTGATATTTATGTTCGGGAAACACCTCGGCGAATCCGTCTGCTTTTTCAACCAGATCACCTGCCATGGCGCCACTGAGACCGCCATGGATCAGCTTGTCGGAGTTATACACTTTGGTGCCGAGTGCAAGCATCTTGCAGGTTTCTTTCGCGATTGCAATGGCGTCACCCGTAAGCATTTTCACACTGATACCCAGGTTTTGGGCTTCGTTGATCGTCTGGGCTGTATCCTCTCGCGGTGGGTCGAACATGGGAAGCATTCCAAGGAGAGTCCACTCTTCTCCTTCCTTTTGGACTGCCACACCCAATGAGCGGAATCCTCGATGCGCAAACTCCTGCGCCTTGGCTTTATAATGGTCCGCAGTGCTCTTGGAACAATTCGTCAGCTGAAGCACGGCTTTCGGGGCGCCCTTGGTGCAGGTGTATCTGGTCCCATCGCAGCTTGCAATCGTCACGATACGCTTGGACACGGGATCGAAAGGAACGAATTTCTCGGTTTTCCAACCTCTTCGAAGGATTTCCCTTGCTCTTGGGTACTGCCGAAGGGTGAGGATCGTGACTTTATCGATCGGATCAAGCGAGTCAATATTATGTGAAGAAGCCAGGACGGCCACGGCAAACATCCAATCCACATCCACGCCTTCGGCGACATACGGCTCGCGAATGCTCAATTTGTTCGCCGTCAAGGTGCCCGTCTTATCCGAACACAAGATATCAACGCCCTGCTGACGGTTAGCAACTAGCACCGTCGATTCAATAGGCATGTCCCCAACGTACCGCCAATGATTCAATCGCAGTCAGCTTCTGCACGATTGCCTTCTTCTTGGCCAGGTATGCTGCTCCTACAGCCATTGTAGTGGTGGTCACGACCGGCAGACCGACAGGAACACCAATGATCAGCAGAGCCAGGGTGTAATGAAGGAGCGTCTGCTGGCCCGGCGAAGCAATCGGGATATGTCGGTAGAAACCGCCAATCCAAGCAGCCAAGATCCACGCCATCACGAGGATCAAAAGCGAGGTGCCGATGTTGTCCATCACGATTTCGAAATGGCCAGCGCCTTTGGCCGATTGCACCATGGTCGCGGTCTTACCCACGAAGGAGTTCCTCGCACCGGTCTGCACCACCGCATAGGCCTTACCGCGCTTACAGCCGGTCGTATAGTAGATCATGCCACCCATATAGCGATCAACTGCGAGCGACTCTCCTGTAATCGCAGAATGATCACAAGCAAGGATGGGGTAGCCTCGCCGTCTGGGCTTGGATTCCTCTTGCTTCTCCTCGCCCTCCTTTTGATTATCACCAGGCTCGTTGTCTTCGAGGTCGGACTCGGAGGTACTGCTAAGATCGCCTTGCTCCTGCATCCGTTTAAACTCCTCCATTCCATTGGGGTCATTGACATCGCAGATGACCTTGGAGTCGGCAGGGACAACCGAGCCTTCTCCGATGATAATCTATATTATACTGTTAGACCTCAGACCTCCAGTCGCAGACCTTGATACATACCACATCGCCAGGCACAAGCTCTCGCGCTAGAATCTCTTGTTGCTGGCCATCGCGGATGACGATCGCTCGCATCGCAATATCGCCCTTGAGACTAGCAACGACATCGGCAGCTTGTTTTTCTTGATACCAACCAACAGCGGCGTTCAGACACAGAATACCAATGATGACACCAAAGTCAATCCAATCATCTAGACCTGCCGCTAGAAGAACAGCCAACTCCATCACTGTGGCCATGTTAGAACAACTTGGGTCCTGGTTTGTCGGTGCACCCAGGGGTTTAAGGGCGTACCATAGAGAATGGGTCCTCTGAAATACGACAAGACCTTGGCGATGGGATTCTCCTTCTCTGATACCAATTCGTTCCAGCCAGATCGTCGACGACGAATAGAAACCTCATTCTCCGACAAACCCTGGCGGATGTCCGTGAGGAGCCATTCCTCCGGAAATTGCCCCTGTTGCTGGTCGACGTGTTTGACAAAAACCTTGCGCTTCTTCCAGGGTGCATACCACACCCTCTTCATCTCCTCTTCGCCCTGCGCCTCTTCGCCTCGGCCCCCCTCGCGATAGGTGGAGGCATACTTGACCAGCTTTCCATACTCGTCGAGGTTACTGTAGTCTTCCTTGTAAGACACGCGGGACACCCGTCTCGAGTCCCGTCGCTCAGAGGTAGAGACGCGGCCTTGCGGGCCGCGTTCAGCGTCGCCAGAAGCACCGGCTTGCTCAGCCATGTTCAATCCAGTAGTCTGTCTCGGGCAGCGGAGGATCGCGTTGTTGTGCCCTATACGCTCTGCGGGCCTCCCCTTGTGTTACAACAAAAGAGTGAGCGGAATCGACCTCTCGCAAGAAAGAGAGGAAAGGAGCAACTCCAGGAAAGCAAGCGACTGAACACTACGCCGTAGGAAAGAATCTCCCCGCCAGGGTTGGAGAAGAGACAAAGGAAAATGAGGAAGCTTCTTTTTTTTTTTTTCTTGGTCCCAAGGTGCAGGGATGTATGGGCGACTTTCACAGCAGATCGGTTCTCTGACGAATCGTCTGGACGGAGACAATCATGCTGACGTAGGTGAGGCCAGGAGATTCCGGCAGTCTACGGAGAGAGCGCTTGGGGGAAGGCGGGCTGGTCGTCAGTACCTTAGCAATTGAGCTTTAACCTGGTCAGACCACCGGAGCCAGTCGATAAGCAGACCAGAGGGATGACTCGTTGATTCGGCGAAGGCCAGAGTGTGTTGACGTATGAGACATGGTGAGCGTTCCGAATGAACCGTAGGGCATTGACGGGCCGAGTCTGGGAGCGTCTGGGAACACCTGGGAACACACCAGGAAGCCATTGTACCTTGGCAGAGGTGAATTCTGAGAGGGCACAGGAATTGACTCGTGACGCGATGATTCGTTCCAGGGGTCCGGGCCTGGACTGAGTAACGGCGCGGCAGCAGAGAACCAGGGAAAGGACGCAGCGCAGCAGGGATGACAGCTGCCAACAGTGGGGACTCGGAGGGTTGCCGTTCGGGATGGAGGGGAGGTGGTCATTGACTTGAGCATAAAATGTGAAAGATTAATGGTGGGAATGCGGGGGATTAGCAGATGGTTAGATGGCTAGTTCGATAGAAGTTGGAAGTATGAATCTGGCGAAGGAGAAAGTGGAAGATCGATGGAAGCGGACTAGAGTGAAAGCGGCCTAGTGGGACAAATGAGCCAAACTCGGTGGGTTTCCCGGGCGATCCCCCAGTCTGGATTGGGCTTAGCGGGGTGGTGCCAACTGCAACGTGACTCTGACAGCTCGACGTAATTCCCCTCCTCCCCACCTCACAATCCATTCTTCCCAGTTCTCCAAGACATCGCATTGCTGGTCCCACTGCCATGCGGCCATGCGAGGCGTGTCAGAGATAGCCTGAGCCACTTCGCTAAAGCCGTCAGTGTGTGGAGGCTAGCTAGTCAAGAAGGAACCAGATAAACAGAGGCTAGAATAAAGCAATCCTGGCAGATGTCATTCTCTTCAATGCCGTCATCACCTCGCAAGGTTCTGGGAATGTTACTCCGCGAAACTCTGATGAGGGATTTTCCCCGAGTCGGACGGCCTAGGTATACTGGATCCTGGCCTGTGGACGACCGCAAGAGGGTGCGAAGCGCCCTTCCAGCAACTCATAAAGCATCTTCAAAGCACCTACACTCAGCACTCAGGCACTTCAAGAATCTCGTAAAGCATCCCAAGAAGCACCTAGATCTTTTAGAGCTTTGAAGAGAAAAAGCCTTTGAAAGCGTCTCTGCATGTCCATAGACATATCATACTTGGTACTTGAGTTTGACCTGCGGTCTGAATCTGCGCTACTCGCAGTATCCAGGTCACATTACGGGTAGTTTACCAACCAGAGTACAAGATTATAAGTTCTTGGCGGCCAGAACCCTGCCTACACAGAAGGCAGATAAGAGTGTTGCTCAACGCTAATGCTCTTCGCTTTTAAACTTACTTCCCGCGCATATCAGACTATCCCGGTCATTCGTCAAGGGCCCTCTCTATGGCTTGGTAACCGCCTTAGTGGGATTGTGCGCATTTCAATGCATCGAATTCTTTCGATTCATCTACTGCTCATGTCTAGCGTATCTTCGTATCCCGCGCATATATTTATTTCACTCCGCTGTGCATCTATTTCTTGCCAGTGGGGATGTTGAACAGGATCGCCGGCTGGCCGGGGGTGTAGGGCCGATCGAGACGGTAGTAACCCTTGCGCTCGAACTGAATGATGTCGCCCTCCTTCAGGTCGGCAACGTTGCAGTCGGCCACAGCATCCTCACGGAACTCGGTCTTGGGGTTCAGCACGTCCTCAAGGCTATCCTCTTCCTGCATGGTGTCCTTGTTGAGGAGGTGGTCGAAGTCCACCAGTTCCACGGGGATCACATCCTGGTCCGTGGACAACCAAGTGACCTTCTTCTCGGTCTTCTTGAAGTCACCCTCCAGGTGCAGGTCCAGCTCCAGAGCCGTGACAACACCCGAGGCGTCGGTCTCGATCTTGCGGACAATGGCATTGCCCCAGCTCATGAGGGTGATCTCCTCACCCTGCTTGAAGGACTTGGCATCTTCCTGATCGAAGAGGACGGAACCGCTGAAGGCAACCTTCTTCTCGCCAAGGGCAGGGTTCTTGTTGTGCTTCGGCTTGTTCTCAGAGTAGGGAGCTGGCGCACCCTTGATAACGGCCTTCACCATGTCCTTCTTGAGAATGGCAGTGTGGCGAGGGGAAGTGGGGTCGATGTACTTCTTGTTGGTCGCCCAGAACAAAGTCCAATCGAGGTTGACAATGTTCTTGCTGGGTCCCTGCTTGAGAATAAATTCTCTAAGCGCCGGGATGGTCATACCCCTTCTCCGGATTCCCTTTAATTTATATTAGTATGCTTTCAGAAAGTTGTAGGTACATTCACTTACCCGAATAGTGGGGAATCTGGGGTCGTCCCAGCCCCAGACAACACCTTGGTCAACCAGCTTGGTGAGCTTACGCTTCGAGAGCAGGGTCCGGACAAAGTTCATGCGGGCAAAGTCCCAGATCTGCACATGGCGAAGCTTGAGCGTGTTCAAGAACCACTCGTACTGAGGGTTCCGGTCACGGTACTCGATGGTTCTCAAGGCATGGGTGACACCCTCCATCGAGTCAACGATAGGGCAGCAGAAGTCGTAGGTCGGGTAGGCTTTCCACTTGGTACCGGTGCGGTGGTGGGGGGCGGGGTTGCAGCGGTAGATGACGGGGTCACGCATGGCTTTGTTAGGGTTGTCCACCGACATCTTAGCACGGATGCACCATCTAAGGCCCTCAGGGGTGCCCTGCTTCATCTCCTCAAAGCGAGCAAGGTTCTGCTCAACGGAGGCGTCGCGACGCTTGCTGGGCTCGCCGTCCATTCTCTGTTGGCGCATTGTCTCCTGATCAGTATCGTCGGCATACGCATCTCCCTGGCGGATGATCTTCAGACCGTACTCGTAGAGCTCATCGAAGTAGTCACTGGTGTAGCTCGTCCGGTCAGGCTTGATGCCCATGAGCTGGAGGTCCTCGAGAATTGCATCCTGGAACTCCTGCTTCTCGTTCGAGGGGTTGGTATCATCGAAACGCACAAGCAGGGTGCCGTTGTACTTTTCGTGGGCAAAGTAGTCGTTGAGCAGAGCAGCCTTGGCGTGTCCAATGTGCAGGTATCCAGAAGGCTCAGGCGGGAACCGGGTGACAACACCCTTGTCCGTGTTCAGAAGGGCCACGTCGTAGCTAGCACCCTCCTTAGCCTTGGCGGTCTTCTTCTCCTTAGCAGCAGCGTTCAGGTTCTCCAAAGCAGTGCTAGCCCAGGGGCAAAGCTCATCGAGGAAGTTGAACCAACGGGTCACATTAACAAGGGCTCCCTTGCGGACCGCGGACACAGCAACCCGGTTTCCTCTGATCGCTCCCCAGAGAGCAATGTCGGGGGTGGAGAGCGAGTATCCAACCACGAAAGATCTAAGGAGAAGGTGGGTGTTCAGACGCTGGAGCTGAGGGTCGAGAGCCTTGAAGTCGAGAGTGGTGAAAGTTTCGAGCTGAGAGAGCCATTCGTTCTCCTGAAAGGTGAAAGAGCACTGTTAGCCAGAGTAGATTCGCAGTGCGCTGAGTCACATTGGCAACGCGGGGAGGGGTTGCAGCTGGGGTGGCGAAGCGGGGTCACTTACCAACTTTTCGTCCTTGCCATTGAGGAAGGGGAAGTTGGTACGCAGCTCCTTGATGACATTGTCGGGTCCGTACACAGGAGCACCGTTGGCCGTGAACTGAACGATGGCCTTGTCGCCTTGGGAGAGCACGGCGGTTTCCTCGTAGGTGATGGTGATGACGGGGCTAGGACGGGCCTCGTTGATGGAGGTAGCCACAAGCAGGACCGGAAGCAAGGCGGCCTGGTTGGCCCGGGTGGCCAGAGTGAGTTGGAACGACATCTTTCAATCTGATCGATGGCAGATGGTGGGATGGAAGATTATTGCCGGAGGGGCATTTTGACTGACTGGACTCCGCCGGCGGTACGTTTCTCCGCGGACAGGCCGGCCGGGCAACTCTAGATTTCGGCCAGAAAACATTCCCGGCGCCCTCAGCTCGACCGGAGTTCATCGCCATGGCTTCCTACAGTTCACTCCTGCCCACTGCGGCACGGGGAATCTTGTCATCATGTCGCCCTGCTCTTCGCCCGACCCCAATGGCCACTTTTCTGCCCGGCCTGCAACAGGTCCGAGCTGCTTCCCAGGCACGCAAGAAGGACCCGAAGGTCTCCAAGAAGAAGAAGGGTCCTAGGGAGTTCAAGCAGAAGGACCTCAAAGATATGCAGCAATTTGCGCTGTGCGATGCTATGAGGTATGCATGAGTGTTGTCGAGTCTCGATCGACTATGCCGCTGATTGCTCGATCCCTGCCGCAGATATCTCCGTGCATTCGAAGTTGGCCGCGAACCGACCTCGGCCAAATACGAGGTCCATGTCCGCTTGAAGACGAGGCGAGATGGTCCGGTTATTCGCAACATGCTCCGATTCCCTCACTCAGTCCAGACCGAGTCGCGAATTTGCGTCGTATGCCCCCCCGGAACCAGACATGAGAAGGAAGCCCGCGCGGCTGGAGCAGTTTTGGTGGGAGAGCAGGAGGTCTTCGATGCCGTCAAGGCCGGCAAGATTGAATTTGACCGCTGTCTCTGCCACCCGGATAGTTTGGATGCGTTGAACAAGGCTGGACTGGGTAGAATCCTTGGTCCTAGAGGTCTGATGCCCAGCGCCAAGACGGGCACGGTGGTCGAAGATATCGCTGTGAGAGTCGAGATGCTGCGTGGTGGTACGGTTTACCGCGAGCGTGATGCCGTTATTCGAGTCCCCATTGGACAGCTCGGATTCACCCCGGAGCAATTGCGTGACAACCTGCGCGCAACGATCGAGCAAATCAAGAAGGATGCGGCCGGCCTAAATGATCGCATCACCAAGGAGGTGTATGAGGTGGTAAGTGGACGGCTTGCCCCTTGCTCGCAAATGCCCTCGTGTGCTAACAACTGTTAGGTCCTGAGTTCGACCAACGGCCCCGGCTTCAGCTTGAACGGAGAATTCAAGTCGGACGACTCCATCGATTCCGCCGTTTTGCAGGGCGTGTAAAATAGTCTCTTGTCTCTTCACGTTCATGGGTGTACAGAATATGTTACATTAGGAAGGATACGGTGTATAATGGTATTGTTTCATATCTCACTCGGAACCAGCAAAGAAAGTCTCCCAACGCCAACGCTATGCAAAAGGCACAGACACCTAGGCCTTCATGTTTTTGAGAGCCGACACCGCGGTGGTGTCCTCTCCCATGAGCTTGTAGAGACGTAATACGGCCAGCGTTTTCGTATCCCGCTTGTCGCCTGCATGGCTTGCCTGTTCCAGGGCCGTCTTCAAGTCCAGGAGCACGGCCGATCGGATCTTCGCGATTCTGGGTTGTTGACTCTTCAAGAACGGATGCTCATCACCGATCCGGGACGAGAGCCTCGTCAGGTAGACATATTTCTGAATATGATGCTCGAGGGTCTTCAGGGAAACCAGAGAGGTTGTAGATGCACCATTCGGGAGCTCTTCCTCGTCGCTGTCTTCGCTTGCGCTCTCCAGCAGATCGGAATCCGAATCAGACCCGTCAGGGGAGCCGTCGTGAGGTTGTCGAGGGGTGTCTCCGATCATCAACTTCTTCTCCAGCTCCTCCACCCGATCCGCATAGTCCAACAAGGCCTGTCCGATGTTGGCTTGTGTCTTCAGGCGCTTCTTCTCCTTCAGCAGCTCCTCCATCTCTTGTTGCCTGGCCTCAACGTTATCCCGTATTGACTGGACATCGCGTTGGAATGTCAACAACCCGACTCGCACCTGCTCGACTTTCTCCTCTCCGCCGTGTAGTGCGCTCCCGAGGGATAGAAAGTCCTGGTAGTTTTCGTTAACCAGGTCGAGGAGTTCCCGACTGAGTAGTTGGTCCAAATCGCGCAGCTCCTGGCGCAGGTCTTCAAGACTCTGGTGTCGATTGGTGAGGGAGGATAGGTAGGTCGCGGGGTCGAAGTCGGGAGCTAGAAACGAGGCTCGTGAGAGGGGCTCAGGGAATGGCAGGCCGGAGGTATCATCGTCCAGGTCGGATGCAGACTCGTCGGAGTCGCCAAACTACCGCATTACGATCAGTTCCACTGAGGATGGCGGGGGACCAATGAGGTCAGACGGGGAAGGCATACGCGAAACCTATTCATCTTGAAAGGGTGGGGAGCGAATCCCAGGAAATGCGATCACTGAATTACTGGCGGGGAAGAGAGCGTCGAGGGGACATTCACGGGATGACGAGGAGGATGGCGATGATGATTGCTTGGTTCGTTTCTCCCCGTTCGGGTATAGAGTGGCCCGCCTCCATCGCCATGAATATTAATGAACCAGCCACTGACTATAACCTCTCCAGCATTCTGGACCTGGGCTGGACTGGGCCGTCCCCAGCCAACCGATCCACACCATTGTCATCTGCCTCCCGATCATGCCCGCCTGTCGGTCTCCTGAGCCCATGCATTCATTGTGTACCGTGGAGCGATGCGTGATACGTGTCCAGCGCTGTCTGCCCGCCCGCCGCCGCCGCCGCCGCTGTCTCACAGGCGCTTGAACTCTCTCTCCTGTTTGCGCATTGGCCGGAAGGCGGGGTTTTACTCCGGTGGTGGTGGTGGTGTTGTCGTCGTCCGCTGCTGCGTCACTGAGCTTGTCTGGACAGACGCGGCCTGCATCCAAGATGGATTATAGGTCGGGCAGGCTCACCCACACAGACGCATTCCCCTCGTCCTCGTCCACCTTGCCACGCCTGCATGCCTCGCCGGTGGTCGAGACTGTCCGACCTCAGCAACAGGTGAATCCCTATCGCTATGAACCGTCTCTGGATTCTCGAACCCATCCTACCACTACACTACGTCAGCCGAATAGGAATCCCAGGCCCTCGTCCTGGCGGAACCATCATCGACAAGCTTCTTCTCGATCCTCAACGTTGGCATCTCAGCCCGTGCTAGTTAGGGCATACTCGGGAAGCCCTCATGATACCTCCAGCACCACCACGATGCCTGTGCGGCGTTCATTCCCGTTCCTCGGTGGCCCAGGGAGTCAACGACGGGGGCCCGCCCTCCCGTCGGAGGAGGACTTCAGTATCGAAGGCATCCTACGAGCCATTGAACCTAATATCCGGCACACATTAGACTCTATCGGAGAAATATGCGGGCGCAGTAGGCTCAGCCTGGCCAACGAATATGGAAGCCACATTGCCCCTCTGGGCGAGATCCGCGCTCCTCCCGGAGGTCTGTTGACGGTCGAGGAGGCCAGCTCGGACCATGAAAGACAGACCGACAACGTGGTTATCTACGATGATGAGACCAGCGTTGCTGATGGGCGCGACCAGTCATCTTTTTCGCACTATCGAGACTGGGACAACGGCAGACATTTAGCGACAGGGTTCCAATCCAGAAGCCCGTTTTCCGGGGATGGCCCGTCGGCTCAGGTTCCACCCACTACTCCACGATCCGTCATGGCATTGCATTCTATGACAGGTGGACCTCTTCACACGACGAGAGAGTCCACGTCCAAGCCAAGGTCGTGCCGGATGCTACTGGGAAAGCAGGTCAACTCTGGCAGTATCCTGACACCGGCCCTCGTGTCAGAGATTCTGCTTGATGCTCAGGCTGAGGGAAACCCTATCAACAATTATTCATTGGAGTCTCCGCAAGGCCGCCGCTCCATCAAACCAGGAACCAAGGATGCTAAGCGGTGGCTCCCGGGCTGGCTCCAGCATGGTACCCTAGCCGATGGCAGGCAGACAACGGCTGAGATGCGACTACGAGCGATGTTGGAACGATACCAGAATACTCAGAATGCGTGATGAACAAATCTCATTGAAACAACGAAGCCACGACATAGCTATGTTCTGACGGCCGTGATGACATGATTGATATACGATGATATTACGACAAAAACTAAATAGCCTTGCCAAATCTCATGCATAATGACCCTCATGACTGGTACTTTTCTTCATTGTAATCATGAAATCGTATCAAGACGCCACCCATGACAGATGCTCTAACTAATCCAACTCCCATCTATCAACATCACCATAAACACTACGCTGACCCCTCAATCTCCCCAATCAATGTCTTCGCAAAGCCCTCAAACCGCTTACACGACCAACACTCTTTATACCTCTCCACCAGCGGTCTCTCATCCACCACCTCCTCCCCCTTCTCCTTCTCCCCATCCCCATCCTCATCATCACTATCCCCCACCTCCTCACCCCCAATCTTCCCCTCCACCAACTCCCCAAATCCCACATCAACCGGCACCTTCCCCAAAAACCTCACTCCCATTTCCTCCGCCAGGACCTGTCCACCCCCACTCGAAAACAAATTCGTCACCTCCCCACAACACGAACACGTATACCCCGACATATTCTCCACCACGCCCAACATCGGAATTCTCGTCTTCACACAAAAGTTCACCTCTTTCCTAACATCACTAGTCGCCACAGCCTGAGGTGTAGTTACTAACACCGCGCCAGCTAATCTCGGTTGCTGCCCTTGACCCGAAGAGGAGGTATCCAATGTACAAAGCGTAAGCAATTGTTCCGCAAGAGCAATATGCTCATCACTCGTGCCCGGTGGCGTATCAATAAGCAGGTAATCGGTGTCGGACCACAACACATCGGAGAGGAATTGTCGGATCATGGCTGTTTTCTTGGGTCCGCGCCAGATTACGGCGTCGGAGCGAGATTGCAAAAGGAATCCGAGGGACATGCAGCGGAGGGAGCCGCGGGGAGGTTGTGGTTCATCGCTGGTGGAAGAAGGCGGGGTGGAGGGATGGACGGGGACGGGGAGCCAGCCGCCAGGGGCTTGGGTGATTTTGGCGTCTTCGAGACCGACGAGACGGGGGATGGAGGGACCGGTGAGGTCGATGTCCAGAATACCGACTGATTTGCCTTGGAGGGTGAGGGATAGGGCGAGTTGAAGGGTCACGGAGGATTTGCCGACGCCGCCTTTGCCGGAGAGGACCTGGGGAGTTGGGGGTTAGTTGGGTTTGGGTGGTGGGTTGGTTTGAGGGTGGGGGGATGAGGAGGATTGGGATAGATAGAAGGTTTGGATCTAGATGTGTGTAGGTGTAGAATTGTAGACATCTCATGGCCATCCATCTTCTGCTGCGCAAATGCGCCGTTATCGATAAGAGAAGGAGGGGCTGTCGCGGTGGTGGTAAAGTGGGAATGGCGGCAACTTACCAGCACGACGTTCTTGACTCCGTCGAGAGGCATCTTGACGGTCTATATCTCTGGTGCTGTAAGGGTGTGTGAGAGAGTGTGCAGCGTCGCAGTTGGTTCAGGTGATGGATGGCGAAGCCGATCTCGGGTGCTTTTTTCTGCGTCATTCCGCGGAGCTTGCTTATCAATCCAGCCGGAACAGAGATATCGAATCGACTCCATACACTCTCAAAGTCTGCCCCATCTAGGTTGCAAATAGTGTGAGATCGAGACTCAATGTATACCAGGGCATAGTTGAGGTGTACGCTACTATCTTTCTTCCAATCGAATCGGCCACTCTATTGGTCTTGGGCCAACAGTGACCCGCTAATTATGAATCGTGTGACATGAATTTGAAATCCGAGTCTGCTTCAAACTTGAACCCTTGTCCAAGCGCCCAATACCATGGTCCTGAGAAATTGCACCGAGCTTATGCAAACCTCTATTACCCAACATGCCACTCAACAGCCTATTGCCACCGCTGCACCACCACTCCGCCGCGCTTAAACTCTGCCATGTCACCCAACACAGCGCTCTTATCCGAAAGGTCCTTGCTGGGGAACGTAGTCATCAGGGTCCACGCGCGTGACTGGCTACTAGGGCTGGCGGCAGACACAAATTGGTAGACATCGCCGATCGTGTGGGAAGTGTTGAACCGGGACGTGAGTCGGGTGCCATCACCGAGTCGAATCTGTAGAGTCACCGTCGGCTGCGACTCGTCCACGTCCGGCTTGGCTGGCTCGCTGGACTGACTGGGTGTAGGGGCAGCGGCGGCGGGCGGTTTCACCCCGGGCGTGGGACTGCCGAGTCGCTGTCCAGCCCCCGCAAAAGGCTTGTACTTCGGCTTAGGCTTGACGTATTTCTCTCCATGCTGTTTGATCTCCACATCCACCTCCTGGCCTGCCTGCACATTCATGATGGAGAGCGGAGCGCGACCCTGGCGGATACCATCGAGGATGTCGCGGTTGACGGGGTCGTCGGAGTTGAATAGCGGCCCATCATCGACAGAAAAGCCATCTGACCAGAAGTGGAGGGTTCTGTGTACGCGCCGTGGCAGCTGCGCGCTCGGCGCGCTGGGGGTTTCGATTACCCTGCTAGGAGCATCGTCACCACCAAGGGTACGTGCGGCCCCGGTGAAATGGGACCTTTTAGTCGGTTCCTCCGACGGCCGGGGCTGATTTCTAGAATAATTTAGCCCTGACTGACCATGTCCATTCTTGAGATCTTACCGTTTCGCTTTTTCGATGATCTTCTTCTTGATATCATCGGGGTTTTGCACGGCCAAGCCAGACTTTTCACCTCCTGCGAATAAGTCCTGGCTTTCCTGGTCGTCTTCCTCAGAAGACTCACCTCCACCCGACGCAAAATCGCCCAGAGTCGCGAACTTCTTTTTCGGGGCCGATTTGCGGGACGACGGTTGCGGGGTAGTGGAGGGGGAGTGCGAGGAGCTGCCACCGAGCGCGTTACCTGCAGAGGATTCTGATTTGTCCCCCAGTCGTCGACCGCCAGCTGTGCTAACGTCCTCTGAAACTTCATCTTGTTCGGCGAAGAATTCGGTCACTGCCGCTTCGAGGTCCCACTCGTTGGCTGCCAGATAACCTTGTGCCTGGGATATGCTATGTGATTAGTGACCAAACCTACTACTGGAGCTGATGCAACATACCTCTTCGGGGTTTGTCCTCGTCATGGCGCAAAATTGAGAGACAATCTCATCACGTTCTGCGTTGTGCTCCATGTTGATAGTAAATTAACTGCGACGGAACTGCGCGTTGGAAACTTTGATAGTACCAGTTGCGTGGCTTCCTGATCAGCGCAGGATCTGGAGTTATATAGGGTGAAAGGTCAAGAATCACGGAGAGGAATACCGTAGTTCGGGGAGATGGATTGATTATTACTGGAGCTCTACTCGAAGCCGAAGAGCCAGCGGAACTTACCAACGACGGTACGTCACTGTTGCCTGATTGGTCATCCGGAAGAGGGGATCTTCCGCCAGTGCCTGAGGAATCCACTGGCGTTCCGAGAACTTCGGCAGTGACCATTGCACAAGTGACTTCATCTCTTGATCAGTCAGTCCTCTCACTTGCTACTCTCATACCCGGCAGCAAGCACTCCTCTTACGATCCTAGCCAGGTAAATCATCCGATCTGGACTGCCTGTTCTGGTGCTGGAGGACGCACCGCAAGGGCAGGCTGCTTACCTAAGGCATCTGCAGGTCAGGTGTAGATCGTCCATCCAGCCAACCCCAAGGGACCCTCGTCGACCTCAACCAGCGCGAAATTCCCCTCCATTCAGTCGGTCTTATTCCGACCTCTTCCTATCTCACAGTCGCTAATTCTTTTACAGCAGCAGGCCAGCATCCTCACAGTCCTACCTCCGTCTTTTGCGTTTTGCCTCCGTTGTCTCCTGCCTTCTCCCCGCACCATGGCCGCCGACCTCTCCAATTCGAGGGAGCTATATGAATCCGGCTTGACGGTCCACTCGGACTCCGAGAACTACTCGGCCAACCACGACATATCCGGGTCCCAGTCCTCTTCTTCGAGCTCTCCCCTCATTCTCTACAAGCCCCCTACTTTCTGGAGCATCCTGCGAGGGGCCGCGATCAACCTCGTTCTCCCGTTTGTGAATGGGCTGATGCTGGGATTTGGCGAGTTGTTCGCTCATGAAGCAGCCTATAGACTAGGATGGTCCGGAACAAAGGTACGACGGCAACTTTCATGCGAATCCCGGGTGCAGGGCTTGTTCTTGGTCCGGCCCGCGTTTTTGCTCAAGGATGCTAACCAGACGTCTTGCAGGTTTTCCCCACGCATCGCCGATCTAGGCCTCTGGGACCCGGGGTCGAGGTTCGAGATACCCCGTTGCGGAGGGGCACTAGGGCGGCTGGCCTGCAAGACGCTACGTCTCTGGAGTAGACCCGGCCGGCGTAGCAAACGATATAGATCATTGCGCCCAATTCTCTTTGGCATGTACGGGGAACGGACCTTGTCACAGGTGGGGTTACAATGTACATAGATCAAGCATCAGTAATCGGTCTGACTGGACGGCGTATGGCGAACCACCTCGAATTTGACATCTCATATGGCGCGATTACTCCATACTATGTACAATCCCCGTATAGCAGCCGGCTACCGCCCGGCAGAAAAGGCGGGCTTGGCATCGAAAAAGCGTCGCCGGCGCGATTTTGGCCATCTCCGTCCGTCTCGGTCCTCCCCAAAGTCATCCAGATCCTCCGCCTTCTTACAATTCTTTACCATGTTGGGAGGTTATGGTCTCAGTGGACGCGGCGTTATGCCCGTCGTGGCCCGCCAACGGTTCAATGCCTTTTCTCGTTCCAGCCGATCGGTTCGTCGTTGGCCGTCCTTTTCGCCAGTGTCCAGTGCAAGGTTGACTTTGTCCTACAGATGTCCTCATTCCGCTCGCAGGCCCTGAGAACCGCCACCCCTTATGGCCAGGCAAGTAAGATTCTGGCTGGAACTCGCTCCTGGCGGCCTGCAGCCGCGATTGCCGGAGTGGCCGTCGCCCGCTTCAATTCCACCTCGGCCCCTTCGACCACCACTTTCCCGACTGCTGAGAGTGATCCCTCCGCCTTGAAGCCTTCGGACTCATTTGAGTTGGACGTGTCGGACCTTTCCGCGGTTGACATTAATGCGATCCCGGAACAGATTGGGTATCTGAAGCAGCTGGGGTTGGATTTCGGCTGGGGCACTTCCTCCATTGTCGAATGGTTAATTGAGCACTTCCATGTTGCCGCGGGTCTCCCCTGGTGGGGTGGCATCGTCGCCACTGGTATTTTCATTCGTTTGGCCCTTTTGGGTCCAATGCTTTCGGCCGTGGATGCCAGCACAAGGCTCAACAATATCAAGCACCTTACCGGTCCGGTTCGGAAGGAGATGATGATGGCCCACAAAAGGAATGATACGGTGGAATCGACCAAGAAACGGGCCGAGCTGAGCAGGCTGCACTCATCACACGGTGTCGCTCCCTGGAAGGCGATGATCCCGATGGCTCAGATCCCCTTGGGATTTGGCTGTTACCGAGTTGTCAACAACATGTGCGGGTTGCCGGTGCCCGGATTGGCCACGGAATCTGTTGCCTGGCTGCAGGACCTCACTGTCGCCGATCCATACTTCATCCTCCCAATCGTCTCAGCCGTCTGCATGCATCTCACTCTCAAGGTACGGAAGCCTTGCGTCGCTCGATTAGCTTGACTTCTACTCTTGTCACCGTCGCTAACGCAGTTGCTTACAGAAAGGTGGAGATACGGGTACGAGCCCACTGGCAGACTCGTCACTTAAGAATGCTGTCTTCTTCGGTCTGCCCTTGTTATCATTCGCATTCATGGCTAGCTTCTCGGCCGCCCTCCAGCTCTACTTCACCACCACCGGTGTGTTTGCTCTGGGACAAACCTACCTAGTTAGCTCTCCCAGCTTTCGGAAAATGGTCGGCATCACCCAGGTGGACCCAAACGCCCCGAACTACGACTTGGTGGGCACGATCAAAAACGATCTTCGCATGATCGACGAAGAATACAAAGCGCGAGTTGCCAAGCTGGCAGCTGAAATCGAGGCGGCTGAGCGCCAAAGGTTGAGTTTCATTGACCGCACCATCGGGGATGTCAAGGAGAGTGGGCTTCAGATGAAGAAGGAAATGCAAGAGAAGATTGAAGAGTATCGTGGCACTGGACCCGCTACGAATGCGGATGGGTCTGTCGCCGGGCCCCCAAGACTCAGTGAGAAGGACCGCAAGTTGGCGGATGACTACGAGAGACGGAGGCAGGAGGAGGAGGAATGGAGGCGTGAGGAGCGGAATCATGCCCGCCGCGAGGCTCATCAGAGGGCCATGGCCCAGCAGCGGCAAAAGGCTCAGGAGAGCTTCAAACCGGCATCCAAAGCCAACCGGCCGTGAGGGAATGTTATGACCAGGCGTGAAGGCTCCAGCGGGTGGGTTGTAATTATCTGTATTATATTTGATGCCATCTCATTCATCGGCTTGTTTTATTGGAATAGATTAGGATTTTCTGATCACTGACTGCTCTGTCTCTGTCTCTTAATTCACATGGCTTGTCACCATGTTGCTGTCACTCGTATTGTCACCGTCACTGCCGGCGGGTTGCTCTATAAAACCGCCATCGTCCCGCTGACAGTCATCTCCTTGCTTTCGTGTTCATCCTCTCCTCCTTTCCTCACCGATCCTCTTCATCCCAGATACCAGACAACAGACAGGAAATACAAGAATCATTCTCTTCTCCGGTCCTCACATAATGGACCAGAAGAAAGACCGTCCCGATGAAGGCAATGGCAAGAGATATCCTGGCGCTGTGTCGGGTTTCATCCCTCGAATGGGTCCAACAAAATCTCTGCTACGATGGACCAGTCAATTGAACCTATTTACATTTCTTCTTCCGTCGGGTATCATCCAGAGACACAGCCTTCATCCCGCTATCGTTCTCTTATGGACATGGCTATCACCGCTACGGCGTCAGGTCATGATCAAGCAATCAACCGACCGAAGATCCGGTCAATAAACTCGAGTGCTTCGAACTTTTGCTCAGAACAGCTTTCCAGCTCTAAGCTTATCACTCTAAGCTCTACCCCGGCTACCAAATGTGTTGGGATACAGTTCTCGTTCCGTCTGTTCTCCAGATGGCCAGCGGTATATCGTTTTGGCGTACTGGTAAGAACGTGACAGGTTATGGGCCTGGCAACTCGCCGCGGAGCACTGCTTTCTTCGTTTTCTAGCATTTTTCGAAGCTATTCAGCGGATTTTCGCGTTACCAAGGATCCCCAGGACATTCCTGCAGAGTCGCGACCCCAGGGACACCGAACCTCCCCCCACAACACCGAGGATTCCCAATCCGACTGGTATTTTCAATCCACTCCTACCAACCGCCAACAGAGCCATACAAAGGTCTACAATAGCAAGCGGAGGAGGATCTGTTTCGTTCCTGCATATCAGCAAGGACAACACTACTACCGCAAACCCCTCGACCCAGGCACATTAAATCCCGAAGAAACTGTCGGAGGGCCTTGCTGGCGTCTCGGAAATACTAAAAGAACATGCAAATTTTGAAACATGGGACTTTAGGATTAGATTAACACTGAAGAACGTTAGATTGCAAGACCTGATCAATAAAATACTGCTCAGAGATGTGGAGTCTGATCTACCTAACTGGACGGCCAGTATCGAACTCCATCTTCCCAATGACGCGTCTGAAACACTGACAGAGATGCAATAGAAAAGGGAGATAAACAGGACCTGTCGAATTCCGCAGCATCTGCCTCGCGTCCCTGACAGAATGTCTACCTTTTGAAGTCGGATGCCGTATGGACATGGATCTAGGCTGTGAACAAACAACTCAACGCACTGGATCTTGGTCAATAGACTGGAGTTTCGAGCCCTGCCCAAGCAGGGTTTAGCCTTGAGGTCATTATTCTAAGCTATATGCTCTTTTTCAAAAGGTTATTAAGGCTATGCTATTATCAAGGCTAGTGAGTTCCAAGCTATAGATAGCATGATCAACTTGACTGACTAATCGCTAATGTAGTCCTGAGCTCATATTCCAGGCTCCTTCGTCAAGTCTCGAATGGTTCACCACGATGAGCTTTCCAGAATAGAAAAGAATCACTCTGACCACAATCCAAGATATGGGTCTTCCACGATAGTGACCGATAGTTGCATCGCGGATTGAAAGAATTCCAAATCTTTCATAGTTCTAAATGGGCGGTTTTTGCATGGCCTTCGTGTTGAGCTTATCAATCGCTAGCAAGCCATTGACTGATGCCTTTGAGACTTGGAAGCATTTGTCAAGATTATATCTTCGCTTTCAGCTCGCATACTATATATATTGTGATGCTTTTGCACCGGACTGCCACCTCCAGAGGGTTCAAACAATATGGCTGATTGCATGGTTCCCCATGTCTATCCCTTTCATGGTCTAGCAGGGTTGCGCTCTTGGAACCACTAAGTTGAGTGACCATTGCCATTGCGGTCAATCTGCGTGAATATGATGCGACTGTTGTCAATCAGTTGAACGTCATCATCGCGACCGATTTGTATCCAACAAGATTGAACTTATAACGTCCATGATCTTTGTTGAGGACCTATCCACCAACCTCGTATCACGAATCCATACACCTCATTGATCGATGTTCATAAACACAGACTCCTGTCCATCCATCCAGTATCTGTTCCATATCCTCTCTTATGCTTTTGCCTTGTCTCTGGCATCTCTGCTAGTACGAAAAGCACGGCACGTGAGCATCTGACCGTCTCTCCGATGATTGGCAGCTCGCACCGCTTCAGGATTGCGTCAGCATATTAGGCCTTGGCTTCCATGGCTTCCATGCATGATCAGGTTAGGCGGCGGTGCAAAATGGCCGCAAAGGATGGCACGGTCCTCGATCATCCAGAACACGTGTTGGTGGCGGGCATCCGCTGGTGGCAGCCATAAGCCCAGAGCTCGTTGAAGATCGCTGATAACAGCCGTGGTGATAAAGCCATGGCATCCCAGCGATGTTATCTAATGGTTAAAAGCTGTGCTTGCATAGCACCTAACAGAAGGATGCATGTTCTATAGCAGGATTAGGAACAACCGAGGCTGGAACACATCCAGGCCTTATTCAAGGCAAGTATCTGCTGTGTGAGAATAAAGGAAGAGTAACAAGAGAAGAATCGAGGGCTTCTATCAACATAACCGCTCATTTGGCTCTTATCTAGCCTGCCGAGTCAAAGACAGTGAACGAAGTGTGAAAGATATGAGGGAACAGCCTCTCAAACTCTTCACCCTCATCCAACTCTATCACACACTTCAACTCACACAAGATCTCACACTCAACATCCAATGCCTTCTTCCAACTCAAGAGCCACATGTTTAGCCGTCTCAACCACAGACCAACCTCGTCCTGACACAAGGCTAAAACAGCCATGCAGTCTCTGATCACAGAGTTCCTGTTCTCCATTATGCACTGTCTCCGTAACGCTCTCAACGTCCCCACCGTACTTGTCATATGCATGCCTCTCACACTTGCTTTCTACATGCGCCTGAAAGCATCAATGCAACGTCTCCTCACCCACCGCCGCCAATTATTACCTCGGCAACGGCGCATTCTGAGACTGCAACAACTGCAAGAATCATTGATCGAAGACCATATACGGACTCATGATGCTGTCAATTCACCTCAACGTCATGGTCATCCTCGGTATTAGAATCGGGAAGCAAGAGCGCATCCACACCTATGGGAGGACCTACAAACCCAGGATCTGTCACTTCATCCGTGCTCCGATCTCTCCATGTATCAAGCCAGACAGCAAGCGAAGGCATATCGTCTATTGGATATGCCTCGAAAAGGTCTTGGTCAGTGAGAGCGAGCTCATATCTTCCCATTCAGATGTTCTAGGTCATGTTTCGGCCTTGTATATAAAGGATATGATATAATGGCTCTTCCTCTTCAGTGGAGTCGTTTATTCCTCTAATGGTTTCCATTGATCAAGATCAAGATCATATATATCATCAGATCTTCAAGCGAACGAAACCGTCTCTGCCGCCTAAGTGCGTGGGCTGTTTCTGTCCAGTTTGTGTCTGTCATCTATCCTACTTTTATCATATGTGGCTTATCACTAAACCGTCAGTCCAGACGGAAACAAAAAATAGAAACACTCGGAATACTTCCCCAAAGGGAAGTAGAGTGACAACTAAAGTGCATACTTTATACTTTCACCCAACGCCTGTTCATATAATGAAGCAAGCATATTGGTCCCGATCATGATGAAGGCGGACATGAAATGGATAAATAGTGTTTTGGTACGGTATATCTATCTATGGGGGATAAATAGTAGATTGGCCAAGCACGGCTTACTTGTCTTCCGTCTATGAATTCTTACATTACAGTACCTATTACTATCAGCACCAATCAGCGAAGTATCATTAATGAAATAAAGTTGAACCGTTTCAATTAGAAGAAAAAAAGATTGACTGAATTAGATTGGATATCTATGCTAAAGCATCCTGTCTACTTAACTAGACATGGCAGGGTATCCATCACAAGTCAAGAAACTAGTATTTAGTTACATGGGTTCAGAGGTTTGTGCCACAGCACGAAAATAACACCGAGCAAGCCCAGAATCAAATCAACCTAACCTACTCAATCGCCATCCGACGCATTCTTCCAACCTCAATATCCTCCTGACCATCTTTCTCATCATTATGAGACACTTTCTTCTCAATCCAGGCCGTAATTCTCGCGCACCAGGGATCGACATAACGAGTCCACAGCATGGCAACGCCGTAAACAAGACCAATCCAAACGATGATCCATCCCCACCGCCATCCGCCTTTGAAGGGCAACCAGGGTGGGGAAGTCACGGCCCCGGTTTCTTCGTCGATAGTCTCCAGCCAAGGCTCGCCTGAGAAAGTCCCATACAGCATCCAGCAGAGTACCGTGCGCAGCAAAGTGCCGTGGAGGAGGTAGACGGCGAAGCTCTGCCTGCCGAGCCAGAGGAGCGCACGGGAGGAGAGGACGCGCTGGGCGGTCGGGGAGAGGAAAATCGCTGCGATGAGTAGGTCCACGCCGATGGCCGTGTATCGCTTGGCGATGTTGACTTCGGGGGGGAAGATGTAGGTGGCGAGTTCGAAGAGCTGGGCGGACCAGGGCGACCAGGTAGGGTTTTCTCCGGGGTAAGAGGCGAGGTACAGGCCCACGGGGACGAGGAGGGTGAGGATGAAGAAGCGGCGCAGCCACGGATGGGCGTGGATGAGAGTGGGGAGAACAGAAGACTGAGAAAGGTCGGCGAGGA
Organism: Aspergillus sclerotioniger CBS 115572; assembly: GCF_003184525.1. Lineage (NCBI taxonomy): Eukaryota > Fungi > Ascomycota > Eurotiomycetes > Eurotiales > Aspergillaceae > Aspergillus > Aspergillus sclerotioniger. The sequence goes on along the minus strand of NW_020291005.1, from coordinate 262,291 downwards.
AGAGGCCGTAGATGGCTTGAATTTGGAAGGTTTCTGAAACGGTAGAAGAATGGTTAGTGAGGTGAACTAGGGGAATGGGGAGGGATGGATGTACCAGTATCTTTAGAGGCATCCTGATGAAAGTACAGAATCAGAAGAGAGTAGATGACGACCCGCCAGCGGAATCGAACAAACATGGTGGCGCAGACAAGGACATACACGAGCATCGAGGCCTTTAGAAGCGGAAGCAGTGCCCATTGGTGATCATCGTAAGCCATGTAGCCGTTGGTCCAAGTGCTGAGGAAGTTCCGTCCCAGTCGGATGACTTCGCTGCTGAGAGACTCCTCGACATCAGGCGCCGCATATCGACACCACTGACAGTCGGACCTGTTGGCCACGTTGAAGGCTCCGAACTGCGCCATAATCCACGAGATAATCAGCGCGATGGTGGCAGGCAAGATCAGGCGAAGCGGCCGACGGAACGCGCTTTTGGCGACGGCAGTAAAAGAGTCCAGATGGTTGCCAGCACGCGACAGCTTCAAAGGTTTCAGACTGCATACATAGCCGGTGAGGAAGGCAAAGATAGTCACGCCGATGCGACCCTGCCAGGGGATGCGCAAGATGGGCCACTGCAGAACGCGCGCAGGCACTACTTCAGTGTCTCTTGGAGAAAACAGACCATAGTCCCAGGCACGGGCGAGGTGAGTAAGGATCACAAGGAACGAGGCGATGCCGCGCAGGCCCTGTAGTTGGTTAGCTGAAGCAATCGTGAAGGTGTTGCTGGATACGCACATCAATCCATTTGACGCTCCTGCGGGCATCTCCCTGGCTGCTGGACGCGCCCCAGAAGGTGTCCTGGACGGTTGTATAGAGTCTCGAGTTATGTAAGAACCGCATGATGGGGGGTTTAGATCGGAGTTAACTGGAACTGGATGAGAGGTGAATGGGGAGGAGTTGCAGGGAATGCCATAAGGCCGGTGGGAAGAATGGCATCGTGACGAGAATCACTACAGGGGAACAACATATTAATCGTCGGGTCAACCAGCCAAGGCAGATGAAACTGCCAAAGTAGGAGCGGCCATTCCAGGGGTGAAGCGCCGAGCATCGAGCGTGCCAATCTGGGGGCAATTCAGAGGGTACTGTTTGGGAGGGAATTGCGCCATGCCGAACCCTATGAGGTGATGAATGATAGGCACACGTGCAGTCTTGGCCCTGGGCCACGAAGAATACTTCATACGTCCGGTTAATTATAGACATGCCGCTTGGCTTGGTTAATTAAAGGACTATCATCTTGCCAGTGGTCAGTACCAGCCATAACAGCCACAGTTAACGCCCTATTGTCTCAGCACTCACAGCGGTTTAACGGAAGATGCGGCGGCCTCCCACACTGCCAGCTGCCCACGTCACCGACCCTCGCACCCCCAGATTGCCCATACTCAACCCCGAAAACCCCACGCCTCCCCCTTCGCCGTCCCGCTTGTACCGCCGGAGCGCCTCTCGCAGGTGCGCCGGCAACAACTGGCCCCGATGCGGATTCGGCGGCAGCTTGACCTCTTTCTTCACCCCAGACATGGGCGCATTCTCCAATGGCTCCTGCTTAACACCTCCAGCCGGCGTTGATGTCGTCGTCTTTTCAGCCTCTATCGCAGCCAGAGCCGCCTGGTCATGGGCGATGGCCCATTCCGCCTGCACCGTCCTCGCCTTCTCAATCATCTCACCCGCAAACACCTTCGTAAATCCATTAATCGTAGTAACCACACTCGCCGGCACCGACTGTGAAAGCGCATGATTGACAATCCGTCGTAGCGTCTCCTTTCGTAACTTGGCTCGTTTGAACAGATCGTATCGCTCTGACTGGATGGGATTAAACGCGTCCACCAGTAACCTAGACCGCCAGTTAGCACTTCACCTGCATCGCATCGGGGATAAACCACGTACGCCAGATTCTTCTTCTCCGCCTCTGTATCCGTTGTCCCTTCTTCCCTCCCCAACAGCTCGCCCTCATCATCAAAATCTTCATCCTCATCCGCATCCTCGCCACCCCCACCACCGCCACCAGCCGGACCAGCTCTCACAGACGCCCCCTCCATGTCCACCGACCCCATCCGATCCATGCCAGCTCGAAGACTGCCTTCTTCTCGTTCCCGCTCCTTTTCTGCCTTGCTCTTGCGGCCGCGCTTCTTGCCCTTGGTCAAAAATACCCCGTCCGCACTCGTGCCTCCCAAACTGCCTGTAAAGCTGCCCGTAACACTTCCTGCATCGCTGTATGTGCGTGTGTCTGCGTCGATGGTACTTGGGAATGAGGTCTGGCGGAGGGGGTGCATCCGCGGTCGCTTCGGATGGCTGCCCAGCGGCTGGGAGGCGGCCGAGGAGATCGAAGGACGTTTCAACGGGTTTGAGGAAGGGGGCGGTGGCGATGACATGATGATGGATGTGTGTTGTAGGGGTGTTGAGAAGGTGATTCGTATTGGTTGGTCAGACACCGGTCGGCTCCCTGCGCGGACGAGAACTTGGATCCCGACCTCTCTGCAGGAACGGTCGTGGCACGCGAGTCAGGATCGCACCAGGATCAGTCGCTAAGATTTATGGAACGGATGAATATGGAGGATAGGGGATGCGGGAGACAGCCGAGTTGCAAACAAAAGGAAGAATGCGATGAAGGCGGAGGATGAAGGAAGGCTGCTTATCGTGTTACGGCGGCCCCATCCGGCAAGTCTACCGAGTGGCCGACTTTCCTCGGCGCGCCGCCCGCTGCTTATTTCTACCTCACTTTACAAGGGATTGGTACTACACAACCACAGAACGCAACCGAATGTCTCGACTAACATTGCTCAAAAGGCACTAAGCTCAATCGCTGGATGACAGAAAAACATGACAAAAGCCCGAAAGTCAACCCATCAAAGCATCAAAGAAACAGATCACATTCTCCCATGTCCCACCCACCGTCATAATTTGGACGAATACCGTGCTCGCTCTCAAACGCGCTCTTCGCCGAGCCGAGGGGCCCCCCCTTTCCAGTCAAGACGTTCGTAGTAGCGGAACACCAGGTCATATCCGTCCAAATCATGCACAATCCGATCCACCCGACGATATCCTGCCACGTGCTCCATCTTGGTGCGACGCGCCGCCTGCCGTTCGATATACTTGGCCTCCTTGATGGCATCCCACTCGCCCTCGGCCGCAGTCACCTCGGGCTTGGCCTCGAACAGGGTCACCGTGAAGCGTCCAGGCTTGAAGATGCTCACCACCTGCTCCACGATCTCCTGAGTAGTCTGGCCGTTCTGCGAGTGAGGCACGTTGGTCTCGAACGACGCATACGAGCACTGGGGCTCCGGGGTCACATGCACCGTGAAGTAATGGGTTCCCGTGTTCTTGTCAGGCGTGGGGATAACACCATTGGCAGAGAACCCACACGGAGTGAACAGGTACGCGTCAATTCGAGACTCGGGGAACTTGCTCTTCGGGTAGACGTCCGAAAGGCCACAAGACTCCGACACGACCGTGCCCAAAGCGTGACCCTCGGTGGTCAGCTCCGGAGGTAAAACCCGGCTGCCGTTCGATGACATATCATCCATATCGGAGTTGTTGCTGAACACATCAACGTGGTCATCGTTGTCAGCATCGAAGTTGCGGTAACGCTTCTCCGCAACAGCCGTGGCATGCTCAAGGTAGAACTGCTTGGCATTCGCCTCATCCAAGTCGGTCATCAACACCTCCAGCGTCTCATCCTGATCTTCACGGGTCTGATGCACACCATTCGCCGGCACCTGAAGGATCTTGGTTTCGGTCACGGGATCCTCCGACTCCAACCCGGGGCTGGCCGGGGGGGTGAGCAAAGTGTTGGGCTCAGTCAAGTAGAGGTACCAATGCTCGCCGTTCATCTTGCCAATCATGTAGGCGCTACCGTTGAGGAAAAGTCTGTCCATGTTCCGGACCTCATCTCTCCAGCTGCGGTGGGGACCGCGCTGGCGATCAGGGAACAGGAAGTTCTTGCGGCTGTAGAACACGCGGTACGGGGCCGCGGCGACGGAAATACCGCGAGAAGCAGGCGCGGTAGACCGAGGGAAGCCACCGAACAAGGCCGCGATCTCGAGAATGCGCGGAAGCCCAGACAGCAAGGTAGTTGTGCCACAGGTCTTCAGAATTAGCTTGTGCGGCCAGACGAACATGCTGGACTCGGACAAGAGATAGGCGTCGACGTCCTCAGACGAGACAATGGAGAGCACTTGGCAGTTGACGAGATCCAGCATGTCCTTCCAGATCTCTTCGGGCACGGCCTTCAGGCCAGCGGGACCGGCAGATCCCAATTCCTGAGCGGAAGGCGCAAACCAAACCTCCAGGAGCTTCTCGGGGCCTGTTACACGTCAGAATGATCCACACACACGAGACTTGTCTGAGCCCACATACCTTCAAAGGCGTTGGTCGAATCAAGATCCTGGGTCGCCTCATGGTTGATCGTCAAGGACGGGGTCGTCCCCATGAAAGAGGACGGCGACGCCGTGTAATGCTGGGGGATTCCAATGTAAACCATCTTGACCGATTGAGGATGTAACAGGTGGATCGATAAGAGCAAGTGTATAGCAGGCGCACGCGACTGGATTCGTGGACCGTAGACAGAGCCTAGGAAGCACTATCTGCTGCCCAGACGAACAGGGGGGCTATGTCCGTCTGAGAGAGTAGGCCCTTTATCGGTTTTGTAATTGGCACTCAGCCAAAGAGGGGTGATTCAGTGGAGCCGAAGGGCTGCTAGGGAGGTCGGAAGGAAAGGGAAAGGAGGAAAAAGCCTCTGGAAAAGGGAATGGTGACTATCTGGTTTAGACCCTCGCGCTGGAAGATACCGATACCGGCGAAAGTATCGGGTCTAGCAGACGAGAGTATCTGCTTTTTGAATTTGAGATGAGGAAAAGGTGAGGTTTGCGCGACTGGAAAAAAAGGTGGGGTTTAGGCGTGTTATCGGGGCCTGTCGCGAGGGGTTAGCCATGGCCTTGATCCACCGCGGACCAGAAAATTCAGGCAGACAACATACTTTGCGGGCTTAGACAGGTATCGTAGTAGGTCCTTCGGGTTCATGGAAGGCAGGACACGGGACGGGCTTAAAACAGCACGATGTCGCAAGAAGCCACAGCACTGAACATCTGCGAGGCAACTTGGACAGCAGCGGCAACGGCAGGGTAAGTACAGGGACCAGCAGGCGGATTGGCTCTTTGATCAGTCAATGAGTCAAAGACACCAAGACACAATCCTCCGCCGAGTAGGAGGGGAGGAATAAATAAGATTGAGAAAGAGGCACGCGGACGTGGGGGGGAAAGAAGTGGTGATGGCCGATGCTTGAGCGATTATTATTGCTGTCTGTGGTCTGTGGGCCCGAAAAAAGTTCGTGGGGCGGCAAAGGCCAATCTGGGTTGGGCGTGACAACGCAGAATCTGAGAGAAGGCGGAACGGCAGCCACGGTCAGGGACACGGATCCTATCATGCAAGGTCGGGAGGACGAGGGGTATTGGGATTGGGAGGGGAAATGCAGGAACATATACGCACCTGACTTTGGGCAAGCAATGTGATTTCAGGAGGGGGAATGATGAGATGGGGTTGACTGCGCCGGCCGGAAAAGAAGGCCTGGAAGAAGGAATGCGCCGTCGGGACTCCTGCAAAAAGCAAGCAAAAAAACCCGACCAGGCAGGCGGTCGCACAAGGGTCACATCGGCTGTTACCTAAGCCGGTGACGTCGTGGGTCGAAACAGGAAGACCGTCACACGGCGGGCTGCCTGAGGGATATCTACCTGGTATTTCAACTCTACACAATTCATCAAATGATGCACAAACTAACCCCCCGCTATCTGTCATTTAATGGTAAAATGTCCCTCTCTAAACACCCGTCCCAAACGCCATTCTGTCCATGCCAACAATAGAAAATTAAGAGAGAAAAAAAAAAAAAAGAAAGAAAGAAAGAAAGAAAACAAAGGGTCCCTGGCACCGCCACTGTATGTGCAAAGATAGTAGGTAGTTGGGGATTCCGGCCGAAATCGGGCTCAGGACTCCACTATCGCATGCGCCATGTCGACCTCCCCCGCGTCACTAATCTTCGCAGCAAGGAATTCACCCACCTTACCACTCAGGCGCTCTCGTAGTCCATCCGTCACCATGCCTCCATGTCCGTTGGCAAGAGCCGGCCGTCCCTCCCGTAGCGTGGCCAGGACCCCGAGCAGCACCGCCAGGACCTTCTCTGCCTCCGGTCGGCGGGGGCTCTCTTCCACCATGCCATCCTTGAGCAGGTTGCCGTACGTCGGCAGATTAGGCAGGATCAGCACCCGCACCCCCTCCGCACCGCCGACCGCATGCAATCCAATAATAGCTCCATAGTGTGCCCCAAATGGCTTCGACGGGTCCAGGAACGTTTTGAGGCACGACCGGGCGAGACGTTGCTTGAGCGTATGCGACGAATTGGAGTATTTCTTGGCAATGAGGCCCAGAAGCGATGCGGCAAGGTCGCGCAGGGCAAACTGCTCCGACAGTTCAGCATTTCCACCAAGTTGCCGGCCGATCAAGCAGGTGAGGATAGGCGGTACAAGTGAGGCAATCTACTAGGATCAGTGGGGGTCGCTGCATCATGTGAAAACAAGACTCACATAGGGGTCCACGTAGAGCGACTGGTTCTGCACCAAAGCCTCGGCCATGTGCATCACTTGCGTTAAGACAAAGACATCCTTCAGTCCATGGGTCACCTTCTCCGAAATAAACTGGACAAAATATGGCACCAGCTGGTGAAGCCCAGGGTCTTCTCGCAAGCTGGCAAAACCGGACGTTCTGTATTCCTCGCTGGACTCGTCCAAAAAGGCGTTGCAGACTTTCTCGAAGTAAAGCTGGAGTTCCTTGGAAAGCACATGCTTCACCAAGGGCTTGACGGTGACATTACCTCCTCCACTCATAGCCGCCAGTGTAGAGCTTGCATTGGGACCCTTGGACATCAGTTCCAGGTTTCTCGAGTCGGCCGCCGTGGGGTTCTGCGGAATGGACGGCTGTACACCTTCAACAGCCAACCAATGGGCTAAATGGAGTCAGCACACTGAGCGTATGATTTGGGATTCACAGCAGCGAGGCAAACATACCCGTGAAAGAGATCTCTCTGGGTACCCTAGGCAACGGCGCATTTATCAACTTCTCAAAGTCCACTTCCTCGTCTTCGACATAGAACAGCGGCTGGCCAGGACCCAACGATGCTTCCCCGAATCGCAAAGGTCTCGTAGATTCGTATCCATATAGCGGCTCCACATCCAGCACACGTAGCGCCTGCGCGACATCTTGTGTTGTCAGTAGCGTGCGTCGACTATGGCGCATGAATTTGAGAGCTTCTTCCAGGACCTGTGCTACGCGGTACTCGACATCGCGGGCAAGATTTTCGGTCACATCGTTGTTGAGGTTCACAACACCGACCGATTCGGCGACATCGCGAATATTATCTGGGTTCCAGACAGACATAGTGGGTGTGGTGTGAAATAACAGTGAGAGAACGGGGAGTGCTGATGGAGAGGGTTTAACGTTGTAAGGTCGGCAACCAGTGGAGCGGGTTGTTCCGTAAGATCTGAGACGGATGGATGATGCTAAGCTGTATTATCGGAAAGAGGCGAAACTCATGCTGATCGGATGCCCAAGCAGCTGTGTTTGAATGAGCGAGTGATGCCGATGAATGCGACACGGGAACGGCGAGAGCGGCGAGAGCTTCAGAGCAGAAAGGCGGAGAAAAACTAAGCCCACGTGAACTGTATACAACACAGCAGCAACACTCGAATATTTTTACCTAATGAATCTATATTAGAAAGGGCTTTCTTCTTTCACTTTAATATACCTATTGCTACATACGGAGCATTGCGCTTACGTATGATTGGGAATCTCAACCCCTTCTAGCCTATTTGATGCCTGAAACTGCAGGCCAATAACTGTCTATAGATCGACAGCCTGTCAGGCTGTTTTCTTTCGTTTACAAACAATTGCATTTCTACGTTTAAATATTGTTTTAATTCCAAATTAATTTGGCTTGAGAATAGAGCTTGCATCTGACAACTAAAAAGAATTATCTACATGTTCTGATCATCAACGAAAGCCATAGTAGTTGTTATTATTTGGGACAATATATCTACTTGATAGCCCTGCTTACATCTAATGCGATTACTATCCTGCTCCTTCGCTTCGATGAGACCGGCTTTCCTTGAAACAAGCAACGTATTGTGAAGTGTCAACAATGTTACTGTACACGAGTTGAATGAAGCCGGATCAAATACCCTGGAAACGCTGTACAGGGAAGTGTACAGCATGTTTGACCATTTTGATCTCTCCGATACTAGTTTCTTCCGACTTGACGATCCAACTAATCTAGCCTGAGTGCTTCGTCTTTGGCCTCTATAGTCACTCTCTCACCAGCAAAAATGGAATCATCAGGAAATGATGACAATGATAACAGGCCACGAGAAAATGTCTCTGCATCTTCCCAGACTCCTGTCCAAAGGTACATACAAAAGACCCTATCAGTAGTCCTGGACGAGCTTTCCTCCTCGGACGGCCGACCCTCCATTACACTGAAGCAAAGAAACAGAAAGCCTGCATTTCTGTTCGTCAATCCGCAAACAATGGCCCTCGAGACCAGAGAGACGCAGATGCATACCACTTACACCTGGCCTGGCAGTGATGCCAACGAAGCCTGGAGATTTAGTATGACATCTTCCCGTCAATCATCGACCTAATTCTTAAATGTTCAATAGCTGTCGCATTTCGAGTTCTCACAGCCATTGCAGAAGCAGTTCAAGCGGGTTTGGTAGTTTCTAAGAGGTCAGCCTCCCAACTCCACCTACCATATACGCTGGTTTAACCTTGCTAATTCTCGATAAGAGACATATACTACAGTGACCCTCCTTGTTTCGGCTCTCAGAAAGTCGTCGACGCACTTGTTGATGACTTTGCGCACACAATGGAGGTGGATAGGGCTGCTTTATATGTGGTATATTCTCAGATCTCTCAGAGCATCTACATCTATCATTCTTACCCATGTGACAGGAAGCAGCGGCAAAAGGGCTCGTCGGGGGATATTACCAGCTAAGCATGAGAAACCACGAAGTATTGGATGCACGGTTCTCGAACCAGGTCTATAATGCACCATGCAACCTATTGACAAGAACTAAAGGTAGACAGGATGCATTGATACCAAGGGTGCAAGATATCAATAAGATTGACATCACAGCCGTCGACTGGGTATTGATTCTAGAAAAGGAGGTACCCTTCTCGACCTGCAAATACCTCTTTTGAGTCTCGCTCACAATTCCAGGCTGTATACCGCCGACTCGCAAGCAGCAACTACCACATCATCTCTGCAGCGGGCAAGGGTATCCTAGTAACAGTACGTTCCAACCGTTTAATCCCAAGGGATAATGTCAACATTCATAGGGCAAAGGGTATCCCGATCTAAATACCCGAGCCTTCATCCGTAAACTCTTCGACTGTCGCAACCAATCAACCCAAAGACCGCGTTTTTATGCTCTAGTTGACAGTGACCCCGACGGCATGGCCATCATGGCCACCTACAAATACGGCTCCGTGGCCTTTGCGCACGAGAACCGAAACCTGAATATTCCCGGCCTACACTGGCTAGGACTCCGAACATCGGATGTCATTTCCGGGGCTGATCCGCATGGCGATGATGCGCTGATCCATCTTACAGAAAGAGACCGGAAGAAAGCCATCGCCATGCTGGGTAAGAACCCCATCTGGGCGGCCGATGGACCGGAGCCGGAATGGCGGGCCGAGCTGCAGCAAATGCTCATGCTGAATGTCAAAGCCGAGACGGAGATTCTATACGACAGGGATGGGGGGCTAGTTGGATGGCTTGACCAGAGGTTGGTATCCCAGTGATCCATCCACACTTACCTGCCTCATTCAGATCATACCAATACACGGCCCCGAACAAGCAGATCTAAAAATGCATCAAGTCAATTCCTAACCCACCATGCAAACGAGCGAATGCGCAACATCTCCCCCTAAGCCACAAATAAAGGAACGAACGCACCACAACGCCATCCCAAGCATCCAATGCATCCAAGCTATGCCACATTCTTCTTTCCCACACTATAGACAGACAGTGCCAGCCAGTCAGCCAACCAGCCAGCCCCTCAACCAAAGACCTATATACTATCCCAACCCAATAAAGAGAGCTCCCCTCACAACCCAAGCCCCTTCCTCACCTCATCCCTAACCTTCCGCTCATATTCTCCCCTCCGCTCCCGCCACATCTTCGCGGCCTCTACATTAGCCGGACTCTCATCATTCGGTTCCGCCAACATACTCATCACGGAGATGAGGATCTTCTCAACACTCTGGATAGGCGACCACCGTTCCGAGGCATGTTCGTAGTGGTTGGGGTCATCGCCGGGCGGATGAAGGATGGATATGCAGACCGTTCCATTGGGATACACTACACAGGAAGCCCGTTAGCAACAATCAACCTCAACCCTCCCTTTTCCAATCCCAACAACAAAAAAAGAAAAGAAAAGAACTAACCATTCGGATGCCAAACCCCACCACCCACGAACTTCATCGTAGGCGGACTCAACGGATAATCTTTCGGGAACTTCAACTCCGCCGCGAAGATCCCTCCCTCGAAAGGCGTGCCCTCGGGACCCTGAATCAATGCTTCCCAGTGGAACATGTCATCTTCGGTGACAGGGCCGGCGGTGATGCCCTCGGGGGGGTTGGTGGAGAGGTTTTTGTATTCGTGGAAGAGACGTTTTTGGGCCACGGAGGACATTGTGGGTGGTTGGACGTGAGGTTTGTTGAGGGAGGTTAGGTTGTGCTGTCTGTCTTGTCTGGCGATTAGATAAAGAGGGGATGCGGAGAGTCGGATGCGTGGGAGGCACGGGGGTGTGGGTGTGTACCTGAGGGGAAGGGAAGGCGTTGAGGGAGGAAAGTTTTTGTAGTTGGGGATGGATGGAAGGGAGAGAAAGTGTGGATTGGATTGGATTGGAAGTTGGGTTCGCCACTGGGATTGTAGACCAATGAATGAATGGGCTTGAGGGGAGGTTGATGTGGTGGTTTGGTTGTTCCTCCACACTGGCCGGCCGGATCGGAGGGGGTGCCTTAGGCGGTGGTGCGCTTATCGCCTCCGCGGTTGATAACGAGTCACTTTGCCTTTCATTGTCGAGTGGGATATTGTACGGTTTCTTGGAGAGTTCACTGCTTTTTATATTACATAAGGGTCGCTGTCTTCTATAAAGACACCGAGGTCCCTAACATACACTTCCAACTGTAATTTCGAGACTCAGAGAGATCTACTCATCTCGGTCATGCAATTCCCGTCACATCGGCAACCTTAATGCCTTTGTTTCAGCCTTTCGGCAGTTTTTATCACCACTAGTCCCTTTCCCTAACTAGAGCAAGTGAACAGTGGCGTCCGGATAGGCACCACCTTTCAACCTTCATTACGGGTGGTCGCGTGACTGATGGTAACTTCCGTGCGATTAAAACCAATCAAAATCATCGCCGCCTCCCTCGCCCTCGTCTGCTTCATCTGCCCATGGGTTCTCTTCTTGGCCCCAATGTTGATCCGGCTCCTCCCCCCAAACATCCCCATAAGGGCCCGTTTGACCCGACGTTGGCGGCTGTTGGTCGGTAGGCGGCGATTGCTGGTCCGGGGCAGGCTGGTTTCCTCCAGTCCCGCGGGACATGGCTTCATAGCCGGCCATTGCGCCCGCCCCTGCTACACCTGCTGCTGCGCCATCGGCCATTCCACCGGCGGCGGCGCCCCCGGCAGCCGCCTCGCCGCCAAACCCAGGGATCCAGAGGGGCATGAAACCAAGCCCGCCCGAATTGCTATGGCGACTGAAATAGTCGAAATCGATGCTTACCGCGGTGGCCAACATAATGGCACGCTGGTCAATTGTCATACCAGGAGTCGTGCTGTTCTTGTCGAGGACCTCTTCGCTAGAAGCGTTGGATGAAGCAGAGTCCATTCGAAGAGCATAGACACCCGTGTCCGTGAAGAACTCCCGGGCAAAACCAGCGAAATTGCGGTTCACAGAACCGATCAGCTGGCTATTGGCAGACCGTAAACCGAAGTCCCAGGACAGAAAGGGCTCATCTACGTGCGCGAACTGGTGGTATGAGTCCTTGTCTTGATCGTTCTGAGACGACTGCACCAGTTGCATCTGCTGCGAATTGGACAAGCCTGTTTGGTTCAATGGAAACTTCTCTGTTTTCATTTCTGTCGCTGGGTTTGGCGAGGGACGATATGTGAAAAGGTTGTATTTCCGTCGTAATGGAGCCCATTGCTGCTGGGCCTCTCCGATAACCCGCATATCGTCGAGTCCTAACGATGAGACGCGGGTATTGGAGTCTCCTGCAGTCTGGACCAGCGATCCGGCCGAGTTTGTCTGGAGCGCGGTGGATGATGAATGGACGCCTGTAGCCACATCAAGAGGGTCATACACGCGGATGCGAGAATTGATCCATGCGAACGGACGGTGAAACTAGGTCGTCAGTATGATCCAGAGTATTGCGAAACGCACGTACCCGAAGCACTTCATTCTCATGTTTATCAAACACGTGTGTCACAAAACTGCGGTGCGTCCGGAACGTTTGCCGCGCCATCATGTTGCCCATGCCGCTCTCCTGTTCCGCCATGTAGCCAATGTGGTTGCCGTTAGCATCCATGATGACATACTTGTTGGCTTGTTCGAAGCCGATCATCACGTTCATGAGCTCCATCTGGCGCTGAACGACCAAACCGGAGTTGGCGAGGATCCCTGTTGCAGGGTGGGTTTCTTTTATCACGCCATTAGGGTCTTCGGGAATATGGACTGGGGCGAGCAGCGTGTTTTGGGAGGGATCATATTGTGAGGCGGGCAAATTGGGAGGTGTTTCGGATGTTTCTATGTTTTGAGGTTCAGGCGTTGGCGCTGGCGACGGTGTGGCATCTCTTCTAATGGGCTCTGGTCTCCGGATGGAATTGCGCGGACCACGGGGGCTGGATCGGGTTCGAAATGACCTGGCGAGAGCTCGACCGGGAGCTCGAAGGCACTGGGCCGGCGATGTTCGGAACGTGGCACTCCACATATCAATTGTAGTCAATCAACAGTATAATGGGGTATGAAGGAAAGTGGTTGAGTAGATGACGAGGTGAAAACATGTGAAGCTGCCGATGACGAAGTTGCGGGAGGCGGAGTTAACCGGTGATAAGGGAAATCGAGTCATTGCCAGATCTTCTTCCTTCACATCCACACTCAAGTTGAGGCAGCCTGGAGGCAGCCTGGGGCTTCGTCTGTACTACTATATACTGAAGCTCGCCTTCATTCTATACCTGCAGGAGTGGGTGACTGTCAGGCCATCACTCACCAATCTAAGGGCTGTTGTACCTCTGTCTCGGAATATATATTGCGCACACTACTGAGGAATCTGTACTTACTGAACCCATTTTATTAGAGTCCCACAACTTGATAAAGCACTTAATACAGCAGAAATCCTGCTATGGGGCTTTTTGGCATAGCACTGTTGCAAATGTCCCGAAAATACGTGAAGATATGATCCATACCGGGCATACTGACTACACAGCAATATCCACATTACTGAACGAGGATGCTAATTGTTTATAGGAGAGCATTGATTACTACCAATCTCCAACCGACTGACAGTCAAGCAGGCTTGAAAATAAATGAGATGAAGGGATGTCTCCTTTCTGACTCTTGAAGCAGGATGCGGGCTCACGAGTATCACAAATCATTCCGCGGCTTGGTGCCAACTGTTACAACAGCTTTTCATGGGAAGTAACCTGGCGTCGGGTCCAATCGAAGCTACACTCATGTACCAGCTACTCCGTATATCTAGTGACTACCGGTGATGAGTGAACGAGTCAAATGCTGTGCCATACATCATCATAAACCGATATCTTGCGCAGTGACCACATGCGGTGCCTATCGACTCCTTTTCTCTTTTGCTAGTGCTCCCAATGCTGAGAGCACTGGACCCTCTGCTAACTGCCTCACCGACGAAGGTTAAGTCTTTCAATACAAGGCTGTCAAGATAATTGTACAGATACCTATACGGTATACTACCCTGCCAAGTGGGGCGGGAGCCCGGAACTCCGGGTTCCAATACTAGCGTGAGGCTATAGATAAGGTTGTTCTAAACTCAGATCCCCCAGAAATTAATCTATTGGCATTTTCTCTTGTTTACATGAATCAGCATCTTTTCTTATTTACTTGAAATTCAGGGTAGCAAGCATGGCGAACAATATCAGTCAGGAGCGTGTTTTGGTAAGGAACATGATCCGATTCCATGGTATAGACCTACTTCTGATGCACAAGTGCAGATTACAGGAGCAACTGGGTATATCGGATTCCAGACACTTGTTCTGGCCCTCCAGAGAGGCTACAGTGTTCGAGCGGTAGTTCGCAAAGAAGCATCAATCGCCGAATTGAGTAGAGCTCCAATCATTGCCAATAGCCTCGACCAAGGACAACTGGAGATTGTTGTGATTCCGGATTTTCTGAAGAAGGATGCATTCATCGGACATTTGGATGGAATAACATCGATAATACACCTTGCTTCACCTCTGGGCTTCTCGGTAACTCATTTCTCTGACTTATCTTTCTAACACTCACAAATTCAACAGACCGACGACTTTGTCGAAGGAATAATCAAACCTGCGGTTTCCATGGTCACAGCAGTTCTGGAAGCAGCAACCCATGTCCAATCTGTTCGCCGCGTTGTGGTGACATCCTCATGTCAGTATTCTCACCAGTACTTGTTAACATATGATACTCACAGATGTCTAGGTGTAACACTGATACCATTTGAATGGAACATGAACCCAGACACGGAGAGATTATACAGTGGTAAGGCCCGCTGAGTTTATCGACCTAAATAGCAAGCTAAACATCACTAGTAAGTGATATCAACAATAGCGTCGATGGACCTTATGAAAATGCAATGGCTGCCTACTGGGCCTCGAAAGGCCTCGCCCGACTTGCGGTGAGGGACTTTGTACGCAACTCGCAGCCACAATTCGATTTTGTGAATTTGCTACCTTCGGTAGTAATTGGCCCTGACACTCGCCTTGATTACAATCCAGCTGCCGGTACTAGTGACCTTCTTCAAGGTGCAAAATCAAGTGTCATTGCAGCTGCGCTGACTCCGTCGCTAAATTCGTCGTTCCCTTATGTTGGGACTCCTGTGCATGTTGCCGACGTGGCAAGAGCACATGTTGATGCATTGGACACCAAATTGGTTCCAGCCAACTCTGAATACGTCCTTTCTTCTGACACGCCAGATGGAGTTGTCTGGGACAGAGATGTTCGCAATATTTGCAGAAAGTACTTTCCAGAAGAAGTCGCACGCAAGGTACTCCCCATGGAGGGATCTTTGCAAGCAATCACGTGGAGACTGGATGCTCAGGAAACAGAAAAGGTGTTTGGCTGGCAATGTGTTTCGTTTGAAGAGACCATGAAGGAGCTCATCTCGCAGTACCTGCGGCTTCACGCAAGGCAGGCGTAGTGGTAGTTGGAATGTATTTTAGCATATAAGCAAATTATATCACCCTGGAGGTCTGAACAATCTACCAGAATGACTGCCATACCACCTGCTACTAACCCATGTGATTGAAAGTGTAAACAAACTTAGTTATGTTCTTCACCATCAAAGTCATGGCCCATCATCTAAGATGGCTATTATCACTATCTGATTTCTCATACAGCCCGTAGCTCCAACCAGCGTTTAGAACACCATCGAAAACACATTTAATTAAGAACTCCATTAAACCCAGCCTAGTTTCTACACCTGTTCATAACTACTTTGGCACATGCACCGCCTCCACATTATTTCCATCCAAATCCATAACAAAGGCCGCATAGTATGGCTGGCGACTCATTTCTCTTCGGATTCCGGGGGGCCCATTATCACGCGCTCCTAGCTGCCTACTTCTCTTCAGAACCGATACCATCAAAAAAGACAGAGAAAAGAGAGAAGGGCACTTACAGTGCAGCCTGATAGAACTGATCCACTGCTTCCTGACCTATCCCGCCATTGTCAGCTACTGCCTTGTCTCTGATACACCGGAAGACAGGTTATTTACTTGGAGCATCAAACGCGACATGGGTTGAACGAAGGACAGTCTCATTCTCGGGCAACTTTTGCAGCCAAAAGTAGGGATAATCGCTACCGTATCCGATGAGACTGTTGCCGTGGGCGCAGATCATCTCCGTATAGCCAATTGGCTGGAGGATAGCACGGTAGAAAGCCCGGAGGGATTCGAATCTGGTGGCCGAAGCCCAGAAAAAGACGTGGTTAATGGTCATTTTGAAGATAGTCGCGATGGTGATTGTGGTCACATACTGCGGGGGTGACGAGGGTATAGTTATACCTCGATAAGGATAAGCAACCCGGAACTCCGCGCTACCAACTCCGTCGATCACCTTTCATCTCTCTTCCATACTCTCTCAGCATAACCAACCCCGCAACAGTGATAGAACTCTGCTGCAGCATGGAGGTCCAATCTACAAATGACAAGGCAGCGTGTCCATTCTGCGGATTCCAGTTTAATCACCGTAAGTCGCTGGATATGTCTGATGGTTTCTCAGCTGATCCATGCAGGATCATCGCTCATCCGCCATTTGAAGAACAATTGCAATAAAAAACAACCACAGCGGCGCAAGTCGTGTAACCAATGCGTTGCAGACAAAGCAAAGTGCAATCTGAAACGACCTAGTTGTTCGAGATGTTCGATGCGCCACATTGCTTGCATGTATGCTGGTCCGGAGCCCGAGTCGCCCGGAATCGCGAGTGCCGCCCCCAGCGTACCACCCACTCCGAATCCATCAGGTCTGGATCCCTCGCCAACTTTTCAGCCACAGGCGCTGGCGTCAAGTTTTGACCCGTCGTTATTCGAGCCGTTTTTCTCGGACCTGGGTTGCTGGACTTCGTTGCAGTCTTCCGAACTTGCTCTGCGGTCTCCGGAGCAGATGGAAAGTTTAGAGCTGCTCTCCTTTCCTGAGAATATCGGCTGCGCTTCTCCTGCAGTGACGCCACCAGTCTTGTCTCAACAACATCAGCCTAACTCGAACCCAAATGAAGTTGCCTTGGCAAATCACAGCATGGAGCTTATCTTCCGAGTCCTCCGCACTTGGCCACAGATGTTGGCTGACGAATTCCAAATGCCTCCTATATTTCATTCTACGCATTTTGATCCACAGGCGAAACTGCCACGGCCCCTAGCGACTTGTATTACTTTGGCCAAGATGTGGCATGGGCAACGGGAAGGCGCTGAGGGAATCGTGCGCGAAACAATACTCAAGGAGCTGGATCTGATTGTACACCAGGTAAGTTGACCATCACGTAGCCCCATAACTTGACTGAATGTGAAGCAAGAAGTCCGAAGATCTGGATGAAATGACACTTCTGGCCGTGATGCAGGCGGCAGTGATCTATACGATTATCCTGCTTTCCCCTTCAACAGCCTCGCAAACCGCCCCCGACAATGAGGAGATGGTTTTTCGAAAAGTCGAAGCTCTTGTCACGCATGTCGTCCGGGGCGGTCTTTTTCTCACCGAGGAACGAGCACAGACAAGGCCTTGCTGGGACGCTTGGGTGCATGTTACCTCCAAGCGACGTGCAGTCCTCGCCTTGTATCTCCTCCACTGGGCATATTCGGTTTTGCACAAGGTGCCGTGTTTTGACTGTAGAGACTTAGGATTCATGCCTGCGCCTGCGCCAAAGGTTCTTTGGGAAGCACGTAGCGAACAAGAATGGAATACCAGGTACATTCATTGGCTGGCAAGGTGGAGTGGTCAGATTTACCTCCAAGCGGAGTTTGGGCATATTCCACCTGGGCCTACCTTGAATACCAGAGCAGAGAAGTGGCTGGGGGAGGCGGATGAGTTTGGATTTCTCATGGTTTCAATCCGTAAGTTTATATTCCAAAGTCCCGTTGTTGGAGACGCCAGTGGTCCAACTAACCCATGACAGTCAATGCTACGGACTATGAGCCACCGGGGCTTAAGATGCTTCAACCTCATAATCAGTCATAGAACTTTGAACTGGGACTCAGATCGATTCTTACGGTTAGTTTATTAAAATACCCACTGTAGTCTTCCCAACTTTAATATGACTTTTCTCTATTAAAATACATGTACAAATGCTAGATGATTTGATTTCTGACATGTCTGCTAGCTACACGCAATACCAAGAGTATATGAGTCTTGTAACTTTTAAAGATCGGTTATAGGTTGGCTATTATTTCATCAACTCGGAGATGCCAACTACTTCGCCGAAACCCAGTTCTCTCAGAAATATTTCTATAATCGGTTCCGATACGGAATATCAAAGCTTCTCGTCTTCAGGGATCGTGATCTTAATTTCAGTCCTCGGTATCGCCCGGAGAAAATCCTTTCCAAAGATCAGTGCAGGGGTCTGAAACCCGGGTTTCGTCTGATTGTCCAGAACCCGTTTTGCAGCCTCCACTGACGCCAAACTCGTGAAGGTGTATCCGTTGACGGTATGCAAGACTGCCCGCGTGACATGCCCGTCCTCCGAAGTCACCATAACAGCTGCATGATACGGCGCCGCGTCCCTCTCAACAGCTGTCGGGCCGTCGGGAAGCATCTCAAGGTCTCCAGTGGGAAAGCTGCCCCCGGAGGCATGAGCAAAGGTTCGGATGTTGTCAACATTGGAAGACCTCGAAATCGTCAACAGATCAGGCAGAGTCACCGGAAATGCCGCCACAGGCCCGTTTCCATCATCAAAGTCAAATTCGGCCGTGTTGCTGATGTCGTACTCCACCAGGTTTCCATCCAATAAATGAAGGGTTTCCGCAACAGTCCCTGTTGCACTCATGGCCGAGCCCCGAGACATGGATCCAGCCACGTGCAGAGCAATATCGATTCGTTTAGGGTTGCGAACTCGATCCAGAGCATGACTAGCGAGGCAGTCCAGCATGGCGACACTTCCTCCACATCCGGGTAGAAGCATGATACCAGCCTCCTTGGCTGTTTCGTCTAGTTCTTGTGCTTGTTGATAGCTTGTTATTTCGGCCGAGATGTCGAGATAGTGTGTTCCGGTCCGGATGCATGCCTCCATGAGGGGTCTGGCAGTGTGTCTGTAAGGACCAGCGCAGTTGAGGAGGACATAGGCATTTTTCAGCGTCTGGTCGATGACGGTGGACTGGTTGACGTCGAAGATATGGTAAGGGACTTGGAGTTGAGATGCCAACTTCTTGAGCTTTTGCTCTGTTCTCCCGGCAATTGCAAAGTCTAGCCCGATGCGAATGGCCTGTTCGCTGGCCATCCGGCCAGTGTATCCAGTTGCACCGTATATGATGAAAGAGGGCATTGTTTTTCGTTTGGTGAATGAAGATGGAATATAGAATACCCGGCAAGAATTTATAGTTGCAGTTCATTTCTACAGCTCCCGGAATTCCGGGTTCCGTCAGCACCGCACCGATTATCTGGGGAGCAGATTACTGAGACTGCCCCAACTTGGGTTTTACGATCAGTCCAATCTCATTGAAGTGGATCCTCAAACAACGGGCAGGGCTCTATACACTGGGCTTTGCCAGTTGGAGCCATCTGTTAGACTTGCCCTGTTTTCAAGACATATGTTTTGACCTCATCAACATCAAACACCGGCTAACCAGTCCCAATTCATCGACCGGAAGTTGGAGGTACCATCTTAATCAGTTAACATTGCTGTGAGACCGTTCCAATTTGCCAATTACACTAGCTGGTCCGGAACTAGGGCTAGACACTGCTGCAATTCCGGGGGTGATATCATGATCTACAACCAGCTCGCTCGAATGACTCCAATGCAGAAGCTGCCCCTTTTATCGTCCTAGTAGTAAACTGCGACTCTACTGCTCCAAACCTGGTTGAAGTCTGGATAGCACTGAATTCATCCACTCACTGCCACAAGCAGGACAGACCTCAGAGCTGGTCTCAACAGACCTGCAACGGAACTCGAGATGAATGATGATTGGCGAAGTGACAGATACCTAACAATAAGATACCAATGCAGATAATAGAATGAATCAGGTATCGACTGGTACCTTATCAACTGTGCTGGCCCAAGATAACCACGGTATCCACACACTAGAAGCTCAACTCAAACCAGCACCGCCATAGAAATGCACTATACCACATGCACCCAGGCCACAAATCCAGCGTAGCAATCCATCCCCCGGACCCTCTACCCATAGATATCTCACAGCCCATCCATCAATCCATCCATCCATATTAATAAATCCACCACCCAAGCCAATCACCACCATTCACCACCAAACCCAACCAATCTAAGCAACCTCACAAAACCCCCTTCCTCGCCAACTCAATCTTCCTCGCCGCCTCCCCCTCCTTAAACCCTCCCCTAGAAACACAAACCGCACTTCCCTCCCCAAGTTCCACCTTCTCTTCTACCCCAGGGTGCGGACACGGACAATGATGCGGGAAATGTACGCATGCAAGCGTCCCAGGACAGAGGTATTTATCGCAGATTGCTATTGACAACCATATATTAGCGTGTTTTCAGATTCAGTGGAGTATATATATAGAGATAGGGAAGGGGAAGGGAAGGGAAAAGGGAAAGGAAAATACCAGAATCCCACTGTCCCTGATACCGCGAACTATCACTCGGTACATTCTGTCCTCCTTGGTGACCATGACCATGACGTTGGCCGCCGCCACCTCCGCTGCCGCCGCCGCCAGCACCTCCGAACATGTGTTCGAAGAATTGGAATTGGGCGTGGGCGAGAGAAGCGGAGAGGAGGAGGAGAAATGCTCCTAACAGGCGGGGGTAGAACATTGTGTTGTGTACCTAGCCTGGAGTTGATACCAGACTGTAAATTGAAAAGATAGAAAGATGATAGTTGGAGTATAGATTACCGGCCATCTGGCCAGCTCCGCACCCGCAACCCACGTGACCCTCACCGCCAAGCCCCGATCTCCATCTCCGGAGCCACGAAAAAACACCTCCCTCTCCTACCTACACTACACTACACTCTCACCACCACATCTCAACCAAATTACCTCGGGGACGAGACGAGGAGCGAAAACAATGATCCAACCGCGTCTCCTAGCGCCCCTCCGGGCCCTGGAACGTTCCATCCCCAGCATCCTACGCACCACAACACCCAGAACCGCCCTCAACCTCAACACAACTCTCCTCCGCACCACCCTCTCCACACCCACTCCCCTCCAACAACAAATAAGACAAGCCTCCCACGCCACCCAAGGAACCGCAAACCGCCACTCGCGCGACCCCGCCGGAAAACGTCTCGGCGCGAAACGCACCTCCGGAGAATACGTCGTGCCCGGATGCATTATTTTCCGGCAACGAGGCACGAAATGGTTCCCTGGGGAGAACTGCGCCATGGGGAGAGATCATACCATCTATGCAGCGGAGGCTGGGTATGTGCGGTACTACCTGGATCCGGAACGGCATTCGGAGAGGAAGTATATTGGGGTGGTGTTTGAGAAGGATGGGAAGTTGCCGGTGCCGAGGAATGCGCCGAGTAGGAGGAGATTGGGGAGGGTGAATGTGAAATTTGAGGTTGAGGGGGAGGGAGTGCAGAAGAAGGAGGAGGGGGATTTGGTGGCGGAGGTTGGTGTTGGGAAGAAGGTGGAGGATGGAGGTGTGGTTGTGGGGAGTGTTGCGAAGGAGGAGATGCAGACTGATGGTGGAGTTCAGTTGAGACCTGGGTATATGTACCGTGAGGCGAATTGGGTGATTGGTCGCGCGGCGGAGAAAGCGGGCATTACGGCCAAGGTGTATAGGAGGAAGAATCGGTGGTTGGCGTGGAGGAAGAGGACGGCCAAGTCGGAGAGAATGGCGCAGATGAAGAGTTTGAAGAATAAGAAGAAGGGGGCTAAGAAGGCGAAGAAATAGATTTGATTGATTGATTCGGTTGGGGATGGGATGTGTTATATTGTTTGGGTTCGGGTTCTTTGTCTGGATGGATGTATGTATTATAACATGTTTGATGTGCAATTACTTTTCGGTGATGGTTGTGCCAGCAGTAAACTTGTAGTCAAATTGCAGTCCAATTGTAGTCAAAGGTAGGGTATATTACTAGTCCGAATCAAACACATCCAACCTATCATTATCATAGATCTCCCGGAAACAATCGTCCCAATATCAAACTTTGACACACAAACTCATTGCCCACAGTCTTGACATTGTCCATTCCCAATTCATCGCTGCTAATCGACTCCGTCAATCGTGATCGCTTCCGTTTTCTCGAGTTCAGTGACATGGCTTTCACCAATGCTCGATCATCATCGTCAACATAAATCCAGTCCCAGTTGCCTTCTCCCGTGCTCAGCATCGCACGCGCCGTCTTGAGATCAGGCACCCGTTCAATCCGTGAAGCCCCCAAGGCATACGTCAGGAACAGATAGGCTTTCCGTCTCTCCTCGTCGGCTCTCCCGCTGCGTCCTGTGACTAGAAGCATGGACTGTCCCTGGAGGAGATTCGGGCGTCCAGCAATAGTCTCCGACAGTCGAGCCTCCGTGGCCGGGTACGGGGCTAGGATCCGAGACTTGGTCGCTCCGTTGAGGTAGGTTGACTCCCCGGCGGGCAGCAAGTACATCTCCCAGTCGAGAATCTGTCTTCTGGCAACGCAGTCCTCGATCCAGCGGTCGGAAAGGCAGGGGATATTGAGCGCCAGGGCTTGCATGTACTTTGACCGACGCGAGTGCTTGTCGGCAATTAAACAGGCAAATCCCACGTCTGCGGCGCCGCCCGTGAGCCGAAGCTGGCCACTTTCAGAGCTGGCGCGGGATTTGGTGGGTGTAGTCGATGGTGCAGTAGGAGGCAGCTCGAACAATTCATTGAAGCCGCCGTCTAGAACCCGGCCGTCGTTCTCCAGAATCAGTTTTGTGACATGCGACTTGGCATCGTTGTTCTCTCCATATGACACGGCGAATACCATGCCCGCAAACAGGCCGGTGGAAAAGCGGATACTGCGCGAGAGTCGAGCGCCAGGGGATATCGGCGTGGAATGTCTGTCAGGCGTCTGCAGTCCACTCTCGGCAACAGGCTCGGAATCGTAGCTGAATGCCCGGTCTTTCAACTGATTCCAGAGAATCGTGTCCAAGTATATCCGCGAGATCGGAACGGTAATTCGGTTCTCGGTAACTGCAAGCCCGGCACCTGGAAGGCTCTTGCGCTGTTTCGGGGTCAGGATCACGGCGGAATACCCATACACATCGGTCATTGGAATCAATCCATTGGCTGCTCCCTGTTCGATGTCGCTCAAATCAAGCTTGTTGGCGAACCCTGAAACAATATGAGTCACCTTGGGGACGTTTTCCATGTTCACCTTCACACCATCACCGACCCGTAACTCGAGTCGTTTCACCGTGCCAATGGGAATCTCAACAGGGGCGCTGTCTTCAAATTTGACCAGATACCGCGACTGCGATTTTCCAAAGGGCTTGCCAAAGCACGTGGCAGGGTAATAAGCCCGTTTTGGTCCATTCCACGGGGCTAGGACTTGATTGACGGCTATAGGGACATCATTACTGACTGAAGGCTGGGGAAGCTGGACTGGAGGCAGATTCTCCGAAACTGGCTCATTGTCAACTGCCTCTGTCGAGTCTGGTACAAGATCGCTGGGCGGCTCTTCAGGAACAGAACTGGCCGGTGGGTCCTCGTGAACAGGCTGTTCTGGGCTCGGTTCGCGTTCAGCTTCAGCCGACAGTCGT
Organism: Aspergillus sclerotioniger CBS 115572; assembly: GCF_003184525.1. Lineage (NCBI taxonomy): Eukaryota > Fungi > Ascomycota > Eurotiomycetes > Eurotiales > Aspergillaceae > Aspergillus > Aspergillus sclerotioniger. The sequence continues at coordinate 238,592 of NW_020291005.1, read as the reverse complement.
CCCACTGGGCGGGGGCGAGCCAAAAGCCTAGATCTTCCTTTGCGCGAACCATGATAGTGAGGGGTGTCATCCATGTCCCACACGCTTTCTGCTCTTCTAGGAGGCCTTGACCGTCTCTGGAAAGTGGACACGGGTTTGGTCAACTCGGCCGGCTCCATCTCAGGTATAGTTGTCATATCCGCATCACGAGGCGCAACAGTGGTTGCGCGAGGCGTGACTGGAAGTACAGGGTCAGAAGCGTAAACACTTTGACCATCATTGCCGCGGCGCTTCTTTCTTGGTGGAACAGGAGACATTGCAACCGCAGACCGAAACTCGCGATCATCGGCGGACAGAATACTAATGTCAAGATTGAAGTGACCGGTTCCCATCTGAGGTGATGCATCCGCGGCGATTTCTGTTAACGCTCTGCGCTGTCTGCCACTCGGGCTGGACAGAATCTTCGAATTGTGGAATGAGGGTTTAATCGGCGATGAACTATCTGAAACCATCGGCTGCGAACGCCGCCCTCGTTCATGCGGGTCCATATAGACAGGTGGTAAATCGTCATCCTCTTGATAGGCCGCATCATTGGTGCTATCGCCAATCGGCCATCCTTGTTGACCAGGACCGGTGGGACTGGTTTCCGGGATGCTCGTGTTTGGGATGACTTCAGCAAAGGTTCTCGGAGCAACGGGAGTTTCGGCGACACGTGAGGGCATAGACGATGACTTCTCTGGGTGATCAAACATAGGTTTGTCGCCGGTGCTGGTGGGCCTTTGGACAGCATGAGCCGAGGGGAGTCGCGGAGTTGGAGAGCGCGATGGATTGTCCGAATCGGATCCGGGTCGGCTTGTGGCTTGAGTATCAAGCTTGAGCGACCGTTTGCTGCGTTGGGATCCCGAAGGAGGAGAGGAACATATACGGACTTGTTTGGCGGAGGATGAAGTGATTGTTTCTGCATCAGACAAAGGCTCCACCTGTCCCTGTGAGCCAGAATGGCGTGCCCTCCACTGCTCTGCTTCATTGCTAGGGTCTTTCCGACCAGGGGAGCGCTGAGAGTCTTTTACAACCGATATTTGTGACGAATGCCCATGCAGACGCTCGTCCTGTACAGTACTGCAAGCATGCGGAAGCGACTCTCTTCGCCCTCTTACCACCTCGCCAGGACATGGACTCTCATGCAAAGCAAGAGCTTGGGATAGACGGTCATGTGCACTGGCAGCAGCAGCAGTTGTTGTGGGGGGTTCTTCGTAGTTCTCTTTATCTTCCTCGGTCGAGGCAGAGGGCCGAGCTCGGGGAGTAGGCTGATCTAAATCCTCTTGCTCTCGTTCCGTCTCTTCCTCGCTAAGAGCTGCATGCGGAGGCTCAGATCCAGACTCGACTTGCTCATTAGATCCATCGGTCCAATGTGGCCCTGTCGCCGCCTCAGACAAGGGTTCTGGCGCCTTAGCCTGTCTTTCCTGCCGGTTACGCGGTCTCGCAGGTGCTGTAAGTCCAACAAGCTGCGCATCAGCCTCGTCATTCACCATCTTCCGACGCCTCATACGCTCAACGAAGCTAGATTCCTTATCAAATTCTCCATCACTTTGATCGGAGTAGACATGATCCGCAGAACGTGTCATCCTTTCGTGCAAAATCCTTTCCCGGTTGGCTTGCGATTCCTCCATGCTGATGTAGTTCAATCGCTGCGCGTCCGAGTCACGTGGAAAAGTTGCGGCTAGGTTGTTGTATGGCGAGGAGAGCGTTGTAGCAAGCGGATGACGTTGTATAGGGATATTGGGGGAAGGACGGTCAGACATAGGGTCAGATTGTGGGCCGTTCACCAGGGGCGACGATGGTGCCTGAGTAGACCTAAATACCTGGCTCAGCGCCATAATCCCACTACTTGGTCCATCCGCCGTAAGGGGATTCCGTGAACCAGAGGGAGATCCAGTGGTAAGGCCATCTGAACGGACACGCTTCATTGCTGCTATAGGAGTTTTTGCCAGAAATCGCTGGGACTTGGGGAATGGATTTGACTGATACAGCATGGGCGAAGATTCTCCCAGCTTGCTACTCTGATCCTCAGGTTCCTCAACGTTCACAGCTTCGGGGATATGATCGTACCCAGACAGCAAATCAAGATGGCCACTATCGCCTTCGTGAAGGGTCATGAGAGTAGCCTGATCCCCCAAATTGCTCTCCTGGGCATTGTCGGCAGCCTGCTGGTTCTTCCTGATTATTTCGTCGTAAACGGACTGGGAGACGACCTGCGTGTCCGAAGGGACGGTATCCGAGGCCATTTTCTCCGCAGGCGGGGCTGGTGCAGTCAAAGGGGTTGTAGATTTTGTTTCGGATAAGTTTGTGTTCATCGCACTCGTGGCATTGTGTGGTCTAGGTGAAGGAGATGGCTGTGACGGGGACTTTCGAGTGTTTTCCTGGGTAGCAGACGGCAACGGTGACTTTGGCCTGGCTTCTGGGGCACGGTCGGGTTTTCCAACAGTTCCCAGACCATTTCGGTCGAACTGTGAAGGTGCAGATTCCTGACAGGTGAAGACAAATAAAGTTAGCGATGGAGATCAGGGACTCCGCCACCGGCAAGGCTGTCACTCACTAAGCCCAACGCGACGCGTTGCAACTTTGCAATATCGATGCTGTCCTGGGTCTCCATGATCCCTGTCAGTCAGTGGACTGCGTTACACAGCACAGGTATGGCTCATTTCCGAGCTGCCTGGCACGTCGAACCCAGAGAGTCCCAAAGTGAACTGGCAGATCAATCGATGCCAACTGCTGCTGCCCTTCGTTGCGGAACCACAAAACGCGAAACGCGTTGCTCACGTGATAGCCAATATGACCGTTCCTGGACTAGCTCGGACGAGTCGATCTACAAACCATTCACGGAGGAAGACAGGCCTACTATATAGCACGAGGGCAGAGAGTAGTGTTGCATTTCAGATCGGGAGGTCACGGCCAACAATCCCACCACGGGATTTCGCGAGAGTAATGTTACATGGTTACAATGAGCGAAGTGCATTGTGTCTTGCCGAAAACCCAACGCCAGGGAATACACTGCGTATAGTACAGAAAGCCAAAGAATGCGTCGTCTAGTCCCGAGTCCGATTAGGGACCCATCTGCGAATCACCATCTCCCGAACTTGGTACCGACCCAGCATAGCTCCGATATCCTCCTCGCAGGGAGTGTCCAGCTCGTAGGAGGTTGGCGGTGGCACTTCCACATAGCAAACCACCAAGCTCTTTTTCACCTGTGCCTGGACCCGGTTGACACAATGCAGCCACCACCAACTGCGTGCCATCTTCTCCTCACAATGCGCCCTGCGTTCTGCCGTTTCAGACCAGTAGGAATGACCATAGGATGGGACGACCACAACAGCAAACTCCGCATGCGAGAAGACGGGTCCACGGTTGTAGAGAATATAATCCACACCGAACTTCACGCCGGAGCGCACAACCCACCCCAAGGACCGGAAATGGTGGTACACAACATAGGATATCATGAACGGATCGTCCGGCGTTAGATCTGCCGACGGATCCCGAGGGGGGAAGTACGAGTTTCGACAGAACAACGGCAGTAGGGAAGAGGTAGGAATGGCATCTGTTCGCGTATCATCTAGAACCCGCAGGACGCCAAGCCCGTATACAAGAAAGAAGGCCTCCTCGGTGGATAATTGAAGGTGCTCTTCATTGTTCAATACAGGTTCCTCGTTGGCCTCCCGTCCATCCACAGACGTTTCTGGCAAGCTCAAGATAGCCGAATCAGACACGAACTCCTTGGCCTGAACTACTGGAGAGAACCGCACGGTCTTGCTGCCACTAGGTGTCCGTTTCCCGGGGGAGTTAAGGGGGTGTGCACTGCCGTCTTGTGACACTGCGCGCTGTGACTCAAGGAGCCTGGCTTCCCTAGCTTTCCGCAGGGAGAACTTCTCCGTAACGGGTGTTGTGCCTTCCGTGACACCATTCGGGGTTGGTGAGAGGGGGGACTGCTCGGTGGGCATCACGCCGCCTTCCCTGGCAGCCGCTTCGGCCTTGAGTCGCTCCTCGATGGCAAGCTTTTCCATCCTCGCCCGCTCCAGTTTCAACTCGCGGCGTTCCGTCCGTCGCTGTCGTGTGACCTCCTCGCTAGTCATACCCCCAAGTAGTCCTCGCCTCTTTTTCTCACGCTCCAACCAACTCGGCTCACTTCGACTGAGGGTTCCCTTGCCGAAGAAGCCCATCTCCCAGAGGGCTTTTATAGCCTTGGGATCCGTGACATGAATCGAGGAGGTGGCCGAGTCAAAGTAGGCAGAGTAGACTTCCTGATGCGGGGGGGAGATAAAGTACGTCAGGTAGGAAAGCAGCACGCTGACGAGCGAGAGCGGGTTATGGGGAATGAGAGGAGGGAGAGGATGCACTTCGACCGGGAAAGGAAAGCGATGGATCAGGCGATAGTTGGGCCTCGAAGGCCGCGGACGACGAGCCGGAGAGGCATGATTCTGAGATGACTCGGGTTTGCCAGGAGCAGCAGCCTCCGGAGCCGGACTAGGAATGGGATTGGATGAAGCCATATTTAACAGAGTATATTAGAAGCTCAATTCAATTCTTTCGATATCTCTAACTACAGGGAAGAGTCAGCAAGAAACTCTTCAGTTACTAGCTGGAAGGCAGCCATCGCCAACCCCGATAGAAGCTATTTGTGCCATTGTTGTTCTCCTCAGATACCGTTGTAGTCAATACAAAGCCTCATTGACAACAGCGAGAAATCAAGGTTGCCACTGCCTAAGCTTAGGTTTTGTCATCATCACCGGAGAACACAATGGCCGCAAACACGCTCCCAGCAAGACCGACGAAGCTGCCGGCTGAAGCTTACCCGAAATCCTGTGCGATCTGGGGTTGGTCAAGCCATTACACGAGACAGCTGTCCCAGGTGTTGCGTGAATTTAAATACAGATATCAATTAGCGAGGGGGCCCCAAAGTCATTCTGCAATGCGGGAATGGATGCGCATCATCATCAGCATCCTGAACATTCCCTCATCCTGGATTCACGATGGGTTGGTTGCGGAAGAAAGAAAAAAGCTTGGGGGAGCTCGCTTGGGCCGCCTTAAATGGGGACGTGCCATGACTAAGCAGGCCCGGCGCTGGCCCGTGCCCCCGCGGTCCGCCAAAAATTTCCTGCGTATCGCCGACAGCGATTAGCATCGAGAGACGATTCCTTTGCACCCAGCTCCTTTGTGATTTACTGATCTTTCTTCGAACAGAACCCCCCTTTTAATCAAGTGAGTGCGCCTGCTGTCTGTTGAACTACGACCACCTGTTCTGACTGAAATTCTTCTAGGATGCATCTTATGTGTATGTTTCTCCGCAGTCGTGCCCCCTTGATCGGTCAAAACTAACCATCCCACAAAGACTCTCTGGGCCCCGATGGCAAGCGGGTTTACACCCTCAAGAAGGTCACTGAGGATGGCCGGGTCACCAAGAGTGCTCACCCCGCCCGTTTCTCCCCCGATGACAAGTACTCTCGGTAGGTTCATCCGCCTAGGGAATCCGCACACAGCCTGAGGCTAACGGTGTATGAATAGTCACCGTGTCACCCTCAAGAAGAGATACGGTCTTCTTCTGACCCAGCAACCTGGTATGGAACCCGAGCACGACTTGGAAAGTACGCCTTGAAAGTGGAGACACGACTGACTGGTGACTACAGACAAGGAGGCTGCTCAGCTGTGAGCTGGTTGACGGAATGACATGATCGAGATACAAAAGGTGCTTTGAATCATTTATGGCGAATGGTGTTATCAATGGTATTGGACGATGAGAAACTTTTGTTTGGTTTCTGTGTGGTGCCCATGGCCAGTATCTTAGTGTGGTCAAAATATACCTTCGAGGAAATTGTTCTATATTCGTTGCCTCGCAAATCATATGCGACATGCTCTATAATCGTTGATCTCGACCATCATCATAATCCATCACAGCCATAGACAAAGAACAGCCTTGAACTTTTAAGCCAGACGCCAACCCAGGTTAATGCAAAGAGAGAACGCCATGCCATTACCGCTTTCTCGAGTTGACATTCCTGCCAGCTCCAACCCTGACCCGGCCGTTCTTGCTCCGCTCTCCAGTCAAAATGCCCGGCAGATAGTCCTCGTCCATGAGGTCGTGTTCTTTCCGCTGTCTCCGGTTCTGCTCCGCAGTGGCTCTGACATACTCCTTTTGGTCCTCCGCGAGGATCAATTCCGTTCCCCAGCCACCCTTACCGCCACCTCCCTTCCACTTGCCATTGGAGCTGCCGTGGATGGGCTTCGGGACACTGAAAACGTTGCCGCGGTTGTTCCACTGCATGTTCTTCTTCAGATGCATAGTGAACTGCCCGTTGGCGTGCGTCGTGCAGGAGACACGAGTGAGCGTGTCCTTGCCGCAGCGGGGACAGAATTGCTTGTTCATGTCCTTGGTGGTGAGGAAACAAGCATGGCAGCGCTTGATGAAAGATTTGAGGTGACGGATTCTCTGCAGAGTGGAGGTCGAGAGCAGGTTCAAGTTCATCTGTAGCAACACGTTTTGGCACTGGATGGGTCAGTATGGGCAGACATGTACCAGTGGTGTAAAACATACAGCAAAATCCGTAGTCATGGTCGCAACCTGCATCACCTTGGGCTCCGGCGCCGCAGTCGTTGAGCCAGCCTCGTCGCGGGCCTGCCGCTTCTTCAGGTTGGAGGGCGTGATCCAGCCACCGTCCGAGTCGTCGGCATCATCTTCCTCCTCAGCAGCATCGGCATCCTGCGAAGTCGGTTCCTCCGTCTCGGCCTCGGCGGGAGTTTCCTGCACTTCAGTCTCCTGTGCACCTGTCTCTTGCTCTTTATCTTCCAAGCTTGCACTCTTGAGGTCTTCCACAACAGCATCCACCTCAGCACCTTCGACCTTGGTTTCTTCAGTCTGGGCGGGTTCGCCCTCACCCTCACCCTCACCCTCACCCTCACCCTCACCCTTAGGCTCCTCCTTCTCTTCAACCTTCTCTTCAACCTTCTCTTCCTTCACCGGAGGCTTTCCATTTACTTGCTTCTGCCCCGGCACACTGCGCAATCTCCAATCGCCACCATTTCTCTCACACTCCACCTCATACGCAAGTGCCAGAACCTCCAGATCGGTTCTACTCAACACAGCCCGATCACCTGTCTTGCGGGCGAATTCGCTCAAGATGGCCACGCTCTTCGGGGACGGTGTGCGCTGCTTCAAAAAGGGCAGGTACAAAGTTTCGACGCGCTGGCGTGCGGCGGGATCACGGATTTCACTGACAACGGAGGGGGTGATGAGGAGTTCTTCGCATTGTGTGAGCAGAGTGGATAGCGGCGGGGTATTCTTGAGGATGGGACCGGCATCGAGGACGATGGTGTGGACGGGCTTCGTAGGCGCTGCAGAGTCTGCCATGTTAACGGTGGGCGCTATGGATATCTATGCGACCGCGAGATGTTTTCGTAGATGCGAAATGGGTACGGGTGTAAGTGGACTGACGCTGGAGCCCAAGTCGCCCAAAAATCGGCGAGATGGGATTTTCAGCTGGCCTGTGCGTTATACTTATCTTAGCGCCCGCTTATCAAGGTCCTCCTTGGCCTTTTCTTGGGTTTTTGGCCATCTCTCGCGCCAACTGGCCAGCGCCGTTGGCCCGTCCATTGAGGTGTGCCATTTCCATCTCTTCGAATGTTCGATCGATCCTCCGGAGTATTCAGAACCTTCTGACACATTCCTTCCAGCGGCTACCAGCACACCCTGTCTATCATCTCTCTATACATAGACAATGTTAATATATTCCAAATCGCATGGCATTGACAGGTCACTCCGATCCAGTCCCGATCGATGATGCATCACACACTTCATTCAGAGGATGGAGGATGGAAGCCTGCAAGTCGACAGGGCTGCACGTCAGCAGCCTTGCAAAATCCAGACATTCTCGGAATCCTGGAAGGCCACAATCACACTCACTGGAACCACCACGAGGTGCTTGTCCCCATTTTCACACGGAGCCATCGGGATACCGAGCTCTCCACGCAGAAAATCCACGACACGCGTAGGTCGTCTCCAAGAAATTAGATCAACCCGAACTTGCGTCGACCGATCAGGGCCGCGGTGAGCCCACCTGCCAAAAGTACTTGCGTCTTCTCGGATTGCAGTGGGTGTGGACTATACCGTCGTCATGCGTCTGTCTATCCTCGCACTAATGCAGGTATCCATGACAGAGTCAGAATGGCAAACTAATAGCCCGTCCGCCCGGTGGGCTGGCTGATAGGTACAACGCAGGCATTGCAATCCAGACCAGAAGCTACTGTATGTGACGGGACTCTATGGCTATCCTGCATAACTCACAGATGTCAAACCATTTGCGCCTCAAATGTTGGCTCGTTGCTGTCGTGATTGATTGGCTTAGACGAATGATGGCGTTCAGGTGCCAGCTGATGCTAAGAGTGAAGGAATTCCCTAGGCATTCTCTGGAAAGACGAACTTCGAGCGAGTGCAAAAGGACGATGAGAGAAGGGATTCCACGTGTGGACTTTTACTATCCTGCGGCCCATGCTATACGCCTTATCTATGCACAGCAAAATTCCTAATATGGTTTATATATAGCAGAAAATGCCTGCGCTCGACCTATCCAGCCCTCGCTGTCTGGCTAAAGGCAACCAGCTGCCTTATCGCGATACCAACAACCCTAGGGGGAAAAAATGGAATGAAGATCGGTTATCGAGCCATGGAATCCGTCGAGACGGACTCTCTAGAGGCAGTCCCAAGTATTTTTGGTGCAATCATTGACGGAGTGGTGGCGGGTATGAATCCCGAGATACTATATAATTGGGACCCCAGTGACACGATTGTATTACTTGACTCCTGGCGACCGGTACGAGATCTCGATGGGACCTCCATCCCGACCAATCCAGAAAACAGGCGCATTGATCAGCCAATGGATCTGGCTCTGCGTGGAACTATCACTGCGGTGGCGGCGTGTGATGGCTGTCGGAGCCGAACGCGCAGCGCTAACATGTTGCTTTCCCACTTAGGGGTTTCGACACGCACGCTATGGCCCAGTGACAATGCAATCGATAATCGTCCAATTCCAAAGATCATTAAACAATAATTAACTGGACCGACTCCAGATTTGTCTGCGGTTGGCTGGATTCGGTCAACCCGGAAGGTACCGGCGCCTAGTTGACGGTGAATGTGATGCATCGTCTTCTGGTCCCCACCGCGTGTTTCACGCAAATAAGCGCACCAACAACAACGCCCGACTCATCAATCAGCAGTGTTTGATCGAAATGGATGGCCTAGTGAACAAGCGACACGGACATCCGCCTGTATGGTACTTTGGCCCCCCTGCATGTCCGTTATTCGATGTGGCTCTACTCCGTACTCAACCCCCCGAGAATCCCCTCAGAAAATACTCAAAGAAGAAAATGACAGGTCGCATCTCCCCGCTGGTCCACCTGGTGTACTTTTGATAACGGACAAAGTTTCCCCTCAGAAGGTGAATGTTTATCCAGAAACGCACCAGACTCAGACTTTTTGGGACCGAGCGTTGACAGGGGAGGGGGATGACAGTCTTCTGCATCCCTTGCTGTCTCCATCCCCCTTTTGTAGGATCCGTGGCTGGACTTGTTTTGATTGATACCCTGCACCGCATCACCAAGGAAGCCCTACCCAGAGCAAAGGACCCTCGAGACCAACTCGGTAGGGGGGGGGGCAGGTTCCCTCACTCCCTATGGGGACAGTGTTCGGAGATAATCCCTGCCTGCAGCTCACCTGGTCTCTGCGCTGGGGCATGGCTCATTGACAGCTCCGGCCCCAGTACCAGGGCCAGGAGTTCTGGGCTCCACGATCTGCCGGCTGCGCAGACTGTCATCCAACTCATGCCACAGGTTGACTACCTACAGGCAGACGCAAAATGGACGCACGCAGGTCGTATGCAAGTACCCCTACAAATGCATAGAACAACCCATGTCGGTGTCCAACCAGAGGAGAGCTTGGGATCCATTGTCGATCCATCATCTTCCCCACTTGGTGTTTGCGACTGACTGGACCCAACAGTATCTTTCTCAGCAGCGGGTGCAGTCATTTGTTGATCATCGACAGTCTCGTTAGCCCTAGTGACACCAAAGGGCTGGAACTCACCGCTTGGGCCTCTGTTATGCATCGAGACATCCCCCGGGCACTCCGCAAAGCTAACGCACAATCGATGCGAAAAGCACCAGACAAAATTCGAGCGAGGCACCACCTGTACCTACCTCCTGTTGTTGCCTTTACCTATCTATCAACTGGAAGTTGCCCAAAGACCAAATTGTGGCTGCTCTCTATCATTTGCTGATTTGCCTCTCCCTTGCTTGCTTTTCCTGGCCTCCCTTTATGCACCCACTGGCCCCAGCTCCTGTCTGAGGGTCGGACCGCCGATCCGGAGAAGCAATTGGACATGACTGAGGATCTTCACGATTGGTCTATCTCTATACTCTAGTGAGACATAGCCGTTACTGGGGCTTCCAGACAGAAAACGTTTATATCCCATCCTTTCCTCCTTCCCCTGCCAATGTCCCTCTCACAGTGATATGCCGCACAGTACCACATTGCTTTTCGGGGGGTCACTTGGACCCCAGGACTTATATGAGTGACCTTGCTGGTCTCTGTACACAGAGGCCCGTGTACTCGTGAACCCTCGACCACGTTGGAACCTTGTTCACCTCTCCCTGCCTCTGGAGCACAGACAGATCGAGTCACACCCGAGACCGAGACCGCCGAACGAGCATTTTGAACACGACCATGACGGATCCTCACCTTCATCTTGTCCGATCTGAAGATGATGGGCATGGGCCATACCTCTCTCCCAGAGGAGGCCGAGCGTTGGCCGTCAGTGTTATTTTCACCACGCTAGCAACATGTTCTGTTGCCGCTCGTATCTACACGCGGACCAAGTTGATGCATCGCATGGAGCCGAATGATTGGATGATCTTGCTTTCCTTGGTAGGTGGAGGTACGCTGGCAGGCGAGTCGCGTGTTGCTGACTTCGGATCTCACAAGGCCTTGTCGTTTGTATTTATGGGGCTATTCATCGTGGAAGCCATGAATGGAATGGGGATGCATGAGTCACACATTCCACCGTCAGTTCTTTTGAATCAGATGAAGGCGAGTTAACCCGTTACACCAGTGTATGCGATATATGGAACTAACCCATGGGCGTGTGCTACATTAGGCGTTCTGGCTTACCATTCCCTTCTACAATGCCGCCTTGCTGATTGCAAAAGCGTCGATTCTGATGCAGTATTTCCGTGTGTTCCCAACCCGGCGCATGCGTCGCATCTCCTGGGTCATGATCGCCATTCTTGCTACCTACGGATCCTGGGCAGTTCTCAGTGCCTTCCTCAACTGTATCCCCGTGGCTAAATTCTGGAACCCGAGTCTGTCGGGATACTGTCTGAGTATGGAAGGGCTGTGGTTCTCGAACGCGTCCATGCACATCGCGACCGATATCGTGATTCTACTCATTCCTATCCCGGCCTTGTCGGGGCTTGAATTGCCACGCAAACAGAAATTGGCCTTGATGTCGATTTTCGCTCTTGGGGGATTGTAAGTGGCACGCCATTCCATGCGCTATTCTTACTAACGCCTAACTATAGTGTCTGCGTAACCAGTGTCTGCCGTCTTGTTGCCCTGAAGAAGATTGCCGACTCGACAGACCCTACCTGTATGTTGCCCTGTTTGGGTCTTCATCTCGTGCTAGCTAACCTCATCATTAGACGACAACGTCGGTGCTGCGGCCTGGTCTGCAATTGAATGCAACACGGGGATCATTTGTGCCTGTCTCCCCACCCTGCGGCCTCTCATTTCGCGACTGCTCCCACATCTGCTGTCGACTCTCAGTGGAGGAGGCCGTGTTTATGGCTACGGACCTGCCCCATCTTCACAAGGGCAGCCTCCCACCTTTTGGAATGGCACGGGCACGGTGACGACTACGATCACCACGCATACGCATATGGACGATCTCGAGTTCGCGCATTGCTCTGGCGACGCGGACAGGTATCTGACCCTGGTCCCGGGACATGAGCTTGGTGGTAAGGGGAAGATTATGGTGCGCGAAACCCACAACAGCTCGGCGGGATTCCGTGATTCTCTGATGCGGACGGAGGGATCGCCCTCGTCATCATCGTGATATCACCGGATGAGTCTTCTCCGGTATTCTGGGATTTAGTCCCTTGTCCGTTCATTCGTTCAGCGTTCGTTTCCTTTCTGTCTATACCTATCCATCTCTCGATGTATCTACCAGTTCTTGCTTTGTCTAGACAATCTATATATAGTCTCCTTGCAGCCCGTGCCCTTCTTCAAAAAAGCCGAGCGCAGAGGCGGTTAGTAGCTAGCCCTAACCGGCAAGCAATCTACATTGATCCTTCAACCGACTCACAGATTACGTTTTAGCACCGGCTGTTGAGCGACCCACCCGAGGGAGAGCCATTGCATAATGCATGCACTTCGGGCCTCGGTATTGCTAGTGACTAGTCTCGTCATCCTGGACCACCCGACTAAGGTCCAAAGCTCCGAGATGCTTATCGGACGATCCAGGCGTGGTGGGGCTTTGGAACAGACGCGCAATTCATCCATGGCGGCCACCGACGGAGTCCATTTGTCCCATGATTGCTCTCCTTTGGTCCACACCACCGCATCCTAACCACGGAGCAAGAGAACACGAAAATCGAACGTGGGATACTCCGTTTCAGACCGAAGGGATATGTGTCAGCATGCCGAGCCTTTTGGACCGAATCTCGGGCATTGTCGTGTCATATCTGAGGTGAGATTCTGGGGGCCGTCGGCCCGGCGCATGGGCCATCCACGCCCCCCTTCACTGTGCCCTATCGCCGGTTGGGCTTGGTCGCTTTGCTAAAAACAAGACAGGGGTCAGACAGGCTATCTGCTATCGTATCGACCTGGGAATTCATGAATCCTGAATGGGCGAGTCGTGTCGTCCTTCTTGTTTTCATGCATTGGTCGCTGCCGTAGTTTGCCTGCTCCTTAGGGCTAGGCCAATGAGCACTCCTCAGGATGATCCCATGTCCACTTCTTCCTGCGTAATCAGTGGGATGCAATCAATGCCGATGAGAGTTATCGGAATACGAGCGTCATGCATCAGCTTGAACATGAACTACTACATATAATTGATCCGGTCTGTCGGACGGGCTGATCAGATTCCATGTGCCTGCCTGCCTGCCTGCCTCTCTTCTCGAGTTTTTCATCGCTAGTTCATAGCCACTTGCCTGCGTCGAAAGCGTCCCTCGCCTCAATGAGTGACACAGAGAGTGTAGACGCGAGACACGCCGGGGATGCTGAGCCCTCGGGCCCTGAACCTGCTTGCGACGAGTGTCGAATCCGCAAGGTTCGATGCGACAGGGACTCGCCTCTGTGCTCCAGCTGTCGCAAGTCGAACTTGATCTGTCAGTATACCCAGAAGGGCAAACGGATCAATCATACCAAGAAGCTGTCGGTTTTCATCTTCCCATAGCCTTCCCTCCTTCGAGTTCTGGAATATCCAGCTGACATTCTTGCTATAGAGTCAACGACGTCCAACTACTCGGAACCCGTCTCGATCGAATCGAAGAAGCCCTGGTCCGGTGCATGTCCATCGTCTCAGCCTCGAATTCACCGCACAACAGCGGGTCAGCCACGCCGTATAGTCCGGACACCCAGCGAACAGAGGCGGGAGATTCATGCGGTAGCTCGGACAACTCTGACGGAAGCCTGATGGATGGACTATCAGATCAGACTGGGTTCCCGGGGGGGCATGCATTTGGGCCCTCGAGCTCGATGGCTTCGCTCTATACTGAGGCCCAAGCCGCCGGGGACCAGCTCGCCTCGTCGCTGTCACAGCAGGATAGTCTTGAGGGACCCGGTCAATGGCCCCCTGCCCAGGAGTCCATGCTTCGCACCCAAATTGCCCAAGCGAGCGCGCTCTTTCAGCGACTGGCCACCGACAGTCCCCCAATCTCGGAACCCGAGTACCATGACAACCTGCTGCCTTGTCTCCCTCCACGAGCCCTACTGGAGGTCTTCCTCGAGACGTATTTCCGCGAGCTCAGCCCTTTACTCCCTATATATGACCGAGAGAGTGTCCTGGCAGCCATGCAAACCCAGTATGGATCCACCGTGGATGGTCCTGATCCCGCTTGGATTGTATCGTTCAGCAGCATCCTCCTTCAGACGCTCGAAGCCAAATCCACGGCGACGAAGAAAACAGACATGATGGCCCGCAGCACGCTGGAAGTCGATCTCCTGTTCCAGCTGTTGCTCAATACTCGGCGCTGCTACAACCGCTTCGAGCGCCTGCTCCAGCCACGCGTGGCCAACGTGCAAGCCCTCCTCAGCATGGTATAGATAGCCATCCAGACATTGACCAACTCCGCTGACTGGAACCATTACAGGCATTAGTGGCGCTGAAATACTTTCGCTTCACCATGTTCGAAACCGTCTTCACCCAGGCTTGTGAGCTCGCCAAGTCCATGGGCCTGCACCAGAGCTCATCCACCGCCGATGCGAACCAATGCGACGAGTGTCAGAAGCTCTTCTGGTCTCTCTTCATCCTCGATGTAAGTCCTGTCTCGTCGTCATCGGTGCTCTCCCACTCACTAGACCAGAAACATACCTCCCTCATGTCCGGCAAACCCTGTCTCCTGCCCTCGTTTGACTGCGGCATTCCTCTGCCCTCCAGCACCACCGGCGTCCTCCTCGACGACCTCTTCGCCGCACGCATCTCTCTCGCCCACATCGAAGAAGATATCTTCTGCAACCTCTACTCAGCCAAAGCCCCACTACTCAGTCAGAACCGTCTCAGTCGCCGCGCCCACAAGCTCGTCCGCCGCCTCAACGACTGGACCATCCATCACAGCCGCATCCTCTACCCACCAGCAAGCACAACCACCACTGCCCAACAAGCCACCGAGCTCCGATACGCCCTCTGTATCTGTCGAGTGCTCGTGCACCGACGCATCCTCACCCCGGAGAGCCGTCAGACCCGACTCGAGCACGCCCGCACCGGACTCCGCCTCCTCCAAGAGCTCTGCGAGAGCTACCACCCAGGCGATAGCATCTCAGGCTTCACTGTATTCGAAAGGTCCTCCCCCATCTCACACCATTCCCTCAATCACATCACACCAACTAACAATCACCAGCATCCTCCTCAACTACCCCATCATCCTCTTCCTCGAAATCTACATCCACCTCCTCACCCCCGACATCTCCACCCCGACATCCACCACCACCGCCATAACCTCAGACACCAACGACCTAATATTCTTCGCCTCTCGCGCCGACTACCTCGCAGCCAATGGCTCTACAACCTCCTACGCCGCTACCATCCGCTCCATCACCCAATTGTGCAGCCACATCGCCACGTCTCTTCTCCACCCTACCTCATATTCAAGCCCACAACTCCACCCCCACCACTCTACACCCAACATCCAACACTATCCTCAACATCAGAACCAAGACCCAGACCCAACATGGGAAATTCCCTGGCTCTCAACCCCAACCTCAACTCCATTGGAGCCCAATCACCACCACCACCACCACCCAGGAACAGACCCCTACCCCTACGGAGAATGGGAAATGATCTCCGACTCCACCCCCATTGATTTCGACGATATAATGGATACATATCGGTGAGACTTACGATTTTAGATGATATTACTTCTATGGTTTGCATTCATTTCGGGGTATACATGTAAGGGCTGGAATGGACCCTTTGGAGTTGGAGTTAGTTAGTGATATAGCTGTATGGTATCTTCAACAGACCATAAATTAATTCTTCCTTTCTCTTTTTTTTTATAGTATTAGTATTAGTCTTAGTAAAAAAAGATTAATATATCAACAAGATGGTTTTTATCCTAAGATTGATTCACGCACTATATAAAACCCACATCAGAACCATCCTCCACTGACTGATCACTTACACCACCAACAAAATCCAAACAATAACAATAACACTCAACCCGGGAATAAGTACTATATCTTCAAGTAGATATAAAATATCCTTTTTCTTTGCCCTTCTTCTTCTCTTCATGCTTATTCATTCTCATTCTTATGATATACAAAGAAGTACCCACCCACTTCCCAACTATGGTTTACAAATCTACTTAACGGACAAACTAACCTAGATATATCCTTCCTCTTATTCTTCTTTTTTCTCCCTCGGTTATTTGCCTAGGATGAATGGATGGAGAGAAGTACTCTTCTTTGATCGATTTCATGTGACATGGTTAGTTTACAACTGTACCTGGTTTTATCGGGATAAATGAATAAAATCGTATGAGTGGATTCAATTAATCCCTGGCTGATTGATGTACATGAACCCATCCATGTCACATTGCCCCCCCCCCCCCCTGTGCTCTGTTCAAGGCACCCGAAACTGATCCGCAAAGTAATTCTCCATAAGAAGTGGATCGAAAAAGAAGTCCGGCAGATCTACGCCATCAAACGGATATGGCATGGGTCGCGCTAACATACTCTCATATCCCAGCGGCGACAGGCCAGATAACTGGCAGGAGGCTGCGTCACTTTCCACTCGCACGGTAGCTGTTGGTGGCGTTGCAGCGTAGTGAGACGATTCGGATGACTTGGGCGTCCACACAGCTTGCTTCACTAGGTCCACTAGATCGGTGCACCAAGTGACACCTTGGTGGAGCTTGGCGACGTAGTTGGTGGGAAATGTCGGATGTCGGAGAGACCCAAGTTGCTTGCGCACGTCATCGAGAAGGGTCACATACGAGGCAACTTCATCCGAGTTGGTCTTGGTGAGGTAGACCACGCATAGATCGTGGAAGGCGATGAGGGGGTAACATTGGAATATGCTAGGTTTGTTAGTCCAGATTACAGACTACAACAGACAAAGAACAGCAACAAGCATGAGTTCAGCTTACCGGCCCAACACGGCGCAACTGTTAGCTGTCACCGGTGCGTGGAATACTTCACTCATAATTCTCAGTGCCAGAAGTGAGTGGTGCCGGGTTTCCTGTTGACTCTCCGCCGATGGATCGCACCGATAAATCAAGATCTGTCCTACGTGGTACCGATATTTGAGCTCGAGTTGCATCATGCCCAGGTCAGGAGCACGGATCAGGAATGATGAACTGAGCAGCTCCTCTTGCTGTCGGGAAAAGTCTGCATAGAGACGGCCCAGTGCACGGATTTGATCGCGACGATGGTCTACCCCGAAGCGTGCGGCCCGCGAGGAGTAAAGGCACAGGTAGATCTCCTCCCAGATCGTCATCATTTGCACCGAGGCAAATTGGAGCTGGGAAGCGGCAGGCATCTCGCTACTGCAACGGGGGGGCTGGAGGCCGGAGTCGAAAAGATATAGATCGGAGGAGTGTCCGCTTAGGAATACCCGCTGTTTATCCAGGGAATAAAGCGCCCAGAATAGTCGCTCTCGCGTGCGCAGCTGCGCGCTATCTTCCACATGATCCAGTGTCTCGATCGAGCGACTGAGGCCCACCGAGCGTGCCACTTGGCAGGCAGTCTGGCAGGCCTTCTCAAACACCGCTGAGACAAAGAACTCGCGGGCCACCAAAGTCTGCGCTAGATCAGCGTGGTACTATCATGGTCGGGGGCCTTGAGAACCCTACTGAAAGGATCAACGCCTGAAGACTACTGAGGGATGGCTGCGAGAATCTTTGTAGATCCACTAACCCTCTGCGACAGTTAGCGAGTGGCAACGCGGTCAGCCTCTTGTTCTTCCGTGGGTCAACAACCGACTTGGCTCGGAGAGCAACTCGTGCCTCCAAATTCCAGACCAAGAGGACGATGCAGTTGAAACAGATGGCCCAAGTGGAACTCATGGCCGCATTTGGGGCCTGGTAACACGTCTGGATCGCTACATACAGCGAGTCGGCGTCAAAGACGGGAACCTGAGCGTTGATATTCTCCAGGTAACTCGGGACGGCCGATTCTAGCATGACCAGGGGCGGTAGCAGGATCGGACCCTGGTCTCTTGCAATTGGTGGCTCCATACATTTCCCACGAAAAGGGAAGTTTTCGTAATGTCGTACCAGTGAGGGCCGCAAGGACGGTTGGTCGGCCGCTATCGCCACGGCACCCCGCAGAGGAGCAATGTGGGGATAGCCTCCCAGAGCTGTCCAGAGCAGCTTCTGTGAAGATCGGAAGAGACAGAGAGCTGCAGGATATCCATATAGACGCTCTCCGATGTCCCCAAGTTCCAACACCTGTTTAGTCGCAATCTCCTCTGCGGTAGGGTCGTTGGCTGGCTCGGACCCGGCTGTGCCGGTCGCAGTCGTTAGAGCTGCCCCTGTCGACTGCGGGGACAATGAGTCCACTTTCTCGGAAAGTTGCGCGAGGGTGCGATCAACATGGTCGAGGCGCGCCAGGACAGCGGAGAAATCATGGAGCCTACCCCATCAGCTAGGACGAGCATTGGGCGCTGGGAAAGCCTACAGCTGCTTAGCGGGGTTAACCCGTTTGAAAGAAGCGGAGAAGTCGCATGGAACGTTGGATTTGCGGCAGGTCGAACACTCAGGCTGGATCCGATCACAACGGACCTGGGCGGGTTAGGCAATACGATTGGGGTCATAAAGGTCTTGCTCACCTTGCGTGAGCGGCATTGGTTGCAGGCAGGAAGCAAGTCCGCATCAGGGCTAGGGAGCGGACGCTTTTTGGGATTCATTGTTGAGTGAAGAGACACGACAAATTATGTGGGAGGATGATAGGCGTAGATGGGCGTTAGAAAAAGCGCGGGGATTGTACGGCGAGGATTGAAAGGTCGGGCCTCGGCTACCGAGCCCCGACTCGGTCTATAAGTATACACAGCTGTCAGTCCAGCCACTTCACAGGAGGAGAGGATCCGTTGGATGGGAGAGTACCTGGTGGGACTGGAATGCTCCCAGGAAGTGAAATCCTTCATATGGGCGCTGGATGTTTGTTGACGCATTTCATCTGATTCTGTTTTCGATGGGCTCCAAGCAGTAGGCTTGGTACTCATTGATGGGGCCATCGAACTTGAATCATCGTGGTCGGAGATTTGGATGTCCAGGGTCAGAATCGATGAGATAAAAGATGATCAGAAGACTGACTGCGCAGAAAAGGGGTGGCTGGGTGAAACGAAGAGAGATCGACTGTAGAAGTGAAGGCGAAAGTTGAAGGAGAAAGGAAAGGTTCCAAGTGAAACCATGTAATGTACGGAGTTACCACGGAGAGGGCAGGTGTGTGGCAGAGTCCAGGGACCCAGCAGGGGTCAACACCACGTTTTGTGACGGTTTCACGTTTTGTATGTCTGTGTATAGCCTCTCTGGGCTCTACTACTACTACTACTACTACTACTATTTTGAACACATTGGTAGCAGACGCTGCTACGCGAGACAGATCTACCTTTTGATCCCAAACCAAGAATTTCCAGAACCTCTAGAAATTCAGAAAATTTGTTCAAGTCTAGTTTCCCTGGTGACCAGACAGGGCGAAGGCGGAGAGAAGGAGATGGAACGTCAACTAGCCCATTTCTCCGGTCAGCAATATCTCAAGTCCGAGAAAATTGAAGCAGCTTCTAAAAGGGGCCATAAGAAGGCGATGCAGATGCTGCTGGAGAAAGGAGCCCTTGTTAAAAACAGGGTCCATGGTAATACTCTCTAGTTCCTGCTTGCAATGATCAAATCCCTTACATGATTACTTTTCATCAGTATAGAAATCAGACTACTTAATCTAGTGTGCGGTGGGGAGATGCATGGCCGTGGAGGATCATGACAGGCAGGCATCTCGGAGATCCCGTGACCTACTAGACAACCAACTGCCAACATGAACCGTTGCTCTATGGACGCTACAGCAATGTAACCTTATATGGTAACAGGAGATCACTTGGATTCCCACGGAACACGGTTCCGAGTATAGTACCCTGTGAGGTTTCCTGATACCTGATATCATCCCTACTGCTCTATCACCAGATACCTATACCTTGTCAGAGAGAAACCAAGTCAAGTCCATTTATTGCGTGAATATAGCTTGATTCATAGAGAGCCTTCCTTCACCGTCAATCACCATGATTTGGGGTCTGGCTAATAGTAGCAGCTAACTATGAACTCAGATGTTAGTACACTGATAGTAGTTATTACGTAGTGATGATAAGTTATGTAGTACACGAAATAGCCAATCAGAAGTGTATCAGGAGATCTTTCTACCCGATTGGAGGATGCGCCAAGCCTAGGTACAAGTACCAGTAGGTACCAGATACGGATCAGCTCCGTACTGCCGTGTAGCTGCCTCGTTTAACTTTCGGCGTGTATGTATCCATCGATGTTCAACCAATCTTTTGACTGAGATCAGAAGCTTATTGAAGCCAGGGCAAGAGTCCTCCAGATCGGGCTACACTGTGTGATTTCCAGAAGCGGTTTAGTCTGCAGTTTGGGGTGTACATACTACAGAGTACTACTTCCTTCAGCCCTTGACAGGGACACTGGAAAGAAATCACCATAACCAAGGAGTATTACCCCTCCTGTTTCTCCTCAGCGGTCGCCGACCATTTTCGCTCTTCGTACAGGCCTCGATATTAAACAGCCCAACCCGATCCAGCCCAGCGCGGCCATCAGAGACTCCTAGTTGTAAACCTATGGGGAGAAAAAAAAAAAAAAAAAAAAGAAGAAGCATAGTAAAGAAAGAGAAGTCTCTTTGAGTTGGAGGTCTCTGGAATCGCTTGGATGGCTTTCAAACCTACGCCACTGATTATTTTGACTGGCTCTGAGCAAAAATTGGGGTGCGAACAGTGGACAGCGAAGTAGGCGGACGGGTGGCGTTTGTCGGTGTTGGGAATGGATTGTTGGGGATTTGACGTTATCGCCGATGAAAACAAGCAGGAGAGTGAAAAGTTAGTTACTGTCGAATCTGGAGAGTTTATGACCTGTGCACAGCTTGGGATGCAGCAGAGCTTCAGGGAGATGCGACGCCACCAATCCGCTCGATTTGAGGTGGCTGAAGAACACCGTTAACAATGACAGTGTATCCCAGTCTCCTGGAGCCACCTGTCCTATCATGTAAAAGAATGGATATCCCCGACAGACAGTATTCTCTTGGACGACGATTCTTCCCGTACTTTGTCGGCCAACGAGCTCCAGCTATCCCTGTAGGCTGTTCCCAACATGTATGTACATACTGGGGATGCCGCAAGAGAAGGTGGAATTCATGACGTGATGATGGCGATCGGTCTATCACTGGATTCACGCATGCATGTTGTAAGGCCCATGGAGGTATTGTAATCAGGGCAACTCTTGCTGGATGACAGTCATCCTTTATTCTCTGGATAGCAGGAACCGGCACCATTGACACAGGTTTTCAAGAGGACTGTTTACTAACTCCCCCGAGTAGACACAGCTGTTTGCACTTAGAGTGAATAGAGCCTAGAACAAGCGTGGGTTTTGGTGGATAGTTCTGAAGCCAGGTTCTAACGACATGTGCTACCATGACAAGAGATGAAGACGGATACTATGTGGTGAATGGTTAAGCATCAGAATCCAAAGATACGAGTGGGGGTGTGTTGGTCAACTTCCCTGTCCTGTTTGGTGAGGCTTTTGATCGCTTATTTTCGTGAGGGCAAAGAATCGTAGCTGGCATCCCCCCTCGTTAGCTAGCTTGGTTGTGTCATGTTAATAGGACGTCACTACGGCAAGCCGCAGGGCTATGGGATCATACAAGGACGAAGAAGGCCTATGAGCTTGACATTGACATGGACATGGACATGGACATTGACATGGTGACTGACGGGGATGTCACGCAGCAAAGATGTACGACTAAGAACTGGTTGGTACCCACGGTACTCAACATTAGTACGGAGTAAGT
The DNA here is from genome assembly GCF_003184525.1 of Aspergillus sclerotioniger CBS 115572. Taxonomy (NCBI): domain Eukaryota; kingdom Fungi; phylum Ascomycota; class Eurotiomycetes; order Eurotiales; family Aspergillaceae; genus Aspergillus; species Aspergillus sclerotioniger. Next base: position 216,802 of record NW_020291005.1, on the reverse strand, counting down.
AAAACGGTACGTCGTCCAGATTTCATCCATCTTCTGTACAGTCAATGACTTCCGTCCACAATCCGTCCACGATCCGTCCACGATCTGTTCGTCCAATTATTCACTCTGACTGCTAGCTCTGAGCTGGTTGAGAGCCAGCAAGTCTACAAGGAAGACACCGCATGGTCAGAAAGTTTGAGTCTCTTACCGTTCAAGCCACCGACTGTCTCACCCCCTCCTTTCCTTCCATTAACATGGGAATTCGGGCTGATTGTCACATGGGATGATAGGAGAACTGACATGTCTAATGACACCGCAGAATGATAAAACCTTATCTTGCAAAATAACCCATCTAGAGCATCATGTCATATTCCCAACGCTCAGCCATATACAACCAAACGAAAGAAAGTCTATGCTGCACCACCTTCCCATAGAGCGAAGTTGCATACGTACTTGAGACGAGTCTAGAACTACAGGATGCCATCTATTAGCATATATTCTGCTCAAGGCAATTCAGCTTGCGAACAATGTTTGCTTTTTTATGCTGTTGAGAGCCTTGGAGACCACCCTGCAGGTTTTAGGATTTCAAGCAATGATACTAAGATTGTCCAATATGAAGTTACAGCCACATTCTGGCCAGACACTTTTCCCTGGTGCTCCTGGAGCATCAAGGCTCGATCCTCAGTTCCCAAATCCAAGCCATCGGGGTATAAATTGTGTCAAGAAGTAAGTGCCTTGCAATCTCACATCCATCGTCCATCGCGACTTTTTGGCTCCTTGACTTCATTCTACCAGGCTCCCCTCTACCATTATTCACATGTTTCTCCTATCGATTCTTCGATTTTTGGCAGTTACTCCCACCTTCATCGGCATGTTTTTCACATTTATTCTCAATTTTGTGATTCCTTTTCTAGTACCGTGGATTGTGCCAAACTTGCTGGCCTGGTCTGTGCCACTTTTTGTGAAATATCTGGCATTTGCCAGAATTAGGGCCATAACCTTTTTTCTATTTATCCGACTGCGTCGCATCTCTGCTCTACGGGATGTTGGGGTGGGGGTGATGGGGGGCCTTGCGGTCCTTCACTACGTGGGGATTCGGTATAGAGACACACCGGTTAGACTACCCTACTGGTTTTCTTCACCAGAAAAGGGAATTCTACTGACACTTCCACCCTTTCAGAATGCTGACCTTCTAATCATCACGGATATGTCCGCCTCGGATATCTCCAAGCTACTATTGATGGAGACCGACTCCTTCTCAAGCCCCACCCCTCCAAGCAGGTCAGCCACAGACACCTCGAACTGCCAAGTAGTATTCCACTGCCCTTTTGGAAAGATGCCCGTAAAATTTTGGAATTACAAAAGATCCCTACCGTGGATGCTCCCAGGAGCCCAGATTCAGAATCCTTACGTTCCAGCACAAGCCATTCCATTGGCGCAAACGACTTGGTTCCAGTTACCTTACCTACGATGGCAAGATCTTGTTCTCGTAAATCTATGGTGGGCTGCTATCGAGTCCAAATCCATCAAGCCGAAACAAGCCGCTATGGATGTGTGGGAACTACTCTTACATCACAAGGTGGATCCCCGATGGGAAGACTGGCAGGTTGGAGTTTTGAGGATAGCCGTCGACAGGGTTCACTGGAGGGATGTGAGTAAACAAGCTTGGTATGAAGGTTTACGCATCTCTATATTCCCATTCCATTGATTCATTCTTCCCCTCTGTTTGCTTTCAGTATTGTTCTTTGTTTCCCCGTGTCTTCCTCTGGCTATTCACTCCGTTATTCTTTGTCTCGGTTTCTCTTTCATACTGCTCTGTGCCTAAAAGTGTTTGCCCTTGGCTTTCAATGTTTTATTCTTTCTCTCGGTGTGTGTTTAGTACTCTCCTGTGTTGACAATCTTATTTTGATCTCTATGCTAGAATGTCCAAGCGAGTGATATTCGACCTTTTGAGAAAAAAGTAGGGACAAATCAGTTCCTCCCTCCTCTGGCATGGGACGATGCTGTTGGATAGGACCTCAGGATACAGGTAAAACATAGTATTGTAGTGTGTAAATCTGCTACATATCTTAATTTACTAGTTCAACTCCACATCTGTCTATCTTACTCCTGAGAAAGGGTTTTCCTTACTCGTCAGGAACATTGGAATCCCTTTCTGTGGTCATGGTAACTCTCTCCTTCCTGAGTCGTATGGTTATGACTGTCCCAGGATCAACAGATGCATCGGCGGAGTTCAGGCACTTCGCTTCAGCTTTTGGGAGAGTCTGACAAATTATTTCTCTATTTCTTCAGCCTTGCAACTGGGCGAACCCAGACTTTCCCACAACGGACGAATGTCCTCGTGAACCCTTTCTGAAGAGCGGAGATCGGCGCCTCCATCGGCGCCATAGGTTAAAGCCCCCAAAAAGTCCTCGGCCGTTTCCAGCAGTTTCTTTCTGCGACTATCAATATGGTAGTCACGGGCAGTAAGGAACATCAAGGCCTCGAAAAAGCCAGGGGGGGACGGGACTATGACTGGGGGCGGGACTGCTCCAATATCTGGATTTTTCCAATCACCCCACATGTCATTACGTGGCAGGCGGGGATCATCGGCCACCATAAAGTAAGGGTCATCTTTGGCCGGACTTTTTAGGAGAATCCTGGGTAGGGTCCAGAAGTTGGCGGACTGTTTGAAAAGCGCGAGATCATGAAAGCCAGGATCAAGATCATCGCCGGTGGGATCGGGGCCGCGTTCGATATACAGGTGCTCGCAGGCTTCGAAATTAGGATCCTTATACAGGTCTTTCGGGGAACTTGTGCGAGTATTCTTGGGCTTGTCGGTGTACTGGAAGCCCCTCTTCGTCAGTAAGACGATTGCTTTGTAAATCTGATCATCGGGGATGACCAAGCCGATGCCCTGTGATCATTAGCTTACCTTTGCTTTTGTCTAGTACTGCCCGCCCCTGAGCTCATGGAAGTTCAGGGGCACGGCATTGGGGAATAGGGAGGAGAAAGTATGGCATAGGGGAGAAGAGGAGATGAATGCTGGTGACTTACAGTTCCATCGGAATGATGATATAGAGCCCACATATAACCCTCAATGAGCATACAAGGCACTCCATTCTTCTGAAGTAATTCAGTCACGCTTTTGATCAGAGGACTGGCATAATATACGATCTCAAACTTGAATTCGACCATTGTTTGCGAAGCGAATTGCAGAGGGAGTCTTTTCTTTGGCCCAGGAACTTGAGACAATATGAAAATGCTTGCGCAATGTGAGTACGAGGATGGGGATTCGATCCGCTATTTTAGCCGAGCGACAGTCACCGGCTAAGGGTTCATAAAAAGGGCCACGGCGTCTTTCGTCTATTCCTGGGTATCTTTCTGAACCAGACTCACCCCAATCGCAAAGGACAAGGGCATCTATCCCGGTGCGGATAGACAATCGCCCTCTAGACGTCGGTTACCCAACTATGAATGGCTCCCTCCGAGAGAATACGTTTACCACACCAGGAAAGTGGGTGCGTGATTCCAAGCGGGGTGCAGACGATTGCTAGCTATTCCACTTAAAGCTCCAGAGAGAGACACCTGGGATTATCCTTATCCCTGCCCTAGTGGGATAGTCAATCATGACCGAGTGGTGATTCACCGTCAACGTTCTGCTATCCCATGACGGCTTTCGGCGTTGATGTCCTACCCTTGAGGCTAGTCGGGTTCTTTCGTCGCTTCAGCGGTTTCACCCACTATTTCACATCCATTAATCAGCCCAATAACTCAATAAGCAAGTTCCTGTTAGCGAAGATGGATCATCTGATTCACTCGCCGTTCACTTTCCTCGGGATACCGTCTTCATAGTTCATTGTGCCGCATGACAATAACACTACTTCCTTTCTCTCACAGAAATAGGAGGAGAGTGGGAGAGTGACAGGGGTCGTGGAACTAGAAACGAGGCTGGCTGTTTTGTTGTCATGTGATCTAATCACGTTGGTCTCCTTTCCTTTCGGTGACTTTCTCCGCCATTGTTCGGAAAGAATCCAGTTCCGGACAGAAACACGTAAGACAGGTGTTATTCTTTCTCTTGTTGGCGTCAAGGGGATCAGCCCCAGCCTCACTCCCTGTTCGACTTTTACCAAATTACTTAATCCATGTTTATGGTGGAAATTCAACTCTTTCCCACGCCCACGCTAGGTGCATAAATACGAAATGGCTTCATCGTGTATAGTTATCATCGTCATATACAGATTCCCTCCTTGGAATATGACCCCCAAGCATGCTGTGACGTATAACTCAAAGGATTAACAGGATTTCTGATCGACGTAAGAAATACATAGTACGTGAGCGTATGTATGGAGTCTAGGTCATCGTAGACCGTTATCCCGTAGGGTTTAGGGCGGAAATCCCACCCGCTAGATCTATAAAGGAAAGTTCCGGTTCGATAACACAACCCCGAGTAATTTTCCTTGTAAGGTACCCTGCCCTGTACTCCGGACTTACCGCAGAATTGCCTTTTTGGAACCACATAGTATAGGCCGCTACCTACCTGGTTTGCCCGAAATAGTTCATATCCTTCCAGACCAATCAGCAAGCAAACGCTCAACGGAAGTTGCATTCCACTAGGCCCGTAGGTAGCCTCCTGCAATTGCAAGGTATCTCGGAAATTAATGTATGTCAGAACTCAGAGTACACCACCGTACTTACAGAGAACGGAGTACAAAAGTGGATCCGGAGTATTGATATTAATTTCCCACTTTGGTCTAGTGGTCCTGGTGGAGTGTCCGATCGTTGGGGTTAAACTCTTTCGGGACGGCCCTACGGAGTAATGAATCTCACCATGGAGTAAGACAACGACCTGAAACGGCCTAAAACAAACATGACAGTAAGCAGGGTCACTTCTTCGGAGTATCACCACCAGAAGCAAGATGTCCAACAAAAATGGGAAGATGCTTATTGAGAGTGAATAGCAGTGCAATATTCTTCACCCAGTATGATAGCTCCGGGTCTACTAAATAGCAGTTGCGTTACACCCTGGTTTCGCGCTAACGACGATTTCGGTGGCTCTCCAGGACGTCCGGATGTGCAGCGGTTGACCGAGCCATGAACTGGATGATGAAATCCTGGAAACCCGGCTGGAGTCAGATGACTAGAAGCGTGACCAGATCACCTGATAGGAAGTTCCGCAACTTCCCTCCCTCTGGACGGTATCCAACCATCTCAGCCAGGTCGGTTTCCATCCATCCATCCATCCGAGCCGGTATACCTTCTCATATCTGAGCGATCATGCCGTCGACAGTGGTATGACTGTCAATCGATTGGCAAGAAGACGAATGCTGTTATAGTCCTATACATCATCCATCGCGCAAAGGATTCCAGCCGAGGCAGATCGGGCCACTTTTCTCGGTTAACAAACGTCATAGGACCCCGGCCTTCCGATCGGCACTGGGTCAAAGCGTTCCAGAACGTCGGTTGTCAGATTTTGGGGCCCGAACTGGTGGGAGTCCTCCAGGGGTCGAGACCAGTTGGTTGCTTGACGGGGCTGGCGCTGATCATGGCGAGAAGGCGACTTTGGGAGAAGAATCCCATGGTGAGCATGATCAGGAGCAGCCAGACATGGTAGGAGCGCTATTAATAATACCATCCAGGTCCTATCCGCGTGCCTCCCAACCGTCTGATGAACAAAGTCGGGCCTCGGAACCCGTCGGAGAAAGGGCCAGCGCCGAACGAGGGCTGCTGGGTGGGTGGAGGAACATTAGACTATGTGGCTATTCCACTAACCTCCGTCTAGCCTTGCCGGGCCACCAATTAGCGGTATCTGATAGAGGGGGCGCAGACAGCTGTCGTCGCATTCACCCAGATGCAGGGGTACCGAATCAGTCCGCCAGACGCCAGTAATGACGTGTGATAAGGGAGGGGTAAGGCCCAGTGTCTCTACTATATAGACCGGTGTAGCCAGTCCTTCTCCCCTGCTTTTTTCCCAGATTTTTTTTTCCCTGTCAAAAAGCTCACAATGGTCGTTGTTGCAGTACAGTCCCAGACAGCAGCATCTGCTGCCCCATCTACCATCTCAAACGGTATTGATAAGGAAACTCATACGAAGACCCAGGAGACCACCCCTTACAATGCCGACGGCGGCGTCACCAGTCAGCTCTGTGGCTGGATTGCTGGCCTGCAGCTTGATGATATCCCCGAGGCCGTGCGCACTCGCGCCAAGTATCTGGTCCTAGATGGACTTGCCTGTGCCCTGGTTGGCGCCCGTGTCCCCTGGTCGCAGAAAGCCTTCGATGCCATGCGCGCTTTTGAAGCACCAGGGAAGCATGTAGTCATCGGGTACGAAGAGGTATGTTGCCCCCTTTCTCCCATCCCGAGCACTTACTAACGCCTTGACAGCGCCTGGGTGCCGTCGCTGCGGCTACCCTGAACGGGTCGTGGATCCAGGCCTGTGAAGTCGATGACTACCACAGCGTTGCACCCTTGCACTCGCAAGCGGTGGTCATCCCCCCGCTTTTCGCCGCTGCCGTGAGTTCCAAAGACCACCCCACAACACCACGAGTCATCGACGGGCAATCATTCCTGCTCGCCTCGGTGGTCGGGTTTGAGATCGGGCCTCGGGTCGGCATGGCGCTGCATGGCACGGAGATGCTAGCGAAAGGATGGCACTGCGGGTCAGTGTTCGGCGGTCCCGCCGCGGCAGGCAGCTCCGCGAAGCTACTTGGCCTCTCTGCGGCACAGATCGAGGACGCCATCGGCGTAGCCGCCACACAGGCCTGCGGGTTAATGGCGGCGCAGTACGACGGCATGGTCAAGCGAATGCACCACGGGTTTGCGGCGCGCAACGGGCTCATCGGAACAATGCTCGCCTGGGGCGGCTACGAAGGAATCAAGAAAGTCTTCGAGCGGCCCTACGGCGGCTTCCTGGCCATGTTCGGCCTGGGTTCAAAACACACCCCCAACTCCAAGCCCGAGGAAATCTCCAAAGACCTAGGCCAGTTCTGGCACATCTCCGAATGGATCCGTCTGAAACTGCATGCCTGCTGCGGCGGCATCCACGGCACCATCGAGTGCCTTGCCGAGATGCAAGAACAGTATCCAGACCGACTCCGAGGCGCGGCCCAACTAGCCACCATCAAGGACATTCACATCCAGCTCAGTGACGCCGTCTATCACCACTGCGGCTGGGCGCCCGAAGCCCGCCCATTGACCCCAACGGGGGCCCAGATGAACACGGCGTTCGTGGCCGCATCCCAACTAGTAGACGGACAGGTCCTGCTCGAACAATTCTCCTCGGGCAAGCTCGACCGGGACGAGATCTGGGATCTCATCCACAAGACTCACTGCACGCACACCACTGAGCTGGATAAGCCCAATATCGGCTGTGGGTCGGTCATCACCATCACGTTCGAGGACGGCACGCAGCTGAATCATACGCTGCTGAAGCCGAAGGGCGTGGACGAGCCGATCACCAACGAGGAGATCCTGGAGAAATTCCGTCGCTTGACGGGCAGTCTGATCGGGCCGGAGCGCCAGGCCCAGATCGAACAGGCGGTGTTGAATATGGAGGCGTTGGAGGACGTAGATGAGTTGATTGAGTTACTGAGCGTGCCGGTGGTGAATCCGTTGCAGTAGATTTCATTTCTTCCTTTCTTTTCATTTTTCTCCTGACGCCATTGCTTTTTCTTCTTGGCGTTCTTGGTTGTGATGTGAGCATCTCTCCTTGTTTAGCTATTTCGCTGCGCAAGTACACAGTACTGCTATCTATCTTGTCATTGTGTTAGTCAATCTAGTCGACGTAGTCTCTATCCTACATTGCATCTGAATGGAGTTATCAATTCCATGTATATACACATACTATGAAATGTCGTGTTAAGAAAGCATTAGAACATTAGTAGTAACTGTCATATATTCCAAGACTCTGCGATAATCATAATGAAGTGCATATATCTGCTTCCTTAATTCTTCCTCTAATTCTTCCTCACTACTTCTGATGTAGAATCTATCCCTCATTCCCTGAGACCAATCCCACCCCTCAAAAATCAACAAACTCCCGATCAATCTCTTCAAAGTAATCAAAGAAACCCTTGAACAGCTTAACTCCCAACCCGGGGTCCTGACTTCCGGTCGTCGCCCGAATACTATGCATGCTGAGCTGCGGAATACCCACATCGATGGCGCGCATTCCGATCCTCGAGCTCGTCATGGGACCGATGGTGCCACCACTCCGGGAATCGTTCCGGATTTGGAAGACCTGTAATGTGGAGCCACATTTCTCGGCGACGCGCTTGATGAATGCGTGGCTGACGCTGTCGGTGGTCATGTGACCGTTTGAGTCGGCGGAGACGGCGACGCCGATGTTCAGGCGCGGGGCGTGGTTCTCGAGGTACACGTTGAGGAAGTTTGGGTTGACGGCGTGGATGACGTCGGAGGAGACGAAGAAGCTGTTTGCGACGGTTTGGGCGAGGAGGTTGGGGCCGTAGGTGTTGGATGAGGTGGCGAAGTTCTCCGTGATGCGTTCCATGATACTGGACATGAAGTTGGAGCGGGCGCCTTGGCGGAGAAGACTGCCGATTTCTTCATCGTCGAACATGCCTACCATTTTGATGGAGGAGGGGGAGGTGTTGGAGGGGGAGGCGAGGAGGGCTTCTTGAGCGGCGAAGCAGCATAGTTTGTCGTCGATGCGGCCGGCGAAGATCAGGTCTTTCTCTAGACCGCCGAGTTGGGCGGGCTGGCTGTCGTAGAGCTCGAGTTCCCAGTTCAGGATGGTACTGGGGTCGGTGATGTTGAGTTCTTTGGAGATGACTTTGACGAGTTTGGGGGGCTGTGTGGCGGCGAAGGTGCCGGGGGCGTAGGAGGGGGTCGGGGTTGGGGTTTGGTGGGTGAAGAGGTCGGAGTTGTCGATGCCCACGATGGGGACCATTTGGGTTTCCTTGTTGAAGGGGCCCTGGGAGGGCGCGCCGAAGTGCGGGGCCAGAGTGGGAATGCGGGCAATGGGCCAGTCCAGCTTCACAAGCTTGGATTCAACCTTGCCAGTGGACGGATCGCGGACTAGGACGCGACCTCCGATGGAGAGGTCGCGATCCCACCAGGTCTCGTTTAGGGCTCCGGCGTAGGGCGCGACGCCGAGCTGGACGAAGCCGGCTTTGGTGGGGAGCTTGGAGACGGGCTTGAGTTTGGCAGTCAGGGCGTCAATGTGGCCGGCGACAATGGCCATGCCGTTGCCAGCCTGGTAGTCGGAGCCAACGGAGAAGGCGATGAAGGCGCTGGAGTTGCGGGTGGTGTAGTATTTGCCGCCGCGCTCGAGCTTCCAGACGTCACGCTCCGGGAGGCGCTTGTACCCTTTGCTTTCCAGCTGCTTGGTGAAGCTGTCGACGGCGTGGAAGATGGTCGGGTTCGCGGTCATGAACTCGCAGTAGGGCTTGGAGTAGTCATCGGGGTTGATGGAGGTTGGGGCTGCAGCAGGTGTGGGAGCAGCAGAGCGATCCTGGACCAGGTCGGGCAGATGGCCGGAGGAGCTGGGACGGTAGGCCAGGGCGGCTTCGCGGAGGCCCATGGTGCTTTTCTTGGCCATGGGGAGCTGTAGGGACGAGAATTGAGGCAGAAGATGGCGCTTGGGAGCAAGTGGGCGCGGAATTGGAGGGGAGAGGGGAGGGGCGGTGGGAGGAGTGAAAGGGAGGAGTGAAAGGGAGGTGAAGGAGAGAGAGAAGGAGAGAGAAGGAGTCACAATGGCGATGAGATGAGCGGCAGATCGCAGGCAGTCAGCTGATAAGCGCCCTCCGCCGTGCTCGGACTCCGTCGGCCTGGCATTCCGGTGGACTTCCCTCCATGACGCGGTGAAGAACCCAAATGGTGTCTTAGAAGTTAGAACATAATACTACCCGTCTATCTATCTATCTATCTATCTAGTATCTATCTACAACCCAGAAGATCCGGAGCTCCAGGCGCTGAGCTCAGTGAGCTGATAAGCCAGGCCCACTTGGCCCGAGCCGAGGATCAAACTGCTGGAGATGCCACTAGGTACACTAGCTAGTAGCTACACTAGCTACACTAGTCGCTCGAACCCACATACGCATTCCAGTTCACATTGCCATCTTTGCACTCCTCCGTGATCGCCGGCCCAACCGCCGCCGCCACCTCGCGATGGTTGCGCATCATCACGATCCTCACCGGCCCCGTCTGTCCATTGAACGGCACCGAGAAGTGGTTGATCCCCGGCCCTGACGCCTGAAGAACGGTCGGCGGCGAATATCCAATCTGGACAAAGATCTCACTGGCATCTTCTACCGTGGCGCTGACAAATACGCGGTCCTGCGCGATCTGACCCGGCATCATCTCCTCTTGGCCCATGGCTGGGTTGTTTCCCGTCGTGCCATTGGCGCTCCCAGCGTGGCTCGGATTCTCTCGGTACCAGTACACAATCTTATCCGCAACGGGCAGATCGCCGTTCGACTGGCTCGGGTCGGTCGTGTTTGTTCCTCGGTAGGCTGCGATGTAATGCGGTAGAAGTGCTCGCCACGCATCGTGCGGATGATCCAACACGTAGCTGGAAGAGCCATCCGGCATACCGGCGTCGTAGATGGGCCCAATGTAATGGGCCTCCCCATAGTCGTTCCAGCTAATGATCTGGGGAAGCTCCTGTCAGTAGAACCCAGTATCAGACTCCAGGACGCCATACCTGTACAAAAGCGGGCTGCAGGTTCATAACCTGTTCCCATCGCGTGTGCCACAGGTCATCCCCGCGCCACAGCCAATTCTTGTTCCACTGGGGGAGATTGACGTAGAACCACGGGGACACCGGCATCATGTACGGCTTTCCGGACAGGGCGTGCATCCATTCTCGGTCGCTCGTCACATTCTTGCCCTGTGCGCCAACCGGCCATGCATCCCAGCTGAACGCACCGTCAATCGTGTCCAGATAAGCTTGGGTTCCCGCAGGCCCCAGGTCGGACCATGACGGCATAAAGAAGCAGTCGGCGAACTGTTTGATATAAGGCCAGTCATCTGCGCTGCCCGCGCCCACAAAGGTGGACACCAGAGGCTTTCCATGGTAATTGTATTGCGCGCTTCTGTTCCGGTACGCGTTGATCGTGGAGATCACCCGGTCCGCCGGCCACGGCCCCCCAGATCCATAGTCAAAGGACAGGAACAGGGTGAAATTGCCGACGGTCTCGGCTGCAGTGTAAGCCTTGTCAAGGACATCATCGGTGTAGCTGTCCTGCGGCGCAATGTTCAATGCAAACCCATCAATGTGGGCTTCCTGGGCGTCTCGAATATCCGACTCCCATTGCTCGGGGGTCATGGCAGCGGCATTTCCAACCTCGGCATCGTCAGCAGTGTCGTCAAGCCAGAGGACAGAGGACAGAGGACAGAGGACAGAGGACAGAGGACAGAGGACAGAGGACTCACAATAAAATGAGCGAATACGGCCTGGGGACCAGTTCTGGCGATCACCGGCGGTGCCACTAGCATGAATGGAATGAGATAGTTAATAAACATTTCCACCTCTAGATCCAAGCACTAAAATCTGATGGACAGTCGGGGTGGGTGGTCCACTGTATATGGACAAATGAAAGCAGTGGAGCGCCTATCCCAGGGAGATAGATATAAGCGCGCAGGTTCATGCCCAGACGGGGGTTGTATACAAGCTGCAGGCCCGGGGTAGCTAGGTGGATGGTATCGACTGCTATTTGAACCAACAAGCAAACAAGCAAACAAGCAAGCCACATCTCAGACAGGCTTTACCCTTTGTTTTGGGGTAGTGGAGGGGTCAGGGCACAGGGAGAAGGAAATCGGAGGTTTCAGGAACAACATGGGGCCCAAGAAAACAGACACATGGCCAAGGCAAATCTAAGGAGAAATTCTTCCCCTGAAAGAATCGATCTAGCTTTCAGGAATGGGGAATGAAGGTCTGAAATCGCAGTACAAACCTGGAGCTGGCGGAGGTGGACGATCGTACTGCTGATTGGGCGGCAGACCCGTCTGCTGGGGAGAGGGTTCGAATATCTCTCGAGCATGACGAGCCACGCGGTCCAACAGACGATCGAGATGTCTCATGCTGGAATTTGACGATACAGAGAGCAGGGCGCCGCAAAGAATCCGGTCAAAACAAGCGCGGAGCGAACGGGAATGAAGGATGTGGCAGGTTTTTGATTGATTCAAGAAAGGGAGGATGGTCTCGTGCGATCCAAAATACCTCCTTCCCAGAACTATGTCGACGTGTGATGGAACGCGGGGCATCAAGGGTTCATAAAAGGCAGCGTAGGCAGCGAGCGACCGCCTTGTCAATCTTGGCGAGAACTTTTCGCGCCGAAGGACTTCATGGCGGCAACCCGTTGGACAAGCGACTCGGGCAATGGGATCAGTCCATCGACTGCTGCATGTCAGAATGCATCTAAAGATAGGCGCTGACTTGCGATAAGCGATGGTTTAAGATCTGCAATGCCCACCAGAACCCATTGGCGGACAAACAACAACCGAGAGATCAATCACTCTCGCATCCTGTGCACCCCAGATCCTTGCATGCTCGACGACCTGATTTGTATATCAAGAAGATACTCATCAAGGTGTCTGTCCTATCGTTGTCAATTGTAGGGATTCACTGCGAGGTCATCGCAGTGATGGATGACGTCATTTGAGCGACGCACTCGACCAGCAAATCGTATCGTGTAGCGCCGATCAGACTTTCCACTCGAATTCGGGGACGGAGCCTATCAGAACCTGATCATGTATCAGCTACCGTGTTTCAGCGTTCGACCCATAGATGGGGTGGAGAGTGAGAGTATGACAGGGACCGACCTCACTGTGATGTCAGTCAGCGAGAGGCAACTAAATACCACGACGCGCCCGAGGATGTTACACCTTGGTCTTTTGATCCGTCTTATACACCATCATCTTAGTATCCCCATATAACGAATTTGAACCTCATCCGACATAACGGTCATGGCTGCAACCCAGGCTGCCAATCTGGTGGAGAAGGCTGTCGGACACAGTGGCAACGCCACCGTTACCACAGATATCAGCAATTATACCGGAGAGTATGGCCAGGAGACCGGGGAGAAGATCAAGGCAACCATCTGGCAAGGGAAAAACCAGGTCGAGGTTGGTCAGTAGTGAACCGGGTTCCTTTTCCCCCCAACCCAGCAGCTGGTCTAACCCTCCGATAGTGGAGATGCCTAAACCGAGAGTCGTAGATGAAGATGACGTACTGGTCAAAGTCACTGGCAGCACAATCTGCGGAAGCGACATTCATCTGTATCACGGTATGTATCTATCTTCCCTCCGTCGGATTGTCTTTCTCCCCTCAATCGCGGGATATCCTAACCTTTCGTTGTGATTCGCTGCAGGCGTCATTCCTCAACTTGAGAAAGGCGATGTGCTGGGCCATGAGTTCTGCGGAGTTGTCGAGAGTGTAGGTCCAGGGGCGAAGAACGTGAAGAAGGGAGATCGCGTCGTGGCGGCGTTTCCGATTGCGTGCGGCGACTGCAGGAATTGCAAGAGGCAGCTGACTTCCCAATGCGAGCGCACCAACGAGAACACCGTCACCAACGCCATGTACGGGAAGCGGACGTCAGGTAGGTTTCTCAGCCACCCCATTCTGCTTGCATTTCATTCCGGCACTGACTCTATGACCTCCTATAGGCATCTTTGGGTATAGCCACTTCACTGGCGGCTTTGCTGGTGGCCAGGCCGAGTATGTCCGGGTGCCATATGGCGATGTCAACCTCCTGAAGCTTCCAGATGACGTCCCCGATGAGAAGGCGCTGTATCTCTCGGATGTCCTGGCCACGTCTTATCACTGCGTGGTCGACACGGGTGTGAATGAAGGCGATGTGGTTGCCGTCTGGGGCGCAGGACCCATTGGACAGATGGTCTCCAGCTTCAGCTTCTCTCAGGGCGCCAGTCGAGTAATCCTCATTGATGGCGGAGAAGGAGCCTGGCGCTTGGACTTCGTCAAGAGTAAGATCCCGAAGCTCGAGACTCTGGACTTCACCAAGCTGCCTAGAGGCGAATCCATCACCTCGGAGTTGAAGAAGATGGTCCCCGGCGGACCGGATGTCGCATTGGATTGCACATCGGGCGAATATGCCAAAGGATGGGCACATTATTTTGAGATGCTCCTTGGAATGGAAACAGACACGTCGGAGATGCTGAACGAAATGATTACATCGGTTCGACCCTTCGGACGCATCGGGGTCACTGGAGTTTATGCAGGCTATGTACGTGAATTCAGGACCTAATTGCTTTCGTTACGCTGAGCTAACGACTTCAGACGAATCACTTCAACATTGGTGCTTTGATGCAGACGGGTGTTCGGCTCATTGGTAATGGCCAGGCCCCTGTGCAGAAGTATTGGAAGTATCTCCTGGATCTCATTCGGAAAGAGGAGATCAACCCCTTGGATATTGTGACTCATCGTGTCCGGCTGGAAGATATGGACAAGCTATACGAATTGTTTTCTCACCGCGAGGGAGGCATCCAGAAGGTTTTCGTCCAGACCAAGCATTCAGCTCACCCGTCAGCAGGATCGCCAGCCCTTGTCGACCTTTAACTGTTGCGGTCTGCATGCAGCCAACTTTACTAGTGTCGGAGTGATGTCTAAATTATTGGCCTGTATACCTTCATGATCAATAGTACGAATCACGAAACATTCTGTCAGATGCAGTAAAATCTCAACAAAAGGGAAGGCAGGAATTAGTGGAACCCATAGAGGGGAAATTAAGGAATGAGAGAAGGCAAAGCAAAAGAAAGGAAACATGCGATGATCGGTGGATTCAGAATCTTCATCAACGGCCTGAAATGAAACCCGTCACAACTAACAGCAGGTTTTCTTACTGGACATGTACATTGGAGCACATATCACTAATTTTATCTGACATGTATCATATGCACATCAATTGAGGACGTCAACATCCGTATTAATAGTAGAGCTGGAGCATCGAGTCCCTGCATCAAAAGTCGGTCTGCCGTGTTCACCTGGGCAGAATCGGGCCGTATTCGCCCTGTGAATTCCGTTCTTCGGCATTTGAAACACTGCATAAAGGACTTCACGGTGAGCGCTATAACTAATCACGCAGTCAAGGAAGAGTTTTCACCCTGCCTCCCCTCGACCCTCCGTGCCATCCAACTAAGCTGAACCAGGCTAAAGGGGCGGTTTCCCTTGACTGATCCTCGACGTTTTTGGTTCGTGCATTACGACACACATGGTTCGGATTGCCTAAGGAGGAATAGCGTGATCTGATAAGATCAGACGACGGAGGGACAAGTGGTACCGAATGCATCATGGCCAAAAACCCAGACAGTCCTCTGCTGGGGATGGGTCTGGACGATCGGAACAAAGTTCAGGAAAAAGTCTGAAAGGTCGCTGGGGAGCCGGTCAACAATCTGGATTCCATTGGCTGCATTCCCATTCTTATTGCTAATCACTGGCCCGTCTAATGGGGAAGCTTCCATCCCTTGTCAGGGGTGAATCATCATCTACCGGACCAGTTCGGCTTCTGGACCGAAGGTCAGTGTTTCTATGTGTCAGCCCTGCTCAATATAATTAAGGGCAGATATTATTCGCATCCGCCTTTGCCATGTACAAGGTCCTCCTCGCTGGAGACGAGGGCTTTGCCAAGGAATCGCGCTCATCGCGGGTGGGAAACCGACCAACAGAGGGCGGACGGAAGGAAGGTCTGTACCCACATGCGGGCTTGGAACTTGGGAGGGTGAGAGAATTTCATGTCCCGTGCGCAAAGTCCGTCGAGTGATATGATTGACTCATGACTTGCCTCCTGTTGCAAGCTTTGCGTGAAGGCCTGTACGTGGAGGGTTTACCTTGTTCTGTGGATTCGAAACTTTGAAGACTGATTGCTTAGAATTAGATACTCAGAAGTATGTTCAGCCCTATTCATTATCGACTAATCGTAGACGATGTAATAATTTGCCCCGGAGACGAGAGCATCCAGGTGGTGGGTGGATAGGCTTACCCTAAACCCCAAACAAGTCCGAGCTGGGTGATTGATAACCAGCGGGCTGGCGTCAACGACGAATCAGACGGCGCGGTGAGGCGCGTCCCACCGTAACTCCGAAGTCGGTGAGCGCGCACGATAATCTAATCTGATCCGAGACCTTTTTCCCGGGCTTCTTCCCCCTCTTCTTCCCTCGGTCGCCCTCTTCTCTGTCGCCCGCCTTATCTGTGTCCCTTCATCCTTCCAGTCGTGTCCAATCCATGCCCGTTTTCCTCCTTCCCCCGTCGTGACATTGATAGATAGGCAATTGCTGCTGCTACTCGCCCAATTTGCTCCGGCGTGCAGCACCGCACCCTCTCGCCTCGCTTACCGGCTGAAGGGCGCACTTCCGCTCTTCCGGCCGCCGAAGCGATCAAGTGACACCACCACTTCTTCTTCTCCTTCCACCTTCCACCGTCCACCGCCGTCCTTGTTGGTCCGTTCTCCCAACACCACCACACCTCCCACACCCGCACACCTGGCGGTTGAAAGAAAAAAAAAATGACTGCTGACCACACGCCAGACCACCTCTTGGAATAAAAGAGGTCTTGTCGACACACCACCATGGCCACTCCGGCGCCCTCTCTGGCCCCGGCGCCCTGCCCGGCTCCGTTGGCACCCGCATTGGCCGCCAAGCCGACCATCTCACCGTCACCCGGACCGGGCACTCCCGGATCCGTCACCTCCAAGGAATGGGTGATTCCCCCTCGTCCCAAGCCCGGTCGCAAGCCCGCCACCGATACGCCCCCTACCAAACGCAAGGCTCAGAATCGAGCCGCCCAGAGAGCCTTCCGGGAACGCAGGGCAGCTCGCGTCAACGAACTCGAGGACCAGATCAAGAAAATCGAGGACGACCATGAGATCCACGTGGCGACATTCAAAGACCAAATCTCCAACCTCTCTCACGAGGTCGAACAATGTCGGAGTGAAATGGCCTGGTGGCGCGACCGCTGCCACGCTTTGGAAAAAGAGGTCTCTGTTGAGCGCAGCGCCAAGGAAAGCCTCGTGAAGGAGTTCCGGTCGTCATTGTCAGACAAGAACAGCTCTCGCGCGGACAAGGCTCCCTTGACACGCATTCCTGCCAGAGCCTCTTCTGCGGCAGCTCGTGTAGCTGAGGAGGAGCGGGAGGAGGTGCCCCTGGGCTGCAGCAACTGCTCGTCCGGGCACTGTCAGTGCATCGAAGACGCCTTTGGCATGCCAGGTATCGAGAGTGCCTCATCCCAATCCAAGCGGCCTGGAAGTTCGAACCGCCTCGAGCCCGAAATCAAGCCCGAGCCCGAGGAGATGGAAATCGACTTCACAACGCGATTTGCGGCCCCCCATCACATCCAGGACGATAGCGTCACTACCGTGTCCTCTCCGGCCGTCGATCCCTGTGGGTTCTGTACCGATGGCACGCCCTGCATTTGCGCTGAAATGGCCGCCCAGGAGGAGGAGCGTCGGCAGCGGAACTCGTTCGAGAACAACCGGCTGGCACCTATTCAGAATTTGTCGCAGTTCACGCCGCCACCTTCGGATGGAGACGTGCGGTCTGAGGTGACGCTCCCTCCCATCGGCCAGGCGACCAACCCCTGCGCCAATGGCCCGGGGACCTGTGCTCAATGTCTGGCCGATCCCAGGCGGACCCTTTTTTGCAAGACGCTGGCGGCCTCCCGCTCCGCGAGCGCTGCCTCCTCCGGCTGCTGCGGCGGTAAAGGCGCCGATGGTGGATGCTGCATGTCGCGCAACTCCAACCCTCAGCGCAGCGGGTCAACTCAACAACCCTCCAGCTCGCGTCGCTCCGCCACCCCATCCCTGACCTTGTCCTGCGCCGACGCCTTCACCACTCTATCCCGCCACCCGAACTTCTCCCGAGCCAGCGATGACATCTCCTCATGGCTTCCCAAGCTCCACACTCTCCCGGACCCCAACTCCAACCAACAGGAAGTCGTGCAACCAGGGTCCCGAGCTGCACTAGAGGTCGAAGCCGCCAGTGTCATGGGAGTGCTGCGCTACTTTGATCGGCGATTCGCCGACAAATAAGCCTACTCCTTTCCTCTACTTCTTCCCCTTTCCTTCTTCTCCTTCTTCCTCTTCTTCTTCTCATTTTTGATCTCTTTCTGTCTTTGTTCTCATGATACCCAAACCTGACTCATGGCACGTCTGAGTTTGTATTATACACCCCACCACCCCCCTACCCAACCTACCCCGACCCCAATCTGATGGAGAAATGCACACCTCCATAATACAATACCTCCCTTTCCTCGCTTTCTCCCCACAATCCCTCCCGGAGGACCCCCTTCCATCCAGCCCACCCAGCGGAATGAGAAGACGGCCAAAAAAAATGAATCCACAATAAAAGCAAACCTCAACGGCCTACAATACAGCCAGAAATGTCTAGAAACGGAAGATTGGGATCCGTTCCGTTTCCCAAACGACTTTAGACGGGTGAAATGAAACGATACGGCGTTTTTATTTTTTGTGTGTCCTAGCATCTATCTATTTATTTATCTATGGGATGAATCTCGGTTAGGTTTTCCTTTCTTTTATCTTCTTTGTTCTTGCTCTTCATTTCCTATATGGTTATGTATACGCATATAGAGAATAAAATATGAGTGAATGAATGAGAAAATTAATGGGGATGGCGTGTGTAAATTTTTCCTGGTATATGTCTTATGGAGGAATTGAACCCAGGGGGGATTTCCTTGGACTTTTTACCGGTGTAGTATATGTGGGATGTTGTTTGTATGACGATTTATCCTGGGTTTCTTGGCTAGTAAATGGGAGAGAGTGGGCTGGGCTGTCATTGCTTTCAGTGTGGTTACTACTACGGTTAGAAGATCTCCCATAGGTAAAAGATGCACCAGCATCCCGTGTGGATTGATATTATCTACACATTATAATGACAGGCTCCAACGCCCCATTGCCATCCCGCTCCGTATGTGATAAGTGACATGGTGAAACCCGGAAAAAAAAATAAAGGAGTAAATACAGTACATCCCATAGCAGCGTTAGTTGGTATTGGTATTAAACGATGAAGGAAGAAAAGGTAAGGAGATGGAACAGGGTGAGAGGAGAGCACGGAGTGAAAATAAGGCGGTCGCGCGTAACAAAGCCGAGTTTATCGCAACTGGCGTATTCGACTCTAGAAACGACCTCCACTAGTCATGGAGTCTTCGTCCCCGGTAAAGCTAGCGCTCCCCATGAGACTGGCGCCCCAGATACCGGCAATCCCCCACATGCCAACTCTCCAGCCCCGATACAGACCCTTGAGGCCTTGGCCCTGGCGTTTCCGCGGCACAACTTGCTTATTCAACAGCTCACGCGCACGCTCGACCTCCGGCGCGACTGCGAGTCCCTCTTCATAAACCACTCCCCACATTGTGCCAATGATGCCGCGGTAAGTCTGGGGGGTAGGAACGATGGTTTCAACCGCCGGAACTTTAGTCTGGGCCGTGGTGGAAGACGAGGCAGAGCGGACGGAGCCACTCGATTGTTGCCGAATACTGGGGGATGTGAATGTCGCAATCTGCGCGCGACGGAGGACGGTCTCCAGAGGAAAGCGGACTGCAAGCTCCAGACCTGAGCCTAGGAAGGTGAACAGGCCCCATGCTGACGGGTTCAAGACGGGGTCAATGGAGAGGTATGTTTTCAAGACCAGGGGTGTCGTGTTGGTGATGAAGTTGGGCAGACTGGAGTGGAGGATGGTGATTGGGATCAGGTGAGAGGGAATGGTGCAGTTTGGGGTCGGGATCTGGCGAAGGGCCCGCAGCAGCGAGCGGGGACCGTGAGTGGCCGGAGTGAGGATGAGGAATGTGCGTGCGGTGTCAATGGGCGAGAGGAGCATCGCCGACAGCGATGAGGAGATGAACGACAGGATCAACGTCGCGACGGGGGAGGTTGACGTCAGAATGTCTGCAGTCATGGAAGACGTGACATCCTCCTCTGGAAGGCCCACAATTGCGGATAGCAAACTGCGGATGAATGTATTCAAGGTCGGGAGGAGCAGGGAGTAGATGAAGGTTGCGTTGGTTGCTTTCCAGGGTGACGTTGGTCCGCTGGTGGTCCAGAGCTGGGAGAGCACCTCCATCAGGGAGGAGGGGTTCTTGATGCTCAAGGCATATCGGGAAGACGCCGTCGAGGATGGAATATAGCCGCTTCGGTCAGTAATATGGCGTTGAGGCTTTCGCGATCGAGAATTGCATGGTGGTGGCACGGCGGGAGCTGCAGATGTAAAATAGTTGCTCTCATCGTCGGAGGAGAGGGATTCCTATCAAGTCCACGCGGGCGTCATGTTAGCCATCTTCATTCCACCATAGCAATGGGGCAGCTTGTACATACCTCTTCGTCGCCAGATTCGCCCTCACCCTGGCTGCTCACGCCAGAGCTCCGCCGATCATGCCTCGCCCACTGTTCCTCCGCAACATAATCAGGCACCACATAAGCTTGCAGGATAGTTTTGGCGACGTCAAAAGGCTGGGCAGTTAAGACGCCGGTATAGCGCCAGATAGCTTGGTCCAAGGCATCCCGGATCCAGCTGGACAGCGAGGGGGAGTTGTCGAGGTATTCGGAGTAGTCCAAGTCGGGCAGAAGATCGCGCGCCGAACCGCCAAAGACTTGAGTGGCCGATGACGCATCGGGAGGGGACGAGGCGTTGGCGGCATCGAGACCGAGTGAAGGAGGGATGTAGTAGGGCCGGAGAGGATTGGGCCCATCGAGCGGGGCAGTCATCATGAGCTGGAGAAGGGGGGAGGGGGAGAGGGGGGGAGGGAAAGAGATGGAAAGGATAGGATGATTGGGGAGGGAGGGGGAATAATGAGGAGAAGAAGTGGAATGGATTGAGCTCGGAGAAGAAGTCGAAAAAAGAAAGCCGACGAATGAAGATGGCCGAATTTCCCGCCGCCGTCGGCCTCGCCTTTTTTTCCCGCCCCAGGATTCGCTCGCTCGTCGTCTTCTGCCTCGTCGCGCCCTCTCCACTCTGCTTGACTGCTCTTCTCCCCTCGCGCAGTGTCTCTATCCCTCCCTGTTCTCCCTGCTCGTCTTCTTTTCGGTCTGCTCCGATCACTCCACGCCATGTCGTTCTGGAAGGAAGCCTGTCTGAACCTGCGTCATGCCCTCCCCAAGACCGGGGAAAGCATCGGTCGCTCCCAGTCCAAGCGATTCCTCACTTCTTCTTCTTCTTCGGCCCAGTCGTCCCGCTTTCTCGGCTCCAGCAGACTTCCGATCAATGCGCGGAGAACCCTTCTGAGCCAATGGTCCGGGGCCGCTGCCTCGGGTCGCCGCAGCTTCTCCGTTACGGCCGGTGCTCAGCACGGCCATATCACGCCGCCAAAGCCGGGAGAGGAGTGAGTCATTGTCCATACTGGATTCATGCACCATACGCTAACTCTACTTCCCGCGCAGGATCAATGTGACCTTCATCGATAAGGACGGCGTGAAGATTGATCTCCAAGTCTCCGAGGGCGACAATTTGCTAGACATCGCACAGGCCAACGACATCGAAATGGAGGGTGCGTAGATTGTCCGGTGCTGAATCGTGTAATTCATTGGCTGACAACCCTTGTGTTCTAGGTGCCTGTGGCGGTTCATGCGCCTGCTCGACGTGCCACGTGATTGTCGATGAGCCGGACATGTTCGACAAGATGGAAGAGCCGTCGGACGATGAGAACGACATGCTGGACCTTGCATTCGGTTTGACGGAGACCTCCCGCCTGGGATGCCAAGTCGTGATGAGCAAGGACCTCGATGGTCTCGTGGTCCGGCTGCCGTCCATGACTCGGAACCTGCAGGCAAGCGATTTCGAGCCGAAGAAATAAGATTATTGTACTATATACGAGGGGCTTCTGTGATGGACTGTATGATTATCAAGCGTATACACTGGGGAGGGTTCCATGACTATGATTATGCGGGCTCAACGGTTGCAAACGAACGTGTCTCTATTGGGTATTCCGATCTCCATTCACATTTGGCATGGTACCTGTAAATAGCATATCACTTTTAATCCAAACTCTTGAGAAAAAGAACAATAAAGAACCCCCGAACGCCCAGGTATGCCAGGTCTCTAACAGCGAACAGAAACACTCGTAACCGCTTAGGCCTCCTCGATCTTCAACGGCTTGCCCTTCTTCCCGCTGATCAAATCCAAGAATCCTTGCTTGCTGACTTCGTTCACGGCCTTCTCGCGCTCGCTGATACCAATGGTTCCCTTCTTGCGCTCTGCCTTGGCTGCTTCCTCTCCGCGGACCTGAGCCGCGCGGACGGCATTGAACAGCTTCACCACACCACGCTGGGCGATCTTGCGCAGGCGCTTCTCCTCCTCAGCCACCGCACCGGCCTGGCCACGCTGCAGGCCCATGACATCGCGAATGCGACCCCGGTCCAGCTCCTCCTTCTTCTCCGCACGCATCTTGGCGCGCGCTTGCCTGTCCAGCTTCTCCTCAGCAATGTCGGTACTCTTCTGGGCTGCATCTTTGCTGCGCGACAGCACCGGATCGTCTCGAACGGATGTGGGCAGTTTGGTGGACAGAATCTTCGCGATGGAGGTGGAGAAAGCCGAGGGATCATTACGCTTGGAAACGGCTCTGCGACCCGTCGTCGTGGGCATAGAGGTATCGGAATCGGCACCATCTTCGTCATCAGAGACATCCGATCCTTTTAAATCAGATTCCACCTCGACATCCTCGTCGTCGTCGTCGTCGGCTTCTTCGTTGTCGGAGCTTTCCTCTTTCTTTTCCACCTTAGTCTTCGTGGAGGCACCAATCGACTTGGTCTGCTTCTTCAGTTTCTTCACCTGAACCTCCTCGTCGTCTGAATCGGCCAGGTTGACGGCCTTGAAATCGGTGGGTTCATCGTCTTCGGACTCCTCGGAGCTGCTGTGGTATGTGCGCTGCTTTCTGAACTTCTTCTTGGGACCGGCCTGCAACGACTCGAGGACCTTGCGCTTTTTCATGTGGGGAGGCATGGTGACGGCGAGACTGACTCCTTGGAAATTGGCTTGAGAGAATTTGGACTGAGGCAGAAGTGGAGGAAAGGTCGGGCTCGGATTGAAGTCTTGAATCCGGAACTTTTTTTCCCAGCAATTTTTGGGTCGTCGCGGGCGGCCAGGCGGCGGGCGGCTGTGATTGGCCGCGGGGCTCTCCGCATCGCTTCGATCGCTGGCCTCAGCTCTGGCCTCCCATCGCCTCATCTCTCTCTCCTCGCTTCCCCTCTCCTGCGCCCCCGTCATTTCCTTTGGTCTGGTTCCTGGCAGCCAGTCTCTCTTTCTCTGCCCAATACCCTCTAACCTGATACCCCCAGTCCCGACACCAATCCCCCGTCATGGTCCTCCAGGATCTCGGGCGGCGAATCAACGCCGCCGTCAATGATCTGACTCGCTCCAGTAACCTGGACGAGAAGGTGAGTTCCTGGGCATTCCTCTCTAGCTGACCTCCCTGCTAACATACTTAGGCCTTTGATGACATGATCAAAGAAATCTGCGCCGCCCTGCTGTCCGCCGACGTCAACGTCCGCCTGGTCCAGACCCTCCGCAAGTCCATCAAGTCCAGCGTGAACTTTGCCTCTCTCCCTCCCGCCGTGAACAAGAAGCGTCTCATTCAGAAGGCCGTCTTTGATGAGCTGGTGTCCCTGGTCGATCCCCATGCGGAGCCCTTCCGCCCCAAGAAGGGCCGCTCCAACGTGATCATGTTCGTCGGTCTGCAGGGTGCCGGTAAAACCACCACCTGTACCAAGCTGGCCCGCCACTACCAGATGCGCGGCTTCAAGACCGCCCTCGTCTGTGCCGATACCTTCCGAGCCGGTGCCTTCGACCAGCTGAAGCAGAACGCCACCAAGGCCAAGATCCCTTACTACGGTAGCCTGACGCAGACCGACCCCGCCATCGTCGCCGCGGAGGGTGTGGCCAAGTTCAAAAAGGAGCGCTTCGAGATCATCATTGTCGATACCAGTGGTCGTCATAAGCAGGAGGAGGAGCTCTTCACCGAAATGACCCAGATTCAAACCGCCGTCACCCCTGACCAGACCATCCTCGTTCTCGATAGCACCATCGGTCAGGCTGCCGAGGCCCAGTCATCCGCTTTCAAGGCCACTGCAGACTTCGGAGCCATCATCATCACCAAGACGGATGGTCACGCCGCCGGAGGTGGTGCCATCTCCGCCGTCGCCGCAACCCACACCCCCATCATCTACCTCGGTACGGGTGAGCACCTGATGGACCTGGAACGTTTCGAGCCGAAGGCCTTCATCCAGAAGCTCCTGGGCATGGGCGACATGGCTGGACTCGTGGAGCACGTGCAAGCTGTGACGAAGGACTCGGCCTCCGCCAAGGAGACCTACAAACACATCTCGGAGGGTATCTACACGCTTCGCGACTTCCGAGAGAACATCACCTCGATCATGAAGATGGGACCCCTCTCGAAGCTGTCCGGCATGATCCCCGGTCTCTCCAACCTGACTGCGGGACTCGACGACGAAGACGGCTCCATGAAACTCCGTCGCATGATCTACATTTTCGACAGCATGACTGCAGCCGAACTCGACGGCGACGGCAAGATGTTCGTCGAGAAGCCCAGCCGAATGGTCCGTATTGCTTGCGGCAGCGGCACTACCGTCCGCGAAGTGGAAGACCTCCTCTCCCAGCACCGCATGATGGCCGGCATGGCCAAGCGCGTCGGTGGACAGAAGAAGCAGATGCAGCGCGCCCAGAACATGCTCAAGGGCGGCAATAAGGAGCAGCAGCTGGCCGCCATGCAGAAGCGCATGGCCGCGATGGGCGGCGCTGGCGGCGGTGGCTTCCCCGGTATGCCCGGCATGGGCGACATGGCCAAGATGATGCAGATGTTGCAAGGCCAAGGCGGTGGTGGCGGTGGTCTCCCCGGTCTAGGCGGAATGGATCTACAAAGTATGATGAGCCAAATGAGCGGATTGATGGGCGGCGGCGGTGGTGGTGGTGGTGGCCGAGGTAGAGGACGGTGATGATGACGATGCACGCATTTTCTGTTTCCCACGGCTTCTCTCTTTTGTCCTCACATTCCATGACTATATTACTACTCCTCCTTTCATCATCTTGAATTCTGCACCGACTCTCCGGTATCATGCCGCTTATGGGTCACTCACTATTCACGTCGTTCCTCAATTGTAACTAGCATATGATGGTGTTGGGCGTGCTTTGATTATTATATTTCTTCCTTGCTTGCTTGATATTCTTTTTATATTACTTCTGTGATCTTCTATTGGGATATCACTATGATCGATACCTCATGTTGATGGTGTGGGGTGGGTTGCGGAAGTGGAAGTGGAATATATTTTCCTGGATTTGCGATGGTCGGTTATCTTCAAAAATACTATAGACTGCCTGAATAATACCGCAATACTTCACTACTACTAGTGTTACTGCTTCTCGTAAATAAACTTCTAATGTCAGGTGATCAATCAGTAACGAGGCATCAGTCTCCGACCACCTCTGTGTATAATTTTTCTGTGTATTTGAAGTCCTACTAACGGAACCGTCAAGCTTTATCGGTGTCAATCCCTTAGAAGTCCATATACGGCTACATGATAGAGAATGGTTATGGGATCATTAATCATATTATTTAACCAATTACTAATGCCAATTCTATCGATAGATAAGAAGGCTTAGCATGGATCGGATGTGTCCAGACATCAGTCTACTCTTTCCACACGTCTGATTTTGTCGAGCAGCTCGAACACTTGCTCTGTCGCATACGAGAACAGTTCGCCAGCTGTCTCTTCGACGCGGCCTATCATCGACTGGATGGATGCTGCCCAGCTCTTGGCCTCGCGCTCGTCCAGGAGGAGCTTGCCCGGCGGAAAGTGAGGGTGTTTCCAGGCGGACGAAGAAGCGACCACGGCCTCGTATCCGGGCAAAGGAACGCTGAGGGAGTGTTGCCAAACAAGGTCGGTGTCGATATAGAGTGAGTAAGTGAAGACAGAGCTGGGGACGGTGATGGCTGCACCGGTCTTGGTGTCGATGGTCTCGTCCCGAACATCTATGTTGATCAGCCCGTACTTAGTGTTTCCTTCTGGGATGTACTTAATTGCGACGTCTTCATCATCGTCTTGGTGGTAAGTCGGGATAGGGAGGTAGAACATGTTCAGCGGTCCGACACAGAACTCGTGCAGACCTTCTCCCGCGGTATTGGGGAGCAGCTCCTCGGGGGTCAGGTTGAGATCTGGGTCTGGGAATCGGGTGGCTCCAAACTCGTGGCGATCTCCGCTGAGAAGGACAACGCGGATGCCGAGCTCGCGCTCTGCGCGCCACATGGCCTCGAAGACAACGCGACGCTCATTCAAGAACCCACCCCAGGTGTCAGTCGTGCCAACGTGCCAGTTCTTGGTGAAAGGGACGCTGGATGCCACAATCTTCCAGCGGACTTCGGATGGCTCCGGACGGGCAAGGAAGGCGAGAAGGGACTGGAGCTGTGCAGAGCCGAGGATGGAGGAGTCGGGCTGAGCAGGCTCGGACCGGTAGGTGCGGGTGTCCAGCATGAAGAACGAGGCCGGACCATTGATAAACGAGAAGTAGGTGGTGTTCTCGGGTCTCGCAAAGGGCGTCGGTGGAATAGGAGGGTTCGCGCTGACGTGGTAGTGGATGTAGGGGTCAAAAGCAGCAGGGTACGGCGCGGTGGTATTCCCCTTGGACCAGTCGTTCTCAATCTCGTGGTCATCGAGCGTATGGATCCAAGGGAGATCGATGGCTGGACTGCCCTCGGGCTCGAACCATGACGGGGATGAGTAGACCCGACGGTACTCGCTGCGGTAGTGAGAGATAGATGATCCAAATCGCTGAGGTACATCGACATAGATAAAGTCCCCCAGGAACAGCATGAAAGCCGGCCGGAGCAGCGACGACAGTGAGTTGACCGTCTCTGTCATCTTCTCGATTCCTGGAATCCGCAATGGATGTGACAACGGGTTGTAGGGGAAGTTCGCCTTCATACAACTCGAGGTGAGGAAGCTGAGGTGGTTGGCCGATTTCGAGCCGGGCATCGGTGCGGTGACGAAGGAGCCCGTCAGGTTGTTGGACAGGGAGTATCGATACGCAGAAGCCGGTTCCAGGCCCCTAATTATCACGGTCGTTGTAAAATCCGTTGTGTCATCCAGGGAGTAGATGACGCCCTCTTCAGTCCATCGCGAGGGGTCCTCCTCCGCTGCCTGGTAGAACACCATCAAGGGTAGCTGGGCAGCATCGGGCTCACGAACCAACAGGTTTGCTGTGGTCGGAGAAACATAACCGATGCGGGAGAAGGTGACATCTTGGCTGGGGTAGACAACGAAGCCTCTCACCACAAAGTCCAGGGTAAGCAGGGTGAGGGCGATATTGATCAGGACGGTCAAGCGCGTTGACAGCGGTAGCCTGGCGGACGGCAGACCGGTCAACAGGGTCTTAAGAACGCCCTGAGTGGGTGGCACCGAAGACCCTATAGCAGCATATCATCAATATGGTTTCACAGATCTTGCATATGTTGGGTTGACTCACTGGACGCAGGCTGAGCACTCTTGTTGCCCTTGTGGTGATCGGGGGTGTTTGGGTCGGCCGGCCGACCGAGTGACACCAATGAAGCCACGTACACAGCAAACAATGTGAAGATGAGGGGTGGGAAGTGATGGCCGGGGATCTAAACGAGACAGAATTAGCCGCGATGATATATGAGGTAACATGGGAGACAGTCCACGGACCCAGCGGAGGAAGAAGAAGGCCGTAGCTCGGAGGGCCGCGGAGCTCGTAGCGGCGGCCACGCGGGGAACGGATACCATGGCGACGAGGAGCTGTAGATAGATACTACGTGAATGAGGGGCAGTGATGAATCATGACCAGCCCATGCAGCTCTTCCTGAGAGGGGAACTGTTGGAAATATGGAACTCCAACAAAGGCGGAGAAGCTGGAGAAGCTGGAGAAGCAAGCGGAAAGGCGGAAGGGATGCGCCGCAGCGATGACGACATTACGCCAGCACCATGAATAAGCCACCAACCATTATTTACACGGGCTTTAGGTAACTCCAGCACGGGCTCGAATTCAGGAATTCCCCAAAAATTCACCATAACCTATCTATCGCTGCTGCATCATGTCACGGAGTACATTCATCAAGTTGCTGGCCATCGGCCCCGATAGCAGCTGGCGCGCCCCATCCACCAAATCCTTCATGTGCATGCTCAAGGTCATCTCAGCTGCCCACTGCCACGGCGCTTGTCGGTCCCCCGGCTTTGCGTTGAAGTATTCCCAGCCCATGACACCCCCGAAACCCGGGAACTGATCAATCAGCAGCGCCAAAACCGGCCCGATTTTGTCCTGTGGCACGTAGCCCTGCGCTCCATTGCCCGGGTTCGTCAATAGCCCGTACACCAGCCGATTCGGAGACCAGCCCTGTGCAACCATGGCAGCATACATCCGAGGATCCTCCGCGCGTCCCCATCCGTTATAGAACTGTGTATTGTACCAACTGATCTTGGCCGCTCTCTGCTGTTCCAGCTCGCGATAGTCGAATCCTGAGAGATTGCCCAAGCCCAACATTGCCGCCGCGACCGGAGCCAACGTAATGATAAACTCATCGCCCATGTCCAACTTGAGCCGATCAATCAGTCGGATGATGCCTCGCAACGACATCTCCTCCTCCACATCCAGGTCTAGCCCGTCCAGTTGATGGCGCCACACCATGTCCCGCAAGGGCTGGTAGTAACGTTCGAATTTCTCCTCGTCTCCATCGAGGCTGCGGAACGAGCCCTGTGCGGCGCCCCCGAGCATTCCCATGATACGAACCCCGCCTTGCTTCATGAGGGGCACCTCTTCCCACAGCGGCTCGTAGATCGGATCATGAGGCGGATCATTGTTCAGTGTAATATGCTGCGGATCGGCATTGAGGTGGAAAGCTGCCAGAATAACGTGGGTGATGCCGGTGTTGTTCTCCAACAGGGGGAGCATGGAGACATACTGGTCGTCGGCACAGATGGTTTGGTGATAGAGGATCACCCGACGTTGCTCGGGTTGTGGGGGTACGGGAGGCATCGTTCGGATCGCGCGTAAAGGAGAGGAAAGAGTGAGTCAATCTCAGTGGAAGAATAAGCAGTAGAATGAGCGTAACGGCGACTTTGAATGGTTTCAGCGGGGAAGCGAGCCATGCGTAATCAGTCGCCAGGTGGTCTGAATGATGGCCCACCGATTAGCCAGTCGGCTCGCCCATCGTCTCAGATGACTGGGGATGCAGGGTATACAGATAGCTCCAAAGGAGAGTAACGATGCACAAAGTGTCACCACCAGGCAGGAAAGCAGTGGACTTGAGCCTTATCTTGTGCGTCTTGGTCAATTCATTTCTGGCTGCCATCTTGGGGATGGTTACGTAATCATCCCCGCTCGCGTTGGAATGGCTTCATGCGATTTGTTCACAGGGATTGTTTCAAGGAAAATGGAAAAGGGTGTGCTTTTGTCTTTCCATGCTTCCTCTCACTAAGATCAGTGGCTTATAAGTCTTGTGTGGACTGTATAATATCACTGGGATGCTTTTGGGATCCCATCCCATGGTTGTTCAGAGCTTCCTGCATGCTGCCTTGTTGTCTTGTGACGATGCAAGATAATGCACCATGTGCAATCTTTGATGCCAATGCTTCGACATTATCTGCGCCCTCGAGTGGACCCTGCAGAGTCTAGTCCTACAAAAGGAACCTAACTGTTTCGGACGGTCCTTCTGACACCCACAACCCTGGAAAACAAACTATACTGGATCGTGGCTGATCAGTTGCCCTCAAACCGTGTCATCTGATTAGGTGGAATGTAAAGCATCTGGTTGGCTCACTTAATTTATTATCACCCGTGTCTTGGGAAGTCCGTCAGGCAAATGAGACATGGAGTGACGGGCTGCCTACCTTACTGCTGCTTTTGAAAGTTGCGCATATAAGTAAAGGCTTGGATCATGTAACAGAAGTCGAGCATATCCGTGTTCGGTTTAGCAAATAACACTCATCTCTTTAGTGTCGTAATGGATGTCTGTGGTGAACCAGGATGATGCGTTTTACATCAAGCATGACCTTCTCCCTGGTAATCATCTCAATATTGCTCTACACTGGACAATATGCACTGTACCTTCTCTCTCTCTCAAACCAGTGTTTAACACTATTTGATAACAAGATCTTGCTCCATTAGCAGGTTGGTTGCCCCGGGCTTTGTCCGCTGTCCCTAGGGTTTAGGTCTGATATGTCGAATCTTTCTCATTATGATCAGCGTCTTCATAGTTCTCTTCCGTCGCGTCGGGATATTCTTGAGTAGTTTGAGTATAGCCGAATGAATAAAAATGGAGCTTCCATCACCCGCACCCTAACGTAATATCGAAATGCATGTGAGGAAAATGGCCATCAGCAGATATTTCCTAGTCTGGCTTGCGGTCCACGACCTTCCAATCTGATTCCTGCTCGACATTGCCGAGGTTAGGCTTGGGGGCTCAGAGTAGTACTCAGAGGCTTCGGCTCGGAGCCGTGGCTGTCAACGACTAAGCATTTTTAGCTTTCTCATGCCAGTGTTTCTCGTATGCTCCATCTCTGGAGTCTGGATACCGTACAGTTCGACCTCTCTTAATCAAACTTTTCGTCTTGATTTGTGACCGCCAGCTCTTCTGCAGCGGAGCTTGGGTGCTGCTTGGGACTCGACATGATAATATTAAGGATATCGGATAAGTTGTGATGCTACTCTGGCTAGAGGGACACTGGTTGGGAAGCTTTTATAAAGGGGGAAGATGGAAATGTCGGGGCTCTCATCCAACCCGAATTTTGGTACCCGTTTCTGAAGCAGAGAGCCACCTGGGCAATGTAGGCTACTGTTTTCAAGCCCTTGACACCTATGCAAATTACCCAGCTCAGGCCATCTAGGCAGCAAGGTTGTTGCCGGGGGCTCTCGCCTGTCAGATGTCAAATGGCCGGCTAAGAATACCGACCAATGGCCTGAGGATGATGCCAAGCTCACCTCGCTGTGTAACAAGCTCTAAATCGATTGCTGGACACTATGTTTGGGAGGTTTGATATAGAATGCTCATCAAACTAATAACCGAGTATTCAGCCCCACAAGTCTTTTCCCTGTCATATAGGCTCGTAATGGAGTAGCCTCGAGTAATCCATCTGCAGCAGTCAGCCACCATGAAGGAAGAGATGCAGATGTCCGAGCTCTCAATCCGACTCCATCTTGAAGTTGTTTATTGTGGGGCAGCAGCTCCAATTCGAGCTGGCCTTGGTGAGTGGATCAAATGCGGAGGTCCCGAGATTGCGCTAAACCTCCTTGGGCCTCCCGCGTGCCACCTGGCTGCCTGAGCGTCAAGGCAACAATGCTAAAGAGTTGCCTGGCTGCCTGGGGCTCGTCCGACCCGCGGCGATGTTTACCGGATCCATCGTCCAGCATCAACCCAGTCATTTGCGCGCATCTCCAGACTTGTCGCCTATCTTTATCGGCCCATTTATCCACTTCTATTTTCCGAGGAATCGAGGATGTTCCTTGTTGGGTCGTGAAGTTGTGACCGATCTTATCTCACATGTTATCCTGATCAATAAACAACAACAGCTTCCGCCAGCATGGACACGACGTCCCACGACACCGTCGGCGCGTCCACACTCGCAACCCCCCTCTTCATGCCCTCTTCACCTCCATCCCATCCCGAGCATGGAGAAAGCTATTCACCCGTCAGCGACAGAAGCTTTCGCCTCAGCCATCGCGTCGCGACCGGCGCAGAGGCCGACGAGGCGCGTTCGCCCAGAGGTCACTCCCCTAGATCCTCGAGAGCGTCATCCCTCGAGCGCGCGGCGAACGAAATTGACGCCCGTCTGGCGCAGTATACAGTCGACTTCAGTCAATTCCCGAGCACACAGGCATTAGATGAGGAGCCCCTGGCTGAACTGAAATTGCCCCATGAGGATAACCTGTCAGACGTCGGTGGTCCCGATGACTTCACTGCCGATTTAGAGAGATACCTGATGGGCGATGATGATACGATGGATCATAAACATTTTGACGTACACCAGCTGGAGCGCGAGCTTTTTGAACCGGGACCTGATTCGGAACCGGAGCACGAGTCAGAACCGGAACTCGACCTGCAAGAAGAGCTTTCTCAGCCTCAACCCCAGCCACAGAACCGCGGCCAAGCGGCGCAGCAACAGCCGCAGCCGCAACAGGAGGAATCCCAAAACAACTCTCAACTACGTCAACCCGCCGTTGAAGATGAGCCGGAATTGAGCGAATACAGCGAGTTCGGTCCGCCGGTCGACATGTCCACACCGTCGCATCTTCTACGCCGGGCCGGGGGGCTTGCGAAAGATATAACCCATCTTGAGAACATTATCGAAGATCCAAACGATGAGCTCGAAGCTACCACACATACGCCTTCCGTTCGGAAACACAAGCGCACCCCCAGTAAGGGCGAAAAAGAAGGACCCGAGGACCTGCGTAGGCAAATCGCAGATCTCAAGAATGCGCTGCGCGAACGCGATGAACAGATCGAGAAAAACCACAGGCGTGTCTTGGAGGCAGCCTCGGCAGGAGAGCAGATCAAACACCTGCAAGGGGAGCTACAGAGGAAGTCAGCGCTGCTGGAGGAACTGCATGCCAAGCGCAGCGATGAGACTCTCCTCCGTGAGCAGATCCATCTATTACAGAGACAGAACCAGGAGAAGGAGTCTTTCCTACAGAGGTCTACCATCGGGGCTTCCGATCTGAGCACTCTTCAACAACAGATTAGTGACATGCAGAAGGAGCTGCGGAGCCGAGGCTCGCACCCAGACATTGACACAGAGCGACTCGAAACAATCGCCTATCTGCGCCAGCAATTGGATTTGGCTCAGGAGCAGCTGCGAAAGCGAGACGCGACCCTAGAAGAAACCCTTGCGAAGCTGAAGGAGGTCACGACCGCCAAAGAACAGCAACTCCGGGAGAAGAATGGCGAAATAGACGGACTCAAAGCCCAGAATAGTGATAACCTCCTAGAGGTTGAGAAGCTAGAGAGAGAGCTCGACCGAGTCAACCAGGCATACGAAACTCTCGAGGAAAGAATAGCCTCGCTGGAGATCAAGAACCGGCCACTTGAAGAAAAGAACAGCGTGCTCGAAGCCGATCTGACCCGGGCGCAGTCGCAGGTCACTGCTCAAGAGAATGCCCTCAAGGCCATGGCAGCAGACCTCCCCCTCGAAACTGGCGGAAACACCTACACCGAGATTCTCGAATTAATCAAGGACCTGGGCCAGCCCAGCACAAGGCGCATCCCAGATCCCTTCGCCAAGGAGAAATACACTCAAGACCAGGAATTCTCCCAGGACCAGGACTACTCCCAGGATCAAGAAGACCCTGCCGAAGTTAAACAGCTGCAAGCGGAACTGGCCAAACTACAGGCTGAATTGTCCGAATCCTCCTCGACCAAGAAGACTCTCGAGCTGCAATTGACGCGCTCGCAAGACCAAGCCACCGAAGCACAAACCCTCATCCACTCCATTGAAACTGAAAACACGCGCCTGACCAAACGAGCCGACGAGCTCAGGTCCAACCTCGACAAGGCCCAACAAGAGCTAAACCAAGCAAACGAAGAACGCACGCGAGCCATGGAGACCATTACCCGCCTCAAAAAGGAACAAGAAGACCGACAAACCCACCAGCAACAACCCAGCCCACCCCCATCCCCGCCCACTCATCAAACCTCCAAAGATACCCCGACCCCCAAACCCTCCAAACCGAACTTCGCAACCAACGACTCGCCCACACCGCCGAACTCGCCAACCTGCGCGCCTCCCACGCCTCCTCCTCCCGTGACCTCCAAACCCTTCTCTCTACCACCGAACACCGTGAATCCAAACTTAAAGCCCAAGTCACCTCCCTCCTCACCCACCGCGACCGCCACCAAAGCGAGCTCCGCACCCTCCGATCCAAAATCAACAACCTCGAATCCATCATCGCCACCAAGGACGAAACCGCCGCCGCCGTCGACGAGCGCATCGCCCGCTCCGTCGAAAAGCGCGAAAAGGAATGGCAACGTCGCATTGACCTTCTTCTCAAGGAACGCGAACGCATGAGCCGCGCCCTGATGTGGACCTGGGGCGAGAAGGAACTCGGAGACACCGACAAAGAGAATCTCCCCGTCGACGAAAAGGGTCGTCGGAAACAAGCCTACCGGTATAAACATGCTCATCCGTCTCAGACTCAGACCCAGACTCAGACCCGGTCTTCCTCTTCGTCACGAAACGGGAGTAAGAGGGCTTAGTTGAGTCGTGCCTGTATAATTGATATCTGTGGTTGGGTTCCGGTGCTTCTAGGTTATTGCTTCTCCCAGCTACTGCCTACTCTTCTCGTCAGATCTTCTCTTCTCCTTTAGTTGTTTTGCTTTTTATTGGCTTTCTTCATTCACCATACCCATGTGTGATCAAGTTTTCAATGGTGTCAGGGTATAGGTCGGGTATACACGGCTGGCTGGCTGGATGGTTGGATGGAAAGGGTGATGTGTACTGTACAGTGGGTATAGTATGGTATGGTATGGATTGGCGTTTTTGTTCGTTTACCAGGTGATTGGTGTCGAGGTCTTTGGAAATCCATACACTAGTCAATTTGAGTCTATCTACGAAGTAATCTATTATTGCAGAGGAAAATAAACGAAGACAGCAAGTTCAAGACTGATTGGGAAAGAAGTCTTTAATTAGGTATATATCAAGAAAGGAACCGAGAGCCTGCTAGTGTACAGTTTTAAATCGTAAATCAATAGAACGTAAAATCAATCCGATACAATCATAGCAATAGTTAGTCTGACCCGCAGACTATCTCTAGTATCCATGCATGCTGTTCGTTCGGGTGGTCCCTCTGTAGGTGTTTCCCTCGGAGAATATGTCGCATGGGGCTTCGTCAACGGAGGCCCCCGTCTCGCGGATACAATCTAGTGGACCAGACAGGGTGCTCATGCCACCGCAGGTATTGCTGCGAGGACGTCGAGTGCTAGAGTACACGATCTCGACGTCGCTCCTGCGCCGCTGCGAGGGCATTCGGCGGGTAGTGTCAAAATATGCTCGGCGGCTGTAGCGGTTCTGCTGGGGGTGGTACTGGCTTTGAGTGTGGCGTGGGATTTGACATGGCTCAAACCGGTAGACTTGACGTTGGCGGCCGCTGTGGCGCCGTGTGCTTTGGCGTCTGGGGTGTCCTTGTTCTAGCGGATGGCGTCTATAGCTGGGATTTGGCTGCACGAGTGGGTTTCGCGGCACAGGCGGGATTGATGGTCGAGAGCGGTGGGATGGGCCAGGAATTGGAGCTGTCTGGGAAGTATTGGATCTGTGCACTCGCAATGGTTCTGGAACAACAACTTCAGGGGCTTCGGCAGAGTTGATTGACATTGAGCGTGGCATCGTGCTTTCTTCGGGTTGATTTGCTTCGAGTTCATGGTTGGTAACAACGCTTGTTATGGGTATCAGTGACTTCTCTACTGGAGATGACGCCAATGGGTGACCTGGAGCGTATTCCTTCTTAGGCGTCGGAGGGGGCTCAATATTTGCTGCTTGTTGCTCAATATCCGTAGGGTTGTTGGGATCGGCAAGAGCGCGGATCTGAGGATCTGCCGACAACGATATCGGGGGTGCGAATACTTTAGGAAGAAACCGGCGAAAGGAGGACCCAGAAGATTTGTGTCTTTTATGGCCATGATTGACTGTAGGCGACCCTGATAATTCTGCTACTAAAGCCGGGCGATAAGGCTCGTAGGTGGACTTTGTAGGTGTACGTGAGATATTTGAGTAGATATCGGAGCTTGACAAATCCCTGAACGACTTCTTTGACGGAGTGCCATTGACCGAGAGGGTTGTCCCGGAGAATAGTTCTGCGCTGTCTGCTTCACACTGCGTGTCAAGCTTCAAATGAGGTCTCATATGTAGGGAATCAGGCTGTTGGAGACTGCCGGATTTCCGTATGGAGTTGCTGCTCGACAACAAGTACAAGTCCTTCCCATAGGTCACATCAGGTCGGCGGCAGACAGTATAGATATCATTTTCTAGACTGATGTGGCTTGCCAGAGTTGAGCTGGAAGAGATCTTGTCGTCGCAGATTGACGACTCCTGTCGATATATGCCGAGAAGAGATATATCGTACGGCCGCTCGCTGAGCTTTCGTGAGCAAAAGAACAGACACACCGTTACGCTGGAATGGATTAGCGGGTAGCATTGTTTCCGAGCTAAAATGGCTTACAAGGACAAAATAGAAACAATGACGGCTGCCCGATGTAGCGCGCAGCTGATACCGATCTTCCAAAAGTTGCCGCTGCCATCGTCGGCCAGGCAAAAGGTCTGCTGCGAGACCACGACTAAGCCTGCCACACTGGCAGCAACCCAGGTGATAACCGTCAGCCGAACGATATAGGTGCATGCAGCGTGCAGCAGAGCTTTCTGGCTCGCGAATCCTAAAACCCGGTTATATTGCCAGGCAAGGAGACTATGGAGAGCGACCAGAGGGACAGTGAAGAAGGACTAAGTATTTGTCAGTATCGCTACAGAGCATGTGAAGGCAGAGCACCTTACCGCGACAAGAGCAAGAATCAAGCTCGGGGTCATCTTCGAGTCCACATGTCGGATGGCATATAGATAGAGTACCAGAGCCCATTCGATGAGGGATTCCAAGAGCATCACGTGTAGTGAGATGAAAATGACCACCCTTGTCCAGGCGCCTCCTCTTCTAGAGGTTATTGAACGGGTAAACATGATTACCGCGTTGAGAGCCGAAGCCTGCTGCGCTACGGCGTTGGTGAACAACGGCCGCCAAGCATTCACGGGGCTTCGATTGTATGAGCGGCCAAAGGATTATGTATCAGAAGAAGCGGGTACGAAAGGTCCCTAAAGCCAAACGCAGATTGTTGATGAAAATAATAACATGGTGAAAGAGAAGCAACAGCCACGGGCCCTCGCCGACTAAAAGGATGTAGATGGATGGGCGAATTGCCTGGCGCGTCGACGCGGGCAAGAGGGGTTGGAATGGACGATCAGGAGGCATGTCCGCCCGAGTGAGGAGCGCAATTGGTGGCTTCAATGATGTTTGTTGTCTCTTCTTCAGAAGGGAAGCCGTCCCTCCGGAATGCAGGCTAAACAGCTGCCCACGAACATCAATAGTCGGCCCCTATTCTCCTGGCCAGGGTTAGTCATCCGATCTATATCCTCGAGATGCAGAAGGGAGTCACCATCAAGCAGGATTTTAAGTGTCCCTTGGCCCTGCGTATATGCAGCAGAGGATCCTTTCCTGGGGGGAGGCTGGAGATCGGATGTGAGCAGTGAGCATCATCATTATCATCATCGCGTGGTAGACGGGTTGTCAAAGCACCAGCGGGAGCAGGGAGTGAAACAGTGCAGCGGGATAGAATGCAGGATGTGATGCAGAATCCAGGGCCGAAGATAAGGCGAGGGATGCGCGAGGAGGCGAGGAGTTATGAGGAGGTATGGTGAATTGGTGATAAGAAGCCAGGAAGGGATAAATGCCCCTCAAGGGCCGCCACGTGATGGGCGGCCTCAGGAGTCACTGGCTTCCTTCCTTTTTTTTTTCTTTTTTGTCATTCTTTTTTTGCTTGGCCTCAAATCTTCTCAAGTTCGATAGGTCACCTGCAAGGGAAGGCCTTGTCGCCAACTTTGTCTAGAAGGGCTGACCATGACGTCGACGTGAAAAGCATGTAGGGCTAATAAAAGGGCCAGGCTAGTTCACCTCCCTGAGTCAACCTTCATACCATTGCTATTCTTGACTACAATACTCATCGCGTATCGCAGATCCTTCAAGTGCTTTTGGTCCCAACATCGCCTGGGCTTACAGGGTATCGAGGTCCGTCATACGTACGGTCACCTGTACGTCCACGCAGACAGTCAATCACCGGTCACAACCAGGACCCTGTTTAATCGTCAACAACTGACGATGACTACCCGGTATCTGACGCCATGTGAGATTATCCCGTAGGTGGCGGAGCTTGGTTGAACCTAGAATCGCATTGAAGGTTCCCCCTCGTCCGCCACCGTTCAGCAGGGGGCTACCAAGCCATCCGCTATACGCTTCGTCGGAGGTCAAAGCCAGGCCCTGCTTCCATTTAAAAGCGCCACTGGCCTATTTGAGAGTTGATCATCCTTCACTGGTAATCTAAAGGGGTGGACAAGATTGCTGAGGTCTACGTCCTGGGCATATCAGATACGAGCCCTGTCTATATTGTCAGGTAGCTTGTTTCGCGTTACTACAATACTAAAGGGATATCCCTCCTACTCAGGACTTTAAGAACGATGTTTTATTCAACTTGGTATGGAAGTGGTGTCTCGATGTCTCGCTGGAGAATCTTTCTAAGCATGCTGCCCTGGCGCGTATTTGGATTAATGAAAAACCACTGGATGCTGATCAGACATACGTGACCCGGGGAAATCAAAGTGGCGAGCCCTTGATGCACTCAAATTCTATGCTCGAATATCCTATACATGAATCTAAGTAGGGAGTAGGATTTGAAGGTTTAAGCCCCTTCGGTAACAAGCAACATGCCTTAATCAAACCTTGCGCAATGAATTGGTGCCAGAAAGCATACCAAGCTTGATCATTGTTGTAGAAGAAGAAATCGGCGGTTATCTTAGCATTATCATACTCATAGCCTGCGCAGGCTGTGATAGATACATTAAGAGCTGGCCGAGCAGGGCTTATGGCGCTCTGAAACTGAGGAAGGAGGTAAGAAGTCTGATACGGCCATATTCATAATGGCCAACATTGTCCCATCGCATCATTAACTGTTTCCTGAAGACGGTTCATGAAACTGTGATCTGTGGTGCTTATTGTGCTCTTTATCCCCATCGTGATTCTTTCCCACGAGGTAAACCCTTTCTCTCAGATAGTTCTTCAGGGGACTGTCCTAATGCCATATTGCTGGTTTCCATGCATCATACATCTGATCAAGTATGAATATAACCGATAGCTAGGCTGCAATTTCAAAGACCCAACACTTGTCAGCTTTCCACAGTCCGTGAAGTCATCTGCACTTGTGCGATGAGAGCAAAGCAACGAGGAGAGAAAACCACTGCTTGCCATAGTCCTAGTCAAACAGACATATAGAAGAAAGAATCTAGGAATCGGAATCGAGAAGCAACCAGCCACCAACCAATCCCTCAACCTCCTGATCATCCTTCATCCACCTGGAGGTTTCAATCTCATCGAGTCATCATCTGGAGCAACACACCACTTGAAAATTCCGAGGTGTTGTAACCGCAAGACAGACATATGAGAATGTCGACGATGCATACAACATATATAATATGTATGTATGTACCGCACCATAACAACATCATATCTAGATGCAAATAAACTCCGTCGGAACTCGTACTGCATGGACCCCTATGTCCTGCAATCTCCGTCTCCAGTGGTATCGGTGACCGGCTCTAGAAGCATATTACCTCTGAGCACAGCGTGAAAATCACTCTCTGCTTCACAATACATCGGTATATCAGTGGTGCTGGAATAAATGTGTTTTATTGAACATGCTGGATGGTTGCACTTTTGAGCAGCAGTTTGCTGCATTGTCGATGGATTTCATCACTTCATATTCATTCTTGTTTATGGATGTCAGAGGTGGTGTGGTAGTACACCAGTCCTTCTTGTCTTTCTTTTCGAAAGATATAAACAAAAGTGTAACGTATATGGTCTTTGTTCTGCCGGTGTTTTTGAAACCCGTGACATGGTTTGAGAAGCGTTGTAGTGAATGTGTCGGGTAGGGTTTTCTGAGTGCCATATATAGCATTGAGAATGGCTTGTATAGCAGCTTTAAGGGTGGTGTGCATTCTGTTGATAAACATATGGAAGGATTATAGAAAAGGGTTAAAGAAGCAATGAAGGGAGTTATCAGATGGATGGACTGCACCAAAAGACTTAGCTGGGCGATGGTCAGCCCTCGGATATTAAAGGTGGAGGATTGAGAAGCTAGGACAAGGCCTGGGTGCTTTACTTATATAAATTGGTGATGAGATTGACTTTTGGTTTAGTAACAATGATAAGTGACTGGATGTTTGATGACCCCCTACTATTCATCTTGGGGGTTGAATATATTTGCCGGTGATGAATCAGGACCGCAGCAGAAACCACCGATTAACTAATTCGAAGGCACCGGCCATAGACATACTATACTGGTAGCGAACACTTCACTCTTTCTTTCGAGATTCATATACGGTAAACGCCCAGCCCATAATAGAGCCATCCCACGGAGCCCTACGCGATTTCACCCTACAGAAAGCCTGTGAAATAGAAAACCAACTGCACAATACATTTTATTCCATTAAACATTATCCAATTTATTCCCTACAGATGAGCAATACACTCAATCTCCACATCCGTATTCAAAGGCAGAGTCTTAACCGCCACGCACCTATAACAAACCCAACCAATCAGTCAGCCCGCAATCAGCCACAACCCTAACATTCCCCCTTCCCCTCCAACAGCATCCAAAGGGGTAAAGAAAGAGGAAGAGGAAACTCACGTCCGACAAGGCTTCACATCCCCCCAATACTCCGTATAGACCGAGTTCATCTCGGCAAAGTTATCCATATCGGACAGGAACACATTCACCTTCAAGACCTTGGTGAGATCGCTGCCGGCGGCTTCGAGAATGTGGCCGAGGTTCTTGATGCATTGGTGCTGTTATTTATCCCCGTATCAGTTATCTGGATATTTGTAGTCTTAATTGAATCTGGGGGAAGGGAAGGATAGTACCGTGTGAGCTTTGATGCCGCCCTCGATGAGCTTGCCGGTCTCGGGGTCCATGGGCACGGCGCCGGAGCAGTAGACAACGCCGTTGAAGACGATGGCCTGGGAGTAGATGCCAGGGAGGGGCTTGGGGGCTTTGTCGGTGAGAATAGGGGTTTTGGTGGCCATTTTGGGGTTCTTTCTTCAATTCTGGGAGGAGAAGGACTTGTTGGATTGGTGATAGAGGGGTAAAAGGGTACTACTAGTAGAAGGAAGAGCTCAATAGAAGAGAGGGATTAGGTAGCTACCCCGACAGATATATACAACTGCCCACCCACCTTGGGAACAAACGAAGCTCTGATCCCCCACTTTGGTAGCTGCGTGTTCCAATGAGAGTGGCCGATATCCCCTCATTGCATGGTTCGAATGAGATACGAGAGTTAGTTATCTACCTAGCCTGCGTGGCGGGGGAGGGGCCAAGAGAAGAGGAAGAGGGGATGTGATGCATCTGCTCTTATCGCGGGTTATCGGGATCAGCTGTGAGGGGAAACCCCAAGACAACAACAACAAACCGGTAAGTCACCCCGGCTGGCGCGTTCCTCGTATCCCTTGCGTCCGGAAGGAGACCTCGATGTAACCGAGGGATTTTGCCCGAGAGCAAATCTCAGCAGATAGATAGATAGGTTGCAGCTACTCCGTACTCCGTACCTCTTCCCTTAATCTACGATCCGGAGACACCCCGTCACCATCCAATGCCAACCATGTCCATTTCCGATCCTCAACCTCCGTATCCCCTCCACCCTTCGGTGCAAGACAAACTCGACCCCGAGTACGTCGCCTTCTATAACCAGTATGTATTCAACAAGCAACAGGTTCATCTGCAGCCCGTCGCGGCTTCGCGATCGAGCGGGGTCCTGATCCCCGGAGGGGGTCCTGTCCTGCCCGTCGGCCAGACGCTCGATCTTCGCCTTCCGCGGCGCGTCACCGAGGGCCTGGAGGTTCCTGTGCGGGTATTTGTGCCAGAGGGGACGGCACCGTCGTCAGGATGGCCGGTCATGCTGTATATCCATGGTGGGGGATGGGTGCTGGGCAATATTGACACGGAGAATCCGGTCTGCTCGAACCTGTGTGTGAGAGGTCAGTGTGTTGTGCTGACGGTGGATTATCGGTAAGAGAAGATCGCTTCTCCTGCCCGTCTTAATGCGATGCATCAGTGCTGACGAAACAGTCTCGCACCCGAGCATCCCTGGCCAGCTGCCGTGCACGACTGCTGGGAAGCCCTCCTCTGGCTGATCTCACAGGGACCCGCGAGTCTCCCCATCGACATCAGTAAGCTCGCGACCGGGGGCTCGTCGGCGGGCGGCAACCTCGCCTGTATCATCACGCAGAAAGCCCTGACATTGTCGCCACCCGTCTACTTCAAGGCCCAGTTGCTCTCCGTGCCCGTGACGGATAACACGGCCAGCGTGGCCACGAACCGTGCCTATCGCGAGTATGAGCACACGCCGGCTCTCCCTGCAGCCAAGATGCTCTGGTACCGAAACCATTATCTGCCTAACCAGGTGGACTGGGATCATCCCGAGGCCAGTCCCTTGTTCTTCACGGGTGATTGGTCGGCCCTGCCCCGGGCATTGGTCATGGTGGGCGAGCTGGATGTGCTCCGGACCGAGGGGGAAGAGTATGCAGAGAAGCTGAAGAACGCAGGCGTACAGGTAGACTTGCAGGTTATGAAGGGCATGCCACATCCATTCCTGGCCATGGATGCCGTGTTGAAGGAGGGGAAGCGGTCGATTACGCTGATGTGTGATCTGCTCAAGGAGGTGTTCTGGACGAACCCTTAGATGTGTATTAGTTAGATTGGAACGTAGCTAGGCTACCTACATTTGAGCTATTCTTGGTCAATACATGGACCTGGGCCTGTCTTTTCTTCGCTCCCGTAAGAGCATAAATTTTCATTGTCGGTATCCATGATAGCAATTTCCAACCCAGTCAAGATGGCACACTGAATGGGGCTGTCCTCAATGTTGCTGACCAGAAGTCTATTTGTTCGTTCAGAGATGATCATACTTCCAGCAAGATGTAACAGAGTCATCTGTTACCTCATCATTAATTAGGGGCGCATGCCGCACGCTCCGCCTTGTATTTCAGGAAGCCGTCGGGTAGAATCCTCAACATCATTCAATTAAATTAATAAGCATCTCCCTAAAGGCCTCATGAAGGGCCTCATAAAAGCCCTTATACAGGTCCCAATGTCATATCGGATGCCCACATTGTCCTCAAAGCGACCCACATCGAACAACAAGGCTGTCGCAGCTCTATATGGCGCCTTTGGATGTAAATTATTTTGCACCACGAGATGTTATTACGCTTTTCCAGTGTCCGAAACAACATGTTACTATTTCCTGGTGGAACGCAACAGCTGGCATATTAGTTTCCGTCCCAGGCGGGCCGAGACCGTTACACCAAGGGGGGTTTGATCTGTAGGCATATACTATGTAGTAGTAAAGTGCTGTTCCCATCGGGTTCCTCTTTTCGTTCCCCGAATTTGTACGCCCGTTCGGTCACAGGCCAATGAGATTGCACTAGATAAGTTTGGTTTGTGTGAATCTTGAGCTTCCTAGTGGACGGAGCAGCATTTGCTAACCTCTGTATGCTCTAAAAAGTCTCTTGAATGCGTGAGACCGTGTCGGAGATCTGAGGTAATGAGGATGCGGAGGAGATCCCCCCGGATGGGAGGCCACAGGTCCAGCGGTATAATACTCCACCGGGCAATATACATTCTCAGCCCTCTCCAGTCTCCACGAGCCTAGGAACATCGGGGTCCCGATTGGGATAGAACTTGAAGACTATAGAGCTTGACTGCACCCGGGCAGTGCTTAGAACATCCGTAGCGCCTGTTCCTCGACGGCCGTTAATTTCGACTCTTGACTAGACTGCAATCCACTAGCCTTTCCGGGGGAATGTTAGCAAGGGCAATTTCCGGGTTTCCGACGCATAACTCCGAGGTCGCTTAATGCCTCGTTGTAGGGGGTGCAGAAATCATGCTAGCCCTGCATCTCCTGGAGTCAGCACCAGTCGTTCTCTTTGCTGCGAACAGGTATTGGACTGGATCTAACCATAGCAAGGTCCGTGTCCAGCCGGTGCCCGCTCAAGGACTTAGTCGTAGTGGGTCGACTAATCAAATGAACTACTACTAGGTAGGTAGTAGCGAAAGTGTGCCTAGATGCTAGCAGGTCAAGGCAAATCCAATGGGACGTCGTCGGCTAGATAGGGGGAAGGAATAATACGGATCGATTGCCACCTTCTGGTCTCACTCTTTTCATGGGAATCCAATCCTCCGTCTTTTGTCTGGGAATTTGTCGTGTTCTTCGAAGCTTGACCTTCCAAGTAAGTAATTAAGGTAGATAGCAGCTACGAACACTATAGGTACGTAGTACGGCGTTCCTGTCGATCGGGTGATCCGGTCGTCTCCGGATGTCTTAGACTCGTAGAGATTAGAATGTTAGAGACTTAGAATGCGGAAAAGAGCCGTTCCGTGGGTCAAGCTCGACAATCTGACTTTTTCACTCTGGCGAGTTGGCAACAACTAAAGTAACAAAGGGACCAAGTAAGTGAGACATTGGAGCCCAAAGTTCAACCCGGACACTTTCCAGCCTGACCAGTGGACTGCCATGCTCTATATCCCGGCCCCCCGATTGGTGTTCCTGGCCATTGGCACCCCACTAGAGACCCCTAGCTAATCCCCATCAAGTTACCGCCACGCGGATTCTAGCCCCAGTCCGGTCTAGCTGCGGAGCACAGATACGGTACTGTCACTACTTATACCGTATCAGGAGCCCACCGCAGGGTCCAATCCCCTCCCACCAATCCCCTCCCACCAAGGTCACTTCCAACTTCCCAAGACTCACAACTCCAACTCCATCTCCCACTCACTCACCATCGCCATCCACCACTGCACATTTCGGTTCCTGTCCGGCTAGAGAAAGTTATCCCATCCTCTATTCA
The DNA here is from genome assembly GCF_003184525.1 of Aspergillus sclerotioniger CBS 115572. Taxonomy (NCBI): domain Eukaryota; kingdom Fungi; phylum Ascomycota; class Eurotiomycetes; order Eurotiales; family Aspergillaceae; genus Aspergillus; species Aspergillus sclerotioniger. Next base: position 172,207 of record NW_020291005.1, on the reverse strand, counting down.
TCCTCTACCTACCCACATACCTTCGATGCTACTTTCGACTATCACGCGCTACTTCTTAGCTCATACCCCACTTTAGGCTCGTTGCAAGCACCATGTGAGCCTTGACCGCTGTGAGTGGATGATTACCTGCTCTTATCGTCCACTTCGACCTAGACTAACCATGGGAGTCAGACCCTTATGCGGCTCTGCCCTATGCAATTACTCGATCGAGCAGCCTGGTGCCTGCTGCTGCCTTGAGCGTAATAATGTCGGCCCTCAGTCGCCCATCTTCTGGAGCCAGTAAGATCCTCTGCTGGCCGGAGGTACCTGGCGCCCCAATATCAAGTGCCTCGTTAGTCCCCGAGACTCACTGGTGCTAGCACAGGAACGGAGGCCTCTGTCCCATAGTCTGGTCGTCCGGTTGCACCCGCTAAGCCATGGTATCCGCATGGTAATTTCGGTTGTGCTCGTCCGATAAACCATATTTTGGACATAGGATCCAATGGCCACAAAGGCGTGACAGGGGCCCCGTGTGACGCCCCAGGGGAGATGGCTCACACCATGCTATATAGCCTCTGTGTCCTCGTATCCTGTTTCTAGGTTCTTCATTCTTCGACATTCGCTTGTGGAGACACCCCAAACAGCAGACATCTGTCTGCGTCCTTTCGTTGAATCACCCCAGGACACTCTTTACTGGGTTACGGCTTTCCTGCCTCCACCATTCGTCACTCCTTCGACATGGTGTCCAATCTTTTCACCATCGCCACGGCTGTTGCCGGTTTCGCTCCTTTTGTGTCTGCCTTCGATGCCCAGGCAAAATCCAACCTTGCCATCTACTATGTATGCCCCCATCATACTAGAGCCCACTGAACCCTGCTTACTTGTATCTCTTTTCTTCTAGGGCCAAGGATATGCCCAGCAACGATTGAGCCATTTCTGCCAGGAAACCTCGTTGGATATTATCAATATTGGGTTCATCGATGTGTTCCCGGATCAGGGCAAGGGCGGATGGCCGGGTAGCAACTTTGGAAACCAATGTGATGGACTAACTTACCAGGTTGACGGCGTTTCGACACAGCTGCTCTCCGGCTGCCACCAGCTGGTAGAAGATATCCCCATCTGCCAGGCGGCAGGAAAGAAAGTCTTCCTGTCTCTTGGTGGTGCCTCTCCCGACGACTACAAGATCCTCTCAGAGGACTCTGCTACTTCTTTTGCTGACTTTCTCTGGGGCGCTTTTGGTCCGAAAACGGATTCATGGACGCTGAACAATGGGCCCCGTCCGTTCGGGGATGTGGTTGTTGATGGATTTGATTTCGATATTGAGCACAATGGTGGTTTTGGTATGTTTCCCTGGCCACAGAGCCTTGTTTGTCCCTTATTGCACTTCTCTAACTGTGATCAGGTTATGCGACCATGGTTGATCGGTTCAGACAGCTCTTCGCCCTTGTCCCCGAGCGTACCTTTTATATTTCCGCTGCCCCTCAATGCCAGATTCCCGATGCACAGCTCAGTGATGCAATTGCCACATCTGCATTTGACTTCATTTGGGTGCAGTTCTACAATACCGCTGGCTGCGCCGCCAGTGACTTCGTTGATGGTGTTAGCACCGGCTTCAACTTCGATAGGTGGGTGAATGTCATCAGACAAGGGGGTAACCCAGATGCGAAGCTCTATGTGGGATTGCCTGCCAGTACGAGTGCTGCGGGAGCAAGCTTCTACCTCACCCCAGAGGAAGTATATCCCCTAGTGGATACGTATATGGGTCTCTACCCGGACACTTTTGGGGGTATCATGCTTTGGGAAGCAACTGCCTCGGACGAGAACCGGTTTGGTAATGGGACCTTCGCCGACAAGATGAAGGACATTCTCCTTGAACTTGATCCCACGCCAGAGCCTACCCCTTCACCGTCCAGCAGTGTTGTTGCGTCGAGCACTCCTGTCGCCACGAGCACTCCTACAACCACGAGCACCCCTACGGCTACAAACACCCCTTCAGCATCAAGCACTTCTTTAGCCACGAGCACTCCTTCGGCTTCAAGCAGCTCGGGGCTATCGAGCACTCCCGAATCGAGCAGCGCGTCTGCATCAAGTAGCCCTGTGGCCTCCAGTTCTGTTGTTGTTACCAGTTCTGTTGTTGCACCCACCTCCGTTGTCGCACCTACCTCTACTGTGACTTCCGGCTCTGCTGTCGCTTCCAGCTCCGTCACTTCTAGCTCTGTTGCATCCAGCTCTGTTGTCACATCCAGTTCTGTTGTTACGTCCAGTCCTGTCGCTTCCAGCTCCGTGACTTCCAGCTCCGTCATTGCTTCCAGCTCTGCTGTGTCTTCCAGCTCTGTGGTTTCCAGCTCTGTGGTTTCCAGCTCTGTTGTCGCATCCAGTTCCGTTGTTGCACCTACCTCTGTTGTTACGTCCAGTCCTGTCGCATCCAGCTCTGTTGTCGCATTCAGCTCTGTGACTTCCAGCTCCGCCATTGCTTCCAGCTCTGTGGTTTCCAGCCCTGCTGTCGCACCCAGCTTTATTGTGACTTCAAGTACCCTTGTTGCATCGAGCACCCTGAAGACGTCGAGCAGCCCCATTGCCTCGAGCTCGCCCGTGGTGTCGAGCTCCTCTGTTGCACCAATCTCTCCTGTGGTGTCAGGCACTCTAACGCTGTCAATCAGCCCATCTGTGTCAAGTACCCCTATTATTCCAAGCTCGGCCGCAACGTCGAGCTCTGCTGTGGCATTGACCTCTCCCGCATCAAGCGCTCCTGTCCTGTCAGGCTCCACTGTGACGTTAAGCACTCCAGTGGCTTCAAGTTCAGCGTTGTCCAGTAGTCTCTCAGCATCAAGCACTCCTGTAAAATCGGGTAGTTCAGTCGTACCAGGCTCTTCCACTCCTTCAAGCAGCCCTGTTCGTTCGACACCACCTGTTGCCACGGGGAAGTCATCCAGCGCTCCCGTCATCTCGAAATCCTCTTCCACAGTGGTTGCAACTCTCACCACCTCTTCTGGGTCACTGACCTCCTCCGGGATCGTTGGGGTTTCTGCAACTTCGTCGTCCACCCTGGCACAGTTGTCTAGCACGCTGTCGCTGTCGAGCTCATCCGTGGCCTCTGGTGAACCAGCCCCATCTGGTTCCGCTGTCGGCAGCAGCACAGCTTCTGCATCCAGTGCCCCTGGGAACACAACCTACTCGATCTCGACCACCCAGACTATTGTTGCGACTCAGTCAAGTTCGTCGGTTCTCTCAGGACAGCCTATTTCCTCGATCTCAGGAACAACAACTCTGCCAGTGACTTCTTCCCCAAGCGAGCCAACCAATCCCACCGCAGCAAGCTCGATCACAACGGGGAGCGCAGATGCTTCATCGAGTTCCTCCATCGCTTCCGGTGAATCGACGTCTTCCGAACTGGTTGCACCGGTGACCTCGTCCAGCACGTCATATGTGTCAACCTCATCGAGCCCAGTCGTTACCACCGGTCTGCCGATTTCTTCTGGTATTTCGTCCTCGTCTGTTAACCCGTCGCCGTCAAGCTCGGGTACCGAGTCTACTGGCTCAGCATCAGGTCAGGCAGGAGCATTAACTACTCACAAGCCGTCGGGTGGCTCGGAGACATCCAGCACTCCAAACTCCTCCGGTGCTACTTCCAAGGGATCGGGTGCTCAAGAGAGCTCCAGTGCCACAGATCATGCAAGCACTCTTTCCCCATCGTACACGGCGCTTCCTGTTGGCACATCATCAGGTCAAACAGACAGCCCGACGACATCCCCAACGAGTGTCCCAGGGGGCAACGGAAGCGGAGCCGCTCCAATCACTTCCAGCATTACGTCGGGGCATGGGGCACTGCCAGTCGCATCTAGTGGATCGGTCTCAGAGCCCGTCTCCACCACCACGGTCATCGTGACTTCTTACATTGACATTTGCCCAGAAGGCTTCACCACGATCACTACGAGCTATACCTCAACCTACTGGCCAGCAACAGTCTCCGCAACTGCCACCGTCACCAAGCCTCCTGGAATCCCAGCGCAGGCCACTATCCCCAGTGTTCCCGAGGGCTGGACCACGACCGTTACGGTCTGCACACACTGCGCTCCAACTCCGACCACCGTGACTCTTACTCTGCCAGCCACCATTTCGTCGTCTGGACTAGCATCGTCGGCCAAGGCGCCCAGTACTGGTGAAGGCTGGACTACGACGGTCAGTGTCTGCACCGACTGTGGTCCTACACCGACCACTGTAACTCTGACCTTGCCGGCCACCAACCTGCCATCGGGGCTGGCGTCTTCTACCCAGGCGCCTCATTCTGGTGAAGGTTGGACTACGACGGTTAGTGTCTGCACCGACTGCGGCCCTATGCCTACTACCGTAACTGTCACGATCCCTGTCGGTTCTGCCACAGGCATTGAAACCCCCTCGGTCAAGCCTTCCGGCGTCCAGCTTACTGGTGAGAGCTCACCAGGTCAAACTGCCCCTCCCGCCCTCGTATCGACAGCCGTCACCACCTCCACGGCTGTTGTGCCCCCAAGCCACTCGTCTTCCAGCCGGCCCGTGATCCTTGGAACCGGCGGTGTCCGTGCCTCGTCGACCTTGCATATCCAACCGTCCCAGAGCGGGTCCCGAGTGCCCACAGCTCCCAGTGGTATGCCCGAAGGCGTATCGCCGGTGTTTACTGGGGCCGCTTCGCGGGGGTCCGAACTGCGCCACGGAGCCGGTGCTATGACTGCATTTGCGCTATTCCTGTTGGCTACGATGTAACCGACATCTTTGCACCCAGGCTTACGATATACTTTGCACGAGAACCAACAAAGTTTGGATGAAAACCTTAGGGGATCTGGTGGATGTAATGCTTTATCTGAAGGACGACATTCCCTGCTCACGCATGTATCTAGTTCTATTCTGTCAGCGCCAGCTGTACTCTTCATGACCCACTGTATTAGTTAATTAATGTCCTTCGTTCCACCCAGAAACATCACATGATGACCATCTTATGATCTTATTCACCACTGATGCCCGACGCACCGGAACCGATGCGATGCCCCAGGCAGCCAAGCTCAGCCAAGACGGGACGATCCGGGTCCGCCAAGCAGTCAACCCGCAAAAGTGATGAGTTGTAAACCCTGTAGTTTCAGCCGTGGTTTCAAACTCTCTACCTGCCCACTGGGATGAGTGGACAAGAGCGACCGAACGCGACCTAGACACAATCGATTGATGCCTGACAGAGCTTACTACTAGATACAACCTATCTATGGCGGAATGGCCCCTCCGGGCGCGGAGTCCAGAGTCCAGAGTCCAGAGTTCAGACAGCTAGTTGACAGCGACGGCAAATTGCCAGCAGGACCACCGCATGACGGAATGATAGGCCCAGGAGAACCTGGCCCCCGGCGACTAAGCCGGATGGGGCAAGTGATAAGCTCCGCCCGGCTGCCTTTGTTGTGCATATCTGCACCGGCTGGTACCGTATCTGGTATACCGCCCTTACCCTTACCACTATCAACGGGTTTCCACTTTCCATTACCATACCACTTTCCTACCCACCATAGCTCATATTTCATACATACTTAGAAACGACGGAGACACTGAGACACAGCCATGATGATCCACTAGTACTAGTCTAGTAGAGTACTAAGTACTATGTAATTGAAACCAGCCACAGCCACACTCAATCACCGGTCATAGCCACTCACCCCACCGATTGAACGATGATGACAGCCACTCTCAGCCAGATGATCAAGTCATTCCCCCCCTCCCTTCCCCCCTGAAAATTGGAACGGGGCGGCTAATTGAAACAGCCGAGAATCGCCTAAGATTAGTATCTACTACCTATCTAGTATCTACTAACCAAACCAACACCCACACCCTGGACCCTTATTGCCCGCCCCTCTTCTTGTCTTACTTTTAGTACCTAGTAGTAACTTAGGTACCACTGCCGAGAGTTTCGATCTCTCAACCACTCACTTGTAGGTATTATTGCTAGGTAATTAATATTAGTAGATCCTGAGTGGTCTCCTTAATTATCTACCTATTATGTACTGTTGCGGTTATCTCCTATCGCGGGATCGGACCCCACTGACACTGTAGTAGTTAGTACGTTACTGAGGTGGGTTAATTATAAATATTTCCCGAGGACAGAGTTGGCCTTTTGCTGATTTCTCTTTCTCTTTCTCTTTCTCTTTCTCTTTCTCTGTTGTTTTTGGTTTGGGATTTCTCCCTGTTACTTACGTACTACTACATACATACCTTCCTTCCTTCCGTTTTCACTTGTTCGAAAGACAAGACATTATATACAACAATCATGGATTTCATTAAGAACCTTGCCGAGGAGGTCATCCAGTCCAAGTTCGGTGGCGGCGGTAGCAGCAGCGGTGGTGGTGGTGGTGGTGGTGCCTCCCAGAGCTATGAGAGCGAGAGCTACAGTCGCCAGGAGAGCTATGGTCGTCAAGATGGCTACGGTCGTCAGGAAAGCTACGGTCGTCAGGAGAGCTATGGTGGTGGTTACGGAAATGAGGGGTATGGTCGCCAGGAAGGCTATGGCGGCGGCTACGGTAATGAGGGCTACGGCCGTCAGGAAGGTTACGGTGGTGGCTACGGTGGCGGCTACGGTGGCCAGCAGCAACAGCAGCAGTATGGCTACGAGTCTCGTCAGACGGAATACTACAGCGAGCAGCAGCAGCAGGGCTCTAGCCACAGGGGTCGCAATATGGCCATGGGGGTTGCCGGAGGTGTGCTTCTTGGTGGAGCGGCCGTTGTTGGGGGCGAGATGATTCGTATGTTGACCCTTGTTTCCCCTTATTTTGTTAATCCTTCTTTATGAATAAGTGGCAGGTACTGACTGACTGGAACATAGACGACAAGTGGGAGGAAGATAAGGAGGATATCAAGGAGGATGTGGAGGATTTCCCCGAGGATGCGGCCAGGTGGACCGGCCGGAAGGTGAGTTGAATTCAATTCATATATTGTTGTTGGCAATGCTGACAGGATATGTGCACATAGGTCGGTGAAGTGGAGGCCATCCCGGATCGCATCGAGCAGGGATGGGACAACGCCGTCGACGATGTGGAAGATATTCCCGAGGATGTGGCCGGATGGGCCGGACGCAAGGTGGGCGAGGTGGAGCGTTTCGATGATAACATGGACAATGCATATGACGAGGGAAAGTATGAGGGTCGCGAGGACTGGTAATCTGGGGTTGACATTGTCATGTTGGATAAGAACAGTGGGGGTTGGTAACCCGGATAGTAAGATTGTTTCAAAGATCGATATCACAGTAGAGTAGACCTCAGTGGAAGAGAGATGAGGCTGTTGTTCCCCGCACGTGGCCCGGACCTCGGCTGCGGAGAAGCGATGCCGCTGTTGACCCCGACCTTGCTCTTCAACCACTCAACCATCGCGCTGCGGGCAGTGCAACGTGCTATCAACACTGCTAGATTGTATCACCCTATCACTTCATACCTGGAAATTCGTATCTTCTGAGTGCCCCAACTGCTCCACCATGGCGCCCCCTCTCAACGGAATCCGTGTCGTCGAATTAGCAGGCCTAGCCCCCGGTTCGTCTGCTAATCCACATCCACCAAGCCAAAAATATATTGACTTGAGACATTAGGTCCGTTTACTGGATTATTACTTGCAGATTATGGAGCCTCCGTGCTGCGGATCGATCGCCCTAAAGCCGCGAGTGCAGACCAGTTGACTCGCCATAAGTCGTCCGCCACGGTTGACCTCCGAGACCCCGCCTCCCATCGCGTACTCCTTTCCGTGCTCAAGGACGCCGATATCCTGATCGATCCTTACCGTCCTGGCGTTCTGGAGCGTTTGGGTTTATCGCCATCGGAGGTGCTCCTGAAACATAACCCGCGCCTGATCGTAGCTCGGTTGACGGGCTTTCGTCGTGACGGGAAATACAAGGATATGGCTGGCCACGACATTAACTACATTGCCGTAGCTGGGGTATTATCCATGCTGGGCCGATCTGGCGAACGCCCTTACCCCCCGGGAAATCTTCTCGGCGACTTTGCTGGCGGCGGCACCATGTGCTTCTTGGGGATCCTGCTAGCGCTGATCTCGCGCATGCAGACGGGACGCGGCCAGATCGTCGAGGCAAACATGGTCGACGGCTCTGCCTACCTAGCTGCAATGCCGCGATTGGGCAGACAGACGCCCTTCTGGAGCGCACCCCGCGGTCAGAATATGCTGGACGGAGGGAGTCCATTTTACGACACATACGAAACCAAGGACAAGGAGAAGTACTTCGCAGTGGGCGCGTTGGAGCCGCAGTTTTACGCTGCTCTGCTGAAGGGTCTAGGATTCAACCCCGAAGAGCTGCCACCACGAGATGACAAGGACAACTGGCCCGCCCTTCGAGCGGCCTTTGCCAAGCGGTTTAAAGAAAAGACCAGAGCTGAGTGGGAGGCCGTATTCGATGACACAGACGCCTGCGCCACACCTGTCCTAGAACAAGATGAGCTTGAGGAAAGTGGCTACGAGCAACGGCCCGCTGTCCATTTAGTGGATACCCCGGGTCTGTCGATTCCAACTGACGACGGGGGCTGGACTGGGGGTGGACTGATACCGGGGACAGGGGGCGAAGACACCCTGAAGACGTGGCTGGGTTGGGCGAAAGGCCGCAATTATGATGTAAGGCCCGATGGAGCATTAGTACAGCTACCGGATGGCAAAGCAAAGCTCTGATGGGAGGGTTGGATGGGTGATGATGTGGTCAGAGTGGACATAATACGAGGTGATGTGCCAAATATGTACGTTGAGTTTGGTCAGGCCCTGGTTGATGAGGCTTGGACAGTGGCGTAGGGCTGAGCAGCTCAACGAACCGACGAATAAGCAAGTAGCCGACGACGGTCAACCGCACAACAGGGAACCTTATCATATCCACCATCGTGGCATTCACGAGATGATCCATAGGTTAGATAGATCGGGACGATGGTACTGGCAGGGAGACAACATGCATCGCGAGTCCACCAGGGGGGGGGGCCAGAATGGCTTTGTTCTGCCGCGATCCACAGACGAGGATGGAATCATGGAATCATGGAACTGGAACACTGGAAGTCATACTATGCGGATGCAGCAGAGCCACCCGCCCCCGATTAGGTATACTGTTAGTAAATAGATTGACAGCCAGGCTAGTGGGATACCGACGGGCATTCCGTAGCGACATGCATGGATCGGATCCAACGTGCATGGCGACTAAGATGCCTGACAGCGTGGTCCTCCTGCGCCGATGCGATTGGCATAAGCAATGGGGAAGAACAACAAAAGAAAAAAGATGGCGTAGCTGAAGAGGGCAGCAGCGAAACGTTACAGCGCCCGGATGTAACAGCACCTTTCCTTCCTGAGAAGGATTGCGGGGGGGCCTTACCTATAGTACCTACATGACTAAAGTTCTCGCGGTCATGGTCACGTCACCTTCATCTTCGGTTACGCCGCGGAACTGGTCTCCGTATCGACCAGTTTCCCCCTGGTACCGGCCATCCCCGTTTGGGGGGTCGGGGTCCGGCCTGTCCCTGGGTCGCAGGTATTTTATGCAGTAAGATGCTGCCTGGAGTACCTGGCTGCGGTAACTGTAAGGTGTGAACTGCGAAGGTCCTTGAACAAAGACTGATACCTTAACCCACTTTCCAAGCTGCCCGCAAAAAAAGTCTATGTACCTGATCAATGCAACAAAGTACTAACTACGGAGTACGGAGTACCCCCCCCCCCTCTTTCTCCCCCCTATCGGCCTGACCGGTCTCTCCGATCCCACTGACCGTTTATTGTCCTCCTTCCAGCGCAGTTATACTTCAATGCATGACTACCTCGGTGAAACAATATACCTATTTGTCCCCCATTCCTCAGCCCAGATGATTAAAGATGGCTTCATTGCCGGCCTCCCGGATGTTTCAGCAGTGGGGTAATAGACGTCATTAATTTGCTGGACTCTGGTTCTGGTATAATCCGGTTCCTTGTGGTAGTAAGGTACCGTATCATCGAGCGACGGTATCTTCCGCGATTGCCTGGTGCGGTATCGTCGTCCGGTACCGCCCCGTATTCATAATACCCTTCTGGCCCACGTGCGCGCTGTGGCGCAAGATGATAGTGTCTCCTAACGATCGGGCATTCTCCTGGTCGAGCGCGATGAGGCCACTTCTTTGTGGCCTCCAAGAGATAAACAGCGTGAGACACACACATACAGAGTCTTTGAGGGTCTCCAAAGGATTGTATCGCATGGTCTTGGTCTTTTTCTCGTATCTTTGTCTCCAGCGCCAACCAGCCTTGGCCTGACTGTGGCTGTGCAGGTACTTTCCCATCGGGTCGCTTGGGGTTCCGTATGGGGATGTATGGATGGTACCTTGTACCGGAGGGTCGTATTCGGTACCGCCCCATCTGACGGTCACAGCCGGGTTTTTTCAGAACCAAAGTTGGCTGCTCTGCTTTTCTCCCATCTTCTTTTCCCGATCGATCGCCTCTCCAAGCCCGTCCAGCATTCATTCATTTTCCCTTCAATTCGGCCTCTCGTCCAGTCCTTTCAATCCCTCCTCTCTTTCGTTACTCTCTTTCTTTGCTTGTTATAAAACCATCTGGCCCGCCTCGATCTCCCGGCGATCAGTAAACCGTTCGAGATTGTCTCTGACAAGCGTGTGTGGTTGGACCATAGCCGGCGTCAGCACTGCTGCTGCTGCTGCTCCTTAGTACCTCCCGTTAAGTGTCTGGTCTGTCTTAAGTGGTGCCCGGTCACGGCTCTATCAATGTCCCCTGCAGGTGTGACTTGGTAAAATTGGGTACCCGCCAACTGCCAGGCCTCGTGTGCAGCAGTGACTGAGCGAGTTTGTTTGTCTGCTGCGACTTGATCTCTCAGCACCGCTACTCCAACACACCCTCCGCAACGCAGCCTCCATCATCCCTCCCCCTCCCTCTCTACAACCCTGAGCGCTCGCCTCTTCTCAAGCGCCCCCCGAGTTCTGGTAGAATTCCTCTCGGTTCTACCGCTGATATCCCCATTCCCATTGTATCAGCAGGCTCGGTTTCCCTCCCTTTCTTCGCGCCTCGGGTTCGGTTGCCTGTCCGGGACGACGACGGAGCCGCTGGCCGCTCATTGATCCAAGGACCGTTCACCCGCACTGTCTGCTACTCTACTTCTCCTCCCGTGCCCAGATCGCGGGGATAGCTGGACAACACTCGACTTCGGCCCTGTTTCATCTGTCTCTGTGGCTACCCCTGCAATCTCCGCCACCACCCGGTGTGGGAACCGTCACCACCTTTCCTCCCCCCCCCCTCGTTACCAGGTCGAGCTTTGTTCTAGATGGCTGGCGTGCAGCTCCAACAGCCTGCCATGACTGATTATCGTCTCCCAATGCACCACCAGCCGGCACCGGCTCGAAAACCAGTCCCCGGGATGCATTCCGGGTTTCCTTTCCAGGCCTACGATGGGCCTCACCAGCAGCAGCTTTCTCCCCACCCCTCTGCCGCCTCCCTTGCGCACAACCGCCGGCGAACCTCCTCCTCTCATGTCCTACCCTACATGGCACAACAGCCATATTCCGGGGGTCCTTCACCACATCATACAATGACAGGTCCATCCAATTATCCTCCTTCGAGGCGCCTATCGAGTGCGACCACATCCACGACCTCCACCGGCAATGTTACCAATTCATACTACGGTGGTAACCCGCATACAGACATCCGCCGGAGCACATCGTCCCGCTCCGCCAATGCTCAGCTAGGTTATGTGGCTCTGATGCGAAGACAAAAAGCGACAGTGTGGTGCGATCGAGCACAGCCGGAGGATCCTCGACTGCGGGCGCAGAAACTTGTCGATAAGAAACGGGCGTACCTCGAAGTCCACGGCGCAGGCGCCGGGCGCACGGGTACCCTTGGAAGCGGCAAGAACAAGCATGGCGGCAAGGGAACCACCGATTTCTCGCCCTCGACCCTCGTCGGCGCTACGGTCCCGGTTCGACTCAGTGCCAACGAGGTCGGCGACGCAGACGAGGACGCCCACAGTGACCGAGGGTTTCCTTATCGTCGGACCGGTAGCGGTCGCAGTTCGCTGGGGAGCAACTCTCGCTATCCGAGTGGCTACCAACGCACTCCACAGAGCACCATGGGGAGCAACAGCACCCCTCCCAATGAGAAGTCTGACCTGCCTGACGTCTCGGAACATCCGCCAGCGGAAAATCACGAGAGTGAACAGGACCATACCTCCATCAAGGATGATGCTGCTACTACAAACAGTTTTGGTAGTGAACACGAGGAGTACTTTGGCACCGTGGGTGATATGGCCGCACCGAGTGCGGCTTCCGCGGCGATTGAGAAGGCCAAGAAGGCAGATGAACTGAGGCGCCGGGGTAGCGTGGATGATCGAACGACGTCGATGACCAATGTCCGACTTTTTGTGGCGAATCCGGATTTGAGTGATTAGACGAGAAGGCTGTTTGTTGCTGGGGTTGTTCCACCCAAGGCACCTTGAATTCCGGCACTGCATTGGCCGAGTCCGCCTTGAACTTGAGCTCTACGCTTCCTTTTTCCTTACCTCTCCTGGAACCTCTTCTTGCAAACTCGGGCTCGGATCCCACATCTGCTGCAACGATTCTACAATGCCACAACCATGAGTTGCTTTACGACGGCAAGATGCCTTCGACCGATTGATTGATTTGAACTTGTTCTATTCCCCTCACCGCATGTTATTGGCGCTTTCCCTATGCTGTAAGGGTTGCATGCTCCTTGTGTGCTTGCATCCACTGCACCATCGGGGCGCCCGATGGATTTATGAGCAAAGTAATAATAATACTATTGTACATATGAGCGCTCCTGATCGCTGTAGAGGCAGTATACAATGTGACGTTTAGTAGAGCCGCCGACTGATTGAACTGTGGAATGTGCGATAGGACCCATCCTGAGTCAAGACCGCGGGCAAGCCGCCTGACCCATTGCAGTCCAGTGAATCCATTCCATTCCCCTGGAGATGATCACGACCTCGGTTTAAGGAGGGCAGTCAATACTCAATAGAATACGACTCCACTCGCAGGCTAGTCCCAGGATCCTTCCCTCCCTTACATAATCGGGCACACGTGCCGGACGCGAGATCCCGGCGCGAACATCAATTAACGCGTTTCGGGCAACCTGGCCAGCATCCCGTCGTCGCCAAGATTCCCTCCCACGCCTTGTTGTCTCGGGCTCATTGACTATCCATCCCGCCAGCCTGGAGACCCCTTCCGGACGCATCAGACCAAGGCTTCTCTCTCCGCTCATAGCCCATGAGCCCCTGCCCCTGAACTCCCTGGCTGTCTGCCACTGATGTGAGCTTGCATTTACTACTTCCACCAGGTCGCGTGCGTGTGCTTTCCTTCACCTGAGAATGATAACTGACTGGTGAATGACAATCCAGGTGTCATTGTTTTTGTTTCGCGTGATACCCTGGCTGTCAATTAGATACGGATTGTTCCGCTGTCAATAACTACTTTTTGTTCACTATTCACTGCCCAGCTGTGGGCTCGATGGAAAACGCCATATCAATGTCAATGGATACCGCCATCCCTAACCCTGCCCCCTCGCCCAGTTCGAATGGTCTATCGCCCCTTCCGTCGAATTCTTGCTCCACATCTATGGCTACGTCTGCATTGCCAGCGCGGAAGCGCTCAATAGGGGATGTTGATATGGATGAGGCTGTGATGGACAACAATACACATACAACTACTGATGTTGAAGTGAAGATGGATGGGGCTGCGGATGCGATGTCATATCCTAACGATAAGGGTTCGTTGGAGGATAATAAAGAGAATCAGGATACACGGACGAAATCATGTGGATCTGTCGACGAGAAATCTTCCGGCGGATCTCTATCTGCATCCGCGTCGGGTGCAGATTTGACCCCCAGTGCTTCTCATCCTATTGCGGCGCCTGCGGGTACGAGTGCTGCTGCGATGGCCTCTCCGGCTGCTAAGAAGAGGAAGTTGTCGCCTGCGAGCAAAGAGGCTAAGCAGCAGGAAAAGGAGGCGAAGGAGCGCCAGAAATTAGAGGAGAAAGCTAAGAAGGAGGAGGAGAAAGCCAAGAAAGAAGAGGAGAAGGCTAAAAAAGAGGAAGAGAAGAGGAAACGGGAGGCTGAGAAAGAGGAGGAGAAGCGGGCCAAGGAAGAGGAGAAGAAGAAGCGCGAAGCGGAGAAAGAGGAGGAGCGGAAGAAGAAGGAAGAGAAACGAAAGGCGAAGGAAGAGGAGAAGGCTGCTAAGGAAGAGGAGAAACGCAAGAAAGATGAGGAGAAGTCGAAGAAAGAAAGGGTAAATCTAGCCCGTCCCCGGCTGAGTTGGAAGAACAGTGTCTAATGCGGAACAGGCACAAATGAAGTTGAACTCTTTCTTCGCGAAACCGAAAACCCCGGCACAACCATCAATCTCGAATACTACCCCTTCCCCTAGCAAACCGAAATCGACCGGCGCTGGCGCTTCGAATTACCCACCCCCTGAATCTGGATCGGCCGCATCTGACTACCAACGAGAGTTCCCTGACTTCTTTCTCCAATCACATACTACAGTGGCGCCGTCGCATAGGTTCCAGCGCAACCATGATGCACTACACCATATGCGGGAGAAAGTCGATGCCTGTCTGAAAAGTGCCAATGAAGGCCTGCAAGCACCTCTAATATTCCGCCCATCCGAAATCTTCCAGATCATGCCCTACAAGCGACGGTGTGGGAAGTTACCTGCTTCGGTAAAAGAGATTCTCTTGCAGATGCAGAGCCTAGCGGATCACCCGGAGATGTCTGATGGTGCCCAGGAGCCTCGCGATCTTCTTAAGCAGGTGAAAATGAAATCGCTGAGGTTCAATGAAGACGTGCGCCCTCCATATCAGGGAACATATAGCAGAAGCCTCCCTGAGTCATCCGCTCGTCGCATGATGCGCAACCCTTTCCGCCGTGAACTACCTGATACGGACTACGATTACGATTCTGAAGCCGAATGGGAAGAGCCTGAGGAAGGCGAGGACTTGGATTCGGAAGAAGAGGAAGAAGGGAGCGAGGATGGAGAAGATGACATGGATGGCTTTCTGGATGACGAGGATGACCACCCGATTGATGGGAAGCGCCGCCTCATTGTCGGGGACCTAGAACCTGTCAATACCGGCATACGATGGCAGGAGCATGGCGTGGACCCCGAGCTGCAGGTGTACAGAATGGAGACCATTTCCGACTCGGTGACTTTCCCTATTGACCCGTTCTCCACTGCGTACTGGCAGAAACCAAGGGCCGCGGAGCCAGCGCCGGCGGCTGGTTTGGGACGGTCGACTCTCCACGCCTTCATGGGCCATCCGTCCTCCCACAAAGCGTCCGGGAGTGTGCCGGCGCCAGACGGGGGCACAGTGGCGGTCCTAACAACTGGAAGGACCAAGCGGACGTTGCCGCCGGAGCAGCTGGCAGAGTTCAAGCAGGTGGTGAATGGTAGTGATCTGACCAAGATGGGGTTGATTGAAATCTTGAAGAAACGGTAAGACGTGGGCCCACAGGGATGCTCGTTGATCGGAAGGCTAATCATCTGAATCGCGCCGCTATAGGTTCCCCAAGGTTTCGAAGGATAGCCTGAAAGACACGCTGAACAGCGTGGCCACGCGGGTGGGACAGAAGGAGGCTGACAAAAAATGGGTCTGTAACTAGGGGCGGGCGGGGATTGGTAGTTGGCCCAAAGGACAACGCATAGTACCAGGGGACTGGCTACGGTTATGTTATCCACGGCGTTTGAGGAGATCAGTCACAGGCAGGGTGTTTGGTCGGCCAATTGAGCGGATTGATTGGTTCCCCATGGGCGTACACCCCTCTTTTTTTTTTCTTTCGGTTCCCTGTGGTTTTCTGTCCCCTGGGTTCCATGTCGACACCATCACCGGGGCGTGGCTGGGTTGGAGATTGGTCTGCTGGTGACGTTTGCAAGCGATGCCGGGGGTCGGTGAGGGACTACCACTGGTCGACGGAGCTACTACGCATCTAGTAGACATAGGGGATATATCTCTTATCAGAAGGGATGGTGTTCGGAATATTGGCCATACATAGAGGGGTGATGATCGGAGGGGCAGGGAACGGCATACTCCAGCTATGAGTACTACCGGGAGACATCTAGGCTACGACGACCCCGCTCGCCAATCAGAAAAGATCCTGAGCAAACTGTGGAAGGCGGGGAAGAAATCCATGATCCAGCAGTGTAAAAAGTATCTTAATAATAGATCGGGAAGCAGTGCCAACACAGCCCGGGGGATAATTAGCCTCCTTGATTGAGTCATTGACGTGACAACCGGGGGTACTACCTAGACAGGTCGTCAGAGGCATGGATGGGGTGATGGGACGGCATCTAGACCGCAGACCTCCTACCTACTTCCTGTCAGTAACTACTACCTAGTACTAGTACTAGGTAGGTATGTACTATGTATGTATGCTCCTCTGCGCGTCTGGGTGGGTTTGAATGGTGTCCAGAGTTCCCGCCCTGCCGACCATGGGAGCTGAGCGGACAACAACAATCCGAGGGAAGCTGAACGCGTCCACCGGATTGTTTTGTTTGCAAGCACGTCGTTTCGGTCGTTCTTCAAGTTCCGCTCATCTCTTCCCAGTCCCGGGGACCTAAGCCCCCTTGGGCCTAGGGCGGCCAGACTGGGCAGTGGCAGATGGACACGTGCAGGTGGGGTCCCTCGTCGCCCCAACGGGGATTAGTGCCGCGGAGCAACTTGGGACGGGAGGGTCCGTCTCTTAGATCAATCCTTAGCAGTAAATACCTACACACACACACACACACCAGTCTGACATACACCCCCACAGCCTACAGCACTGCAGCACTGCAGTCATTCACTCCGACTCTCTACCTGCTTACCTACCTACCTACCTACCGCGTACAGCTGATCAGTTTCACCTGCCATCGAAACCAACAAACGAACGACTGACGGGAAGGGACGCGCGACCCGACCGAGGATGGACAGGCTCAGGTTGAACCATCGGGCCAACACAGTAAGGGGGGCGGCCAACAAATCAGTGGCTCCCGACGGAGGGTCCGTCATGCATGCATGCAGTGCCAGCTCAGCAGGAATGGAGAATGGAGACTTGCCCTTCCTCCCCTCTTCTTCGTTGCTTCGTTGCTTCGTTGCTTCGTTGCTTCGTCTCAACTCTGAGAGGTAGGCAGGTAAGGAAGGCGAGTCGGTGTCCTTCGCTCCCAGATCATCAGGGTCAGTCCTGTTTCTCATTCTGTCGCGGGTTGCTGGGATCTGACCGGGTTTGCTTTGCTTTGCTTTGCTTTCGTGTCGTCCTGAGCCGGTCTTGGGCCCTCGTTCGTCACTACTTTATTGGTGAAGACGAGGTATTCCCCGATCTGACTGTATCGTTCAGCTTGCTTCCCATCGTCAGATGGATTGTGTGCAGTGTCGGTCTGTCAATCATATGGGATAGCGAGTCAGGTCGTAGTTTATTATTATAGATGCCCCAGCCGGGAGGGGGCTGAAGAACCGGATACTGGATACTGGATACTGGATACTGGATACTGGATACTGGATAGGTAGAAATCAGCCGTACTGTATCGACTATCGAGGAGACTTGCCCCGGAAGTAACAGCGAGGTACCAGCTCCCGCGCCGGTCCCAAGCAAGGTACAAGAGCTGAACCCGCGAGGCATCGCATCGCGTCTTTGCCTCACCCTGCAGCTTGGACGTTCCCTGCAAGCGGCCGGTTCGAGTCACCGCCGCCATCGCCCCCCTCCACTGAGTCTCAGCATTCAGCAAGTCGTCTTTATCCAGCCGACCAGCCAGTCACACAGCCAGTCCAACTGTCTGCTGCGTCTCGCCCCTCCGGATCGTTCGATTTGCTGGCATCCACTAGTCCATGGGAGTTCCTCGTTAGTCCACTCTGCCAGTTAATTCGTGTTTCTGTTTCTGTTTCTGTATCTTTTTTTCTTTTTGATTTATTTATTTCATTTTCATTTTCATTTTCATTTTTTTACACCTACCGCTGCTACAGCCTACTGCGCGTGTTGCTCACTTTTCTCGCTTTTTCTCTCCTTGTTAACCGGCTGCATGTCATCCCGCCCACAGCCAAGTCAGCCAGTTGTCCCTCCTTATCGTCCCGGACGAGGGAGTTTATCAGCCTGTGAATCAGCTTCTACTAGTAGTGGTATTCTTCCCTCTCCCCATCGTCTTACGCCTATTATTTTGGATATTAGTATTATTATTATTATCATTATTATTTTCATCATCATCATCATCATCATTTTTCTCCCATGATTATTGTTATTTATTCTCTTAATTATTGAATATTTCTCCATTTTGCGATCTCCCCCTCTTCCCCCCTCCCCCATTACTCTCCATTGTTATTGTCCTTCCCACTCACTCTCCTTCGTAATAGTATTACTTGCAACTATTACTCCCATTACTACAACCACCTCACTACTCACTACTCACTCCTCCAATATCCTGTTCAACTTCCCATCCTCACACTCCCACATTCTTTTTTCAATTCTTGCACCTGTCCTTCTTCCCTCCTCGCCCTCTTCCTTATCCTGTTCCCCAGTCCTCCTGGCCACCCCCGCCACCCACCCCCCTCCCTCCCTCCTTCAAGCTGCCATCTGCTCATCCTGGAGCACTCTATCGTGTCCGCCATTCACCACCACTATCACTACCTGGACTCTCCTCATGAGGACCGACCTCCCCCTTCCACCCCTCCTTTAGGAGAACCATGCGCTAGTGAGGGAGCTTCTCGCGTCGGGGGCATCTTGCAACCTCAGCTGTCTTCATCTTGGCCTAGCGGCCAGGAGACTGCCCATGGCAACACCATGTTCGATGCCCAATCCGATGGTACTTCGTCCAGCTTGGCTTATGTGACCTGTACGTGTGCGCACGGCTCTCGTTTTGCCCTTTCTTTTCTTTTTCCGCTTTCTCCCTACTTTTGCTCCTTTCGGGTCATTTGTGGGTGTCCACTCAAGTCGCAAATTAAATGCCGAATGGTCCCCTTTCTTACGCATCGATAATGGCTTTCTTCATGCAATCCATTCCTGTCTTTTCCCTAATAGTATAGCTGCAAGCCCGACTAACCCCATGCTAACTCCTCGGCCCTATTTTCTCGCGCTCCAGGCTTGATTCCCTCATCCATTCAGGCAACTACACCATGTGAGGCAGCGCCTCGATCTCCTTCTCCGGCCGCGACTGCTAGCATGCCTCCCATGCTATTCTCTCCCGACGCAATGGCGGGTCGCATCCCAGGTGAGTCCGGCGACTTGGATCGCCCGATTTCGCGAGTGGCAACTCCCGTCTGCTCCGAGGATGGACCTTCCCAGGAAAACAACCATGGCACCATGCCTGCGGAGCTACCCAAGGTGTCCTTTGAGGAGTTGGCCGTTCGTTATCGTCAAAACCAGCACAAACAAATTAGTCGGAAGAGATTGGAACACCGCCTCCATGCCCTCAAGGTTTCAATGGGTGTTTCGGCGCGCTTCGTCCGCGTCGGGTCGGTCGTCCAGCGAGGCTTGGTCGACCGGCTCAAACACGACGACAAGGCCAGTTTCATTGCTCTTTATCATACCCTCGGTGACCTGCAGGAATCATGCGATTCTGCTTTTCGGCGCCACTTTCACCGGCAGGATCCGTTGGAAGAATGGTCGCCCATCCGTGAGTCCGCCGTGGACCCTTCTCCGGACTTTTTCCTTCAGTTGAGTCCCCAATCTCGGACCGATCTATTGGATATCATGCACCTGGTCCGTTCCGACCCTCAATTTATACTGGAAAGGCTAAGGTCCTTGACTCCGACCCAACTGGCCGCCTTGATGTCATCACCGGGCCCCTCTGGGGAGCCCGGTGATATGTCATTCCCTACAACGTCCCGTTCCCGGACCCATACATCGTTTTCGAAGCGCTCCTCCGCTTCTGCCCTTCCTTTCAAAGATCGAGCCTTGAATTTCGAGCGAACGGATGCCTTGTCTACTCTGCTGTTCAACGTTTATGCGTCCCCATTGGATTCAGATGCTCCTGAGGCACAGCTCCGTTTGGATGTTTGGTCTTCCGTCTGCGCAAAACTCATAGCCGATGGCGGTAATAAGTACGATCCCCTTCTTGGCCACATCCTGGGTTCCTGGGCCACAAGCAGTGAATGGAAGGCGAAGCCCAAATTTGAGCTCTATCTCATGGATGTCCTACAAACGGGCTCATTTCTCCTGGAGCCTGTAGAAGCCCCTCCCGGCATGAGCTTTGGTGCGGAGCCTCCAGACCCCTTGAGGACAGAGGTGGCCGAGGAATTCTTCGCTTCGGCAGTGGATGACTTGTTCCAGCTTCTGGACGACCCAGATGGAGGGTTTCCTCATGCGGTGATGCAACTAAGCAATGCTATCTTGCAGAAACTTGAACGCCAGGACAGTCGTGCCCGATTTCTCGAGTTCTTGTTTGTTCAGTGGCTCTTTTCCAAGTTTCTCTATGGTGCACTGACCTACCCTGAGGTATGATATTCCCTCCCAGCAGTTATCAAGTTCTTCATCTCACGAAAGCTCCAGGCCCATGGTCTCTTGCTTGATTTCCACATTAGGAATGACGCTCGAGAGAAACTTCTAGGACAAGTTGGATTCCGTGCCTATGCGCAAGTCTACGCTGTTCTTCATTCAATGTTGGTTGTCCCTTTACATGGTTGCCAGCAAGAAAGTTTCGTACATCGAGCACCCGCTAATTCATCACCCAGGAACCATTATTCTATGCCTCGTCCCGCAGTCAGACGACACCTTGAGAACATGCTCTGCCGGTTTAGCAACGCAAATACTGAGAAGAGCACTGGCGTTAAAACCTTTTCATGCACGAAGTCTACCACTGGACAGGAATCACCGACTGCATTCCTCATGCTCTCTGCTACCGATGTCCTCACCCTGCTGAATGCTCTCTTCCCTAGGACGCTTGCTTCTACGTGCAGCTCTCCACTTTCATCCTCGGGAATGCCTTCATCCCCTGTCGGTTCTCTGGCCGCTCGATCGGATCGCTCTATAGCATCCATCATTGAGCCGGGATTTTTCAGGCCTACTACTGATAGCATCCCTATTCGTGTGCCCCAGGACCGGAGTATCTTTGCCACCGAAATGGCTTTCTTATCACTACCGGAGAATTGCATGAGCCGCAATGCTGACAGGATCCGTTTCGAACTGTCAGATTTGAGTGAGCCCGACGGCCGCGCCACCTTGGAGCCACCCGCAGCTGAGGAATGGACAATTTTCTCCATGACAAAAAACGGGGGACGCTTGACCTGGGGTCTTTTCCCTGATGATGGCCAATCCAGCTTTCCAGAAAATGCCTCGGTGGATGATGTCCAGTCCACCACCCTGGGAATGGAAGATAACTTTGAAGCTCTCCAAACGGCCATCGTGAAGCTGATTGAGGATCACCCCGCTGATGATAGTGTGGAGTATGGCTTATTAGATCTTCATGACTCTCCCCAGGGAGCCATCCCGTCTCTCAAACACAGGTTCGATATGGCTATGAAGCATTGCCACCATGACTCCGATTTCATCGGTGCCCACTACTGGTGGAATGCCGGCCGACAACTTCTTCGCAGCGTTGCGAACTCTCCATCCCGGTTAGCGGACGATTCTTGGATTCTCGAACCGATGCGCGCTTCTTGCGTCCGCTCGCTTGCCACCTCACGGGCGGTTATTGATCGATGCGAAACCGACTTTGTTGCCCTCAACAGGCACATGCAGCGGATGCAGAGAGCAGTAAAGGAGACGATGGCCACTGTGGCGAAGCTCCGAGACAAGATGTGGTACATAACTGACGTAAAGAACTCGATGAGGTATGAAGATGCCAAAAATGTTGCCCTGGCGCTGAAGACCATGGCCCGTTCTGCGAACCCAACACCAAACGAAGGCCGGTCCCGCAGTAGTATGAGACCGTTCGGCAGCTCTCTTCTCCAAAAACCGGAGCTACAAGTCATGAATATCATGAAGGCACCGAGCAGCCAGGGTCCCAACAAACTGTCGGATGAACAGGTAGACCTGATCCGCAAATGGCTCTCCCACAACAACATCGATAATTTCTGCAAAGGTGAGGAGCGAATTCACCGGTTCTGCTATGAGGTCAAGACAAGTATCAATCGGCTGGTTGGTGAAACCATGGCCGAAACCCCGGTACTGTGGGCGAGCGAATTGTACCACAAAGAGCGGGCAATGTACGAGGGCTCCAGCAACCGGAATTTCCTGAGCCTCTCCTCGAGTTTACGACCGTTCAACGTCTCAAGCGAAGACACCGCATATTCATCTCAGGTCCATGGAAACAATATCCGCCCACCAAACACCGCTTCCAAGTTCTCGCAGGACCTGCCCCCGCTGAACCCCAAATCCTCTTTTCAAAGTCTGATCTCTGATAAGTGGAGAGGTCCTCGAGAACCCTCTATTGCGGATGTATCCTCAATCGGCGGCTCACCGGGAAGAGCTGCTTCCACTACTACGGGCGATTCGTACAGCACATTTTGGTCGACGCCACATCAATCCGCACATTATGCCCCCAGTGCCTCGAGCCTCTATTCTCGACCGCCTTCAATGTTTAGCGACAACGGTGCTCAGCCGCCACGTCGCAATGATCGCAAGGCACATAGCAAAACGGCTTTCTTGGATGACCTGAAACAGACCCTGACGAGCTTGCTTCTAAGTGACCTTGGCTCCCCGGTGTGGAGTTGTGGTAGCGAGACTGATGCTTGGTTCGGAGGTAAGCTAACGGACAGGCGAATTCAGATACAGATGAGGAAGCGAGCTCGCATTCAGCAATTCTACGCCGAGAGTGACGAGCGATTAGTCCAACATGCCCTCCATCGTACACTATCAAACCGTCGGCGAAGCAGATCTCTGGAGTCATCAGATCGGACAACGCTTGAAGATGCCGAAACCCCGTCCCCATCTACCAACGGGAATTCTGTGGAGCCAGATGACACGCAGCGATTCTCCTACGGCTCTGTCTTCCAGCGCCTGCTTGATGTCTTTTCACGGCACGGGAACCCTTGCGTTAAGCTAAAGGCCCTGCGGGATCTGCGGGCACTGGTCGTTGCATCCTTGAACTCCGATAATGATGATATGTGCAACTTCAATGCAACTAGACCCCCTTGCCCGCGAGGTCGTACTCCGGGATCCCATGCCAAAAGAAGCGCCCGTCATAGCTTTTCGGAGTCTCAGGCCAAACGGAGCCACGGCCAGAATATCTCCCATACTCCAACATCGCCTGCCGCTGAATCTGTCATCTTTGATTCCCGACCTTCAGACTACGGGGCACCCACTGAGAACCAGATTGTGGATGCACTGCGTAGTCTCCTCCTCGAGGCGAGACCAAAGACCCTCTTCCGTGATCTGCAGTTTATCTCGGCATTTGTTCCTGGGGAGACCCTGAACAAGTCCGACAGCGGGACTGCCTTCTTGCAGTTTGGCTTGGCAGCTTTGAGCCTGAAAGATGAGGTCTGCAATAGCATGGTCGAGATTGCCGATCACATTGTATCTCAAGAGTTCAGCCGGCGCCATCTGCCTGGGCCCGACCAAGCTCCCCGGCCAGGGCATACTCTCTTAGATGCTGCGAAAATGTGGATCATCACGGCCAAGGAAGGCAATCCCGTTGCCCAGCGGGAGCTGGCCATTCTATATCTCACTCATCCCGAACTTCTCCCGCCTGTGACGCTCCCACTCACTCTGATGCGAGACACATTCAAGGCGGAGATGATGTATCGTCGCGATAAGGACTCCAAGTCCGACCCGCAGAGCATGTGTCTGGCACTGCACTGGATGCAGTTGTCGGCCAACGGCGGCGACGAACTGGCACGAAACCGGCTTCGTGAGCGGGAGGAGTTCGAATCCATTGCATAATCTTCAGTCCTTTTTCACTTTTC
The DNA here is from genome assembly GCF_003184525.1 of Aspergillus sclerotioniger CBS 115572. Taxonomy (NCBI): domain Eukaryota; kingdom Fungi; phylum Ascomycota; class Eurotiomycetes; order Eurotiales; family Aspergillaceae; genus Aspergillus; species Aspergillus sclerotioniger. The sequence goes on along the minus strand of NW_020291005.1, from coordinate 148,417 downwards.
CTTCTTATTTTCTTTCGATTCTTTCCATTCCTTGCGAGCCCGTGCTTGTGATCATCCTTAAGACCTATATTCTTTTCGCATCTCTTATGACTTGATACCATTTACGACCTGCTGTTTCCAACATGCGACTCTGGTCTACTTACGCAACTAATCCTTGTGCAGACGTGCAGCTCTATTGATATCCTGTTTGGCAGATATGGATGGACGGTGTTCTCTCCGGTTTACCCTTTGCTGTATTTTGCTACTCTTCTGCGGGATGTCCTTCATCTTCCACGGAGCCGGGCAGGGTCATGAGATTCCCCTATACACTTACACCTCTTTTGTGCTTGGGGCGGCATTCTGCTATTCAATCACTTGTTTATCTACCGTTTCCAATTTCTTTTGCTGGTGAGTCTATGCCTCTTTTGGGGGGAAGGGGGGGGGAGAGGGGGGAGGATAGGACTCTTGGAGTTCAATCGCACGCCGGACGGGACGGGCTGTAGAGAATATCGATTTATCTGCTAGCAGCGGACGCAGGGAAACCCGGTCCACATAGTTCAGAATCCATGGCATGTATGCGACAGTGTCTGGGTCAGGTAGCAACCAGGTAGCAACCAAGTACTCGGCCCTCATTTAGTCGAGAGTAGAGAGGTCCACCGGATCGTGAGGACGAGGGTCAGATTGTTGCGACGTCATCGGCCGAGTAGCAGCCCCACGTGCCAGATCAGAGCTGTTTGCTTGCTTGCTTCATGTTTCCTGCATTTCTCCTCTCCTCTCCTCCTCTCTCGTCCATTCCCCTGCCTCCAGCTGTCAACCCAACCTCCTCCCTGTCGCCTTATTTTCGACCCCTTTCCTGCCCCTCGGGGATCGAGCCACCAGTGGATCAGCCGGTCAGTCATCCGAGGCTCGTCACCAGCAACCGTGCCACCGCCCTCATTTGTCGAGCCCCTCGGAGAGGCTGAGATCCCCGCCAACCACTCTCCCTCCTTCCCTCAGTCCAGCCATCGCCAGCTCAGCCTCAGGTGCTGACCTTACGTTTGGGCACTCGCAGCTGACGTTTGTGACTTCGACTATTGTCTTTTTTTTTAATCGGCGCATCTGCTCGCTCCCCTTATCTTTTATCCTTTCTCGTTTTTCTCTCATCCCCCATACCCACCTATCGTGACGATCGCCTTGCTTTTACTTTTTTTTTCTTCAACTCCAAGGAATCTAAACTACACCATTTACTTTCCATACACACGTCCGTTCATATTGAACATGATGGCCCACCACATAGAGGACGCGCATAAAAGACCCAAGGGTAAGTGATCGCCTTTTCTTCAGAAGGCAGAGGAGAATATGCAAGATCCTGACCGACCGTTGATGCTAATCGGGCAACAGGTATCCTCAAGAACTCCAGCTCTCAGGTGCCTCAGGTCGCGCAAATCCCCGAAACCCTGCCTATTCCCTCGACTGCGACCGATGCGGTGGACACCAAGGAACTTACGCTTCAAAACACCCTCCAGAATGCAGGTCGTCGCCGATCGCTATCCAACACCCGCCCGGGATCCTCATCGCGGCGGCAGTCCCTCGCAAGTATCCAAGGCCAGCATGACGAGAACTCACCCCGGCTGAAGTGGGACGAGGCCAACCTGTATCTGACCGAGCAGGAGAAGACGGCCAAGATGAAGATCGACGAGCCCAAGACCCCATATGCGCCACACTACGACCCCGCCCAGGATGAGGATGAGCTCGAGGGCGAAGAAAGTCTGATTGACGCGCAGGAGGTGGTAGTGGATGAACTGGACAAGACGAACAAGGCACCCAAGAAGGCGGTGGCGGAGGACGATATCCCTGAATTAGAGCTAGGTGAGGCGGAGGAATACATGGACGCGCATGTCGGGAGCGGGGATCGGATCGTGCGCGAACGAAGCCTGAGCAATGACTCACATCGGAGTGGGAAGCATGTGGTGGTCGGTGCAGGCGAGCCCAATGGCGATCTCGAGTCCGGCGGCGATACGTTGATGACGGCGGGCGAGGCGGAGGAAAAGCATCGGCAGTTCGAAGAGCACCGGAAGAAGCACTATGAGATGCGGAACATCAAGGAACTCCTTGCGTATGTGGCTCCCTCGGGTCTGGGATTGGAAGATGGATCGTGACTGACTGACTTACTTGTAGACACCCCGAGGAACTGGAAGACGAGATGGATGAAGACGAAGACGAGGGCGAGAGCTCGGCCCCTGTGCCGCCCCCCATGCCTTCGATCCCGGGGCGATTTCTGAATGGGGGAAAGTGAAGAGAGGAATTTACGAAGAGAAGGGAGGGACTGTTGCTCTGCATTAACTGACTGTGTGTATATTCCCCAGCGTTGTTTGGCCATGACGGGCATGTATGTATGTATGTATGTATGTATTGCAGTACTTTGATTTTCTGCTAGCTGGTTGTGAACATGGGCACCTTGTTCTCTTAGCGATGATAGACGAGACATGATGTTACAGATAACACACACACAATATATCTCCGGATTGTGATACTAGTTGACTGGTCATGATCCAGCCAGAGAATCCTGGTCGGGGACTCGTCAGCACCAGGGTTAGTTGCATGGGGAGAAAAAAATAAAATAAAATAAAATAAAATAAAATAAAATAAGATAAAATAAAATAAAATGAATACAAATCAAATCAAATCAAATCAACAGGATTCCAACCAAAAATAGATAAAGGACGGAGAACACGCGAACAAAGTACGAGGCAGGCGACTAAGCAGTATCGAGTAGTAGTAGATACGTAGTCGGTAGATTCTAGTAGTAGTAAGTAGTACTAGTAAGTAGTAGTAAGTAGTCCTTAGAATAGCAGCAATGCGCTCAGGCACCGCATCAGCCCATCTCCACTCATTCGGTGCCTTGCATCTTGCCTGCCAAATCATCCGAAGGTGATCGATCAATCACCGCATGTTGTACCTAGTAGCCTGTAGGTAGATATCCTGTAATCTGTCAGGGGGTCTGGACCTCTCCAGGTTGCAGGTTGCAGGTTGCAGGTTGCAAGTTGCGAGTTGCGACAGCTGTTGTTTGCTGCTGCTGGGCCTCCCCTGAAACATGGCTTGCAGGCCCACTCAAATTAAAGGAGGATACAGATGGAGAGTTGGATGCATCCTCGACGGGGTTTCAGGCTGACACCCACTCGATCGGCCGTTGAACCCTCCTGGGCGAAATTAACGGCCGATGAAGCAATTAATTAATCACCCACGCTTCTGATTGGATTTGCTGCGGCTTTCCGTCGCTTCGTCGCTTCGTCGCGTGTTTTCTTTCTTCTCTCCGTCTCTCTCTTCTTCTTTTCTCTTTCTTTCCTCCTCCCTTTCTTTTCCTTCCCGTCGGAGCCATCCACCCATCCTATCCTATCTACCGCATCATCTCTCGATCCCTTTCCGAACTCGCGGATTGAAATCAGTAGCGTTTTTCTTTCTTTCTTTCTTTCTTTCTTCCTCCTCCATCCTTCCCACCATGGCCGACCAGCCTGAGAAGACGACGGCTCCTGTTGCTGCCCCCGAGGCGCAACCTCCCACCACCACCACCGTTCCTGTCCCCGAGCCTGCGGTTTCGGAGCTCCAGCCCCAGCCCGAACAGAAGGTCGAGGAGCAGACGATCGCTGAAGCTTCGACTGCCCCCGCTGCGGCGCCTGCTCCCACGGATCCTCCCGCCACGGAACCCGCTCCCGCTCCCGCCCAGGAGGCCACGGAGGATAAGAAGGACGAGACGGAGGAACACAAGGAAGAACAGGCCGAAGAGTCTCAGGACGTGAAGGTCGAAGAGCCTAAGGAGGAGCCCAAGGAGGAGCCCAAGGAGGAGCCCAAGGAGGAAAAGAAAGAGGAGGAGAAGCCTGCTCAGCCAGAGTATCTGGCCATGAACCCGGCCCTGAGCCAGTTCTTCGATCGCCTGCCGGCCATCCTCTCTTCCACCGGCTACAGTGAGATGTGGGGCGTCTCCCTCAAGGACTCCAGCGATGTCCCCACGGTCAACGTGCTTATCAAGTTCCTTCGCGCCAACGAGGGCAACGTCAAGCTGGCAGAGGAGCAGCTGACCAAGGCCCTCCGGTGGCGCAAGGGTATGAACCCCGTCGCGCTGGCCGACGGCCACTACAGTGCTGAGCGGTTCGGTGGTCTGGGCTACGTGACCAAGTACCCTGAAGCCAGTGGCAAGGAGGTCATCGTCACTTGGAACATCTACGGAAGCGTAAAGTCCGTCGACGCGACCTTTGGTGATGTGGACGAGTAAGTGCTACTGCTTTTTCCTCGGCTGGCTGGAGCTATCGCATCTAACAGAGACTAGGTTCATCAAGTGGCGTGTGGCGCTCATGGAGCTTGCCATCAAGGACCTGAAGCTGAGCGAGGCGACTACTGTGATTGACTACGATGGCGAGGACCCGTACCAGATGCTTCAGGTCCACGACTACCTGAACGTCAGCTTTCTCCGTCTGAACCCCACCATTAAGGCTGCCACCAAGAAGACCATCGAGGTGTTCTCCACTGCCTACCCGGAGCTGCTGCGAGAGAAGTTTTTCGTTAACGTCCCAGCCATCATGGGCTGGATGTTCGCTGCCATGAAGGTTTTCCTCAGCAAGAACACCACCCGCAAGTTCCACCCCATCTCCAATGGTGCCAACCTAGCCCGCGAATTCCCTTCTTTGAAGGACAAGTTCCCCAAGACCTACGGTGGTAACGGCCCGACTCTGCAAGAGGAGTCCCTCACGGTCAACCTCGACAAGGCCGAGCCTGCTCCGGAGCCCGCCGCGGAGACTCCTGCTGCTCCGGCGGCCACGGAGTCCCAGCCGGCTGCGGAGGCGCCCAAGGAGGAGCCCAGGGCGGAGGAGCCGGTCAAGGCTGATGCGGCTGTGACGGCCCAGGAGACGCCCGTTGTGGAAGCCAAATAAATGCGATGATGTGCGGCGGTTCCAAGCCCTGGCCAGGACGGGCTGGGGATGCTTTAATTTACGGTAATGGATGGACTGGTTGGATTGATACCCGGGGGAATCGGTAGATTGATTCCATGTCGTTTTGCGTACTTGATACCTCTCCATAGTCGTGCTTATGGGTTTGATGGGTGCATGGTGCACTAGATAGTAATATTTAATGGTCGACGACGTGTCTGTTTAGAATGTGGATTCTCCGCTCTGAGTGTCGAGTTGAGATAGATGACCTAGTAGTTATAGTGCTGCCTGGGATATGCCTGGGGTATGCCTGCAAAACAAAATGTACGAATTGTCCGGCGGTGCCCCTGATGAGTCAGCACTCCGGCCTGGCACCGGGTGGATGCTCGCTCAATGCTCAACAACTCTCTCCAGGTAGCAAACAAGATCCACGCAAGGGAGATCGGAAAGCTCGCTTGATTTCCAGGGTCATGTCCGTTTGCCTTGATTGAGATTCCGGTTCCCCCCCCTGACCCTGTTGTTTCCCCTCCTCTCCTGTGATTCATTCCCGTCTGCAAACACCATGGCGGGCGAGCACATTGGCCCGTGGAGAACCGAGGCGCAAGGCCATCTCTCTCGCGACGCCAACGGTGACCTCCAAACCGACTACTCGCGCTGGCGATTGCGGGATGATGAGGGTCGCCAGACCTGGCACTATCTGGAATCCGATGAGGAGAATGAAAAGTGGCCGCAGTCGGTGGCAGATAAATACTTTCTCGGTCTTCCTACGGTACGGTCTTTTTGCTTGTTCTATCTATGTGGTGTGCTTCTGCCTGTTGCGGTCAACTGACATTGTCGCTAGGGATTGCCCGAGCTGCCTACTCCCAAGACCCCGCTGCAGTGCGCGGAAAATGGCCTGGAATTCTTCTCCAAGCTGCAGTTGGAGCCTGGCAATTGGGCTTGCGAGTATGGTGGGCCTATGTTCTTGCTTCCGGTGTTGATTATTACCTATTATGTTACCAACACGCCAATTCCTCCGGAGTATGCCACTGAGATCAAGAGGTATCTCTTTGCACGCCAGCATCCCGAGGATGGCGGCTGGGGCCTGCACATTGAGGCCCATAGCTCCGTCTTCGGCACTAGTATGAACTATGTCACCCTCCGTCTGGTTGGGGTGAGTGAGGACGATCCTCGCATGATGAAGGCCCGTGGCCTGCTGCACAAGTTTGGAGGGGCCATCTACGGGCCCCATTGGGCCAAGTTCTCTCTGGCGGTCCTGGGAGTTATGGACTGGGAGTGTGTCAACCCCGTTCCTCCGGAGATTTGGTACGTGTTGTCCTTGCTTCCTGTGGTGGTTGGGCCAATGCTGACAGCCTGACAGGCTGCTTCCTGACTGGGTGCCATTCGCTCCGTGGCGATGGTGGATCCATATCCGGCAGGTCTTCCTGCCCATGGGGTATCTGTGGTCCAAGAAGTTCTCGCATCCGTTGGATCCCCTGACCAAGCAGCTGCGACAGGAGCTGTACACTCAGCCTTATGACTCGATTGACTTTGCCGCTCATCGCAACTCGATCCACAAAGCGGACAATTACTACCCCAAGACCTGGCTTCTGAACTCATTGAACTCTCTGCTGGTCAATTTCTGGAACCCGTATCTTCGGGTCCCTGCCGTTGTCCGTCGCGCGGAGGAGTGGTCGTGGGAGCTGATCCGCATGGAGGATGAGAATACTGACTACGCCGGTCTGGGACCCGTGAGCAACCCGTTCAACATGATTGCCTGCTACGAACATGATGGACCCGACAGCTACTCGGTCCGTCGCCATCGAGAACGTCTCCACGACTACATGTGGATCAAGGACGAGGGCATGCTGATGAACGGAACCAACGGGGTCCAGGTGTGGGATACAGCCTTTATCACGCAATGCATCGTGGTGGCTGGGTTCGCCGATGATCCGAAATGGCGGCCGATGCTCACCAAAGCATTGCGGTTTCTGGAGGACCACCAGCTCCGCGAGAATGTGCCGGACCAAGAGAAATGCTACCGCCAGCACCGCAAGGGTGCGTGGCCGTTCAGCAACAAGACGCAGGGATACACTGTGAGCGACTGCACAGCCGAGGGACTGCGGTCCACAATCCAACTTCAGGAGATGCACAATTTCCCGAAGCTGATTTCGGAGGAGCGGCTGAAGGACAGCGTTGACTGCCTGCTTCTGATGCAGAACCCGTCCGGTGGGTTCACCGAGTACGAAACCACCCGGGCGTCCACCAAGGTCGAATGGCTCAATGCGGCCGAGGTGTTTGGTGGGATCATGATTGGATATGACTATCCGGAGTGCACGACCGCGTCGGTCACTGCTCTGTCCCTGTTCAGCAAGTACTATCCGGATTACCGCGCCGCAGAGATCAAGGCGGCCAAGGAGAAGGCCGTCCGGTACATCAAACGGGTGCAACGCCCCGACGGCAGCTGGTACGGATCGTGGGGGATCTGCTTCACGTATGCGGCCATGTTTGCGCTGGAGAGTCTGGCCAGCATCGGGGAGACGTACGAGACGAGCGCTGACTCCCGACGCGGGTGCGATTTCCTTATCTCGAAACAGAAGGAGGACGGCGGCTGGGGCGAATCCTACCTGAGCAGCGAGCGACACGTATATGTGCAGCATGAGCAGTCACAGGTCGTGCAAACCGCATGGGCCGCTCTGGCGCTGATGGAGGCCAAGTACCCGCACAAGGAGCCGTTGCGCAAGGCAATGCAGCTGCTGATGTCGCGGCAGCAAGCAAACGGCGAGTGGCTGCAAGAGGCGATCGAGGGGGTGTTCAACCAATCCTGGTAAGTACTGATGATCTGTTCATGTCGGGAACTCTCTATCTCTAACGCATGGCAGCATGATCTCGTACCCCAATTACAAGCTATACTGGCCAATCCGGGCGTTGGGCTTGTATGCCCGGCAGTTTGGCAATGAAGAACTGGCGTAACTAGGGCGTGGAATAGATTTGAAGCTGTATTACTATCTACTACTGTACTCTAATTGATAATAGTATGACCTAACTGATCGGCAAATGCCTGTTACTCCATTAATTGTCGACGGTTTCCTGGCCGGGCGACAATCACGTGGGGGGCCGCTCCCCGCATCGAGCTGGAACCACATGGAACTCTCTGTTGCTTCTTTGACAACACTGCCGGTCTGTCTGTCTCTCCTTTTTTTTTCCTACCTTTCGCATACTCCTACCTTATTTCATTTCCAAATCTTACCTGTCCAGTTTCCCAACTAGCGGATCACCGCAGAAACCACCAAGCTTATCTACCTAGCTCCCCTAGCTCTCCCAGCTTCCCACTTACCTATCTACACCACACACACTCTCTCTCTCTCCCAAGAGTTAACCTCCAAAACGAACCAAAATGAACGCCGCCTCCCTCGGTGACGCCTCTCTGGCGGCCACCGACTACCCCACGGCCTTAACCCACTACACGACCGCCCTTCTCACGCACCCGCGCTCCCCCGCCTACTACATCAAACGCTCCACGGCCTTCTCCCGCCTCAAACCCACCCCGAACCTGACCTCCGCACTCCGCGATGCCGAAGTCGCTGTGGTGCTTGCGCGCGAGCGCGGAAAACGCGAGCTGATCGTGTCGGCGCAGATGCGACGCGGAATTGTCCTGTTTTTGATGGGGCGGTATGCGGATGCGGGGTTTTTGTTTGGACGGGTGGAGGAGATGATTGGTTTGAAAGGAGAAGGGCAGGCGGGGGAGGAGGATAAGGAAGAGAAATTGAGGAATGCGATGGGTGGTGGGGCCGGAGGGAATAAGGCTGTTGAGGCGGAGGTGAAGATTTGGAGTGCCAAGGTTAAGGGGAAGATTTCCGCTGGGGATGTTGGGGAGGTGGAGATTAAGGAGGTGCCTGAGGGGGTGAAGGTTCCTGGAGAGGGGGAGTTGAAGGCGCAGTTGGAGGTGTTGAAGGGGGGGAAGGTGGATGTTGGTGGTGAGGGGGAGGGGAAGGAGGAGAAGAAGGATGGGGAGAAGAAGGCGGAAGAGAAGGTTGAGGCTAAGGAGGAGGCTTCCCAGCAGCAGGCCAAGGCTCAGCCTGCCGTGGAGAAAGTCCGCCACGAATGGTATCAGTCGACCGACAGGGTGGTGGTGACGCTGTACGTGAAGGGAGTGCCCAAAGACAAGGTGGACGTGGAGCTGAAGGAGGACACGGTACGTCTTCTGCTTCCAAGAAATGAACCACACACCATGCTAACCGTCCAGGCATCGCTGCAATTCCCCCTTCCCTCCGGCGCCGAATATGACTTCACTCTCGACCCGCTCTTCGCGCCCATCAACCCCTCCGCCTCCAAAGTCTCCGTCATGTCCACCAAAATCGAAATCCTCCTGTGCAAGCACACCGTAGGCCAGAAATGGAGCGCCCTCGAATCCACCGCTACAGACCTCAAACTCTCCGATCGTCAGGCCGCCCTCAACACCACCACAACCACCACTGCCTCCGCACCTGCCCCCGCACCCGCCTACCCTACCTCCTCCCGCCACGGCGCCAAAGACTGGGACAAGCTCGCCTCTTCCCTAACCGCCAAGAAACCCAAGGAGAAGACAAAGAAAACTAAGACCAACGGCGAAGGCGAAGGCGAAGACGAAGCCGACACTGACGCAGAATCCGTCAACTCCGACTACGGCGCCGCCGACCCCGTCGACGGCTTCTTCAAGAAACTCTACGCCAACGCAGACCCAGACACCCGACGCGCCATGATGAAGAGCTACGTCGAGAGCCAGGGCACCTCGTTGAGCACGAACTGGGACGAAGTCAGTCAGGGACCGGTGAAGGTGAGACCGCCTAGTGAGTAGATTCAATCACGAAGAGAAGATGAGAAACAGAGAGTAGGAAGACATGCATGTTATATTGTAGGATGCTTGCAAATTGCAAAAGCGTGAGGAGTTCTATGGGGGTACTAACTGATTGTGGCTATGTTTTCGGGATGCTTTTTCATTTTTACCCTAATACTAACTACTACTACTACTACTACTACTACTACTACTACTACTACTACTACTACTACTATGAGTAGTTAGATATGTTTTGAAAAAAAAAAAAAAGGAAAAAAAGAAGAAAAAGAAATGGATGACGATTGATCAATACCTTCAGTTTTAACTTCATTCGCAGAATGAATAGAATAGTAGTTGCTGGGAATGGATATGTCTTGTAGAAGTATGTACTTGTACTATAGTACTACTATGTATCTCTTGGTGGTAATGGATGGATGGATGATGTGCGTGGTAGTAGTCTAGATACAAATTGGTCACTCTCACAGAGTTTCCTACTTAGCCATACCAAAAATAACGGCTGAGCGATATTCGTTGTAGGTCAAGCCTTAGTATCTAGGTGTTTTAGAAGAAGAGGTGCTTGTTAAAAGACGATGTCGAACTTAGAAGACAGTCCAAGCCCGATAGGATTCCAAATAAATATATATAGTAGAAAGATATAGTAGTATATATCTACACGAAGAAAAATCCGAGAAGCCAACCAGACGCCAGAATCAATCATGATGCTTTTATCGTCGATGAAGCAAAGAGCAATAGTAATAGGAACCAATCTTGCCACAAACACCTTTTATGATCTCTTCTTTCTGGTTCTGAAAGATAGGAGAGGAGAATAAAAAATGAGAAGGAGGAATAATGAGAGAAAGGATCCCCTCACTCTCTTCGTTCCACGTCTACATCACCCCCATTGCTATCTTGGTATAAGAAGAACTGGATAAAGATGCACATATCCAGTAGCAGTGTCCCGAAGCTGCCAATCAGCCAGGACAAGTTGACCAGTATGTACTGGCCATAGAGCGACGCCAGTTCGTCCGGCCGACACCTTCCATGACGTGACGAACTCTCGTGCTCGCAGACGGGCGAATACGCCAGGATTGAGAGCACGTACGTCAGATTGCCGATGCACGCGAAGAGGAAGAACAGCAAAGAGACCCCGTCGGTGGACTTCCGTCGGTAGTTGAGTAGAATCTGGGGCAGGCGGGATCCGAGGTACAGCACGGCGCAGAGATAGCCGAAGACTTGCCCCAGGGGGTCCATGGTAAGGTCATCGGTGTGGTTGTCGTCGCGGTTGTCGTCTTCATCGGAGGAGAGCGATGAGCGTTGGCTGATATACCAGCCGAGGAAGCCTGCGGCACAGACGATGATGATGGCGGACCCGTTGAAGAGGACAGACTGGAGCACCGTAAGGGCCCGTGGTGGACGGGGTTCTTTGGTCCGTTCGACGAACGGAGTTACCGGGGAGAGGTGGGTCCCGTCCACGGCGATATGAAGGAAGGAAGAGGCGGAATGACGGCGATGAGCGAGCAATGGCTGGTGGTGTTGGGGGGTAATGGTTGTGGATGATGCTGGACTAGGGCCGCCGAGAGGAGCCTGGCAGGAGACGCTGCGCTGTTTGGACGAAAGTAAAGCGGTCTGCTCAGTTGGCTTCCGAGGCATGACAGGCGAGGGGATCTCCGTATCTTCATCATAGGATTCTTCTGCAGGAATGGGCGAGGAGGGCCGCGGCGGCGTGGATGGCTCGTCCCGCAAGATAAAGCCCCGGTAATAGAAGCATTGGGCGAGGAGGACAATGTCGGCTAGGGTGTAGTACACCGCGAGAATAATCATGGTTGGCAAGACGCCCTGCAGAACGGCACCGAGGATATTGAACACATCGCCAGCGAGCCAGACGATGAGGAAAAGAAGAGAGAGGCCATCTGCGGAACCGCGACGGAAATTCTCAATGATTTGCGGGGAGAAGACGACCACCCAACACGCAATGGAGATTGATCTAAAGGTCCATTGTTAGTCTCGGGGTGTTATAACGGACCGAGTCCGAGAGTAAACATACCCACATATGCCACTCAGGGCCTCTAGATCTATATTGCCAGTGACTGCGGGAAACATGTCCGGGTCTGTGCGGACGAGAGAGCGATTGGGACAGATTCCCAATCAATACTCTGCTCTATAGTCTAGATGCGAAGAGAACAACCCGAATCTGACGACAGCATGCAAGCGGCGAGAGATGGAGACGCAAAGGAGAAAATGGAGCAGACGATGACGTCCGCAGAGTCTGCGAAAGGGCGCCGATCACGTGGGGAGATCCGGGGTAGTCTAGACCAAGAACGGACACCAGTGGACACCCCAGGCCAGCTTGCCCTTCACGCCTGAGGCCTCGTCGTTGTTGGTGGCCGCCCAATCCTCCTGTCAGTCGTGCGCGATACTCGGAATCCTTGATCCAGACCTCTGCAAAGAAATGACCATCGGGTCCACTGACATCCCCTTGAAGACGTCCCATCGCAATATGCTTCTCCGTCATGTGACTCGATTAGTCAAGCCTGACGTCGACCATTTCGCCGATCCCCAACCGGCTCACAGCGTCATCTTCTGCATCCCTCAATCATGTGGCTTCAATGACTGCTCCATCAATCCGCATTCCTTTCACTGGCCCTCTGCCTCCGCCCATTATCGTCCCCCCGTCCGCTCGCACGGTCTCGGGTGCCATTGATGCTCTCCTGACCTTCCTGACAGCCCCTCCGTCACCCTACCTGCGTGGCGTCGATGTGGGCAGGTATTCGCAGACCGTGCTCTTAACGGGCGCCGGCATATCCGTGGCATCTGGCTTGGCCGACTACCGAGGTGAGAATGGCACGTACATCACGAACAAAACGTATCGACCCATCTACTACCACGAATTTGTCACTCGCCATGAATCCCGCAAGCGATACTGGGCTCGAAGCTTTGTTGGCTGGCCCGGTCTCCTCAAGGCAAAGCCAAACTCGACGCACTGGTCTATCAGAGATATTGGCGCAAAGGGCTATATTAGTTCGGTGGTAACACAAAACGTCGATTCCTTCCATTCCGTCGCACATCCCGAGTTACCCACGCTCGAGCTCCACGGCTACTTACGATCGGTGGTCTGCATAAATTGTCGCAACCAGTTTCCGCGCGATAAGTTTCAGAAACTGCTCGAGGGGCTGAACCCGGCCTGGGCAGAGTTTCTCGCGAAGATGGTCGACATTGGCGCTCTGAATACGGACAACCCTGAGGAACAGCGGCGGAGGGGCCTAAAAATCAACCCAGATGGAGATGTAGATCTACCCGAGGCTCCATATTCCACCTTCCGGTATCCAGCATGCCCTACCTGCTTGGAAAAACCGCCTCGATTGCAGGACGGGACTGCTGCCAGGGTGGAGGTAGAGCGCGATGGGGCCTGGCTTCCTAGTTCTACTGCAGGGATGTTGAAACCTGCGGTCATCATGTTTGGGGAGAACATCGATCCAACCGTAAAGCTGGGGGCAGAAGAAGCCATCGACGATGCGGGTCGACTTCTGGTTCTGGGGAGCAGTCTCGCCACATACTCAGCATGGCGGCTAGTGGAACGGGCCTATAAGCGGGGAATGCCTATTGGCATTATCAACATCGGAGGGGTTCGAAATGAGTCGATACTGTTTGGCCAGGCGAAGCGCGAAAGCAGTGCTGCAAGCCGGCATATCCGTTGCAGTCTCCCCTCACAAGACATCCTAGGCCCGGTGGTAACACAGCTAGATTCTCTTGTGCATTGATTTGCGCGCTGTGTATTGATTGCGAGAAACGATGTGTATACTATACTGCATAGAGGAAAAGCGTCCATCCGAGCATATACAAGCGCCGGAAGTCCAGCTGCTAGGCTACCATTCAAACCCGGGACTCGGTCGCTATGCTGAATGAATCCTCATCCGACGTAGAGCTGAGAGAGATAATAATAGACGAGGTAAATGATTGGCAAAAGAGGGAAGGGGGGGGATGATACTTAGACGCCGGGGGGAGGTGGATCCTAGGCCGCGGGCGAGTGAAGGCTGAGGAGGCAAAGGAAAGGGCCCGTGACGGGCCGCCGCCCCTTCGGCCCTTGGATTTCAGCGCGGGGCTTTGCATCGCCCGGTTCAGGTCAGCATGGTCATGGACGGTCGCGACCGCTCATCCAGCAAGACATTGCACCCCCCAACCGCCGCCGCCGCCTATCTCGAGCTCATCTCGTCCTTGACCTCTCCCAAGTCCTTTCTTTTCAATTATCCCTCACGCTCAACTCCTCCCCGTCTTGATCCCCCAAGCCCAAACCCCACTACATCCTCCTCCTCCTCCTCCTCCTCCTCCTCCTCCTCCTCCACCACCACCACCATGGACAAGCAGCAACCAAGCTCCTTCCAGCAGCTGGAAAAGGTGTGTCTTGATTGCTTCTCTTTATCCCGACCGATACCTTGATGCTGACGATTCTTTTTCTAGCTCGGAGAGGGCACCTATGCCACCGTACAACCCCTTCCCTACGGCCGACTACGCCATCTGGCTACTCTCTTCCATCGCAACATATACTGACCCCACCCAGGTGTTCAAAGGACGTAACCGCCAAACAGGCGAGCTCGTCGCTCTGAAGGAGATCCATCTCGATTCCGAGGAGGGAACGCCATCGACTGCCATTCGAGAAATCTCCCTGATGAAGGAGCTCAAGCACGAGAGCATTGTCTCGCTCTATGATGTGATCCACACAGAGAACAAGCTCATGCTCGTCTTTGAATACATGGACAAAGATCTGAAGAAATACATGGATACCCGTGGCGATCGAGGCCAGTTGGACCAAGCGACGATCAAATCATTCATGCATCAACTTCTCAAGGGCATTGCCTTCTGCCATGAGAACCGTGTCCTGCACCGCGATCTGAAGCCTCAGAACCTCCTCATCAATAAAAAGGGCCAGCTAAAACTGGGAGATTTCGGACTGGCCCGCGCCTTTGGCATCCCCGTTAACACTTTTTCCAACGAAGTCGTCACCCTGTGGTACCGTGCGCCAGATGTGCTTCTGGGAAGCCGTACATATAACACGAGCATCGATATCTGGTCCGCGGGATGTATCATGGCGGAGCTCTATACCGGTCGTCCTCTATTTCCTGGCACAACCAACGAAGACCAGCTTATGAAGATCTTCCGCCTTATGGGAACGCCGTCGGAGCGCTCGTGGCCCGGCATCTCCCAGCTTCCTGAGTACAAGCCAAACTTCCACGTATACGCGACACAGGATCTGGGTATCATTCTTCCCCAGATCGACCCCCTTGGTCTGGATCTTTTGAATCGCATGCTCCAGCTGCGGCCAGAGATGCGGATTAGCGCTCATGATGCTCTCCAGCACCCCTGGTTTCACGACCTGCCACAATTACAGGCACAGCTTCAGCAACAGCAACAGCAACAACAAATGGCCGGGGCGTATGGTGGCATGGTTCCTCCGCAGCAAGCATACTAGGAGACTCATTTGTTTTTCGATTTGTTCCTCTATTTTTTCCTAATTAATCAATTAAATCAAGTATAGCTCGTCTCTGCCTCCTTCAGTGCAAAGGCTTGACGAGCATCGGATCCGGGTTTAGAATGGGGAGAGCGCGGCGTTAACTCCAGAAAGGATATACCAAACATTCCGTTGTTTCTTGTTTCTTTCCTAGTGCTTGATGAATCCCGCAAGAGGGGTTGCCATCTCTTAGAGCCAGTCGGACATTATGCTCATACATTCTCTTTTTTCTCTTTGACTTTGGTGCGTTCCAAATAGTTCCGCGGGGAGGGGCTATTAGCTGGTTTGCTGATTCTAACATGCTATGCCGATACATCGAGGGGACCTCGCACTTTCTCTTCAGTGTAATAATCCATACCACGATCCACCGCCACGGAGTATTTAACAAGATATATATACTTGATCACTTGATGTGGCCATAGAAACTGCACCGTTTATTTTACATCTACAACTCTGCTCATTTAAGAGTTGATTTACTCCATTACCAGAATCCTCCTGGATGTGTAGATAGCTAACGGATCCTCGGCCTTGTCGCCGGATCTATAAAACTCACGTGATATGCGCGTCTCCGGCGCGTCCATACAAGTTTCCTACGCCATTCCATTCCATCCAGACCAAGCTTCATAGCTACCCTACTCAAAACCAACAACCACCGCAATTCTACAACAAAAACAACCAAAATAAGCGAACCCCCGCGCACAGGAACACTAAAACCACCAACTCCCCAGAACTCAATCGAATCAAGAAAACAGAAACGGGACAATGCCCGAAGATTCCAACACAAACAGACGACCCGCCTCCCCCTCTCCACCCCCTCCAGCCCCCGTGGCCCTTACGCCCGGTCCACGCGCCGCCAAATTACAAGAAATCTTTGACAAGGCCCTGGTACGCACGCTTCGCGCAAACTCCTACGCCAATTTCTCCGGCTGTTTCCCGACGCCCGCGAAACATGTGCCCGCTAGTCTGGAGAGTGTGTGGAGACAGCTGAATGCGAAGTTGGAGGAGAGCGCGAAGGCCGAGTTCGAGGATATCTTGTCCGAGAGAGATGCGGTAAGGCAGTTGAATGAGTTGGATCGGTTAGTTGGGGAAGCCAGGTATAGGAAGGAACGGGGGGAGGGGGAGGAGAGTGTTGCGTATGTTTTATTCCTTTTTACTTTGTTTGTGTTTGGGTTTTTGAGGGTGTGGGGTTGGTGGCTAATTCGTCTCGTGGGAGTAGGCCGCATACGTTGAGTCCGGAGGAATTGTACCGAGCGCATCTATTGCCGTGTTTGATGGAGACGCAATCGGATTTGGATGCGAAGATTGAGTCAGTTCAGACGGAGAATGTCGAGTTGGCTGGTAAGGTGCAAGCGCAGAGGTTGGAGATTGAGAGTTTGTTGTCAGGGCTGGAGGCGGTGGTTGCCGACTTGGAGGGTGCTGCCGCCGCAGCGACGCAGTTTACAAGTGAGAATCAGCTTCGCCAGGAGGCTGCACAGATGGATGGTGAGGTTAGGGCTAGATCCGAAATGTGAGCAGGTGGCTTGGGGTTTCTACGATGCGGTGGTTGGGTTCGGGATAATGACGTGCTTCCGTTTTCATCATTCGAGCTGGTCCGGGGTATATAACTACGACAACAAAGCCTCCATATCGCCGGGACTCATCCATCCGTCATCGACCACGTCCTCTGCGACTATCATCAGCTCCTTAGGCGCAGATTTCCGGAGCTGCTGAAGCTTGTCTTTTTGACCTTCCAGAGCAGCAGCGATGGCTTCTTTGCAGGTTCCGTCCCGTGCCTCGTCCGCAGCGCCGTCTCTCCTCGCCAGGGCTACTGCACCTCGATAATAGGTCTGGGCGTTGCGGAGCAACGTGGCTGCGTACTGCTGAGCCATGGGATATTCCCATGGAGACAGACCGAGCCTCCACCTACCCACCTCCACGTCTCCCCTTGCCAGGTGGATCTTGGGCAGATTTTCAGCATCCGGGAGTTTGGACGCCTTGGTCAATGCGTCTAGGGCAGCCGATAGCGATTGCCATCGCTGCGACAACGCTTTCGCAAAGGCCTCCGGTTCGTATGGAGGGAGGTCTATGAGTGCTGTGTTGAACGACGTGAGCGCGTCGGCTTTGCTGCAAAGGCCGCCCGGATCGGCCGAGAGATCCAAATCAGGGCCGAAAGCTCGCGAGACTTCCTTGGAATATGTTTCGACTTCTGTGCGTCCGCTTCTGTACAGCACCTCGTTCCGAGAACAGGTGAACTTGGCACGAGCCAGAGTTGCCTCGTAATGTCTGCTTGACCCTTCGACATATGCCGAAATTCGCTCCTGCAGCAGGTCCGATGCATACTCTTCTACCCAGCCGACTCCTACACCAGGGTTGAATGTGAGCAGGTTACATAGGGTTGTGCAGGCTTCAAGTTGTGCCACGGCTGTGTCAACGAGGGTGTCCTTGGTTATTGGCTCAACAATGGCAGCCCATTGCTCCTGCTGGTCTGAAGATCTTGACTCGTCTGCAGGTGGCAGATCCGGCAGTGTGTCTTGCATCGGGGTCTCAGTAGGGCCAGTTTCCTCGGATGTCATCTGATTGATCTGCTCCTGCATTTCGGTGTACTTGAGTTCCTGTAGAACCAGGCAACGCTGGAAGAGTTCTATAGCCTCTTGCAGGAGCTTTACTGCCTGCGAGAGCTGATCATCCGAAGGGTGCTTGGAGTCAGTTAACGCTTCCGCAATGCTGGTGAGCACCTGGGCTGTATTGAAGAGCGCGTCGGCATTGTCTTGCTCGAGGTCGAGAGCCGCCCGGTGGGATTCTAGCGCTACTTGCAGGACGTCCAGTAGTGGTGCAGACAGCTGGGCAGATAGCTTGGGATGCTGCGTGACCTCGTATTGGACCCTCGCCCTGTCGCCCGTCAGTTCATGTGCATGCATAGAACAGGGCGTTCTTGATGAGTATGTAGGGCAGCAAGTAGTGACTATGGATGATGTGCAACGTACTTGTTATAAGCCAGATCGAATGCATCCGGGTGCTTGCCCAGGCCTTCGTCATAAGTATTGATGGCACGCATGAAGAAGCGCAGAGACTTGGCTGCATCTCCGGCGCGCCATTTCTCTCCGGCTTCTTCCTGTTCGACGCCGACTAGAAGACACCCCCATTAGCTATGTGACAACGAAGACCATGCATATTGATCAGACGGTATATCAGGGGATCACATGAACACCCGGGGTATTGGGTGACCCACGAGCTAGATATTCGTCTGCAGATTCTGGAGCCTGCGATGTGATTAGAGGGCCAAATTGATGATGGGGGGATTGATTGTGCACACCCGCTGCGTCGTCTTCTTTTTGGACTTGGATTCCTTGAGGAAACTCTTCGGTTTTGGCATTTTCAGCCCTTAGTTGTGGCTTAGAGTCTCCACTAGACCAATAGTTCGGGGGAAAGAGATGGTAATCCAATCAAGCAACTAGTCGTCTCAACTTGTAAGGTTGACGAGGTATGACGTTCGGTGCTCGTTTTTTTTTTTCTGACTCGGACTGATGATGATGAATGAATACGAGGGGCACCCCCATAATGCCAGTGCTACGGATACACCGCCTTTACACCCGCCTTAGACTTGGCGGGGGGTCGGAGCTGGTCATAGTGACGGTCAATTACAAGTCACTATCCACTTTAATCCTTCATATTAATAGATGGAAGATACTAGATAGATCCATTATCTAGATAAGATGAGCTCCTATACGTCGACCCCATGAATTAGTATATAGTATACTACTAGTACTACGCAGTAGAGACCTACTAGGTATATCAGCGCCCAGTAATGATTGCCTAGACGGTCTACTCCGTTCCAGACTTAGACCAGCATGCAAGTCAGATCTTCAAGTGTCCGAGGATTGATCTACTAGCACAAGTCACAACACACACTGTGCCCTATCTATCAGTAGAATCAGGACTGGTGGCCAAACAAGCAATGATAGTCGATTTCTTTCAAACGGCCGGCAGCAACCTACCTAGTGCAATGCAAATTGACGAAGCTCCCCAAAAACCAGCACAGGGCAATCATGCGTAATTTATCTACTCCATAAATCGTCTGCCGTCCTACATGCCAGTTTAATGACATGGTACAGATGGAGGTTAATTTACATGTGTAGACCGGGGGTGTTGCTTTGTTACAGGGCCAGGGAAGAGCGGGCGACATTGCCGCGGCAGCTGATGGATTTAATGGATGATGCTGCAGAGTATGCCAGTGGGTGGGAAGGGAGCTGCTGCTGGCTGCTGCCACTGCCATTGGAACCCGCGTGGCTGCCCACTTGGCTGCACGTGGCGGGACTGGCCGGAGAGGATTTTAAAAATACTCTTGGTTTATGGTACCTACTACCTACTACCTAGATACTTACTAAGTAGATTTATGGTTAGTGGTAGGTTTCTACCCTTGACTATCTTCTACTACTATATAGTACTTACTACCTACGGACTAGTAGGCAATCCCCTATCTAGATAAGCAAGGTACCACCGTGGATCTGTGGCATTGTTCATACCTTTAAATTTTGGTCTCAAAAATGAATCCAAAGATAGCTTGATCCTCTACGGAGTTCGTACGAGATAGGTAAGGAAGAGTCGAAGAGACACGGAATAGGGAGAAATGGCATCGATGGAATCAGGATGGTATGATGCATCCACTACTCGTCCTGGGTCAGCTCCTTTCAGCCAGCCGATCGCCTATTATTCACTCCTGTATAATTTCAGGTGCATGACGATCAATACGTTGGGCGCGCAGGCACCCCTGTCTGGTGATGGCGCTCGTGTCTGCCGCCGACGTCCCAACATAGTCCGGTGTCTCAGGCGGCGGCCTGCGATGCTTTAGCCGGGCCCCGACGGGGTCGGCCACACCCATCTTTTATCACTAAGAGGCCCATGGAGTATGGAGTACGGAGTACTAGCTAAGTAGGAGAATTGAGAAGCGCTACCAACTCTATCTCTCGAACCATCCATCCACCGGCGGTTACTTTGGTTTATCTACTCCTCGCCCACTCCACCGCAAAACGAAATCCGGACGGAAAAAGGAGGAGAAACTTGGGAAGGCCCAGGACAGGAAAACCTTAACCCCGTCAAGGCATCCCAATCCTTCCGACCGCCGACGAGGAGGAAGATTTTATCAGCATTGCGTTTTGGCGCCTGTCGGCGACCCACCCCATCCGCCTCCTTCGCCCCCGGCCTCTCCTGAATCGAATGCATGTCACGGCTGCGCGCAGTCCTAGTGGTACTGGTACTTACGCTCATCTTTTAACTCTTGCCCACACCAAGCCTACCATTCCCCCCCCCCCCCCCCTCCCCTTCGCTCTGATATATTCGCATCGCATATCTACCTACCACCCGAGGAAGGAATTGAGTGCTCCAAGGTATGACCCCTCCTCTTCCCCTCGTCCATCTTGGCTCAGTCAGTGTCTTAAATCGCTTGGGATCATTCCTCGAAAAATAATTCCCGACAATTTATTGATACTCTGACCTTTGTTTTTCTTTCTCCTTTTCCTTGTCATCTCTGCTTCATTCGTTTTTCATCAATCCGAGCTTTTCCTTGTGTCCCCTCTATATTGCTGCTGCTGCAGCACTTTCTTTGAAGCCCGCGCCTCTCCCGATCTCCATTCGCTGACCAGGATACAACCAAATCTTACAGGTTACAATCCTCCCGGGAGCCTCGCGACCTCTCTTCTCATTCTCCACTAATCGGGTACACGCTCTGAACTGCACGCGATCCACGACCCACCTATCTCAATAACATTATAACTATGGCTAGACATACGTCGCTGGAGTCCGAAAGACCCATCATGGCCCAGTCGGTAAGTCTTGTCTGGGCCGCATGCGTCGCGGGACCTCTAACTCGATCTTAGGCCCGTACATCCAAGCGGTTCTCGACTGTCAGTGAAGCCCCCTCGGTTGCCTCGTCAGAAGGTACCTTCGCGGGTCTGCCTGCTGGAGACCCCAGACTGGCCGACTTCCATAACCTCCGTGACGGCTTAGAGCGCCTGGAAAACAAGCCTCTTTTGAAGCAACGTTTCGTTCCCACCCCAGAGAAAAGCGACAACCTGAGCAAGTTGGCTTTGGGCGCAAAGGTGGAGCGCGCCCTTGGACGCAGAATGACCAGCCAGGACGCTGTCATGCGGGAACCTGTGTTGAACGAAAAGGCTGTGGTGGAGGCCCCGTAAATCGCCGCCCACGTTTCTTGAGATGTTGACCGAGAGCTGTATTCGATACCTTTGTGGATTTTTGCTCCCTCCCCCTTGGCCATCTGGGCCACGGTTGTTTTAATGTTGCATGTTCCCCGGCTCGTCAGATTTCCCTGCGGCGGGTTCTATGACCGAGTTCGATACCCGTCTTGATGAGAAGCTTATCTTTACCTGTCTATCATACCCCCTCTTTGAGCCAGCTACCTGCGTTCGAATTGATGAGATTGCGCTGTGATTACACGCCCTAATCTACTGTCTGATAGCCTCTTGCGCTTTTGATTACTGGGATAATTCTGCCTTGTTCATTGGTTGTATACTGTTTTTTGTTCCGTCTACTTGGTGTTAATGAAGTACGCGATGGTTGGATGTACTCCAGAACTCCCGGTGATCGATGATGTACACAGCTATAGAGCTTGTATCTTCTATACCTCCAGCTACAAACGGGCAGGCAACTGTGAAACCCGATCAAATCTGTGTCTGATAATATGGGGGTTCACCTGGGCTACGAGCTTCAAGGGTATGTCCGCCGAGGTTCAACGATACTGCCAATCAACGGCCATGCTCGGGGGGGTAGAGGGAAGCCCACCGCACGCTGATATCATGGATGGCAAATTAACTGGCCGACAGCATTACTGTTTCACCGCGTGCTCGGATGCCCACCAGAAGCTCGGTTGATGACATCAACACTGATCTGATAGCTCGCTTCCCGACTTCCGATTGTTGCTCCCGATGCATGGGTCGGACATTGCTACATAGTAAGATCTGGGTTTACCAGAGTCATTGGGATCCCTTCCCCTCGTAGGATTGCCCCTTCCATATCCATTTCTCTATACCCAGTGTTCTTCGGGATGCGCCCGTGAATCATGGACCAGGGCACCCTAAGGGGCAGGCGGTGAAGCCAGATGCCCGAAGGGGACTAGCCCCGGGCACTTCTGGGTCGGCGCTGGATTTTGCACCAGCAAACGGACCCTCTCGACTGGGCTTGACCTCAGTGCTGCTCTCAGCAATCTTACCACCACCACCCAATCTTCTTCTTCCTCCTCCTCCACCTACCACCACCACCTCACTCTAACCAGTGTTACTTGTTGTACCTACTACCTACTCCTTCACCATTCCTCCCCCCACTCCCATCTTCCTCTCCATCTTTCCTTGTAATTCTCTTTCCCAGCCAGTCTGCTATCAGCTTCTGCCTCTTTGTCTTTTTTATCAAGCTCCATCTATCTTCCCTTGCTTTTTCCTCCCGCCTGTCCCTCGGGCTTTTCCTCCCACACTCAATTCCGGATCGCACAAGATTCTTTCTGTTTTCCACATCCACGACTCCGACGCGCCACCCTGTTAAACCACTCTGATCTCTTCTTTTCTTTCTATTTCACATCATTGCGCCTACAGGAAACGATTAGGTCGCCCATTTCACACTGTAGGTTCATTTTCCCCCCCTGCAGTCCTTGTCCCGAAGTTTCAGCCATCGTTATATACGCTTAGGCTTCAAACGCTGACAATTACCAGTATCGGGGAATACTTCTTACTAGAATTCTTCCCTTCCCTCACCACATACAGGCTCGAGTCTGATTCAGCATAGACCTTGGCCTTTCCCTCTTAGACTTTTCTTTCTTTTTCCAACCCTCCACGTTTCATTCACGTCACAATGGCCGACACGACCCAGGCTCCCATCAATGGCGGCTACCCTACGCAACATGCTTACCCCGACTCCTTCAACCACGCCCCCGCCAACGTCAACAGCGCGGCTAGCTTCCAGCCTGCGCCGTCTTCCACCACCTCGAACGCCCCCTCGAACGACCAGAAGAATGGTATCTCGAAGGATGAGGTTGGCTGGTATTTCGTTGAGCAGTATTATACCAACATGAGCCGCAGTCCGGAGAAGCTCCACCTCTTCTACTCTCGGCGCTCCCAGCTTGTTTTCGGCACTGAGGCTGAGTCCGTTCAGGTTGCCGTGGGCCAGAAGGTAAGTTAATATGCCGACCACGGGTGGTCCTCCTTGTCTTATGGTGTTCAGTTACTGATATTGTCTTTACAGGCTATCAATGACAAGATTAAGCAGCTTGACTTCCAAGACTGCAAGGTTCGTGTCCTGAACGTCGACTCCCAGGCTTCCTTCGATAATATCTTGATTTCGGTGATCGGTGAGATCTCCAACAGGTCTGAGCCTTCTCGCAAGTTTGTGCAGACTTTCGTATTGGCGGAGCAGCCCAACGGATACTATGTTCTCAACGACATCTTCAGGTATCTTGTGGATGAGGAGGAAGAGATTGAGCATGAAGAAGCTGCCCCCGCTGCCCCGGCTGCTCCGGCTGCTCCGGCCGAGGAGCCAGCTGCTGAGGTGCCTGCACAGCCCGAGGTTGAGTCTGTCCCCGAACCCGAGGAGACCCAGGTAGACAGCGAGCCTGCCGCTGCCAAGGTAGACGACAAGCTGGAAGAGACCGAGGAAGATGTTGAAGAAGAGCCGGCCAAGGAATCTGCCCCGCAGACCAATGGAGCCGCTGTTCAGGAGACTTCTGTCGAAGCCGCACCGGAAGCTGTTGCCCCAGTCGAAACCGAGGCCCCCAAGGTTGAGAAGCCCGCCACGCCCGAGCCCACTCCTGCTCCCGAGCAGAAGGAAGCTCCGGCTCCGGCCAAGGAAAGCGCACCAGCCAAGTTTGTCCCGAAGACTTGGGCCAACATCGCATCTAAGTCAGGTGCGGCAGCGCCGGTTGTCCCGGCTATTCCCGTTGCTCCGGTGAAGGCTGCTCCTGCTGCCAGCTCTTCCCCGTCCACGGCTACCTCTGCTGCTGCTCTTGCACCTACACCTGCCCCCGCTCCCGCTCCCGAAGCCGCGCCTAGCCAGCCCCCCTCGACTGATGGTTCCGGCTGGCAGACTGCGGGCCATGACCACAAGAAAACCCAGTCTCGTGCGGGTGAGGAACAGAATGTTCTCGGTTACATCAAGAACGTCACCGAAAAGGTCGATGCAGCCCTACTCAAGCAGACCTTGTCTCGTTTCGGAAAGCTCAAGCACTTTGATGTGAGCCGTCAGAAGGTATGCAGCACCGTGGAAGCACCCATCCTCTCTAAACCCGGAAACTAATTGGACTTGTCTTGCTGTTAGAACTGCGCCTTTGTCGAGTTTGGTGATGCTGCTGGCTATGCCGCCGCTGTTGCTGCTAACCCCCACCAGATCGGAACTGAGCAGATTATCGTTGAGGAGCGTCGCCCTCGCAGCAATGCCTTCGGTGGTAATGGTAACTACGGTGCAGGCCGCGGTGGTGCCGGCCGTGGCCGTGGCGACCGTGCTGGCAGCCAGGGCCGGGGAGGCTTCCAGCGCGATGGTCGTGGAGGCTTCGCTCCCCGTGGCCGTGGCGGCAACGTCAACACCAAGGCTCGCAACCAGGCTCCGGCTGCTTAAAAACACTAAAAAACAAACAAACCAAAAAAAAAGTCTCTTTGACGTCTAATGAAGAACCACGAGAGAATGGAAGCGGAGGTCTACCTGAACGACCTTTCTCCTTTCCTTCGCTCCCCCTTCTTTTTCCTAATAAGGCCTTATATGATTCTTAGCCCTTCATCCTGGCTTGAAACGGTATACGGGTTTAGATGCTCACGGCGATCCAGGACATGTATTACTCCCCCATTTACTGATAATGACATGTGTTATGTGGCCCCTCTCTGTCACAGTGCATATTAGCGGTTGGAAAAGTTTTCTTATCATTTCCTAACTGGACTTTGATTGGTCGTCATCATGACTTTTGTTTTCTCTCACTGTGTTGTCATGACCTTTTTTTATCTCTCTCTCTTTGATGGCTCCTTACCTCTTAGCATAGCGAGCTGAATGCCCGTATTTCTTTTACATTTCTCTGGCTCCCCTTTCCACTCCGCCGTGTTGATGACCCTCACAATCCAATTCTGAATTCTCGAACCTAGCTCCTGTTTATTTATACCTACAGCTGTGGCGTCTTTCTGGCCTCGCCGCACTCGATGACGGTAAATGGACGGCTATCTTCTTGGTTTTGTCTTCATGTGATCTATATCGTGATTCTAGGGTTGCGTGCCTTGTGGCGTGGACCTTCCTCGGAAGGACATCTGGCGAGTGGCTGGCTGGCTGGCGGTGGTGGTAGCCCAGCAGTGTGTTGCCCCTCCGTCCTGTGATGAAAAAAGGAAAACACTGAACACCTGAACAAAGAAATTCATCTGATGACACCCTTTTACCGACTAACGCGCCTGCTATAGTATCCGTATAAGGACTCAGTCCACCTGCTAGAAGGACCAGTCATAGGGGGATCGTAGGAAAAACCTTGTACAGGAATATACATCTCAGATCAATAATATCAACAATATCCATTTCAATTGGGATAGAGACAGGCTAAGCACTCCGAGGCACGCATGCTGGGCAGGCAGTGACACCTCACTGGTAGCCGTGGTAACTCTGGCAGCGGATACTTCCAGGTTACTTACGGTCATGTTTGTACGGTCGACATACCGAACCGGCTGGAAATTTGCGGCGGAAGACAAAGCGGTCAGTACAAGTCAGGTACTGATTGGTTGGTGACTGGCGGTGGGGGGGAGGGGAGCGGAACGTTCTAGATAGCGAGCCTCAGGCAGCGGTGGCCGTCCTCGTCGAACGGTCGACGAGATGCGGCCATCTGGGGGAGGCAAACCGGAGTCGGGCCAAATCCATGCAGTTTGCAGTCAGCCTACCGGAGACTGTCCCCTCGAGGGGCTGAGAGTGGCGGAGCCCGAGGGGAAAGGGGAGAAACAGGCCGGCTAGTCCCAGGGACAGGCGGGCAGAACCATCTAGATCCCGGCATTGGAAGACGCTGGAAGATCCTGGGGGGAGGTGGGAGCAGTGGGAGGGCGAGCGTGGAAGTTGCTGGATCACCGTAGAACCGCCGCACCGAAATTTCGTGACAGTCCGCCCAGAGAACATTAAGGTCCCGCCCCGTCGCCTTTTCCTCCTGCTCGGCAGCTTTTTTCTTTCTCATAATCTCTCTCTCTCTCTCACACACTTTCTCTCTCTCCTCCCTCTCCCATCATTACCATTTTTCCCTGTCTCCGTGTGGGCAGTCCTTACCTTTCTTCTCATCTTGTGATCCGTGACTTCCCCTGTTCTCTTCCTGTCACTCATCTCTCCGTTTTTTGGTGAGTACGACTCTTCACTGATAGCCTTGTTCCTTCCCTTCACCAACCCCCCTCTCTCCCCCACCTGGAGCTCTTACTCAGCTGGGATCGTTTGCGTCCAAGCTGCCCGGGGGCAAAAAAAAAAAAGAAAAAGAAAAAGAAAAACAGACTTTCTAGAAATTTCTTTCCTTTGGTCCCTTTCACTTGCCTCATATAAAGAGCATCCAATTCCTTTCCTTTCATCATCTCCACTTCATCATCCATCTGGAGGGGCTTGCTATCTGCTTCCTCGACTTCCTCTCTCTATCTCTCTGTCTTACTAACCTCCGTCCCATCGTTCAGAAGCCAACCTCACCTCCTACCTTCACCATGTCCGAGACCTTCGAGTTCCAGGCTGAGATCTCTCAGCTGCTCTCGCTGATCATCAACACTGTCTACTCCAACAAGGAGATCTTCCTCCGTGAACTTATCTCCAACGCCTCCGATGCTCTTGACAAGATCCGCTATGAGGCTCTGTCCGACCCCTCCAAGCTCGACTCGAGCAAGGACCTCCGCATCGACCTCATCCCCAACAAGGAGGCCAAGACCCTCACCATCCGTGATACCGGTATCGGTATGACCAAGGCTGTAAGTTCATCTTCTCACCCGCCCATTGGCAACACGCCCTCGTTCCGGAAACAGAATTTAATCTCTTGGACTGTGTAGGACTTGATCAACAACCTCGGTACCATTGCCCGCTCTGGTACCAAGCAGTTTATGGAGGCTCTCTCCGCTGGTGCCGATATCTCCATGATTGGTCAGTTCGGTGTCGGTTTCTACTCTGCTTACCTCGTGGCCGACCGCGTCACCGTCATCTCCAAGCACAACGATGACGAGCAGTATGTCTGGGAGTCCGCCGCCGGTGGTACCTTTACCCTCACCCAGGACACCGAGGGTGAACAGCTTGGCCGTGGTACCAAGATCATCCTTCACCTCAAGGATGAGCAGACCGACTACCTCAACGAGAGCCGCGTTAAGGAGGTCGTCCGCAAGCACTCTGAGTTCATCTCCTACCCCATCTACCTCCACGTCCTGAAGGAGACCGAGAAGGAGGTCCCTGATGAGGAGGCCGAGACCAAGGAGGAGGAGGGCGACGAGAAGAAGCCCAAGATCGAGGAAGTTGATGATGAGGAAGAAGAGAAGAAGGAGAAGAAGACTAAGACTGTCAAGGAGAGCAAGATCGAGGAGGAGGAGCTTAACAAGACTAAGCCCATCTGGACTCGCAACCCCGCCGACATTACCCAGGAGGAGTACGCTGCTTTCTACAAGTCCCTCTCCAACGACTGGGAGGACCACTTGGCCGTCAAGCACTTCTCCGTTGAGGGTCAACTCGAGTTCCGTGCTATCCTTTACGTTCCCAAGCGTGCTCCCTTCGACCTCTTCGAGACCAAGAAGACCAAGAACAACATCAAGCTCTACGTCCGTCGTGTCTTCATCACTGATGACGCCACTGACCTCATCCCCGAGTGGCTCAGCTTCGTCAAGGGTGTTGTCGACTCTGAGGACCTTCCTCTTAACCTGTCTCGTGAGACCCTGCAGCAGAACAAGATCATGAAGGTCATTAAGAAGAACATCGTCAAGAAGACCCTTGAGCTCTTCACTGAGATTGCTGAGGACCGCGAGCAGTTCGACAAGTTCTACTCTGCCTTCAGCAAGAACATCAAGCTCGGTATTCACGAGGACGCTCAGAACCGCTCGACCCTTGCCAAGCTGCTTCGCTACCAGTCCACAAAGTCCGGCGACGAGGCCACCTCCCTTGCCGACTACGTTACTCGCATGCCCGAGCACCAGAAGCAGATCTACTACATTACCGGCGAGTCCATCAAGGCTGTTGCCAAGTCTCCCTTCCTTGACAGCCTCAAGCAGAAGAACTTCGAGGTTCTGTTCCTGGTTGACCCCATTGATGAGTACGCCTTCACTCAGCTAAAGGAGTTCGATGGCAAGAAGCTGGTCGACATCACCAAGGACTTCGAGCTTGAGGAGTCTGAGGAGGAGAAGGCCGAGCGCGAGAAGGAGGAGAAGGAGTTCGAGGGACTTGCCAAGAGCCTCAAGAACATCCTCGGTGACAAGGTTGAGAAGGTCGTTGTCTCCCACAAGCTCGTTGGCTCTCCCTGCGCCATCCGTACTGGCCAGTTCGGTTGGTCCGCCAACATGGAGCGTATCATGAAGGCCCAGGCCCTCCGTGACACCTCTATGAGCTCTTACATGTCCTCCAAGAAGACCTTCGAGATCTCTCCCAAGTCTTCCATCGTCAAGGAGCTCAAGAAGAAGGTTGAGACCGATGGCGAGGGTGACCGTACCGTCAAGTCCATCACTCAGCTGCTCTTCGAGACCTCCCTCCTGGTCTCCGGTTTCACCATCGAGGAGCCCGCCAGCTTCGCTGAGCGTATCCACAAGCTTGTCTCCCTTGGTTTGAACATCGACGAGGAGGCTGAGACCACCGAGGAGAAGGCCGCCGAGGAGGCTGTTCCTGCCGCCGCCCCTGCCGAGAGCTCCATGGAGGAGGTTGACTAGATGTTGACCGCATGATGCCACGATCTTCTTTCGATCAGGTTCGAAACGAAATGTAATTGCTTTGATGACCCGACACTGTTCCCGCGGTATTTGCATCAGGAATCTATTATTCACTGAACAATATTGCGTCTATAATCGGAACGGCAAAGGACGTTTTCCCTTTGTTCATTCTTTTTCCTTTCTGAATTACGAATTCACCCTTTCGGCGTTTTGAGCGTTTTTTTACCCCAACCTAAACTTACATTCCGTCTGATGCTTTCCTCTCTTCTCGACATTGAAGATTGTCTCAGACTGGTAGATTACTCTGAGAAATAAAAGCTTTCTCTGTTCATTCTCTGTGTTCGATGTTCGCAGATATTTGTAGATGGTTCCTTTCTACCTAAGACTACTCACTAGTCTACTAGATATACCAGTAAATCACATGTCCTTCGCCCTCCACTCCCAACCAATCCTTTTCTCAGGGTATCGCAGTAAGGGCAGTATGGTATTCCGCTTACAGGATCCACTATAATTCAAGTCAAGAGCTCTGATTCCGTGAGGAATCTCCAAGTGTGTATAGCCGTGGTAAAAAGTTGATTCTAACAGATCGCTGTATTTCCAATACTCAATGCTGCATTATGGTTCGTACATCGAGTATATATGTTCATCAAACGTGATTAGGGGAGGGAGACTGCATGCACTCCAACAAGGGCCAGGGAAAAGGGGCAGAGAAGAAAAGAAATGTAGGGAAATAGCGAGAGCTGGGAAAAGAACACTAGTGTGAGACATAACGCCGAGGATGTTTCTGATGGACGCCTGGACAATGATTAGGAGTTAAATGAAACCGTCTCGGATCAATGACGGAGAAGAGTGTGGTGCAAGAAGGGGAGATGGGTCGAAGGGGAAGTAGAGACCGCAAATGCCAAGTGAGTAGTAGAGATAAAAGAGAGGCTCGCGGACCAGAAGGTCAGCGGGCCAGGGGAAAACACTGGAATAGCTCTCAATGAGCCTCCTAATCATTAGAACCGCACCAATCAAAGTGCCATTCCGAGAGACTGCGTGAGGATAGCCCCCATGCTTTGGCAAGCCAGAGAGCCAGCCCCCCGACTACGCCAAAACTGCCCACGATCTGAATAATGGCCCACCCCCGTTGCTTCAGGTCCTCTGACCACCAGACGAGTCCGAGAGGATCTTGCGGGCGGATCCTGGCAATGTGATATTCCACGTTCTGCCCGCTTTGTGTTCGAACAAGGAGACCACCGCCGCCAGTTTTCTCTGTGGGTGCACGGAGCCCGCAGAAGCCCGGCGTTTGTGTGATTGGTATCAACGACCCGTCTACTACACACTCGCCCAACCGCTCTGTGAGCCAGACGGCACGCTCGCCCCTTGCCATGGCGGCGTACCTCGCTCGTTCATTCTGAAGGCTTTGCTGTAATTCAGACGCCCACTTCGCTAATTGCAGGCGGGCTAACTTCTCCTCTTGTCGAGTGTGATCCGCTATCCGAGCCATAGTGTAACTAGGAGAACCACGGCGGGTACCGTGATCAAATGATAGGGTACCATGATGGCTCGGGTGTGGATAGGTGTGATTCCGCTGTTGTTGAGCAAGTTTCTTCGCGGCCGAGTGCCGCATCCAGGCTATATTCTCAGCATCAAACATCCTCTGGATCAACAATGTCAGTTCGGACGGTACCAGAGGTTGAACGTAGTCCGGGCTCATTAAAGTGCTAGCATCCATCACATCGTCATCGTTGGCTTTTGCCGATGACACCGCGAAAGGTAATTGCCCGTCGAGGTCAGCTGCTCCAAGACATGCATTTCCAAAGAGGAAGGGTCTGATGGAAGTGGCTTCCGCATGCTTGTAGAAGGATGACTTGAGTGCAGAGATCTGCTCAGTAGTTAACAAGTCGGCCTTGGAAATCAATGGGATGACATTGGTCCATTGGCAGAGTTGTTTTATGCACTCCATATCTGTTGGAAGGGTATCTGAGAGCACATAAGCCTGGCTAGCCAACCAAAGACGCCGCAAGGGGAAATTCCGACCGCATACCTTCAGAGACAAGATAAAGTACAGCATCGACTTGAGTTCCACCGTGCCCCGCAAGCATGTTCTGGAAGTCGTGAGTGCAGGAATCAAGGGCCGTTGTTGCACGGAAAAGCTGCTGTTGCATGTAGTGTACAATTGCATCAATTTGTCCAGTGCGACTCAGAGAATTGGCTGGGGTATCAACGAAGCAAATATTGCGCTCTAGGACTATATCACCCGTACTTTTCCTCCGGCGCAGTACCCGTGAATCTTCTAAATCTGACCACCAAACTGGGTACGGCTTGGTACTGGCATATACCTCCGACGTAACTGTCAGCGGTAGTCGATGAGATTGAGACAGCTGTACTGTTGCGAGAGATGTCCGCGAAAGGGACAATTTATATGTAGGTGGGAAGTCGTCAACATGTACTATGTCCTCGCAAGACTGAACAATCGACCTAATAAGAGAGGATTTTCCCGAGCCTGGCCATCGGTCAGCAACTGCCACGCGGAATCGCAGGCTCAACATATATGAGGCCAGCATGGTCTTACCAGAGGTGCCTGCAACAAGGACCTTGAATCTTCCTAGTGCCTTCCCCCGTGATGTGAATGGCCTCCGACTGGGCATCTTGATGCTTGGCATGATGAACTGGGATGTGCTATCATGGTCTGGATTATGAGTCGAGCGAAGCTCATCATCCTCTTCTCCAGAAGCAACCGCCTGACTACTCAATTCGTCTGTAATTGATATTTCATCTAGATGGCGCATGGACTGGTTCGAAGTCGATCTGGGACTGCTAGGGAGAGATGAAGGGTCGTCGGGGTTGCTGAGATTCAAGGGCGTTAACGGCCGGGGAGAAGTCAGATCGGAGTGAATAGAGGGGTCCCTTTTGCTGGTATAAAGACCGTCAATCGGTTTGAGTGTTGACCTGCGGCGAGTGATGCCGGGAGGTTCGCCGTCATCATCCTCATCATCGTGAGGGAGAGGCTGATATGCTGCAGGAACCGGTTCGATTCCGGTAGGTTTGCTACCACCCGGTTGATCTGACTGAGGCGTGGATGCAGCTAAAATGGGTTGAATAAGACTTTCTTCTAGACTATGTACTCCATATAGACTCTCCCTGGGGGGGTCGGACTCGTCGGGGGAAAATTCGTCATCGGCGTCGGGACCGTGATTGCGGGACAGAAAGAAGGTCGCGGGGGCGGCACTGCGGGGATCGGTCCACTGCTGTTCGATGGAGGCCTTGCGGGATGGGGGCACCGCGATCTCCGGTACGGGGGGTCTCATGGTGACAAGAAGCAAAGATCACAGCGGCACCTCAGCAAAGTCTAAGCAGGGACCAGACATCGGAGTAGACGCGGCTCGCAGTCGTTGTGGAGGAAAGGAGACGCATTGCATGAAGGAGCGAGATCGATGCCTGGTCGTTTGTTCCGTTATGTCATCTGGCATGGATGATGGCACGTGATGGGCACCAGTCAGCGGACCCCGCACCCGGCTTACTTAAGCCATGGATGCCAGCATAGGTACTACTGTGTAGATATCAGACCATCCACTGCACTCCGTACTCCGTACTGTGTAACATGATTCATAATCCCTCTATGTGGCTGGAGTTTTGGACCTGCTCTCAAGTACTATGTACTACTACTATACATAGTATGCCCATTGCCCAGGCCCAGTTAGTTTATCGGGGCTCTCGGGAAGCCGTTCCGAAGGGCGCCGTCACATCTGGTCCCCATCAGAAGTACCGAGTACTTACTGATATGTACTAAGGGTACGGAAGAATCGGCCATCTGCCTTCTGCCGTGTAGGTATATAAACATCCCTGATCTTAGTACTGTCAACACTCACCACGAAGGCACCTATCAACTTCTCTTTAGGTAATAGATAATCGTAAGTAATTGATTCCTGGCAGGATTTGCAGGCTTTGCCGGAACCAAGGCCTGAATAGGAATTGCCGATCCTGTAATTTATCGACAACAATCCAATACTGAGACCTGGGAATCGCCCAATGGCGATGGCCAAGTACCTTAGTGTCCTTGTTGCCATATCCGACCTGATCCCGCTTTTGGTCTGAACGAATCGCACGCACAAAACGTCATCAATGGTTGAAGTTGATCGTGTGAGCAGCAGCGCACTCCATCGGCACTGAGCTACGGGTGAAGCAGAACGGAACGAACCACAGCCCCCCAGTTAGATGCTTTCTGCTTTCTGCTAGCTTCCCTAAAGAGATTGGAAGCCAGCCCAACCTCTCTGGTACACCGTTGCAGTTTTTGCCATGGTGGCAGGTATTCATGGTGAGATCCCCACCTGACTGGCCCGGGACTAAAATACATGCATTAATTGACCCTTCGGGAAAGAATGTTGACAAATGTTTCAGAAATCAGAAGAGTCATCGATGGCTTCAAATACGAAATAATATCTCCCTGCACCTACGGAGTACCGCTAGATAGATAGATGGTTCGCCTGCAGACTAGTCTAGCTTTACCTAGTGCCTTTCGTCAACTCTAGTTGAACCGAGCACGACCACCAGCTCTCCAGGAATTGTCAGACCATGATTTGACGGTTCTAAGATTCATGATCCTGGACGCCGGTTGCAAGACTTGCGTGGTCTTAGGCGGCAGCCCGGACGCCCACCCGCTTCCAGCTGCTGCCGCTTTGCCCCGTTGGTTGACTAGGGTGCTTACAGTGACCGGAGCTATATATGACTAGCTTCATTTTTTTTCACTATATCCGCGGAGGCCGGTTGGGGATCGATCCATCTCTATTATCATATCATGAGTCTATCCGTCTGCTGGACTCCGTAAAAGGTAGGTGGTAATGTGAGCATCGTGGAATGGGGAACTAAATCAAACGATATCCAGTATTCTAGATAGGTATGGAGTATCTATCTGGTATCTACCCACACTTAGGGTACCCACTGGGGAAATGTAGATAACAAAGTGTTGGTGACTTGGTTTGTATATACCAATTCAAGGATATCATACGAGCATCGATGACCCTTCTCATAATCTTCGGCATCGGGGATCATGATCGTCGAGGGACTTGACTCAACTTCCTGGTGACAGATCAAAGCACTCCGGACTACCTGCAGAGCTCAGGCCATACGTCCTGCAACCGAAGGCTTGACTTCTGCCTACCCATTTACTACCTACCTAGGCCAGAACCAAGTCGGCTACTCGCCAGGGTCGAATCCCCCCGTAGTTTTAGCTTCAAAATTAGTACTAGTCCGGAGTACTCTCTGGACTTGGAGGGCTCCATCATAACCCCTGCCTCAGTGCCTCTATCTACTTCTAGGCTCTGTCGCAGTTGTGTATCCACTCACCCTGCTAACCACTTAGTACAGACTACGGAGTCCTCCGTGGCCACTACTTGACAGACAGGCTGTCTTCCCGAGATCTGATTTGCTACATGCTAGAGGATCTGGGCCATGGCTTTGATTCTTCTCAGCGCTTTGAAGGCGGTGGTGGGGGTCTACCCTTGCCATGCAGCCATACAAAGCAGGAGAACTGATTACTGGATTTTTACCCACAGTTCAGTTGCTACTAGCCTGCTACTGGAACCGAGGAACGAAGGAGGAGTCCAGAGCACCTCCTCCTCCCCCAAG
This sequence comes from Aspergillus sclerotioniger CBS 115572, assembly GCF_003184525.1. NCBI lineage: Eukaryota > Fungi > Ascomycota > Eurotiomycetes > Eurotiales > Aspergillaceae > Aspergillus > Aspergillus sclerotioniger. Next base: position 113,779 of record NW_020291005.1, on the reverse strand, counting down.
TACGTAGGACCGTTATTATCCGCAGTGCGAAGCTCCACTCCCAGCATCAACTGAAGTACATAGTAGTAAGTACTAGATACTTAGATACGGAGTAGTAGTAGTAAGTACTCCGTACTATCAGTATTCGGTCCTTACCAAAGTATAATTTTCCGACCGGTGTATCTGCGAGATCGACAATAAGCATTGTCGGGATTCGAGGGTGCGTACGGTACTATATAAGCTTCCATTGTCCCGTGCCCTATATTCTCCGTACCTAGGTTGGTGTTTGGGGGTTTCACTTTTTTTTTCTTTTTTTTTTTTTTTCCATGAGTGTGGTTGGGGAGGAACCCTTGGGATCGGATTCAAATGTCCTTCCGTGTCCTGTGCGGCCGGGAGTTAATATGTGTGGCACTAGATCGAATAGGTAAGGATGGTCTGTTCCGTCCCTCCCAAATGAGAACAAGGGTGGACATGGGAACTCTAGTGCCATTGGACAGATATCTTACCGCAATCCCTGTATTGGTAATAGCGATACCATACCCCATTATACCTACTAGTAGTAGATAGTATGTATGTACCTTCCCAGTGTTGGCCGCCGGTAGGTAAGTAGTAGTAGTCTCTTTCCACTTTCTTTTTTTTTTTTGGCCTCTCCCCCCTCCTCTCCGGACTGGCGACTCCGGACTAACCAGCGAACTAGCCTCAGGTTACCCACAACGTCTTCCTTCATCGGCCAACTCCATCTTTCCGTATCGACACAATTAACCAACTCACTCACTCTGTTGCTCCTCATCTTCGTCTCCTGCGCCGCTGTTGCGCGCCCCCCTCCTCCCTTCTCCCCTCGTCAAGTCCGCAAATTAATCCATTCACCATGGCTTGAACAGTACCCCTACCTAGTCTGCCATAGTATTAGATGTCAATTATTCTCGATTCGCTTCCTCTGTTGGGTCTAGTTCCTCCTCATTTCTATCCTACTCTTTCTTCCACGCCCCGCCTCATCGCCGTCTGTACTCTCTCGTTCGTTCCTCTTCCTTGCCTTATTTTTTTTTCCAACTCCTCCCTCGTATCTTTTCATACTCCTTCCACTTGGGCTCAGCCTTCCCATCACCTGTCCTCCTTCATCGTCGCGCTCTCGCCATGCCCACGAATTCCTGTTGAGCTTTCGCTTTCCGTCTCCCTCCACCCTGCGCCACGGTACCGAAACTCGTTCGTTCCTAGCCTACTGGGCCTGTTTTGACTTTACTTCCCTTTCCCCGGCACGATCTCTTCTCTCCTCGCTGCACCCAGCAGTCCTACTTCCGATCGGTTACTTGCAGGTCGTGGTGCCTTTCTTCTGAACTGATCGAGAAGGATTCATTGGAACCCTTTCTTCGCCATGGAGCAAGAGCATGCTTTGTCCTGGACGGACATGACCAATCCGGGCGATGATGAGTTCACCAACTTCCTCGAGTTTGGCATGCAGTTCCCCGACGTGGAGGGGCATGGGCCAAGCGACCATCACACTTCTCGGCCTCTTGCCCACCCGGGGTCGATGTCGATGCCCGCCTCAGCAGCACCCGCGCAGGAACAATTGGTCCGCATGGATACCGACAGCGTCACCACCCAGTCGCCGTCATACGGTCACATCATGAGCAGCGATTTCCCCCTCGACCTTTCCAACCCCGGCCAGCAAGGCCAGCCACATGGCTCATCATACTCCAATGCTCAAGTCACCCCGGCATTCTATGCGCACAAGCCCCCGCAGCCCCAGTTTTTCCACCCTCAGCAACAACAGCAGCAACAACCGACTCCCGAACAGTCACACCAACTTTCCAACCACTCGCACGCAACAGCTCAATCGTATGTCCCTCATGGAAAGCCCGTGATACCACCAACCCCCAACAGTGTCGAGCTCCAGGGCAGTGCTGCTACGCATCTACAAGGGACGGATGATAACCATGACATGTATGAGCGGTTTACTCGGATGAATGATGAGCAGGTAAGCGCGATCAAGATAATTCCTGGCCTTAGCCTGCATATCCTAATGCATGCATCCGCTCTCCGCAGGCCCTTTATACGCCCCTCGTCTCACCCGCCATGACCCCATTGGAAAGTCAATTTCGCTTCCCCGAATATATCATCCCTGGGGAGTACTTCACCCCTCTCACTTCACCAGCCCTCGAAGCCCACAACTCCAATCCGACTGGCTACCCATTCCACTCTGGTCATATATCTGAAATAGGATTTGTGCCCTCTCCTGCTGACAATGCGCTGCCCATGTCGTCGGCACCCTCGTCACCGGGATTGATGCGGAAACATCGACGCCAACCATCAACCACCAAATCTTTCTCCGCTCGGGCTAAAAAGCAACAATCGCCTTCGGTGCGGCCTCAGGCCCGGAAGAAGTCACTTCTCAATATCAATTCGGACGAGGTCTTGAATAGTCTTAGTCAAGATCAGGGGAGTTGCAAGTCTCGCAGTTCTGGCGGTAGTGGGCTCCGCTATGGAAGCAACGAGAGCTCTGGACAAGATTCCGTCTCCCCAGAGCCTCTCTCAGAGCCCTTAATGCCTCCACCCGCTCTACCCCCGTCGCGGAAGTCCCCCTCGATCGGCCCTCAAACAACTCAAGTGCCACAGGCCAGTGAACCCGCAACTCCAGCGTTGCTGATGCGTATCCAGAGGTCACCGCACAGCAACGCCTCCACCGGTCCGATGGCAGTTGCAGCCAGGCCTGTCCCCTCTGAGCCACACGACGATATCATGGAAGATGTCATACTGCCAGAAGCGGCTACCTCATTCGGTTCAGTCTCGAGACCACAAGTGGGCCGTATTGACACCACGGTCCGAACAGGTTCTGTCTCTTCGACTACACCGGGCAGTACTACCCCTGGTCTGGAACCTAAGTCCGCTCCGGCCGTCAACAGAAACCCGACTTCGATCGCGCCGAGCCCCCGCGCTTTTGCTATGCCCTCTCCCAGTGGGCCGGTACCGAAAAAAGCAGACACCCCCAAATTAGGCCCCATAGGCCGAAAGCGACAGAGCCTCAGCTCGTCTCAGCCTAGTCCAAATTTACGCCCCAAGATAAGTCCCAGTATACAGCCTCTGATGCGTGGTGATGGTGAGTACTTTCAGACCAACGGCACCTTTGTCCCAATGTACTTTGTTTTCATCGATTAAAGCGTTGTCCCATGGTTCCTCGGGAAATACAAGTTAACCGGTCTTGTTTAAAGGTATCTCAAGCGAAACTTCGGCTCTGTATCTTGCCTCGAAGTCGAACTACCAGCATATCCTAGATGGTACTCTCTTACCTGGCGTCTCCTACCCAGAAACCTTGGCCGAGAATTTGAGCTCCAAGCGGACGAATCACAAGCTCGCAGAGCAGGGACGAAGAAACCGCATCAACAATGCACTCAAAGAGATCGAAACACTCATCCCATCGTCCTTTGTTCAATCGAAAAGCGCCAAAGAAGCTGCAGTCTCCAGCGCAAAGGGGGGCGAAAAGGAAGAAGAAAAGGAAAAGGAAAAGGAAAAGGAAAAGGAAAAGGAAAAGGAAAAGGAAAAGGAAAAGGAGAAAGCCGGAAATCAGCCGATCAGCAAGGCCAGCACTGTGGAGATGGCGATTGATTATATCAAAGCCTTGCAACATGAACTGGAAGAAACCAAGACCAAATTGGCAGCAGCTGAGGAACGTCTAGGCGTGAAAAAAGGGTTGGAAAAGCGCGATGACAACACGGTGAACCCTGAAAATGGGCCAACAACAAATCCCGTTGAGGCAGAATCGGCGACTTCCAGTTTCGAGAAGGACATCTCTGCATAAATCTACGATCGAAACCTCGTAGTCGAGTGGTACTCGAACCAAGCTGACCCCTACCTTGAAAGATCACTGTTATGTGATATGTTTATGAGCGTGAATTTGAGCAAAACTATAGACAGGGGTACCGGGGAAATTAGCTGACGTCACGCATATTTTGATTGATGGCTTCCATTTCGTGATGTACGGTAGCTGTTTTTCTTTTCTTTTTTCTTCCCATCATCTTCAAGATGTTAATATACAGGGTGGTTATTTTTTCTTTTCACGGGATATCTCACTTCAAACACCATCCCCTCCCTTCTATCTTTGATTGACCTTTGCTTCATGTACATAGCTTTATCCCCCCCCCCCCTCTCTCAGATACACTCGTAACTTTCAGCAGTGCTTCGCTCGTGGTTATGAGGACTTTTGCCTTTCTACAGACTTCCTTGCCGGGCAAACAGGGTGTTATTATATATAGGCGAGGCTATATTACTTTTCCCCTTACACCTCCGTCCAGAGGATCGTTCCTCTTTTAATACTATTACTTACTACATCTAGATCGCCACTTATCGGTCTCATTATGAACTAAAATTGGGTATGAATGTCACTTCCGTGTTGCTGGTATGCATTCAAGTCGAAACTCAGCCGAGGATTCAAATGCTGACTGTAGATGGGCAAGTAAGGGAGGGACATGCTAGAAGAATGCTTGGGATGGGGGTGGGGGTGCTGGTGGGGGCGTCTTCAACATCATCACCCACCCATATGAGGGATAGGGACTCTTCAGTAGTCTCGCATGACCGCAACCATTTCATCCAACCGGGCCACTTCCCCAAGTAACAAGGCCTCTTTGGCTTTCCACTGGTCCAGCAGGGTCAACTCTGCCTGGGACAGATACCGTTCCTCATTGCCCTTGACATCACTACGCTCCGTCTTCTCCAGGAATTCCTTAAGCCGGTTCCGTTCAAACCGCAGGCGTTGTAGACACCGAGACATAGCTTTATATGTGTCCTCCAGAATGCTGTTTCGGATACGGTCCGGATCGTAGAACCAGAGGTAGATCGTGCGTGAGGGCTGTCGCTGTGCGTCTCGGGGAACTTCCTGTAAATCAACGAACCCGCCAGCCTGCATGCTGGCAAGAACCTGGCGCAGATCTTTGAAGGGGAGAAGACTAATTTCTTGTAAGCGCTTCTCGTCGAGTTTGCCCTTCGCGTGGAGTACACGGATGACCCGTAATGCGACATCGCCGTATCGGGCTTCGATCATCCGTTCCAATTCTAGATGGCGAAGCTTGCGTGCCAGGTGTCGAAACTCAACAGTCCAGGCAATGAGGCCTGAGAGCACGCGCTTGGAGGTTAGGTTATAGGGGGGTTGGGAGAGCAGGGAAAGATGTTGGTCAATCTCATAAGTGCGACTGGGGGCATCTGCTCCTTCACGGTCGGTTCCATTGACACTGTCCTCCAAGGGCCTCTTTCCACGTCTGTTGACGGGCTGCGAAATCTCCATGGGACCTATGGAGCCAGTGAGATCCAGTTGCGGGTCAACCTCTTCTGTCAAAACACTAAGAGCGATCGGGACAGAGTATTGCTCGCCCTCCTCTCCTTCGCGGGGTATCTCGGCGCTATCGCGGCATTGCTTGGTTTGGTATTCTATACGGCGGAGGAGGCACTCATAGACATGCGTGGTTGCTGGCGATGAGTTTAGTTCCGCAAGGTCTAAAAACCGTCGATTCCGGAGGGCAACATCGAGTTTCTCATAATTCACCCGAACGACCATGCCCAACTTAGCGAACAAACCATCAGCTCAAGTTCTTTGGAAGACATATCATGAACAATACGTTGGGTCTCACCTCCATAGGAGTTGTATCACCACCCATGTCGTCATCCGACCACTCGTTCTCCTCTTCTTCCTCATCTTCGTCGTCGGCAGCGTAGTCCACTCGTGACCTCTTGTTTAGCGAATCCGTGGACCCATTTACATGCCTCCGTTTGGCGCCCCGTGGCAATCCGTTGTGCATCAACCCACGAGTGAGGTCCCCATCAAGCCTTTCCTTTAAGAGAGTAACAGTCCCTTCTAGTACCGTTTCGTCGAGCTTCTTCCCCTTCAGCTGCTTGACATCTGGTCGCGATTTTATCGCACGTTCAGCATCCAAGGCATTGTCAGCGTGGCTTTGGAATTGTGCGTCTCGGACACGAAAGATATATCCATGGGAAGCAAGTGCTTTCAGCGTGGGATGCAGCAGCGCGGGTTGTTCGGAAGCATGCTCATCGTGCCCGTTTATTAGATCTTCGGTCTCTTCTCCCTCGTCTTCTTCTTTCATGCCATTTGTTTTCAGCGGTTCCGGTTGCAGTTCGGGGAGAGTCTCGAGGTAGCCCACCTGGGCGTGTCCGAGGAACATTATGGTCGCCATAAGGGTAGCCGCATACTTTCCCAGCCGTTCTTGGATAAACTCCAGAATCTTTCCGGACCGGACGAGATAGTACGCAGCCTGCAGATTGGGCTGGTAGTAGGTGACACCATCGTCGTAGGAGGTGTAATGGTACACCAAGTGGTGTTGGATCATGGCGGCGAGACCATGGCGAAGTTGACGGTCCGAGAGACGCGAGTAGAATTTAAGGCGCGGCAATGAGAGCCGATCATAACGTTGGAGGGTGGAGAAGATACGCTGCGGAGGGACGGATGAAGGGTCAGCCAATGCTCGCGCTGGCCCGCAAATGCACACCGGCTAGGAGTTTTCCATGAATGTAGCGGGTTACCAAGTGAGCAAAGCGAGCATACCGCGAAGAGCTCCCCGAAATTATCCTCGACCAGGAGCGCACAGAGCTCCGCCGCGTACTGTTACTCGGACAGTTAGCATTGACCAAGATGAGGGGGTGGTATTCACATACCTGGGAAGTCATGATTGATGGCTTCTAGAGAGTGTGGGCAGCTTCACTTCCCTAGAAGGCAGATGAGTGTCACCGGGAGAATCGCATGAGGCAGAGAAGAAGAAAGATCGAGACAAGCCCAGTGGGATGGAGCAAGCCGGAGCGATCAGATCAACCTGGAGTCACGGAGTGACACTTTTTTTTGCCGACGGGCTGATCTGCAAATCAAAGGAAAATGTCACTTGATTGGCGCAAGGCCGGGCGGGCATCGCTCACGTGCATGACCAGGGCGCCATCAGCTGACCTCAGGTGACCCGGAGGACGAGGAAAAGCCGGTTCCGCCCGCACTCGCAACTCGGGCCAATCACGGCGCGAGTAATCAAGACCAGCCGGCATCTTGAAGCTTTTCAGACATCGTTTCTGATCCGCCCAACGACCGCCAGCAGCTTTACCCTGCTCCCAACCCTCCCAACCCTCCCAATTGCTTTCGAGCTTCTCGGCTAATTACGCCCCTCGCTCTCCTCTATCTTTCTCACACATGCGATGATGCTGTCGCGGTCTACTTTCAGCCGGAATGCGCCCCGTGCGCTCCAGAAGCAGTGCTCTGCTGCTGGCGCCAGCAGCCGTCGGGGCATGGCCTCTGCTGCCACTCCTGGTCTCCAGTACGATGTTACCGAGTCTGCTGGTGTGAAGGTCGCCAACAGGGAAGTCGCAGGCCCTACTGGCACTCTGGCGTTGGTTGCAAAGGCCGGTCCTCGTTACCAGCCCGTGCCTGGCTTCTCCGATGCCCTCCAACAGTTCGCTTTCAAGGTTCGTCCTCTCTGGCTTCGTTCCATCCCCTCCCGCTCCCCTCCCGCTCCCCTTCCGCTCTACATGTCACTTGTCGGTGGTCTAATCTAACGGATTTCTTTTGTCAATGGACAGTCCACGCTCAAACGGTCGGCACTGCGGATCAATCGGGAAGTCGAACTGCTGGGCGGTGAAGTTTCCTCGACACACTCGCGCGAGAACATCGTCCTCCAGGCCAAGTTCCTCTCGGGCGATCTTCCCTACTTCGCCGAACTTCTTGCGGAGGTTGCTTCTCAGACCAAGTTTGCTGGTAAGTCAGAAGCATGAGGGGCCACCCAGTCCGGCGGATCGGTCTAATTCGGTTTCTCAGCCCACGAGTTGAGCGAGGTCGTCCTCAAGACCATCAAGTACAGACAACAGGCCCTTGCTGCCAACCCAGATGCCGTCGCTGTTGATGCCGCTCACGCCGTGGCCTTCCACCGTGGCCTGGGTGAGAGCATCACCCCCTCGACCACCGTTTCCCTCGAGAAGTACCTCTCCGCTGAGGCTCTGGCCGAGTACGCTCAGCAGGCCTTTGCCAAGTCCAACATCGCTCTTGTTGGCAGCGGCTCCAACTCCGCGGACGTCGCCAAGTGGGTTGGCGACTTCTTCAAGGAGGTCCCCACCGGCTCCCAGCTTCAGAACGCCGCCTCTAAGTACTACGGCGGTGAGCAGCGCATTTCCTCCAAGGCCGGCAATGCCGTCGTGATTGCTTTCCCTGGCTCCGGTGCTTTCGGAACCCCTGCCTACAAGCCCGAGGCTTCCGTCCTTGCTGCCCTCCTCGGTGGTGAGTCCACCATCAAGTGGACCCCCGGTTTCTCCCTCCTCGCTCAGGCCACCCAGGGCTTCTCCCAGGTTCGTGCCTCGACTCAGAACCTTTCCTACTCGGATGCTGGTCTCTTCACCATTACTTTCTCTGGTAAGGCCGACCAGATCACTTCTGCTGGTAAGAACGCCGTCGACCTTCTCAATAAGGTTGCCGCCGGCGAGGTTGCCAGCGAGGAAATCAAGAAGGCCGTTGCCGTTGCCAAGTTTCGTGCTCTTGAGTCTGCCCAGAGCCTTGAGACTGGTATTGAGGCTACCGGCTCTGCTCTCATCAACGGCAGCAAGCCTTACCAGATCGGTGAGGTTGCTCAGAGCATCGATGCTGTCACCGAGGCACAGGTCAAGGATGTAAGTCTATTGTTTCATCTTTTCTTTCCTCGAACACTGTGGCTAATATTTCGCACAGGTTGCCAAGACCTTCCTCTCCGGCAAGGCTTCCGTCGCCACTGTTGGAGACCTCTTCCAGCTTCCCTACGGCGAGGAACTTGGTCTGACCGTTTAAACATGTATACAATACATATTAGACTGGCTTTGGGAAAAATAGTACCCCCCTCCCTTTATCATGTGTCTAGATCGACCTCCGCAGGTATTCTCTTTTGTGATATGGCTGTAGTTGTGTGTCTGTAATACAATTGTACCTTAACCCATTTTCGTTCAATACCTCTGTGTAGACCTGCACCATACACCAACTTAATGAGCACTTTCGAAATAGATTGCCAGTGTACAAAACTGTGTCTCAGTAATTTGTATCTTCATTCATTCCTTCATCTCTGTCTCGAACATAACAGCTGCACGTGTGACCTTTATACCTCCACACATATATATTAACTAGTATACCTAACTCTCTCTCGATTGCGATTTTGCCACCATGTCAAGATCACTCCATCAGATTCAAACTACCATCATGGCAAAAAATGGAACCATGCACACAGACCCAACTACTTATCTCATTCCCAATATAATGGTTCCCGAGACCAATACCGTGATTCTAATTAACCACCAATTTGCAGCTACACAACACAAACCACAAGAAGCCCAGGCACGGACTAGCATGAGTACGGAAAACCAGACATCAAAGTAAACAAACTACTCCCTCCGTACCTGATGCTTGAATGATATAGTCAAAGATACCGCCGAGGTGCGGTGCGGATCACATGACCGCCAGCAGGGATTACATTAGCGGCGGCGCCGAGCTCCAAGGCATTTATCCACTGCTGAATTGGAGAATAGATAGTTATCGTACAAGGCTCACCGAGGATGCCAGCACCCAAGATATATCGACAGGGCGGGAAGGTCGGGATTTCGGTCGCACTTTAAAATTAGATGATAGGCTGTCGGTGATAACCCGGGAAGAGCTTACAGCCGCGGGTCGCGCAACATGACAGCGGTCTCTGGACGGGTGGATTTACTCGAATAGGCAGCCGCCGCGGAGGGAATTTACTTTCCGTCTCGTTGGTTGCGGCGGTCATTCTTGAGCTGGCAGGATGAAGATCCATTACCTAGTACTCCGTAGGGAAGGGGTGCGTTGGCCCATCTACAACCTCGGCAGCTCGAGGAAATGAATTAAATACGTCAAGGGCAAAACAAACAAACAGCCGGACAAGTTACGGCTGTGCTGAACGTGTCGAGGGAAAAGGTTATGAATGCCTCATGAAAATTGGCTCTATTAACATTATTATGATAAGATAGCTTCGTAATCCTCTCGCGGCATGCGACGCACCACGCATAATTGCCGATCAAGTTTCACACCACAAGGGCATGGTAGCGCGCCCAAACAGTAACTATCCGCCCTCCGACCGAGACCGCACATGGCAGAAGGGTATCTCAAACCTTCTCTAGTGCTTAGCGGTGACTTTGTCGCCCGTCAGTTTTTCGACTGCTTCCTTGGCCCTATTCGGGGGAACGGAGACCCACACGTTAGTTCCAGTTCACTCCTCGGTAATCACATGAAGATCGGAGCGCCACCCCCGGAGGAAGTTCTCCGTCCGGGGCATTGACAGTTCAGGGCAAGGGAAAAGTTTGTTCCACTTACATGTCACCCAGAGCCACCATGCAGACCGTCTGCCAGATTCCGAGACCCACACGGGGAGCCACACCCCGGTAGAGACCCTTGATGCCATTGTTGTCGTAGATGTACTTGGCAGCCTTACCCACAGTGAGGTTCTTGGGGCGGTTGGGATCCTCAGTCTTGCTCTGCATCTCGACACGGATCACCTCAATAGGCTGGTTCCAAGCAGAAAGGCCACCGCCCAGACCAGAAGCCAGAATCTTCTCGAAGGCATTCAGCTTCTGGTTATCCTCCTTGTTGGTAACCTTGCGAATGGCGGATTCAGCCAAGCGAGAGAAACCAAAGCGGGATCCCCAGTTGGTAGTCTGGCGAATGGCGACGGCGTTGACACCGCGGTTGATACCACGGATGCCCTCTTTGTGGTAAATATCCATGAAAGTAGCGAAGGTACTGGGGGGCTTTACGCCCTGGGCGGCCATCTTGTGTTTGGTAATTTCAACTGTCTTCATGCAGGTGCAGAAACCCATGGTCGCGTATGCCTGTGCGATACCACCGACCATACCTCCCGCGATACCAGCGGCGAAGTCGGGCGCACCAAGAACCTTGGCACGGAACTCTGCCTCCGATGCGACGAAAAGGAGGACGGCACCCTTGGTGGAGGCCTCAATCCAGGCCCACGGAATGAGACCTTGATAATCTAGAGTTGCGATGGGTCAGAGAGGACACCCCGCGCTGGTCGGGATAAAGACGGAGAAAAGGGCACTTACAACCGAGCATCCCGCCACGACCCCAAATCCGAGCCATAGCGCCCGCGAAGCTATCGCCCCGGTTTGCAGCCATGGTCGTCTTGATCACTTCCAGCGGCTGTGGGAATGGAGTTAGTATTGTTGGCAATATCACTTCAGAAAATCACTTCGTACCTGACCCAAGGTTGTGACCCTATCTGTGTCAGTCTCGATCATCTAGCACTTTCAGGTATAGAGGGGATACGCACTCAAAGAGGTTCAATCCTGCACCCACTGTAGCAATGCCATCAGAACTAGTTCCCTCAAGCCCGTTCGCTGGGAGTAGCAGGTTTTACATACAGAGCAGGTTGCTAAACTTGACAGGCTTCTTCTCGAGCGCCTGGCCGGCGGAGGCCGGAGCAGCAGGAGCAGTAGACATCTCTGTGACCTTGGGAGTGCTGAAAGGGGCCCTGACCAAGGGAAGTAGGGGGGCTTCGTCGCCTTAAGGGATCACGAGAAATCGAGGATTGTCGGCGGCCGAGAACGTCAACGACGAACGACCAGGTTGATGGAGTGGCGGAGAGAGTGGGTTGGAAGGTAACTGGGGGACAGGCCAGGTAAGCAAGTAGTTAGGTAAATAGCTAGGTAGGTAGCTAGGTGGTATAGTCGGAGTATGTATGTTTGTATGTATCAAGATGGAGAGGAGAAGAGAGGGAGAGAGGGAAGGAAGAAGTATGAAAATATAAAAGAATGAGGCAGGGTGGGACGGGCCAGGGCACAGCAGCATACGTACCTTTCTCCTAAGCCAGTCCTAGGTAGGTACTACTAGAAGGGTCAAAGAGTTGCTTTTTTTGCCAGGCGTGGGCGCATCGCAGGCCTCCGTACCAAGGAGTACTCCGTAGTAATGAGCACACTCAGCAACCGCAACAACCCAGAACCCAATGAACGTCCGCCATCGGCCGATTGGGGATGCGCCTAACCAGATAGAGCGAGAGCTCGCCCTAGCCTGCTTCCGGGCCGGCGGTGAGCTACAGCCGAGGGCTTCAGTTGAGGCCCGGAGCAAACCGGGCGGCCCCCCAACAAACCCTCAGTACGGGGCACTCGCCGCACAGCCTGCTTTCATTTTCCGAAACGGTTGAGAGGGTCGATCGGGGGACCCACGCCAGCCTGGACGGGAATGATAGTACCTACCTTCTATAGGTAGGAAGTAGATAGATATTAGATAGATACTCCGTACATACTATCTACGGAGTAGAGACTAGGTAGATACTTACTCCCTGGCAACCACGATGATGATCCATCCGGACGACCCACGGTCTGGCCGGAAGTTTGACACGCCCGGAGTACGGCGCCCGTATGTCCAGATCCTACAACAATCCTTTGATGTCTAGACAATCCATAGTCCTACTAACTAGCTGGCTAACTTCATTTCGTACCTCGTATTGTCCGAGTTTTTGGCAATGGCAATGGCTGCGTGCTCGCCATGGAGTGCTCCGGAGGTACCCACGGCGACCCGAAGCCGCCTCAGCTATGTCGACTTCATTCCCCGACGGTCAGCACCCAAAGCATCTTTAGATTGCCTTGCGGCCTCTATCTAGGTACTATCTAGTTGCTGCCTGGTGCATTGCTCGGAACTCAGTCCGCGGAGGTTTTTTACGGAACACTACCGGCACGCCTCATGTCTGTTTCTCGACCGTGCCGATCTCACTCTCCTGGCTTTCTTCCTTCTCGCTCCTGCTTATCTTCGGCGCCCGACTGCAATACACCCCCTTACGCTTGCCCGTCACACCCAGCGGATAGTACTCGGTACGATACGGGAGTTAGAAGACGATTGACTAGGAATTGAAGTGCTGTTACAAGGCCCGCTCGAACCGTGTCCTATCATACATTAACCGAACCAACCCCAACACTTAACGTCCCCAGTCACAAAAGTAATAAACCAGAACAGGGTAGGCATAATACAAGATGCAGTGTTTATCGTAAAAAGAAATGAGTCACCTCAATTTTTCGTCATCCAGAGATATTTACAGCTTAGCGCCAACAAGCTTGGCGTAGGCCTCAGTGCTGAAACTCTTAGGGCGTTCAATGGGGGCACCGAGGGCACGGTCGATGATCAGCTGGGGAAGGACACCCAGGGCACGGGAAACACCGAACAGAACGGTGTAGTAGTTAGCCTCAGTCAGGCCGTAGTACTGGAGGAGGACACCAGAGTGCTAGACATTGGTCAGTACGTGTTCCTTGTATGCTTACACGACACGGGCTCCGAGAGCAACTTACAGCATCGACGTTGGGGTAAGGGTTCTTGGTCTTGCCATGCTCGGTCAGAACGCCAGGAGCGATCTTGTAGACCTGGCTGACCAGCTTGAACATGGGGTCATCGGGCAGCTTGCGGAGGGCGAACTCGCGCTGAGACACGTAGCGGGGGTCGGTCTTACGAAGGACGGCGTGACCGTATCCGGGGACGACCTGGCCGGCGTTCAGGGTGGACCACAGGTAGTTCTTGATGGCATCATCACTAAGGTCGTTACCGATGGCGGCCTTCATCTTGGTGAGCCAGTTAAGGACTTCCTGGTTGGCCCTGTATGATTAAGATGGAAATATTAGCAGGAGGGCTTCGGGTATCCAATTACGAGAGCAAATACTTACAATCCGTGGAGAGGACCGGCCAAGCCGTTCAGACCAGCAGCGAGAGAAAGCATAGGGGAGCTCAGAGCGCTACCAACAAGGTGAGTGGTGTGGGCGCTGACGTTTCCACCCTCGTGGTCGGAGTGGATGGTCAGGTAAAGACGCATGAGCTCAACAAAGTCCTTGTTGTCGCCGTAGCCGAGCTGGTTGGCCAGGTTGTAAGAGTAATCCTTGTCCTTCTGGATGGGAGCGACCTTGCCATCCTTGAACACGTTACGGTAGATCTTGGCGGCGATGGTGGGCAGCTTGGCAATGAGGTCCATGGAGTCCTCGAAGGTGTAGTTCCAGTAATCCTTCTTGTTGATACCCTTGGCGTAGGCCTTGGCGAAGGCGGACTCGTGCTCAAGAGCGGTGACAGCCAGAGAGAACTGAGACATGGGGTGCAGGGTGCTGGGGCAGCGGTCGATAAGCTCCTCAATGAACTTGGGGAGGTCGGAGCGGGCAGCCCACTCAGCAGACAGATCGCGAACCTGCTGCTCGGTGGGAATCTCGCCAGTCAGGAGCAGCCAGAAGAGACCTGAAACCCATCATTAAACTCTGCAATGCATCACGCTATTTCTAGGATAGATATCTACCTTCGGGAAGAGGCTCCTGGCCACCGGGGGCCTTGGGGAGGAGCTCCTGGCACTCGGGAATCTAATCGGCGGTGAGTATACGCCTGGAATGTGAGTCTAGAAGTGGTGCCACTCACAGTACGGCCACGGAAACGGATACCCTCCTCAGAGTCGAGGACAGAGCCCTATATTCCAGCATTAGCTAACTTTCAGACGCTTCATATATTGGGTCTTTCTATCATACCTCCCACACGAGGCACTTCACACCACGGGCACCACCATAAGCCTGGTCAAGGGTGAGCTCACCAATGACCTTGTGGCCGTGCTCCCTATAAGCATTCATCAATTAATTAGCGCCTGTTGTAACAGAGAAAATTGCGTGGGAACGAGGTGGACGTACTTCCTGAGCTTCTTGACCTTCTCGATCTCGGCGGGGAGCTTCTCAGCGAAAGTCTCCTTCAAGGACTTGAAAACGAAGTTGCTTTAGTACACTAGTCAAGGAGTGATCGGTATCAAGGTCGCACGCACCTTGGCCTTGCCGGTAGAGTAGCAACGCAGGCCATTGAAAGCAGCAGACTGAACAGCCGGCTTTGCGGCGATGGAGGTGGAACGAAGGGCAGAGGTGCCCAGTCTCAAGGTGGAAGCCATGGCGAATGTGAACAACTTGATGGAAGTTGAGTGGTGGAAGAAGGGAGGAGAGGAGAGGAACAGGGTATATCAGGACACGGTAGAGAAAAGAAAAAGAAGATGGGCCGCACGGTCTTCCCAAGTTATGGAGAAGCTCTTCTGCGCCCTTTTTTTCCATCTGGCCGTACCAGTACAGCCGGTACGCGGACTGTACGGTCACACCCGGCAACGAAGCAAGGCAATGGTGGATGGGCGTATATTACCGTAACGCTAGGCTCAAGCCGGCCGGTGTCCCGAGTCTCAGCCAGGATTTCGGCGCGCTTTGCAGCGGTAATCCCAAGACTCCAGCATGTTTTGGTGGTGACCCTTACCCGCTTGATTCCGTTGTACGGAACGGAGTCCGGAGTAAAACCTCTCCTGCATCCTTACTCGTTACGCTGTGACCGTGTTGGTCTGTGTACTATACGCTATCAAAGTCAACCATGTCATCTTCCGCAGTGCTCGAGCTCATGTGTGCCAATTCAGAATTAAGCTGAGAGCTGTCATTGTTATCAACCCGGCACTCGTGCATGTGTTGCATAGATACTCTAAGACAGCCTCGGTCTGCTATAATTGTGACGATCATCGGCGGCGTCCCATCCGTAAACGGAGTGCTGAGAGCTGTGGCCCATGACTAGTGACGTCGGCAGTCGCCATTCCATCCACATTTTGCCTGCCCTCGAGGGCACAGATTTCCCCGGCCATAACAACCACCGGTGGTAATAATAGTAGCATACTGAAATCTACATACAAAGACCGGTATTTGCAGTACCTGACGGTTATCTATTGCGTGACTGGGCTGCCATGACGTTGGGATATCTATCTGCATGATCGCTGCATTATTATAGTAAAGGTGAATAGTAGCAAGGGAAGATACCCGGATTCAGTTCTAGCTCGCCCGTAGGAACAGAGTTCTCATGCCTCTGGAGTAATTCCTTAGTCGCTGTGGAAATGTTTCCAGGGGGACGGTGAACTCTGTAGGTAGGGTTTCGCTCGCTGTGGGACGGCATCCATTTGTTGTGTAGTCCTAGAAATCGTTTACCTAACATAGATGGGGAAGTTCAGCCCATTACCTCATTCGACTCACCGAACTGAGCTCTTGCATTTGTTTCAGTGCTTTGGCTGACTTCTGTAAGGACTGTTTGAATCACGTGGACCACCCCTGACTCGCTCGCACCTCGCATCTGTCGGCCTCAGGCTACAGCAAGGCCGGGCGCCTGCAGTTTCAGGTGCGCAGCTCTTTCGAGACTAGCGTCGATATGCTGATTTTTCTCCTCACCTGACTGACCACCTCTAGGAAATCCTTTCCCTTTCATCTCCTCTCTACTTCATCAACAACCTCCCTTTAAGTTATCTCTTCTGCACCGCTTTTCATCCCCCACTCTTTTCTACAGCAAAATCAACACACTGTAATATCCGCCTTTTGCTTCTTTTCACTCTCACTCAACTCGCCGCTTTTAGGTCGTACTCTGTACACGTACTCGTTCGCGAGTTGCAAGGCCCTGGACAGCATCGCTTGGCTGTGTTCCAGCTGTAGGCGGAAGGCCCCCTGGTCGCCAGAGTACGCTCGTGGAGTCTGTAGTGACACGACCAGAAGTCCGCTTAGGAAACTACTTTCCAACATATTGGGAGGCAACGACCCTGCAGGTTTCTGATATTCCTCTCTTAAGCATCACCGACATCTTAGCTGCGCTGGATCTCCCAGTAGTAACAGCTTATTGGGAACCTGGTACTATCCGGTCGCATTTACCATATACTTGAAGCGATAGTCTTAACAGAAACTTCTGCGTGTATCCTGCTCTCTCCGTACTGGATTCGGGTCAGAACACCTCAAAACACAATCACCATGTCGTCTGCTGTAGCAGAACTGGACAACTATCTCCAGTCAATGCTTGCACTCAAGCCTCCGGGTGTTTCAGGCTCTAAGATCAACAGTATCACGTCGCTTTGCACCGCAAATGTCCAGGTATTACATTCCGCTACCCTCCCTTTCAACCGATCCTTCGAGATAGAGTCGTACGCTAACCTCTGATCCTTTCCCCATCACAGAATGAATCCGTTCTCATCCAGAAGATCTACACACACTTCAAGAAGGCACCAGGAACACACAAATTGGGCGTACTCTATGTCGTAGACTCTGTAACTCGACAGTGGGTAGAAGCAGCGCGCAAGGCAGGGCAACCATCCGGTAATGCTGCTCCCGATGGGACGTTCGCCGCTGGTGTCAACAGAGTGACCGAATTACTACCCGTCCTCATGACGGACATCATAAACAACGCTCCTGAAGATCAAAAGGTACGCTCTAGATGCAATACGCATATCATATCATCAAACCTTCACAGTGGTCACGGGCAAGCAAAGGGCCGATAGGAAACCGGGTTCTACACTGAAATTCCCGGGGTGGCCTGCTCTAAGAGTTGATCTACGTATCTCCCGCTGTATAGCCCAAACTGCCCTGCATAGTACCCGTGGCCGCTATGTTCCCCCTCTCTCTGCCTCATTATTTTTCTTTCCGCCGTTGTCTGGTGACGAATAGTCCAACTTACGTATATGACTCCCTTTTCATATAGGAAAAAATCAAGAAACTGGTCGACATCTGGGAACGGGGCTATACATTCCCTGCTCCAATGCTTGCGTCGTTCAAAGACAAATTAAACGCACCCCCATCGCAAAGTAAGCAAGATATCCCCCTCCAGCTCACATTCCCTGGTATGTCAGCATGGTTAAGCCGAGCTTCTTCACCTGGAATCCACTGTGAGCGCAAAGTATCTAACCGTTGTGCCACTCCTTTCCCTTCAGATGTTGAATCCACCACTCCTGAAGGCTCCCCCGCCCCCAACTACGTTCCGCTGGGAGGTCTGCAGCAGCAGCCGGCGCTGAACGGCGCCTCCAGCTCTGCTCAACAGACGCCGGATACCTCGAGTATTCTGAAGGCGTTGGCAGACATGGCCAAGCAGAACACCACGGCCCCGGCTGCACCGGCCGTGGCAGCGCAAGCTAACCCTCTTAATGCCTTAAACCAGCAGGGTACGGTTCCGCAGCCCGCGTCGTCATCCGTAGACCAGGCTTCACACCCCCAGAATGGGCAGGCTGGTGTAAACCCCTATGCTGCTGCCGCTGCCGCTGGAAGCATGGCGACGCCGTTCGCGGGCTTGAGTAATGTTGCTCCGAATCCGGCTTTGGTGCCGCCGCAGACTCAGAGCCAAAACCACACTCCAAACCCGTTGACTGCAGCGCAGAACCCACTGGCCGCGCTACTGCCGCAGGCGACTGCAGCTCCGGCCCAGCCGAGTGCCCCGATCGGGCCAGATGCTCTGCAGCAGCAGCTCCAGCTCCTGCAATTGCTGGCCGCTCAGGGCATCCCGCAAGAGCAGTGGGCAACGGCGCTGCAAATCCTGAGCCTGTCCAATGCCGCCAACATGGGGGGGATGAACCCGGGCCAGGCTCCGCCGTTCAACCTGCCGGGCCAGCCTGTCGGCACCGCCTGGGGCGCCCATCCCGACCCCCAATCACGTGAGTTCGACCGGGACCGCGAGCGCGATCGGGACTACATGCGCTCTCCCCCCGGCCAGTACCGTCGCCGCTCTCGCTCCCCCGGCTGGGACCGTCGTCGTGAAGCCTCTCCTCCACGCCGTCGGGACAGCCCCGTCTACGGTGAGTACCATGGCGATTCGCCCGGTCGCCGCGGCGGGGATCCGCGTGGCCGCCGAGGCAACGAGTATCGCCAGCGCAGCCCCCCGGACGTCGTCGCCGGTCCCCTTCCCCGCCTCGTAAGGATCCAACCTTGCCTCCTCCCGGCCCCAAGTTTATTGAATGGGATTATTCAATTGGTCAAGGGAACATCAAAGGTTTGTCACGCGCATACCTCCATTGCAACGTTTGGAAGTCCTTGGTTGCTAACCGTCTGTTGTATAGTCCTGAGCCGAACTCTTTTCGTTGGTGGTGTCACGTAAGTTCCTCTCTTTCACCCATGCAACCAGTGGGCTGTTTATTAACATGTTTTTTAGGTCATCGGAAGCGCATCTCCGCTCTCTCTTCAGCAAGTTCGGCATAGTCCAGACTTGCATAGTCAACATCGACAAGCGCCATGCTTTCATCAAGATGATTAGCCGGCAAGATGCTGTTAGTGCTCGAGACGGAATGGAATCCTACAAGGCCGGCGACATGCAACTGAGGGTAAGCCCCCTTCCGTTTCCACTTTGTCAATCTTAGCCACCGCAGGATGGCATCTAACTCATCCTCTAGACCCGATGGGGTGTGGGATTCGGCCCCCGTGATTGCAGCGATTACCAAACGGGTATCAGTGTGATCCCAGTCGAAAGACTGACGGAGGCGGATCGCAAATGGATGCTCACTGCGGAGTACGGCGGAACTGGTGGAAGGCCGATTGAGACCGGAATGGTCGTCGAAGAGCCCGACATCGAGATTGGTGCTGGGGTCTCTTCCAAAGGTTCGTTGGCTCCCCAACCTTCTCGGCTCGTTTGCCTTGAAACTGACCGTCTACTTTTGCTTCGAAAACAGCTATCAGCAGAAGGATTGCGACCGACACTGGCGGCAAACGTGGACCGGTCTCGTCCCGCTCACAGCAGGACCGATTCCGTCGTCCGGAACGCGAAGGACCCCCAACTGGGATGGGCCTTGGTGGTTCGGTGGAGCGGGACATTCCCAATGCCAACAATGTCGGAGTGCCGCCCGCCGTGCCTGGCTTCGGCTTCTCGTTTCCCGGTATGCCCATGTTCCCTCCCGGCTTCATGATGGGAGGAGCACAAGCCGGGGCATCGGGGGGTGTCGCACAACCGCCCCCTCCTGGCCAAGGAGGCAACTAGAACGATGCTATTGCAGCGACAATCCACAATTGCTCGTCACCCATCTTGTTCTTCCCTTGTTTTGATACCAATGTTTCTCCTTCATCTTTGTTCCTTCTTCACTTCTTTGCCAACCAAATTTCTCATGTAAATTTGTTCACGCACCCCAAAAATCGGCGTTGGCGCTTTCGTATTCATTGTTTAGCGGAAGGCATGCGCTTTATGAGTGGGCATTTCTTCGGGCGGGTCAACAGCACGGCATCTTCCACGTGGCTCCACATTCTCCCCCACGTCTCTGTTGTTTCAATCGTCGTTTAGACGGCCCAGCAATTGCAACTGTCGGAAAAGTGAGTGGACTGAAGTTCGCTGGCTCGTATACTCGCTTCTGGCTTCACAACCTATATCTCTTTTTCTGGTTTTCCTCCACCTCTTCTTGTTTTCGCTATCTCCCTGTATCTGCACTCTGCTCAGCTCTACTTGGAATCCGGTGGCTCTGTGATTCGATGTTTCATTTTCTGCGTCTTGCTACCTTCCCCTAAATTTAAGAGCTAGTTCACGAATACCTGCTTGTGCTCCTCGATCAAGTCAAGCGCTTCTTTCCTTCCTGTGCATAGTTGAACTCTTTCTTTCTCTCTTCATTCACGAATTTCCGGGCTCTAAATCACTTACTTGTATTGTATCGTAGGGATGACCTCAGGTTTGCTGTGGCAGTCTTGAAAGGTAGATAGTAGGTCGATAGGTAGGTCGGGTGATCGTCAATTCAATGTCTGCATTCAAGTATGTTTACAGCCACTTGCCCCATCGGCGATTCGTCCACACCTCTGACACGTTTTGTCTGTCACCTTGAATCCGTGTATTCAGCTACACCTACGAGCCATCGGTATATAGGATGTATAGCCATTGATTACAAAATGCAAGCATGTTAAATTACCGCTCTTTAATACCGATGCTCTCGGGGTATCCCATACATCCAATGTGTCGTGGGTCAGCGATCATACTTCATTACTGCGCCTATGCGTTGGTTCTTCCAGTGTCCGCATGTAGTCTCTTGCACGTTCCATTCTTCACGTTCACTTCCCCTGTAGCCTAGGGGTATAGCAAGCCTCCTGTGTCAGTAAGCTATTCGGGTGACCATGTACCATCACTAGGCGTGGTCGATAGGGCACTGGCAGCCTTGAAAGATTGCTTAAAATCAGCAATGATATCGTCAATATGCTCGGTACCAACCGAGATGCGGATTCCATCCTCAGTGACTCCTGAGTCGAGACGTTCCTGTTCGGTAAGTTGTTCATGAGTCGTCGACCAGGGATGAATGGCAAGGGTCTTCGAGTCGCCAACACTACCAGGACCAGTCAGTGTCTGAGCATGTTTAGTAGAACCACCGTAGGCGCCGGGCAAACCTACTTGGCAAGATTGGAAATTAACTTAAAGCCATCGACTACCTGAGCGCCAGCGGCAGCGCCTCCCTTGACCCCAAAGGATAGGACACCACCAAATCCATGCTTGAGGTAACGCTTAGCGGTCTCGTGACTAAGGTGGTCCTCCAAACCAGGATATGAGACCCAGGAAACGTTTTCATTCTTGAGGAGCCAGTTCGCTAGCGTTATGGCATTGCTTGCGTGTCTCTCAGCGCGCAAACTCAAGGTCTCGATCCCGAGCAGGAGCTGTTGCGCAGCAAACGGATTCAGAGCTGGTCCAAGGTCACGGAGGATCTCCACCCGCACACGAATGGCAAAGGCAATGGAGCCAAAGGTTTCCCAGAATTTCAGACCATGATAGCCTTCAGAGGGCTCGACGAATTGTGGGAAACGTGCCGCATTTTTGCCCCAGTCGAACTTCCCACTGTCAACAACAATCCCCGCAATTGTAGTGCCATGGCCGCCAATCCACTTGGTGGCGCTATGTACAACAATATCAGCACCGTGCTCGATGGGACGGCAGAAATATCCACCAGCTCCGAATGTGTTGTCGACCTATGCAGTTCCCATGTAAGCTACGAATTCTCCTCGCGTGTATAATCCTGTACTATGCTATCCACTTACCACCAGTGGTATACCTTTTTCATGAGCGACTCTTGCGATGGCTTCAAAGTCGGGTACATTATACCGAGGGTTCCCGATCGTTTCAACATAGACGGCCTTGGTACGGTCGTCAATGGCTGCGGCTATATCCTCTGGACTGTCTCCTTGGACAAATTTGGTTTTGATCCCGAAACGAGGAAAGAGAACTTTGAACTGGTTATAAGTGCCACCATACAAGTTACTGGTGGACACGATGTTGTCGCCAGCATGGGCAAGAGCCGAGATGGCCATGAATTGCGCTGCCTGGCCAGAAGAGGCTGCGACGGCCGCGGCACCACCTTCAAGGGCAGCAATACGCTTCTCGAAGACATCAACCGTCGGCTTCGTGGGGCAGGTGCGCAATTAGTACTATCTTCTGATCCACAACTCAGGGAGAAGTGGGACATACATTCATAATCCGGCTGTAAATATTGCCAAACTCTTTGAGGCCAAAGAGCCTGGCGCCATGCGCGGAGTCATTGAAGGCGTATGACTATGGGAAACATCAGGGACGAATGGTTCTTTGATGCATATGAACAAACTCACTGTGGTCGCATAGATTGGAACTGCCCGAGATTTGGTTGTGGGATCCGGCTCCTGACTTGGGCACGGCTTAATTTCAGCTCTAATAAGAGGCGTATAATACATACCCCGCATGAAGCTGGAGAGTCTCGAAGTGAGGTCGCTCTGATTCGGACATGGCGGAGATCTCAGCTAGTATGGCATCAGCTAAGAGAAAGGGTAGAGAGAGCAACGAGTAAAGTAAGGAGAGCCTCTAGTCCCTGAGAAGGATGATTTACATCGTCTATACCACCCGCCAGGCAATTGGAGGCGACTATGGCGTGATTGATCGTTCAGAACAAAGAGGAAAGGCGGGGGAGGGAGGGGAACCTCTCCCGCCTTCGTTCACTCTCCTCTTCTTGAGGCTCGTATTTTCTGATTGTTGAGCCATTGACTTTGTCTCTCTTTTTTATTTTATTTATTTCCCTGTCTCTCTTTGCGTCTCCTTTATTGAAAAACTATCAGCAATTGAGGCTGTGATGATGTTAAAACTGACAGTGGTATACGTTATATCTCTCTCCAGGTAGTGGTACATGCTCGATTACTCCTGACGCTAATGACCAAGGCCCACATCCTGAACCATAATATGGTAGCATATCTACTAGTAGTACTCCATACTACATATTACTACTATGGGTACCTACTAGTACCAAGTACTTACTATTTGGGCTTACAGGTAAATGCAATAACTCTCCCAATCAGGTGTACTGCATCAGAGTTAGGTACCTACAGAGTGGCTCCAGAAACTAGACTCTAGAAATCAGAGTCCGTCCATCGAAGGCATTCCGATCTCATCTTGTCAACGGCGCCCTATCTCAGATCTCAAGCGATCGTACATAGTAGCTTGATTCAACGTTGCCCTGCCTATAATTCTCACAACTATTGGGGGTCTTGGCATGGACGTCATGTGTGCCCACAGGGTCAAGGTGGCATGCCTTCTGTGTGTCCAACGCCAACGATCTAGGCAGACAGTTCCACCCTATTTTGTTTTTCCCCTTCTCTTCTATTTAAAACCATCCCATGAGATCATCGCCTCCTCTTGGCTTCAGCCCGGACACCAATCCCCGCTAGCCGCTGGGCCGAGGCACTAGCCGTCATAGGGCAGCCTGTCCATTGTGCAGGCGGTTGGAGGTCGCGCTGAGATTCCCATGTTTTGGCTTCGTTAACCCGTCGGGATCTGCAGACGATGATGCAGGCGCTGCGAATCAAAAGGGTCCAACACGAGATGGCACCTCGGGTGACGAATGTTTTTCCTTCCCAGATGACTTTGCTGTGTCGGTACCTAGGTAGACAGGCAGCAGCTCCGACTCTGCCAACTCAACTAGCGGTCTGAGAGAATCTTTGCATCTCTGTTACTGCTCCATCCAGCTCCCTCGACACCCCCCAGAAATTCTGCAGTCAGCATTTGTGTGGAATGCGAGCACCTCAGAGTTTCAATAAATAACAAGCCGAGCCAGGGGTATACAAGGTCAGTCAGTCACCACCTGTCAGGCCATTCACCCACGTCATAGCCTCAAGCACACATTGGCTTGAGAGCGTGAAACAGCATCCACCTGTGTAACAGCAGATGATCTCCCATATTCAGATGCCGTGTGCTCATATAATTAGTTCATGTTGACCATGCATATATAAAAGCCATTCATTCCCGTGGTCCTTACACTAGTCCTTGTCCTGTGCGCTAGCTGATCCATATTATGAAGACAGCAGAAAGAACTGCAGCCTCTGTGATTAAGAACAACAAGAATAGGACAACTACTATTATTACTACCGTGAAACCTTACAACCATCATGACTGCGAATTTTCCTTGGATCTATCCCGTACGGGTAATCCAAGCCATCTTTGCAATAATTGTCCTTGGTCTAACCGCATACTGTTGGTTCAGCTTATTTATACTTCAAAATGGGCAATTCATAGTAGCTGACATTTGGCAGACATCAATTGGTTCACCTATAGTGATACTGTTAATTTTATGCTCTTCAATGGGATATGGACGGCCTTCATTGCTACACCTTACCTTGCCCTAGCGCCGATGTTCTTTCCCCAGTTGGCGCACCGACTCGTCATTCCGGCCGTCGAAGTTATTACCATGATATTCTGGTTTGCAGGGTTCATTGCCCTGGGTGTTTACCTCCCAGCCGCAGAATATTGTCACTGGAGTCGTTGTCGGGCACTACAGGCCGCGACCGTGTTTGGGGCATTCGAGTGGTAGGTCTTCAGCCTGATTGATGGTGTCATCTATATCACTTTAGTGCAGTGATCCAGCACTGTGTGTTGGGCATAAAGCAAATGTCAAGCGCGGTGCTGACATGAATCACATAGGGTATTATTTCTAGCTACCAGCGTTGTCGCTGTCCTCGGTGCATCGCGTTCCCGGTCGAGCCCTAGTATGAAGCCCACCCCTAATGCTGATACCCACGCTGGGGTCTAAATGAAGTTGATAGGGGCGGTTCCATGAAATATTTTCTTTTCTTTTCTTCCCTTTTTTTTCAGATTTTGACACGACTATTCGATTCAAAGCAGTGGAAGTTTTGATAGCTGATGTATAATGATGACGTCACATTATATATCTTTTTGGGGCGCGACTGCTTCTTCAGTTTTTTCCAAGAGCACCCGATGATGACGACAATGAGAATAATGATAACGGATGGCCTTTGATATCAGACTGACAAAGGAAGAGTGAATGAGGAATCGGCTGTCTACAGGTGTGCTTTGGCTTGCGCAGCAGAATACCCATTTGTCTTACTAGCTGCCCGGAGGGGTTCATTTGTTCATATTACCATCACCACCCTCTGCTCGTGTTTGCATATTATGGTGTTTGATAGCTTGAGGGTTGTCATCCATAAGGAATTGCCTTTCTTTCACCTTTTATAGCCACACAGGTTCCAATTTGAACAGGACAAGACCAGAGATGTCAGACAGTCAGAAACATAGTATCACGGAATCAGCCGCGCGACCACTATATAAACCCGTAGGTTACTGGTGAGCATGTTCCGCCTTACTAGCTTAATGTTTAGGGTTCTCCATCTTCCAACAAATTAGCTTTGCCTACATTCGATCCACAGGAAAATCCACCGCACGTCGAGCTGGGATAAGCTTTTTAGTGAACTAATGCATGTATCGTGATTTGTGTCATTGACTCATTGTAGATTAGTGAATTCCCGCATGATGAACCGAGGATTGATTTTCCATTGGAAGGAATCAAGCATGTTGAACGATGCGTTGACTGAGATACGGCATATGTACGTGCCGATGATCTTATTGAGAGCATGGCCCGTGGTTCGACTCGTTGCACCGCGGATATCCGCCAGTCCAATGTTCCAGAAAGACAATTCGAAGAAAGATCTGCTGGGTACGGAGTAGGGCTGGCCGAGTTGGATGTCGGATGTCGGATGTCGCCGATTGGCTCTGGACTATCATAGTACTAATATTAGTATTAGTAGTAATAATAGACGCGTCCCCAGCTTGGTGGATAATGAATCTTTTACTGTGGTAGAGTACATTTAGTTAATCGTGGATATTGAAAGATTGAAGCATCAACCCTAATGCGGGACGGAGTACTATGTAACGAACAACGTGGCAATCGTGACTGCCTTTCATAGCTCGATTAAATTACTACATAGTACTTACTGTTGCCGTAGATTATTCCTCGCCACCACGCGACCTCGCTGGGACGAATGCAAGGCCAAGCTGGAGCCGCAGCACGCGTTACGAGAGAAAAACTCTGCCTCCGCCCGGGACTCCCTATCAAGGGCCCCACATCGCCGGACGGCGTGGTTGCTGGGCAAAACCTGGAACAGGCAGCCATTCGCCGCCCATCGCCTCTTCAAGCCTTTTCAGAGTTGGTTTCAAGGTTGCCCGCCGTGGATGGGGGCACCCACGATGGAGGAGGGGTTTTAGTGCGGTCGAGTGGCACGCACAAATCACCATGGATACTCCGTTCTCCGTACCTTAAAGAGGTCAGTGGCCGATGGCCGATGCCCGGACATCTCAAATAAAGGCAGAGCAAAAAGAAGTCAGAAAGCAATGAGCCCTTTTTTCCGCCATAGCATTTGCAACACATTCACGTCGTTATCGTCATCGATGGATGTAGTCGTTTGACTCGTCTGGGGCGTTCCAACCTGGACTCTGCGCGAGGTTGCATCCGGCGCGGTAACTCCCCATCGACCCCCTCATCTTGACTGTTCCTTTTACATAAGATTTTTTTCGGGTTCGAAAACATAATTCGATTATATTCACTATTGTCGTCATTCGTCGCCTCTCTTATCTTCGGCAGGAGGATCAGTCGACCAGGTACGACAAGAATAATAGACATACCTAACTATCTAATATCGATGCTTCTCAGCCCGCGTACCTTAATCCAAGGTGGATTGATTCATCTTAGCGGTTTCCCCGAGAGGCGACAGAAGAGTCCGCTTATAAGAAGCTAGAGTCCTGGACGGATCCGAGTTTTGGTGACTCAATCGAACCGTGTTCCGGTGGAGACAGTACTGGCGGCGAGCTTCCTTTTTCCTTCTTTTCCGCAATTTGACTTTTTGCGCCCTTTCCCGACCCTAGAACTTGTACGTCTGACACTCCTATCTTGAGGACACGAACATCCTCAACATTGGGGCCACTGAGGGTCTAACATGGCCTTCGGGAACAAGGTCAACTGCACGTCCGCCGAGGGGGAAAAGGGCAAGATGGTGCCTGAAGAGACCGTCCAAGTTCAGTCCATGAACCCTTCATCGGACTTGAATGACATCGATTGTGAGAAGCATGGCGCCAGTCGCGAGTCGAACCCGATGCCAGATCTCAAGCGGAAGCTGAAAAGCAGACACCTGCAAATGATTGCCATTGGTGAGTTGCTGATTGTCTACGTCCTCCGCCTGAGTTTCGCCTTTCTTCTTTGCCATGGATATGACTTCCGGAGACAGCGTGCTCATTCAATCTATAGGTGGTACCATCGGTACCGGTCTGTTCATTGGTAGTGGTACTGCTGTTGCCGAGGGAGGTCCTGTTGGTGCCCTCATCGCCTACATCTTTGTCGGTACGATCGTCTATTCGGTTATGACATCCTTAGGGGAAATCGCGACCTACATCCCGATTCCCGGAGCGTTCACGGCCTACGCTGCCCGTCTAGTGGACCCTAGTCTTGGCTTTGCTATGGGTTGGATCTATTGGTTTTCCTGGGCTAGCACCTTCGCACTCGAGTTGACAGCAACCGGATTGATCATTCAATTCTGGGATGATTCAATCAATATCGCCATATTCATCGCCATATTCTGGGTCGTGATCACACTGTTAAATTTCCTGCCTGTCAGCTTCTACGGCGAGTTGGAGTTTTGGCTCTCAAGCATCAAGGTCATAACCGTTGTTGGCTTTATGATTTTTGCAATCTGCATTGACGCCGGCGCCGGTGACGAAGGCTACCTCGGATTCCACTATTGGGTCCACCCCGGGCCGTTTGCTCCTTATTCAGGCGTCCACCCTGATTCGTTGGCAAAGTTCGTTGGATTCTGGTCAGTCCTTATCCAGGCTGGCTTCTCATACCAAGGAACGGAGTTGGTCGGTATCGCCGCGGCCGAGACAGAAAACCCTCGCAAAACGGTTCCTGCGGCTATTCGGAAGACTTTCTATCGCATTCTGTTCTTCTTCGTCCTGACCATCTTCTTTATCGGTATCCTGGTGCCCTACACCAACGAGAACCTTCTGACGGATGGAAACGACGCCAACTCGTCACCGTTTGTCATTGCGGCCAGGCTTGCAGGGGTCAAAGTCCTGCCCCATATCATTAACGCCGTTCTCTTGACTGTGGTGCTTTCTGCCGCCAATTCGAATGTTTACAGTGGTAGTCGTATCTTACTTGGTTTGGCTCAGGAGGGGTTTGCCCCGCGCTGGTTCAAGAAGACTAGCAAGAATGGTGTGCCTTACTTCAGCGTCGCCTTCACGGCAGCATTTGGTCTGCTTGGCTTCATGAATGTCTCCAACGCCGGTAGCACTGTGTTCAACTGGCTTGTCAACATCGCGGGTGTGGCAGGATTCATTACTTGGGCGTCGTTGAACGGCTGCCATCTTGCTTTCATGCGTGCCCTGAAGGCTCGCAACATCTCTCGTGATACCCTTCCGTATAAAGCCATCTGGCAGCCGTACTATTCTTGGTATGGGCTTTTCTTCAACGTCCTAATCATCATTACACAAGGTTTCACATCCTTCATCACCAGCTTCAACGTCACAGACTTCTTCATTGCTTACATCAGCTTAATCCTCTTCGTGGTGCTCTACATTGGCCACAAGGTCTACTTCCGGACATCCTTTGTCCACCCACTTGAAGCCGACATCGATACAGGCCGCCTGGAAGTCGAGAATGAAACATGGGAGACCGAGGTTCCGACAAAGTGGCATCAGAAATTCTTCCACTCGTTCCTGGGTTGAGATGGCCTGGACCAACTGGGCATTTTAGTACAGGCCTGTGGTCAGCTTTTTCCCTTCCGCTCCCACCGTTTACTTTATTATTCAATTTTGCGCAATACCTCCGGTTCGTTGAGAGGGGTTTTGTTATACTACTGCACCCGAACCCTCTTGTTAATACATGTGGCGCATATAAGTGGGGGTTCATGCATATATACATTTTTTTTGGACAGCAGTTGCCTGTCGCTGAAAAAAGAGACGGATCTGCATGAGCTGATGATGATGGATGAGGGTTAGGCGGGGGTATCTTCTCTTGCTTCAGAGGGCTTTTGTCTATAACTTTGGGTTCTTTGGTAGAGCCCTCTTGTACAGTATAAATGTTGGGATGTCAGCATTGGCACGGAGTTTGGTGAATGGTTCTACTGCTGAACGTCTTGCTTGGGCTGGTTATGGTCCAGCTTTCCTGGAATCGAAAGTTTGCGCTTAATGGCATATCGTTTCTTTCTTCTGTGTAAGTCTTTTGACGTCGAGTTCGTAGCCTTTCCAGACCTGCCCGTGGCTACTGTGTAATGGATGATCGGCCGGTGGCGGTGACTCGGCCGAGTCCACTGACGTGGTGTTCTACACAGTATGTGGTATCATGTGGTTGATTAAGTAAGCTTGCTATGGAAATGTCTGTATAGTAAAATCATGTGTTTGTTATTACCGTAGAGTGCATCGACCTCGGGCAGGTCGTGAGGGCAGTTGGAGGTTTTCGCCATCCGGAGACCTCGATCTTCACATGGGACCTACATGTGCACGCATCGAAGTGACGAGATGGACTGGATGCAAGACAAATGGGAGTGGGCCAAGCCCGGGTCAGAGGACCTTTCGGATTCCCTTTTACTCTCTTTTCCGTGAACATCGGCAAAGCAAGCATGTGAGATGGTCAATGTGTCGGCTGGCTGAGATCATCACAAGACTCTCGCTCGATCGTCCGTACAACCCGTTAACGCCCATGGTTTAAGCCACCTATCTGTGGAGCTATGAAAGGCCGTGGGAGCTGGGGTGGGGCCATTGAAATGAGCCATCGACAGCGCACGATGTCATGGAGGTACTTATACGGAGTATACGAACGGCTTCTGCGGGATGTTTCATGGGGGGCGGCGTGGGGACCGGCCGTTCCCAAGTTCCCCTGCTGTACGAATTACAATGCCCATTGGTAAGAATAGATACACACCTAGTACTAGTACTTAGTCCTATCTACCTAGTGTTCTACGGAGTACACCGGGGGTGCCCGCATCCGGGCCCGAAGAGCGACCTGGAGTTTGAGACACACCTCACACCTGTGTCTCCGAAGGACTGCCCATCGATTATCGAGACTCCATGAATAACTACTTGTATCGTATTTAGGCAGACACTAGATGCATGTGCGGCAGAGTCAATTCATTCCACCCAAATTTATGGGACGGGGTAAACCCGAAGGGGCATATGTTTCGCCGTTCAACACTTTTCCCACAATATGGCCCCCCGGGATGAGGGTCCTCAACAGGCAAGTGCCGAGGTACTTGGTCCTGACGTCGCGTGGCGGCAGCACGGGAGCCAACCACTCAGCGCCCGCCCTTTGGGCGCATTCCGGAGGCCCACGGCGGCCGTCCTCTTGCTCCCTTGGTACTAGTACTTAGTAAGTACTTGCCTCGGATTAGTAGCCAGTACTAGGTACTAGGTTAGGTAGGTACTTTAGTACTACCTACTACGACTCCGGACATCCCAAAGAGAGGCGGAGGCACGCCTTCCTGTCCCTCCATCGTCCTCCCTGCCATATCTGTTTCGTCGGACCCAGGCATCTTTGTCCGTTTTACTTTCCCTCCCCCCCTTCCTCTTCCCCATCTTTCCCCTCTTCTTCACGTACCATTGGGTCACCCGTTGCTATTCCCAAACTTTCTCTCCCGCGCCACACTCGAGTCTCCTGGTGGGATTGGAATTCGCCTTTTTCCTTGATCGCATGGTCAGTGACCCATCTAAGCGGCGGGTGCTTCGTCTTTCCGACCTCCTGTCTCTTCGGCACCATCGATTCCATTTTGCAATATTAACTCCATCTTCACCAGTTGTAAATCATACCCGTCGCAATGTTATTCTCCCAGGAACCTCTCCACCTCGCTCGCGCAAATGAGCTGCGACAAGACCCTCCCAAAGGCACTCCGTACTCAGTCGCAGTGCCTGGAACAGAACAACCTGGCCGGAGTAAGGTCTACAGGGCTTGGAATTCGATGGAAGGCATCATGAAGTCGCTGGACCCGCAAGTATGCTCTCAAAGATGTCCGATAAATAGCCACCATAGCATGGCTTCATATCTAATTGTCTCTGACACCTTTCAACTCCCCAGGTTCTCACCGCGCATGAGGTCTTCGAGTCCACCGCAAACCGATTGCCGAAGAACCACTGCCTGGGTTGGCGCCCATACGATCCCACGACCAAATCCTACGGCCCTTATCAATGGATGGACTACCAGACGGTTCAAAAGCGACGGGCTGCATTTGGCGCTGGTCTAGTGGAACTACATCACAAACACGAATGTAGTCGTCCTGGTCAGTATGGCATTGGGCTATGGTGTCAGAATCGCCCGGAGTGGCAGTTAACTGGTATGTGAATCCGACCTTTCGGCAGGCGCGATACTGATATCTATCATTCTAGATCTCGCATGCATGTCACAAAGCTTGTTTTCAGTCTCCATCTACGATGTTCTTTCCCCAGATGCGACAGAATACATCATCAACCACGCGGATCTGCACTGCGTCGTGACCTCGTTGCCACATATTCCCACATTGCTCAAGTTGAAGCCCCAGTTGCCCAAGCTGAAGATCATAGTCAGCTTGGATCCCCTGGACGGGGGTGAACAGACTGGCCACTCGAAGCGCGCCCTTCTCGAGTCAGTGGCTGCTGGGCAAGATGTATCCATCTACACGATGGACCAGGTCGAAGAGCTGGGCGCTTCGGCGAATCGCCCTTGTAAATCTCCATCGCCCTCTGACACCATCACTATCAACTATACGTCTGGTACCACCGGCCCTCCGAAGGGTGTAGTCCTGACACATGAGAACGCTGTGGCGGCCTCTTCAGCCGCACTCATGATCATCACGCAAACCCCTGGTGATACGTTGGCATCCTACCTTCCGCTTGCCCACATCTACGCGCGGATGGCCGAACATGCAGCCTTTTGGGCGGGGGCTCGGATCGGATATTTCCACGGAAACATCCTAGAGCTGGTCGATGATCTGAAGCTGCTCAAGCCGACCGGGTTCATGTCTGTTCCGCGCCTTTACACCCGATTTGGTAATGCCATTCGTGCCTCAACCATTGAGCAGCCTGGCTTCAGGGGTGCGCTGTCAAGACATGTTGTCTCCACCAAGACCGCGAACTTGAAGAACCCTGACCCTAGCAAGGCCACTGCGAAGCATGCCCTGTATGATCGCATCTGGGCCAAAAAGGTTGCGGCTGCTATTGGCTTGGAGCGTACGAAAATGATGGTCTCCGGTTCGGCGCCTCTGGATCCTTCACTTCATCAATTTCTCCGGGTTGCTCTTGGCGTGGACCTCATTCAAGGCTATGGTTTGACTGAGACATATGCCATGGCGTGCGCTCAGTCCCTTACGGACTTGACCGCTGGTAACTGTGGTCGGTTAGTTCCTTGCACGGAAGCTTGCTTGATGTCTCTGCCTGATATGGAATACTCCGTTGATGACAAGCCGTACCCTCGGGGCGAATTGCTTTTGCGAGGTTCGAACGTTTTTCGTGAGTATTTCAAGGATCCTGAGGAGACAGCCAAGGCGATGACCGAAGACGGATGGTTCCGAACCGGTGATGTCTGCACCATTGATGACATGGGTCGTATTATTATCATTGATCGCCGGAAGAATGTGATGAAGCTGGCACAGGGAGAATATATCTCTCCGGAACGGTTGGAGGGCGTTTATATGTCGGAGATGGGCTATTTTGCCCAGGGCTATGTCCATGGTGATAGCGTCCAGACTTTCCTGGTGGCTATCTTCGGCGTCCAGCCTGATACTTTCGCTGCCTTTGCCAGCAAGGTACTCGGTCGGACCATCGATGCTACAGACATTGAGGGCATTGGATCGATTCTTGACGACACCAAAATTCGTAAAGCAGTTTTGAAAGATCTCGATCGGGTCGCAAAAAAGCACAAACTTGCAGGATACGAGAAAGTCAAGAACTGCGCATTGATGATTGACCCATTCACGATTGAGAATAATTTGCTGACACCGACGTGAGACAATTCTCTACCTTTCTTCTTATGCAACCCATGTACTAATCTAACTCTTTCATATAGCCTGAAGTTGAAGCGTCCGCCAACCACGAAGAAGTATCGTCAGCTCTTGGATGAGCTTTACGCCCAGGCGTTGGCCGAAGAGTCTGCTCCTAAGGCTAAGCTATGAAGAGGGCCGCATTGGCGCCTTCATCTTATGGATGCATTTCTTCCTGGCCGGCACTATGGAAGTAGCTAATCTGGCGAACAGCATCCAAGCCCACACTGTACATATAGCCGAGCGCTCTCTTCTTTGACCATTTCACTGTCTATATTCTCTGGGGTTGAGGGCTAGACCATTGGGCGTATTTCAGGGCAGAAGTAGAGGTCATGCATGCATAGGCTTTGCCCCGGCCCCCGTTAGTAGTATATAATATATCTCACCATTACACAACATGCCACTGCCTTGTACTAGCTGGATTCAGCCAGATGGACACCGTGGTCACTAGTGTGAAGAAGCTAGCAGATGACACAAGCGTGGGTTTTTCCCGAGCAAAGATATACGAGGGCGCTCGGCGGTGAGGGCACTTTAAACCGAGCTCGCCGGCCGCTTGGCACGCGCGCCGCCGCGCTCAGCCGTCGGAATAGCTTCACCTCCACCGAACCGCCTCCGCAATCGTTGCGGACCCAGCCCATCCAGATTCCAGTGTCACGCCTGCCCGCGACGAGGAAGAAAGACATTCGCCATCATGCACATCCCCTCTCTCTCCTCCCTTTCCCTCTTCCTCGTCGCCCTCCTCTCCACCCCAGCACTAGCGACCTCCGCCCTCACCATCACCATCCCCCCTTCCAATCTCCTTCCCAACCCCAACATTCTCCCGGCCGGCACCCATGCCACCCTGACCACGCTCACAACTACTGAGAACAATCACCGCATTCTCACCGCACCCCTCACCCGCTCCGCGACCTTCCTCTTCCACCACCTACCCGCCTCCACCAAGCCCGAATCCTACCTGCTCGATATCCGTTCCCCGGAGTATGTCTTCGCCCCTCTCCGCGTCGATGTTGCGGCCGATGGCTCCCTCCTCGGCATCTGGGAAACCTTCCGCGGAAATCCCTGGGACAATCGCGGTGCAGAGAAATTCATCGTCGATGCAACCGCCGCCACTTCCGATATGACTGTCGATGCGAAGGTCATGGCCCGAAAAGGCTTCTATGAGGAACGGTCGAAATGTACGTCCTTCTCTTCCTTAACTTTTGTTTATTATTTTATGGCATGGCATGGGCAACAGGGGTGTTGGCCAATTGAGTGCCTTCTTACCTCTGCCTTCTTTTCTTTTCTTGTCATCTAGGAATTCATACTGACTAACGATTCGTTTGATGTCTTTTAGTCTCTCCTATGGCTTTGTTTAAGAATCCTATGATCTTGATGGCTTTGGTCGCGCTGGGTTTCACTTTTGGAATGCCCAAGTTAATGGAAAATAGTAAGTTGCTGCCCCGTTTCCTTTTAGGCTGTTTGTCCAACTGGTATTCTCTTTTCTCTGTGGCTATCTGCACGGATTTGTCTCTCTCTTTCTTTTCCTCTCAGTCTATACGAATATACATCTCCATATATAAGACTTCTTACTAACTGGTTGTTTCTTTTCAGTGGACCCCGAAATGCGCGCCGAGTTCGAAAAACAGTCTCGTTCTTCTCCCATTTCTGGAGCAACTCGCAGTGCTATGACTGGTGGTGGAACGCCTGGAAATTTCGACCTGGCTGGGTGGATGGCTGGTGCGACTCCTAGACCCGCACCTGGTGCTGAAGCCGCTGCTACGTCTGGTGGAGCGACCACTGGAAGGGAGAGTGGGGGTGCGTCGCGGAGGAGGGGGTAAGACCAACATTTGTGTCGGGAACTAGGAGGTAGAAGGATGTGAAACAGTGTTGTGACACATCTGTTGTCTTTTTTATCTAGCCTGGCGGTCATGGTATCTAACCCCTTATTTAACCGGGAAGGCCGCAAATGCAATATAGGCATGCCAGGCGCCTCTCCTCTTTTATCAGGGGAAGACTGCACGAGTATTGGAAGATGATGATATAACCACCCGATTCGAATACAGGAGTAGAAAGATAAGCTCCGTTTCTGCATTTTCATAATACATTAAATCACATTTGGCTCTGGATATGGTTCTGTCTGCACAAAAGAACATGTAAAACCGTCAAGGGAGTAAGAAAACAATGGGGTTAAAATACAACAGAAACAATGAATTACAAGGCGTCAGCTATTTGGCTCTCAATGCCCATAAAATGTCGCAGAGTGGTCTAGAAATCGCCAAAATCGCCACCCCCTCCGAAGTCGTCGCCGCCGCCGAAATCTCCGTCTCCGAAATCACCACCTCCAAAGTCGGGAGGAGGCGGGGAATCAAAATCATGCGAGAAGTCTTCGGCGACATCCGCCAGTAACAAGCCACCGAGAAGACCGCCGCCAACCCCTAACGCTGCAGCGCCTGCCGTTCCCATCCCGTGATTCCGCCGTTGCTGTTGTTGCGGCTGCTGCGGAGCATGATAGTTACCTTGGGCCGGATACGAAGGATAACCATATCCTGCCTGCTGCGGGGGATAGCCGCCAGAGTATCCGCCCTGAGGGTAACGATAGGACTGTTGTGGTCGCCCATAACCCGCACTGCTGCTACCGGAGCTCCTTCCCATTAACTTGCTGAAGAAGCCCCTGTTGCGCTGCTGATTTGATCCGGGGGGCGTGACCTGGGGAGATTGATACCCTGCAGACTGCACCCGAGGGCCCTCAGTATAGTAGTTGGACACAGCACCGGATTGTGCTGGACTTATTGGGCGAGCTCGAGCATCCTCTTCGGCCTGTAACTGAGCAGCTAGCCGAGCATCGCCCTCTAACGTACTGTCTCTAGACTCCGATGGGTGGTACGGATTCCCTGAGTTCAGTCGTTTCCTATCACCATCGGCAGCCAAAGCAAGTCGATCAGCAGAACCAGAGGCCTCATAGGATGGCGGCGGCCCACTATGTGATCCTTGCACATCATTATCCGCATGAGCCAGCCCTTCGGGACATTCCCATTGCGATTTGCCGGTACGCAGGTTGACATAAAACCTTGACAGGAGGCGTGAGCTTCATGTCGGAGAGATTTCGGGTGAAAGGGATGAGACTTACCATTGCTTATACCGGTCATCGAACTGAGCCTTCCATCCTTCAGGGACCGAAGGAGTTGGAGGGCCAGGAGGAGGAACGAATGACATGTGGATTCGCGTGACAATTCAAGATATCGCAAAAGAACAAGAATATGTATGCGATAAAGCAGGACCACAGCAATGATAGTACGTATAACAAATCTCTAGCGTTCGAAGAGCTGGAAATAGACGGAAATATGTGTAGTTCTAAGGTACGCAGTAGTACGCCCAGCAATGCCCCGTGGCGCTACTCAGCCACATGATGTCATTGGCCGGCGGCGGTCTGTTGACATCATTTATGCGAATCGTTCGTCTGGCTCCAACTAGACCCCGTCCACATCCTGAATGTTGGCATCGATTGTTCCACTGGACGGCCACCAGAAGTCTTCCTCAAGTTCTTCCCCAAGTTCTTCGAGGGCGGTTTTGAATTCGGCGAAATGGATATCAGCCTTCGGGCCGGGGTTCTCTTCCGTGTCAGTGTCCCCAGTTAGATCAATGACTTCGACACCCGATGCTGGCGGAATATCGTCCATCCTGCGTTTAGGTCTATGGGAGTAACTCGGCGAGGGACTGTGTCTGTCGTCGACTAGGTCGATGAAGCTTTCACTGGCACAGGCAGGATCTGCAAGCCCCTCACGTGTCCTCTTGTTATTATACCGCTGCTGGTTCCGAATGTGTGCAAGCTTGATCTGTGCTTTGATATCTTCCTGGGACACCTGGTCTAACCCAATTCTGCATTCCGGGCGAACACCATGCAGTTGCCGCAGCTGTACCTCGTCTTTTAGCCGGGTTCGCGCGATCTGATATGGAGGAGTATCTTCCGGACGGGCCCAAGCTGCAAAGGGACCATCATAGCACGGACCTTGTCCGACTCCGTAGATTGGATGTCTGACGAGCTTTCCAGACGACAGTAGCTCTGCACCTGTTCTAATACCTGACTCAGGACCAGACCCATACCCATCGCGATGAAGTCGCATTTGAGGCTGGGACGCAGGCTTGAAATCCATAGAAAGGCCTTCGGTGCTCGAAAATGGTCCCGGGGACAAAAGATGAATACCTCCGGCAGAATCACCAATCAAAAGATTGGACCTATCCTTTGAAAAGGCACCACACATTATTTCTTCCTCAAATTTGGCCGTATCTTGTACAAGCACGTTTTCCGGGGCTCTAAGGATATCCCATTTTTTCAACACACCGTCGGAGGCTCCGGTATAGAACTCATCGATTCTATCGCCCCACAATGCTATTCTCACACCCACATCTGCCTGCTCCCTGCTGATAGTCTCGTCTACCTGGTTCAAAGGCTCTCCATGTCTCAGCTTGTGAATAATATGATCAGGGCGCCGATGGTCCCAGACATAGGTAACGCCATCAGTGCAACTGGCAGTCACGTAATTTGGGTTCCTGGGACAAATGTTAACTTCGTTGATATCTAGTGCCGGACACTCAAACTCCATGGTGCAAGTTCTCGATGATAAAGGTTGGTATAGACGGACGAAAGATCTAGTTTCCTTGGAATTCTTGTTGACCGGACCATGACCCACCGATGTTGCTGCTGCAAAGATCGGTAAGGTGGGATGCCACTTGATGTCAAACATATTCTGAGAGTTAGGGGAGAATTGCATAGGCGTTGTCGATGCCTCGCCTATATGCCACCCCGCCAAGAGTCCAGTCTGTGGCATGCCATCGTCCCTTTCGCACATCCCAGCAAGTAGAATATTTCCAGTCGCCTTGATGGCACCCCACGCTAAAGAGGTGGGCACCAACTCCCTATCCTTTCTAGATCGCCCCCTGGGCAGTTCTAGAAGTGAGTGTATTGAATCTGCTAGTCTCCATAGCCCTATTGAACGCGTGCCAGTTGCTAGTAAGTTTCCTTCAAAGTTCGACCGGGCCATAACTTCCACTTTGGAGTCATGCCGCAGCGTTCTGAAACATGAGGCGTTTTGATTGGAAGTATTCCACATCTTTACCGTGTTATCGTAGCTAGCAGTAAAGAGCGCATCGTCCCACCACTCGATTGATGTAACGCTCATCCAGAGGCGATCGTCATACACAGTCCTACTTGTCGCAGCCCTTCCCGAGGGGCGAGAGACCCAATGATCAGGCAATTCTGTCAAACGATTGTTGACCACATCTCCTACAACCAGGTTATTATTCCGGTTATATTCCAGGTTATGCTCGTCACATTGAGCAGTTGCGCCTGCAGCAAATTGCGTTCCATCAGGTGCCCAAGCCAAGACAATCACATCATTCGAGGCACCTTTCCAAGTTTTTGCTAGCTTGAAGTCTTCATTGATGGTGGAGCAAAGCTGCCGAGTTACACGGACCCCCAACTCACGGCGCTGCAAGATTTTGTTCAATGATCTGACCACCTCAACAGATCCTCTATTCGACGCAGTAGCTTTGATGAAACAAGAACTAGAAGCAAGGGACCCTTGCCTTGCATCGTCAATAAAGGCGTTTATATCATCAAACCGACGTCGGCTAAGTATCGAGGCGAATGGCAGAGACCTCGATAATCTCCGGAGTTTGTTATCAGAACACAGCAGTTCACTATCGTGGTACTTGCTCTTGCTCAGCCCCAATGTCTTTCTGACCAGGCGTCTAGTCTGTCGCTTGTTCTTGTCTTTCTGGTCTTGCTTCGAGGTCGACAGCCAGGTATGGCTGTCATCGACACCCTCAACCCGATTATCTGATAAGATCTGTGCAAGCTCGCATATCCGCCAAATCTTCTTCGAGATGTTTCGAGGTGTTTCGTATATAGAGGCAATCTGAATGATCTGATCCGAAAGCGCCACGTCCAAACTTTCGGGTGGCTGAAACCCGAAAAATGAGAACAATTCTAAGATAGCTGACATTTCCGTTTGGTCGAAGTCAACATGAAGGATCTCATCTGCTGATGGTGGACTGCTCTGATACTTTTTGGCGTACTCCGCTGGGCTACGTGCTGAAGAATAGTATGCACGCCCTAAGATTCCCAGATCATCCAATGACTCAAACGGTGACTTCAGAATCTGCACATGAGGCGAAGAATAGATGACACGGGATTTCCCATTTCGATCATTGATACAAGATGAGGGCTTTGATGCAGGTGTATTGCTAGAAAACCTAGTTTGTCGGGATGTGGTGGGTGAAGACTTTGCGTGACTATCGCTAACATCTTCATCAGAGCCGAAGCCTAAGTAGTTGGTCTTATCGTAATAGTTGGTTGGTCCAGTTCGTGTACGCCTGGAGCGCCGAGCCCCTGGTATCTCACGTCCACCTCCACCTCCAGGTGATGATGGGGTATTCCGCTTATTCTGTTCGGAGGGGTTCAAAGAATCAGGAGTTCGCAGTGCACTGGATATCGGGCGGCGCTTTCCGTCAGCTATTGATGGCGACCTAGACTCTATGGGTGTTCTAGTTAACCTATCATGCTTCCTAGCATTCTTCCAAAGGGATTTCTCAGGGCCGGCGCATTCCCCTGAAGTAGAATCCTGATCGCTGCGATTCCCTGCTGGAGATCCCCGTGTTTCCCTCGAGGAGTTTCTCATAAAGTGGGAGAGTAAGACTTGGGCTTCCTCAATGACAGACAGGTCCTCAGGTCCTTGTGGTGTGGATATACGGGACATTGTGCACAAATATTTTGTCTTCAACTAGGCATTCCAAACCAAGACACAGAGTTTGTCCGGGCATGTCGACCAGTAGATATGCCAAAAAAAAAAGTGCCCGTATAGGAATACAAGTGGACTAACCACAGACTGAAGAGGGACAGAGGCTCCTGCTATAACATAAATCTCGAAAGTCAGATCGGAAACTCTTGAGGGCCTGGTGCAACTCACATAGCTTCTCACAGCCTGGTGGGGATCACTAAAGCGCTGCGCAGCTCGAATACACAATGGCAATAAGAACTATCAAAGCTTCGATCAACCGCCAGTCACCCAGACTTCACCGGAGCCTCACCGGAGCCTCAGTGTTGAGGACAAGCAATAGTAGAATTAGTACTCTGTACTACAGTTGCTTGGTGACGCGCGAACGCGCTGTATCGTGTCAGGACGTAAAGTGTTCTATACCTCGAAACAGTAGGCGGTCGATGTCATATTTAGTTAACGTAATCCACTACCGAGCCGCCACCTACTACCGAGCCGCCACCTCACGCGTTTTTGGCACCGGTTAAAATCCTCGCTCAATTCAACCACCAACCATGCCTCCAAAAGCGCGTCAAAATTCAAGAAATCTAGTCGAGCAAGAAGGCAGGATTCTATTAGCAATCTCTGCTATAGAAAACAAGCAAATCTCCCAAATTACTAAAGCTGCGCGGGTCTATAATGTTCCACGTTCAACTCTACGGGACTGTCTTCATGGCCGTAATTATCGCAAGGAAGCACGCGCCAACTCTTATAAAATGACTCAAAATAAAGAGGAATCACTTGTACAATGGATCTTATTACTAGATTGTTGTGGAGTACCTCCCCGGCCATCTCATATATGAGAAATGGCTAATATTCTGCTTGCTAAACATGGAACTACATCTATTCAAACTGTTGGAGAGAACTGGGTCTCTAAGTTTGTTAAACGACGCAATAAATTAAAAACCTGCTATACTTGATGCTATGATTATTAACATGCTAAATACAAGGACTCTAAGATTATACAAGAATGGTTTAATCATGTATAAATTACTATAATGTAACAGGGGATTACACAGGAAGATATCTATAACTTTGATAAGACTGGCTTTGTTATAGGTCTAGTAGCTACTACACAAGTAGTTACTAGAGCTGATTACTATAGAAAAGCATGTCTTGTACAGCCAGATAATTGGGACTAGATTACTTTAATTAAGTATATAAATACTTCTGGTTGGGTGCTTTCTCTATGTATTATCTTTAAGAAGAAGGTCTATATAAAGGGGTGGTATCAGAGCAATCTATCACATGACTGGAAGATTGAGGTTAGTCCTAATAGCTGGACTAGTGATGAAATAAGCCTTCACTGGCTTCAAAACCTCTTTATTTTTACTATTACTGGCTGTATAACTGGGAAATATTGTCTCCTAGTTCTTGATAGCCATGGCAGTCATTTAACATCTCAATTCAACTAGATATGTAATAAGAATAATATTATTTCTATCTGTATGCCTGCTTATTCTTCACATCTACTATAATCTCTGAATGTTGGCTGCTTTTTACTGCTAAAACATGCGTACGGAGGCTTAGTGGAGAAGTAGATATATCTTGGATTTAATTATATTAATAAGCTTAACTTCCTTAAAGCTTTTCTTCAGGCGTGTATAGATATCTATACTACTGGTAATATCTGCAGTGATTTCTCTGCTACTGGGCTAGTTCCATATAATCTAAAGCAAGTGCTCAGTCAGTTAAATATTCAATTAAGTACTCCAACATCACCAGGCAGCCGGTCAACTTGTTTAGTGCCTAAGACACCCTATACTATCAGGCAGCTGGAGAAGCAAGTATCTATAATTAAGAAGCTGCTTAGGGCGCGTACACAGAGCCCTTCCTCTCCTACAAAGGCTGCGCTAGATCAACTTATTAAAGAATATAAGATAGCAATGAATAGTGCTACTATTTTAGCATAAGAAAACCATGATCTATAAGCCGCACAAAAGAAGAAGCTTTAAAAGTGAAAGCTATCTACTAAGCAGCTTACTGCTACAGAAGGTCTTTCTATCCAGAAGGGCCAGGAGCGATTCCAGCAAGAGAATCAGGTTATTGAAGCTCAAGATACTGTGTCTAGGGATCCGGGGCTTCCTGCAGTTGGACCGCGCGTACGCGCGCCATCATAATGTTCTAATTATCATATTCGGGGGCATACTAGGGTCAGATGTCCTAACCCACCTAGTAATTAGTTTTATAAAAAATGCAATTGTTTTGTTGGTAAAGCGGTGCTTGAATCTAACATAGTCATGGAAATCGGAGCGGAGGTGGCGGCTCGGTAGTAGGTGGCGGCTCGGTAGTGGATTACGTTATCGATATTATTGATTATGTCAGCTAGCTATACAAACGAGCCGCGGCTGCTCTTCACTTGACAGAGTATGTGGAGTTCCTACGTTCACTATTCATAGAGGTTGACAGGCGTTACTACTGGCAGATGCTCTAAGCAACTTGAACACTGGCTCTTCCCTTACGTTTATCTAAGGTAAGTCTGAAGCCTCTTGTTATACCGTAGACAACTTGAAGTTTAATTCAAGAATATAGTCATGCCCGCCTATATGTCTAAGCATTAGATGTAGTACTGCAAGCTTCGAAGAACAAGATTGCTAGTACAATCACTATATGTAAAATGTACGGAGTAGACAGTCAATGACAGGCAAGAACTTGGGAGTCTGGGCCAAGACACACAGCATATAGATAAGTCATGGTACATCTGGCTTCAACCACTTACTCTAGAACTTCTGCAATGATTCCCCTTCGAAGCTTGCCCGTACCACAGCGTTCTATCTGGAGATTTCCCGGTTCCTCTTCCGAATTGAGACCATAAAATCATAAAGGACATCCTTGAACGCAAACAAGAATGCTGCAGTAATTGCACTTTGTGTGACCTTTGGCCCAATGCCTGTGGCCAATATTAGCTCAGTTCTGCGTGGGTTCCGCATTTTTAAATATCAATTTACCTTTGTACAAACCCACATAGCCCTCTTCTTTGATGATCCTCTTCAGTCTTCCATTCAAACTTTCCTTGGGGCCGTCCTTACTAGCGACATGCATCCGGCTTTTGACTGTAATATAAGGATACGTAATCGAAGTTGCTAGTACCTTACCTAGAGCCCCAAGATAGAATGCATCCTTTGGCGTCATGCGTCTACGGCGCTCCAGCATATTTTTCAATTGTTCAAAGATCGTATACTGCAAAATTGGGTTGATTACCAATATAAGAGCTGGAAGAACACCGGCAAAAAGAGCCTTAGGACCCTCCTGTCGAAGCAAGTCCATCAAGGTGGCAATCGTTGAGGCCTGCGACTTTTTAGCGGGAGCCCCCGGCAATGCTTCCTGGTCCAACTCGGATTTGCGGGCCGTCATTCGAGTATTTACAACCCAGATAGGATTGGTAAGCATGACGGTGGCACTCCCAGCGATAGCCCCTGCAATCATGGACTCGGACGTCGTGAGCTTCTTGGAGGCCCGGCCCGCTCGTATAGCTGCCTTCTCGAAGGCCGAACGCGTCCATTCATACCAGTAGTAGTATACGAAATTAGTGACACTGATGCCAAAAAGCGCAGATTCAAGGCCTGAATAAAGCCCAGAAACTCCTTCTCTCTGAATAATGCGACGTACAGCATCGTAAGTTGTGGAATGCGCACGCTTGGACTCGACTTGCGCTCTCGTTGAGAGGGTTATCAGCGGATAACTACAACGTATAGGATGTCAACAATTATTTTAACAACGGGAGGTGTTGCCGCACGTCAATAACATCGACAGTATACCCCCTCCGGCACCTGCCAATGCGTGTGCCATATTGTCACTTTGCTGGGCCGCAGCCGCAACCGCCTTCTTTTGTCCTTCAGTGTTGGACTGAGACATCATGGATAGCGCGTTATATCGCCTTGTTTAGCAGGGGTAGTATATCAAAAAGGCCACTGAGAACTTTGTTGAGGTACGCATGTACCTAATTCTGGTTCGGTACCTCGGTGCCTCCAAGGTGGGATACAAACGATTCGGCTTTGACAAGAGAGGGTGAAAGGGCAGGATAACAGTTGACAACCAACAATGCTCAATTGACCGTTTTAAGGTTTGGAAAAGAAGGAGCGAGATCAAAGAGGGGGTTAAGAAGGGGAAATATGTACGTGGGTACACCTTACAACAAATAGAGGGGGCTGTTTCGAGGTTGGGTGCGAGAATGGTTCGGCACTGGATGGGGGATGACGGTTTTCATGACGTTTGCCGAAACATGTGCCTCGGCTGATGGGAAACTTCATCAGCTGATCGGATCAACCTCATGCATACCACATGAAGTGTTGATTTCTTTTGGGGCACTTTGTTTAAATCGAGCTTATACACAGTAATAGGGGGTAATAACTGCCAGTGAAGGGAGGCTTACTTCACGTGTTATCTTTGGCCGAGAAGGTATCTACCATCATCCACGCTTGTTCTTATTCGTCAACAGTGAGTATCCCTATTTCGCCTTGATCCTCTTTGCTTGTCCTATGAGCATCCCACGTTAGCGTGTGGCTTAACATGGCGAAAACGCCCATCCTAGAAAGAGAAAGTGAGAGATTAGTGCTCGACTGTGTCAACCAGGGATAATTGTTAGGCGGAAGAACAACCCTAGATGTCAAATTCTTGTAAGGTGTACATTCAGTCTACTGTTCTGCCTGGATTACTAGGGAACCTAAGTAAGAAAGTGCATCCTATTCTAAGCATAATGTTGAATGTCAGGTCCACCGATATGTCAGGACCAAGTAAAAGACAAGCGGGAACGGTCATTCTGCATCCCTTATCACTTTGCAC
Organism: Aspergillus sclerotioniger CBS 115572; assembly: GCF_003184525.1. Classification (NCBI taxonomy): domain Eukaryota; kingdom Fungi; phylum Ascomycota; class Eurotiomycetes; order Eurotiales; family Aspergillaceae; genus Aspergillus; species Aspergillus sclerotioniger. The sequence continues at coordinate 69,188 of NW_020291005.1, read as the reverse complement.
AATGGAAGATATTGGTAGGGAGTGCGAGTGCGGAACCCGACTATATTTCGATTTAAACCAGCAGATATACATGTCCACTAAGTATCATTAAGTTCTGCATTAATCGACCCTGACATAATCACGCAAAGGATCCAACTAACTAAGAGAAACTCAAAAGAACCCGATGAGAAGATGCTTGAGTTAAAGAAAGGCCACGAGCAAGAAAATAGCGATGGAAAAAGATAATAGGGAAGAAAGGTAGATGACCGCGAGGGAAAAAAGGGGGAACTGGGAGGGCAGTCAGGGGGGAATTATCCATAGAGCACCATGTATAAAGACAAAACGAAGGCCTTCTAAAGCATGAAAAAGATTACTCCCTATGGCCATCACCAGCATAGAACATTTGAAATAATGCTAGCATTCAAAGAAAACTGCCCGCAGCAGGGCGCCGCAGGTAGCCTCCCTGGTAGCTCCACTTGTTAAACCACCTTTTTTTCACCCCGTGCCAAGATGGCGTATTGCAACGCGGGATCAGGGTCATCAATTGTCTAGCAGCAGCCGCCCGCGGAGCCGGATTGAACGCCCTGGCCTTGGCCAACTTGCACAGTTGGCTTGTTGTTGACAGTAGCAGTGCCCATACGCTCCTTGATTTGTCTCGCCATTGTCAAGAAAGCCTGCTCGACATTTGAAGCGTTCTTTGCCGAGGTTTCCAGAAATGGGATCCCAAGGCTATCAGCGAATTCCTGTTTAAGATCACATACTGTGTCATTCACTGCCTCTGCTAGGATATAAAGGTCCCGGACATCCAGTGTTGACTACATACCTTGGCCACTGTGTACTCAACCACCTTTTTGTCTTCCATATCGCTCTTGTTACCCACAAGCAGCTTGTTGACACCTTCGGTGGCATAGCGATCGATTTCTTGAAGCCACTGCTTCACGTTGTTGAAAGAGTCCATGTCGGTCACATCGTAGACGACACAGATACCATGAGCGCCACGGTAATAAGACGACGTGATTGTCCGGAAACGTTCCTGACCCGCAGTATCCCACTAGAGTACCTGTTAGTTAAGACAAGTCGCCGGTGATCGTATATGGATCCCCCTTACAATCTGGAGTTTCACTGTCTTGCCATCAAGCTCGATGGTACGGATTTTCTGCATTTCAACAATCAGCGATGTCCCGATGTCTCAATACGTTGCGGGCTGACATAGTAGGAGGCTAGATACGTACGAAGTCAACCCCGATGGTCGATATGTAGCTTTCCGTATAGGTATCATCGGCGAAACGAAGAAGCAAGCAAGACTTTCCGACACCAGAGTCTCCGATGAGGAGCAGCTTGAAGAGATAATCGTATCTAACCAGAGGATTAGCACATCGACAGATACGCAAGCAGAGGGCCGGGCCGGCCAAACGGGGTGTTGGGGAAGTCGAGGATCATGGGGGCTCTAGGAAACATTACAGTCAGCATGAGAATCTGATAGCTGACACGGCCATCGACTGAAAAGCAAGGAATCCTTATGGCCAGGGGAGCATCGCCAAAACTTGGTGAGCTGTAGCCCAAATATAGGCGATCAAGGGCACTTACCACTCGGGATTCATGATGGAGCAGTTGGACTATGCGTCAGCGTATGCGAAGCTCTGTTTGGTGTTTGATGGAAATGAAAGGATCGCAGGTGGCAGACAAAGTATTAAGCGTGGCAGCAAGCCGACGTTGTAAATGATACTTGATTGTCTACTTATTGAGGTGACCGAGCGGTCTCTTGAAATGGCGGTTGCGTTGCTGACTGCAGGACAGCAGACGAGCCCAACGTGCAGGTTCCAACACTGCCACTAGTCCGTCTGCTGCCTAGTGTCGACCTCCTGGGTGGGAATGACCGTTTCACGCTCGCCCGCCCCAGACCCATGACCCAATGTAGTCTAGTGCACCAATCAGAGATAGTATTAATATCTACAGCGTAGGGAGTAGGTACGGGCGCTTCACAACCTTTACGCCACTCAGTATCATGTATAGATAACAGGAATTCAGGAAAGTGTAGTTTATATTCAATCTAGCACGTGGCCTGGGAGTGATCTCTAACACCAGAATCTCATTTACAGCTTATGAGCACCGTACAGATGTGTTTCCACGAAGATAAAGACGCAGCATTTTCTCCGTATACCAATCATGAAGTATGTATGTAATTTGTACTGGTGGTCCACGTGGGTAGGCCTAACTAAGAGTGGATAAAACACAAAGTGATCATCAAAACGCCATACCATACTCCGTGCCTAGTAAGGTCCATCGGGTGAAATACTAGATCAATCACTCTCCCCTGGTATCTATGGCTACCATCCCATAACAGATCGATTTTCCTTACGTACCTTGAACTAGGAAAAGTATGTGGATCTAACAAGTCCCCTAGCCATCCGTTTTAAACACAACTCAGATAGCCTTCTTCCGAGCATTACTTAAGTGACCTACTTAGTATTTAACTACCAAATATCCTAATCACAGGTAAGATCTCTAACAACACACTAGCCGTGCAAGTAGATAAGCAACTAGTTGGTCCTCCCCAAAAGGATTAAGCGTAGCCATGGGCCTGAAGCCATCCCAAGACCTGGTTTTCATCCCTTTCCTTGTAGTTCGCATTCGTCCGGATGCTGTCAGCAACGATCACTAAGGCACGATCGTATGCACTGGTATCCTTATCCTGGAAAAAAGAAGCGATATCGGCTGCAATACCATGGTCCGCGAACTTTGATAGCCCCATACGAACGAACCTTTCAAATACAACATTGTTCGCCGACAAACGAGCTTCAACGGATGCCCAGTTCGTTTTCATGTAATCCCAAAGAAGGTGACGAGTCAGGGGATTTGAAGCCAGTGAGACCGCACCATTATGCACGTCCTGGATTGCAACCTTGTCTGAGAAGACAAAGTCCAAGTAGTTATTGACTAGGCCAGCGTCTTTAGTACGTCCGAGGGCACCCAGACAAATTTCCTTGCCATCAACAGAATCGGTCTTAAGATACTCCTGCTTCACAGCATCGTACTCTTGAAGGCCACCCTCCGAAATTGCGATACCGAAAATCACAGAGCGGAGGTTAGTATGCACGGCATCCTTATCACTGCCTGATTTCCAAAGCTCGAATCGTTGCTTGGCCTCGGATATAATACTATGACAAGTCAGATCCTCAATGAAAGCGCACAACACCCCCAGATTGACCTACTTGTCGTGGCCCGCAAGGCCAGCCATTCCAATGAGGAGTTTACGGAGCTGCACGGTAAGATAATCATCCTCCGAGCTAAATTCCCAGCCAATCTTATTGGCAGCAGGGGACGCCAGTTCAAGGGAGAATTTCTTAAGCCCCGCTGCTACCGACTCGTTCAAGGCAAATACCGAACGCAAGTTTGCAACGGAGGAAGATATTTGAGACCAGGCCCTATGATAATCATTAGGAGCCAAGAAGGAAGCAGAGTGGTAGAATCCCGGGAACTGGGCATAGAGTGTTTTAATGGGGTACTCACAGATAATTTTTCTCGTCCTTAAATCCCTCTAACAGAGCCAGTAAGGCAGCAGTGTTTCCGTCTCCGGAAACGGCTAGGGCAGCGGCATCGCCAATCAACCCAATCTTATCTTCGGTGCTCAACAGGTCCAAGGATTGGCCGAGTTTTTCCAGCCGGTCAGCAGGATAATTGGTTCGGTAGAAGCCAGAGAGGTCCTTGTTTAGCTTGTAAAAGGAATCTTGTCCGACACCCCCAAGTATGTCTGCCTTGGAAACAAGGGCACCGGACTTTACGTCTGCCATCTTAGGGTCCGACTTCACGCCAAGGGGAATCCACCAGGTCGTCTCATCTTCTTCGGGCTTTGCATCACCCGTTGACAAGAAGCGGCTTTGACGAACACTGATCTTACCTGGTTCCTCTGTTATAGTGACAACGGGAAAGCCGATTTTACGGATCCAGGGGTCCTTCACAGTGCAGTCAGAACAGTGCCCCAAGTGCTAAAACAGCATGACATACCATGAAACTAGTAACATCCTGATTGGACGCTTTGCTGAGTGCGCTCCAGAGGTCATTGGTGGTGGCGTTACCTGGTTTCCATTCGTAATCAGTATTCATCCTGATATTTCTCCAATTATGCACTTGCCATATGCGTGGGATTTAAGATATGCAGCAACCCCACGTAGAAAAGTTTCTCGACCAAGATGATCACTCAACATCCGAATGACCGAGCTTCCCTTAAGATAGCTAATATGATCAAAGATCTGATCGACTTCGAGAGCGTTCCTCACAGGCACTTCAATAGGGTGAGATGCTCGCAATGAGTCGAGTTGAAATGCTTGTTGGACACCTTCAGCCTATGCAAAAAGTTAATTTCCTGCCATGCAAAGGTGAATTTACCTCGGGAGTTGCGCACAACGAACTGAGACCAGATGTTCCATTCTATTTACATATGCTATATCAGCTGTACTTGATCTGTTAACAGTTAGGGGGCATTGCCTACCAGGATAGAAATGATCGACAGCAAGCCAGCCAACCCATGTCGCAAAACCCTCATTGAGCCACAGCTCGTTCCACCAATCCATCGTTACGAGGTTCCCAAACCATTGGTGTGCCAGTTCTGGATGATGCATGGTTAGATACAGAGCAGCCTATTATTCAAAAGGAAAACAAACCGTGAGCGACAACATATGCAATGCGATTCTTGTACCTGGTATCCGACTTGCCCTCATTGAAGAGAACGGCAGTCGTTCGGTAGGTGACAAGTCCCCAGTTCTCCATAGCACCCATGGCCTGTAGCAGTTTCAATTAGCTTATTTGAATAATTCAAAAAACTGGGCTGGTTGTCTTACAAATTCATGGACAGCAAGAAGATCCGCCTTAGGCAGTGGATATTCGATCTCGAAGACCTCAGAGAAGTAGTCGACAGTACGATGGGCACATTCCAAGGCAAACCGAGCCTGTTCCTTGAGACCCTTGGTCGTATATACACGTACAGGTATGCTCTTGCCTTGATACTTGCGCTGAGTCATAGCCTCGACGTATTCGAAATCGCCAACTGCCCATGCCAAAAGCTAAAGAGTATTTCTTAGTCAGTTTAAGTCACCATCGGGTATTTATGCCGACTAACATATGTACTCATGACTGGAGTCGTTTCGAAAGAGACGAGCTTAAGCCCTGGTTTACTGCCGCTCCTCTCAGACTTGATAGGCATGTTGCTAAGAGCCGTTTGACCGCTGGGTACCTCAATCTCGAAATCGAATGTGGCCTTCAAGTTCGGCTCATCGAAGCAGGGGAACGCTCTGCGAGCATCACAAGATTCGAACTGGGTGCTCAGCATGTAATAGAAATCTCCCTCCTTGGGAGTATCTTCGGTCGGGTCCACCACTGGTGTGTACTTGGAACGATAGAATCCAGCCATGGCATTGTTCATGGTACCGGTGAAACTGATTGACAGGACAACGTCCAAAGGAGCGATCTCTTCAGAAAAGATTAAGGTGACTCTTTCCGATTTCGTATCGTATGTGATGTCGGACGCCTTTGCCAATTTGGTCCCTAAAGGCAACCAGTACGTTAACCCCCAATCTCACTGATGGATGGCAGATGGGTTAGTTCAATTGAACCGGATAATGCACTGACCATCTTTCCCATGAACCTCAGCATCCTGGACTTCGATTTCCTTTGAATTTATCACAATCTCTCTAGTGGGACGAGTGATCTTAGAATCTATCCTGACGACGCCCTTATAGCCCCACGCGCCGCCAAGTTGAAGATCGAATAGAGACACATTGTAATGAACTGGCTTGACCCTATCACCATTTGTTAGAGGGTTGCCTACAGATGGTTGCGGAATCCCAAGCTCTTGACAGTCTGTAACTTACACGTCCGGAAGAATATCTCTATCCTTCGATGCCATTGCGCGGATTTCAGACGAGCAGCACCTTACAGAGATGGGCGACGATACAACACGCTTGACCGGACAAAAAGTCTGCGTGTGTGCAGAATAGGGCAGACAGGAAAGGGAGCGGGGGCGTGTCGCAGAAAATAAGGAGGGGGAAGGGGAGGTGAAGGAGGGGCAGAGGTGGGAGACTGGTCGGACCGGTCGATAAATTGGAGAGTGACCACGGACTGCATGAGCGTTCATGCCACCACGGCTGGTGGACGCAATGCACCGTCTTCCCCACATTTTTAGGACGGAACCAATCTGCCTGCCTACGGTTACTTTCGGAGCAAATGACAAGTTTGTGTAGTATACTCCGTAGTAATACGGAATGGCTAGTTAAAGTGTTCAGGTTACGGAGCAGGCTTTCTCCGGCAACAGGGGAGATCGAAGTAGGAGAAAGGGCAGAAAGAATCGCTTGTATTAATATAAAAACCGGAGTGAGAAAAGTGCCAGAGGCAGGGAAGGGGGGGTAAGATACAATAAAAATAAAAATAAAAATGAGAAATGAAATTGAGAACTGAATGAAAACAAGTTAGATAATTGAAAAGAGGTGAAAAAGAGCAAGGGTCGGAGCTCCGTCGGAGCTCGGACCCTCTTTGTGATCAACCAAGTCCACGGAGTGGGGACATAGCTAGACCATTTTCAACCACTGTTATGACGCCCGACGCGCTCTTGGGTTGACGCACTTGCTTTTCTCAGCTCACTCAGTACAAGATGGCAGATTCCGATGAAGAGTACATTGGGGAAATCTCTGAGGACGAGGGTGAGAGTAACATCCCTCAAGGATCTCGAGGCGAGACCACTGTATCCCGTTCCAAGAGAAGAAAGCACCGTGGAGGCGCAGAATGGGAAGTCTCAAGAACTTGGGAGACTTTGGTCGAGGGTGCCGATGGTACAATCAGCTCTACAGTCGAAGGGCTTCTGGAATCTGGAAAAAGGAAAAGGTAGAGTGGTCATAAACCAGCTAGGTCCAAACGTGATCGCTGGGTTGGAGCTGAACTCGTATTTGCACTTGCAGACTCCTCAAAGACACAACGCCCTTGCAACGGGGTATAATCCGCCACCTCATTCTGGTTCTGGATCTGTCTCAATCAATGGCCGAAAAAGATCTCCGACCGACACGCTACCTACTGGCCCTACGGTATGCACAAGAGTTTGTGAGGGAGTTTTTTGAGCAAAATCCCATCTCCCAACTTGGCGTCCTTGGCTTGAGAGATGGTCTTGCAATCAGGGTCAGTGATATGAGTGGGAACCCTACTGAGCATGTCAGTGCCATCCAATCCTTGCGAGATCAAGACCCAAAAGGTCTCCCTAGTCTGCAGAATGGCCTTGAAATGGCTCGAGGTGCTTTGTTGTATGTCTCTTTCGCGATAGCATTATACATTCTTGAAATGTCAAGCCTAACCTATCATGCGACAGCCATACTCCAAGCCATGGCACCCGTGAGATCCTTGTCGTTTTTGGCTCCCTCCTTTCCTCTGACCCAGGTGATATTCACCAAACAATCACTACGCTTATCAACGACAAGATCCGTGTTGGAATCGTGGGCCTTGCTGCACAAGTAGCCATCTGTCGAGAAATTTGTGACAAAACCAATGGGGGCGATGAGACTACTTATGGCGTGGCTCTCAATGAGCAGCATTTTCGTGACCTCGTGATAAAAGTGACAACGCCGCCAGCTACATACTCTCAAAAACAGTCCACGAGCTCTCTCTTGATGATGGGTTTCCCGTCTCGTACTGTTGAGGCTTATCCTTCCCTGTGTGCATGCCATTCTACGCCTTCTCGAGGGGGCTACCTGTGCTCACGGTGCAACAGCAAGGTTTGTGGTCTCCCTGCCGAGTGTCCTTCCTGCGGTCTTACTTTGATACTTTCAACCCATCTTGCCCGGTCATACCATCACCTGTTTCCCCTCATGAATTGGGTGGAAGTTCCGTGGCAGCGTGCTTCATGCAGTGCTGTCTGCTTTGCTTGCGGTATACCCTTCCCCCCCGTGCCACCCAATGAGCAGTGGCAAATTACAGAGGGCCAAGCAAAGGGGATGAGTGTAAGCAGCCGCTATGAATGTACTGTGTGCAATAACCATTTCTGCATTGACTGTGATCTTTTTGCTCATGAGGTCGTGCACAACTGCCCTGGCTGTCAAAGCAGGGTAATAGCCCCTACGAAGCCAGAATCCCAAGAAGTCCTAGACAAGATGGATACCTCCGCATGAGCGTGTGGATGCTCCCGGGCCACATGCCAATGTGCTTACCGCACGGCGTTGTTTTCGCAACCGGTGGAACAGGCCCCCGTCATCATAATAAGCAGTGTGCTTGCAGTGGCGCGGCAAGACTTTCGGTCACGTTGTCAAACTAACGAACAGTTGGATACGGATTCCAAAAGACCTAAGAGGACCCAGCATGCATTATCCACCTCACGTTGGTCAAATCGCTAATCCATACCGTTTACCAAACGCGGGTGCGTTGAAAATCTTCGAGCCGTATATGACGCATTTGGCGGTCGCTATACCGCTGCTCTTATCAAGCTTGAGTAGAAGCAATAGTAACTACCGAATCAATGAACAAGCCGTATTCTGCTAGCAGAATGCATGCAGCAGCTCCCGTATGTATTGCGTATCCAAGATCTAATTAATTATTATTACGAGTACGTAGCAACCCTGAGTCTTAGCGGCAACCCCGCCTGATCGGTAATAGTAGTATCTATCTAGTACGTCCCAGAATACTAGATGGACCTCGGCTAATCTTGATCCCGGCCGCCCTTGGAGCACACTCGCCTACTGGTATCATCACAAGGTGGTCAGGCGATTATAGACAGAGAGAGAGGTGCGAAGTGGGAACATCCACTCTGAATTAAGCAACGGCTATCACTGCCTGTTTTCAGAGACCCGCGACTTATTGTGGAACTTCGTGAGCCTTCGATTCCGCTCTTTGGGTGAAGCCTTCAATCCTCGCTTTATAGTGAGCACACCAAATGGCAGAGCTGAGGCCCTTGGAGGTTGAGCAATTCGAAAGATTAAGCTCGTACCCTTTCAGTGCGGATCGAGAATTTGCGGTCGGGCTTTCAATAATACTAGGTCATCCGGAATTGCCTGCGTCGGAAGCAGAAATCAATCGCAGTGATGACCTTACACTCCAAGCCAAATGCTTCTATTTCTCAAGGTATATACATACGAATCACCCCGTGGTCCATAACATCGAGCCTCGACATTACTTAGTCCTACATATGTACTGGTACTGATTTCTGTCGCTACGTCTTTTTCTCGGTCTCAGGAAAGAAAAGCTCACGCCGCCGCTCAACTTCTCAGACTACAAAACCTGGTTGGGGTCAGCGCCAGCAGGGGCTGCTTCCTTAATTAAGACGGCCATGCAGCAATCCAACCCTGCCGGCTTTTCGTCTACAAACCATACAGGGGACATACCGAAATCTTCCGAGGAGCCTGCTTACCCCTCATCATTCGCACATATAGTTGAACTGATCACAACTGGTCAGCCAATTCCAGGGATTCAGCAAATTCCAGATACAGTCTTGACAGGACATGATACGCCAAGTGAGAAGCCAAAGAGACGGAAGCCGTGGGAGAAAGAAAAAGGTATTGAAGATCAGGACATCTGAATACGTCCATGCAGGGCCTGAAGATCTACAAGCCGGGTATGATGACTTCTGAGGGGCAGGGCATGATTGTGTTCAGTCTGCAGACAATATAATTCCCGCAGGTTACAGGGCTGCAAAGAATAACAACCTCAGACAAATGAGTGATTGAAATGATACATTAATTCATAGTAAAAATATAGACCCCGACGAGTAGGTGGACTACAAGTGTTTGCTTTCGTAAACCAAGCTCCTGACCTGCATAAGCAACTCACACCTGTAATTCTTCGACCGATATAGAATGTTCAGCAGCTTCATAAAAAATTGGAGTTTCCGAGTCCACCTTGCTGCACGTCCCACTTCCTTGCTCCTCGATCAACCGCTCTCTATCTTGTGTCATTTGGTTGTCCTTCTAATTCTCTCGGGTATAAGAAGAAAGGGTACCTTAAGCCATAAGGTAATCTGACCCTGCCCGATCCCTAGGATAGCGCGTATAAAGAAAGATATGTGTTAACTTCTCAGCTGGGACGACGTCAAAACATGCCTCGGAGCAAGAGCATTTGTGGACGGGGTACTCGACGCTTACCTTAGGGAAGACGACTCGAAACCGATACTTTCTGTCAATAAACAACCATATGGCTACAAGGTGATGCACAAACAAGTATTTTTATGGAAACCATCAGCGAAATGGTGGGTAGCTAGGGTTCCACTGGCTCCCACGGCTGAAACGCCCCCCGTGCTGTCCAGCAATCGGGAACCTGTCGTCATTGAAGTTGTTATAGCGGCCGATTGGCATCCCAGAGCCAGGGCCCGGGCGAGTCGCATGAGAGGGGTTGCAACAAAGCATAGCTACACGTGAACCGAATTTGGAACCTCGTAAAGACACCATGTGTTTACTTCGGAGATCCCATGTTAGATCTGTTCGGAACTATAGTGAGAAAGGGGGCTGTACCGAATATGGCTGGCAACCAGCTCACGCTGGTGAGGGGCAGCATTCATCAAGATCCACTGGATAAGGTAATTGCCGTACTGATCCCCAGCAACTACTTTATGTTAGAAATGCTCTAGGTGCAACAATCAGGGTACACGCAGACTTACTGTCAATCAAAGGCATTCTTGGACGGTCAGTTCGGCCGGTGCAGACTCGAGCAAGAAAGCGATCCAGAAACTCAGATCCTCCGATCTTCAAGCACTTCTCTACAATCTTGGAGGCAAATTGGTCCATACTATAATCTACTGACCATAGAATGATGTGTTCTACTGCGCGACTCTTGTCCTGAGGAGCACCATGCTCACAGATATGCTGAATACACCAGTTTCCAAACTGGCCATGTGCGAGCACGTCAATCTTCGCTAGCACTTCTTCAATTGCTGGGCGCTAATTTCTCTGTCAGCATACGTCTTCTCCAAATCTGCTATAGGTAGGGGTGATGGGAGGATTTCAGGATATCTCATCACTCTGCATCCCGATTCTTGAGATAATGAGGAGCGTGGCTCTTTGGAAGGAAAAGACTGAAAGGTGGACGGAGTTTGAGATAAGAAAAGTTATCACCTTCTCATCCTCAACGCAATTCTCGAAGATGTTTTGGACTACCAGGCTTCCTGTCTCACCCAACGCAACCTCATGCCACATTCCTCGCAGTGCCTCGTTTACTTTTGTCATTATCTGGGGTGGCTCGCCACTCCAACGCAATTCGAAAAGCTTCTGCCAGACATGACACGCATACCGGTGAATAACGGTTTCCGGGATCCTGCGTAGGAGCTCATGAACCATAACTGCCTTATGTTCTTCGGGAACGCAGTCAAAGGCTTTTTGAATGACGTGGCAACCAAATGGATCCATACTAAGACTCAGTGTATTTCCTTTGATTGCATTGGCGATTGACACAACTTGCTCCGGAGTCCCATGCTCGAAGCAGCGTTGGACAAGGAAGTTCCCAAAGCGGTTGACCATCAGGGGATAGGCTTGGTGCACTATGGCCTCAATAATGTCATATTTCTGCTCGGTTGTTCCGACCTTGAGTTTCTGTTGCAAGAAAATTGATGCCTGTTGATCATTGTTGCAAACTATTTTGTCAACTATATATTTCCAATCACAAGAAACATTTCTGTCAAGGAGCCGGCGGTAGTTTATTGGTTCAAGAGGCGATATGTACGTTTGATTGGTAGTTCCGCCCACCTAATAGTATTAGCCTCGTAGTTGAATGTTAGAATTCGAGCTAACACTTACCGAAGAATTTGGCCATGGTGCCGTATTAGTGTTAGGGGCGGTGAATTCAGTCGCAGTGGGCGAAAGAGGTGTCCCAACGGGGCGTTGATGGTATTGTGGGATAGGATATAGACCAACCTGTTGATAAGTGTTGTTTGACCTATTTGCAGGAGACCTCGGTCCATGTGAGTCAGAAGAGCCAGGGGTTAATGTGCTCCAAGCAGGGCTTTGTGTTGGAAAACATGATCCACTACGGCCGGCCTGAGTGACTGAACGGCGTGGTCCTAGCCCAGGTCCTTGGAGATATCTAGCCTGTTCTTCGGGAAGCCGCGTATCGAAGGTGTAAGCCCCTTGAGAAGGACCTGAAAACACGCGATGGGATCGAAATATATCATGACCAGGTATGCTGGGATTCGTATCCGAGTTACCCCAAAATTTGTTCGAATCTCCACCGAAAGGGTTATTGTTAGGTAAAGATAACGGCTCGCCATAAGGTCTTTCGGTAGCCGAAGCACTAATGCTCGTGCTACATACTTGCTGCGTCGGAGGAATCCAGTATCCCCGAGCTCTATTGTACGCTCCGGCTGAAAGTGCATCGGACATATCTGATTGAGAATCATCCTGGGCATTCCATCCGTCTTGAAACTGACTGAATGTTTGATTGGATGAATTGAGTGCGCTTTGTAGGTTGCTTATTGTTTGTTCTGTGATTTCACGTCCATTGAAGTCGGTTTCAGAAGGAGGCCCAAGTGCCTGGTCTAACGTATGTTTAATCACACGTGTCTGCGCCAATTCCTGTTCCTGGAGGGCAATTTTTGAATTAGCAGCAAGCAGTTCTTGCTTCAAGCGTAGAACTTCAGATATATCAATTGATGCAGTATCTGACTTGTCAATATCTGTCAGCTGCGAGACCTGGTGTGCATCCCTAGCTGGCAGTATACTCGAGGCCACACTTAACTCTGTATCGCCTCCTGGAAGCATCCTGTGTTTGACAAATGCGTGATTTTGCGTCTTGAGCAAAATTTGCTTCTCAGATAACCTTGTAATGATATCTTGCTCTACAGGAAGCTTGGTGGCAGATGACTGGGGCTTGGGCGAGAGCTTCGCAAGAAGCTTCTCCATCTCAGAGTGCCCGGTTAAAGAGACATAATTTGAGTGCTCTAGCTTCTGCTTCTAGGATTGTGAGAACTCAATATGCTAGAGGCTTTTCGGGAGACAATCTGACCTTGTTGGACGGAATGTCATGCCTATCACCATCCGAGGCTTGGGTATTCCCAATTTTAAAGGGTATTGTACGATCTGGAGGGCTGTTTGTGATGTTCGAATGTTTGTGGCCCTAAAATATGGTAGGAAATTTCGTTAGAGAAGGACACACCCAAGGCTGCTCCAAAATTTGTATCCGTTACTTACTGACGCTTCGCGTTCGAGATGTAATGCATGTGTCATAGTACTCCCGCAACTATCAATGATATCCCCTTCGGACTGTTTGCGTCCAAACTTGGGGGAGCCATCTGAGAGTAGAGACATTTTTGTTGGAACTGTGAACCAAAAACACTGCCTCGAAAGCTGCAATCCGAAAGCGTCGGTGAACAAGAGAGACCCTTCAGGCGAACAACAAGAGGTCGAAACCACGATGGCAATATAACAAACGGGGTGTACAAAATCCAAATTTTCCACAAGTAATGGAAAGCTGAAAATGGAGCAGATAGCTAACAAATGATCGTAAGTGGGGAGATACGTTCAATTATCTTCGCAACAACTCAGAGAGTACTAGATGGCAGTATCTAGAGCCAAGGAAATCAGATCCCTGAGATCTCAAATTATGCATGTCACCAAGGCTGTTTTGAGGAGCCGCGGGCAGGGAAAGAGCGATGAGGAACGTATCTAAGGGGGAAAAACTAAGAATGGTGGAAGATATGTAATGGAAGCTGCAGAGCAAAGTACCAATTCTGAAAAGCGACTCTTAACAACAGCCCCGAGTAGTTGTTCATCCACTTTGTAAGTCCACTTACTTCTATTTCCTGTAGTTAAATTCCATAGGATGTATCAGATTCCAGCAAGAGGCTAGGGACTCATATCATCTTCGGCATGAGCAGTGCTAGGAAATAGAACTAAGTAACTATCTCCATGTCCATGCAGATTTGATAACCCCAATGTACGTGCTCTTGGATCAGTGGGGAGTTTAGAAGCTTAGCATTTGTTCTAACTTTTCTAATATATAGCTAGAAACCGCAGCTTTCCCGAGGGAAAGATATGTAACTTCTTAACAACTTTGAGTACGGATTATAATATGAGCAATAGCTGTTGCTGCCTACTGGGAATTTGGGGGGGGGGGGGGGAGGTCGTAATCCTTAAGATGATTCACCAAGCCCTGTGCGCCTTTTGTTTTGCCGGGATTATTCTCTATGGTTGGCAAGTCTAGTTTTGTAGCGGGATTGAACAATAGTACAATATCTCTACTATCTATCGCCATATGATAAACTTCTACATACAAACATTTATCGTATTTGAGCTTACCACTGGACTGGTGCTATAGTTGCTAGGTCGTAACTTGAATTGTCATCGCTTTCTTTGACTATAAAAGGGGTAGCTGAGGTTATTCTATAATCAACAGGTTATTGTTGGGCTTTGTAGATAAGGATGGGGTGCAATATTTTTACATACATACTTGTCATATTATGCAAACTGAGAGACAATATACAAAGGCCCTGTGTTGTTTTATGTTCCCTTAGTTTCCTAACTAAACATTGCATTATACCACTCGAAAGATTAATTACAGAAGGCGAAGAAAATATTGGAACCTGATCACCTTGGAATTGTTCCACTAGCTAGGAGGTATCTCTTCTGGTCGAGTTGGAAGATTCTGTCAGAAAACGACTGACACGGTCACTCACAACAGTTTCTTATCTATATAGACAGGCCATAAATATATGTACCTAACTAAGAAATAGTATTTGGATTACCAACACCCAAAGAAAGACTGTAAAATATGTTGGGACACAGAGTCTTCGTTCCGTCTGTTCTCCAGATGGCCAGTGGATTTCCGTTTTGGCCTACTGGTATGAACTTAACAGACTATAATGATCGCGGCGCCGTGATGATAGCCTCAAGTCTTAAGAGTTGGAAGTTACAACCATATGAAATTGTGAAGGGTTAATATTGCCTTTGTTCATGCTGATGTTCCATCTCCGTTAGCAAAAACCAAAATGATTACCCATGTAGCAGGGTTAATTGTAGCCCTGTGGACTCCCACAGAGCTTCTACAGCGGTATACTAAGGACTTAGCAAGACGAAGATAAAGATAACTAGATGACGCGCATGGTGGATACATACACTACCTACTATGTAGTATGTACAAGTCATTGGGTGGATACGCCGGAGAATCTAGTAGTAGTACTTACTATGTACGGAGTACTAGTACTGTGTAGTAATGGCAATGGGAGCTTGTCCTGGGAACCCGTTCGGAGTCCAGGTAGGTAGTAATGTTGAAATCCGCTCAAGCCTCAGGCCTTTATCCGCCATACATAGATAGTAAGACACCGAGAGTTGGGTCCAACAAGTAATTATCTACTAGATATGTAGTGGTTGCAGGTCGCTCGGGTCCGTTTTTTCGGTCGCGCGGTCCGTTGCTGGTTGGTAATCAGGTTTTAGTCATGTGATGCTTTAACAAGCTATTTCTTATTATTGTTATAAATTTCAGCTCGCATTATCTTTTTCAATACTCTTATATATTTATATTTTTATTATATAATATCTTTATTTTTAATATTATTTTTAAGTAGTTGAAAAGTAGTTCACAAATAATTAAAAAGTACTTTCTAAGTACTTTTTAAGTAGTTTAATTATAAATTTAAAAACTTATATATTTTTAAAGTTAAATTAATATTTTATTAATATATTAAATACAGTGAATTACATGGTTTTATTACAGTAATGTATAAGATAATGTGGTTCATTCCTGCTTACTAAGGGTCTTGGCATCACGTGAAAATAGGTACGGCTCACATGAACATTAAAACTAGGTCGCGTGAACTACGTCCACAGATATGTACGGAGTAGCTAGTTAACTAGTTATACCTAGTTGCTTAGGTAATTGCATAACGTAATCCACAAGCGAGTGGGCCGCACAAGCGAGTGGGCCGGCGCGCCCGGCCAAACATGCCTCCATGAAAAGATGAAGCTTATATAGTCCACTATATCAATAAAATAATGTGTTTAACTGGTGTTTTAACATGTTGGACATCTTGTTCTTATATACTTAATTGTTCTATACTTGCTACAGCGAGATAGTGCCTGACAGCGAGGCTGTTTCTCACCTGTAGCTGATTCTATAAGCTGACTTTTATTAACTTAATCAGTCTTACAAGTCTGTTTAAACGCGATTTTAGCCTTTTCAATAGTGAGACTGTTAAGGCCGGCTATTTAGTAATAAGACCTCTTCTTCTTAGTGTTTTATCTCTCTAATCTAGTCTATAATTTATTAACTTTCTGCTCAAGCAAAGCAGCCTAGTTAAAGATAATTTTATATTCTTTTATAACATAGAATAATGCTGCTTTTATCTGTAAAGATAGGCTAATTATATATTTATAAAGAAGACTTTTAATAGTAATTTCATGCCTCCGTAACTGCCTTATATTCTTAGATATTTTTAACACTGTTAATATAATAGAAATACTGCTAGTTGGAATAGGCTCACGGAGCTGTATAACCAGCCTATCAAGAACCTTGTTTAGTTAGAATAAAACTAATCCTGAAGTCTTAAAGATATTGCATATAATTAATTCTTTAAAGATAAGAAAATATATATTTAGATATATATTTAAAAAATTAATCTTATTAATATAATAAATATTCTAATAAATTAGTTGTTTTATTAAACTTCTATATATTTATTTTAATAGTATAAAGTAAGTAATATCAAGTAGTTAATAAAGATATAAAGAATATAGAGACACACAGATAAAAATAATATTATTTTAGTTATATATATTATTAAATTCCAGAGTTAAATAGGAGTCATGTTTGTCAAGAATTAGAAAGTTATATTACTTAATCTGCCAGTCTTTAATAGAAGAAATAAAGTATTTATAAAGCTAATGTAAACTAATCTTATTAGAAATTTAATTATTTAGTGATAGATTGATATACTAATTAAATAAAATAAGATCTTGATATTATATCTCTATATAAATCTTTCTCTTAAGAATTAAGTATAGCACCAACACCACACTGATAATATTAATATACTTAATTAAGATTACTTATTCACGGTTATCAGACTGTATAAGAAACAGTTTATCTATATAATTAGATCTTGTGATTATATATGCTGTAGTTATTATATTTATAATAAAGCCTGTTTTATCAAAGTTCCAGATATTTTCATTGAGAATACTGTATTTCTTTCTTATAGCTTCAACCTGATCGAACTATTTATTTAAGAGCTTGGAATCTTCACATTTCACATGTTGGATATAATATCTTCAAGAGAATTGACTCTTTAAAGCCGGTATATGCTTAATAAAGTTATATATCCAGTTTTCGTTGACAGAGACTGCGGAATTCGAGGCACGTTTTTAAAGAAGAATAGATACCATATTCTGAATATATAACGGCTGAGGATAAAGCCCACGCTTAATAAGTGAGAGTATCCAGTCCTTTAAAGCCTCTTCTTCAAGAAGAGTCAGTTTCATAGACTTGACACGTATATCTGAATATGATTTGACTTCTTTAATATATTATTATAGAGTTAAATGCAGAATATTGTAAGCGCTTGCAGCTTTGTTTATATATAAAATTCTGCTACTTTGAATAGTCTTAACAGCTAGGCAGATACGGCCTTCTTGTTCCACCAAAGATTTTGACGATTGAGGCATGTCTGGTAGAGTTGTTAGTGATTGAATAGCTTCAAGTTAAAGAACGCGAGAATAACGCGCGCGCCGGCCCACTCGCTTGTGGATTACGTTACTAACTAGTTAACTAACTAACTAGTCTAAGTAAGCTCCAAGTTACTAGTAACTGTAGCATCCCGCCCGAGCAGCGTGCTCCCAGTACTTGATTTTTATTCGCCAGTGAGGATTCGTCATCTAGAAAACTGCAAACGTTACCTACGGCACCGTTCTGCTACCCACTTCTGCCCACTTTGATGTACTCCTCAAAAACGCAAGCTCATCAACGTCGCGCCTGGCTTTCTGAATAAGGGAATCGATTATAATCTAGTCACTGTCTAAGAAGACTGGAGGGTTCGACGGTTAGACTACCATATCTAACTATCACCATACAGGAGTCGGCTTCCATGGTAAGGTGATATTACACTATGATGCCTGGGGCCAGCTAACAGCGCCAGTCATTGCTCTAGGTTGTCGCAGTCAATGAATTAGGAGATGACCACAACAATCGTGACTGGCACTGGAAGACGTTCTTCTATACGGCTACCTGACCTTCAAGCTCCGGTAGCTTCGTCCATCTCACAACAAATGACAAGTCCGATAGACAAGTTCCCGCCATTCATTGATGAGGTATATGAAACGACAGCCGAATCCAGGGAGACACACTCAAACACTTCGGTCAGATATGCGCCGACAGATCGCTGGGAGCCGCGAAAACAAATCCAATTTCCCCGAGATCATAAGCATGGTCCTGCATTGAATTCGAAGAGAAGGTCAAGAAAAAGTATAAGCGAGGCGTTTAGCACAATAAGAACTCGCAATGGTAGTGTTAGTGCCAATGCTCAAGAGTTGGCCGAGGCTCTTAGAGCTCCGGTATCGTACAAGTTGATAGTAAGACTATTGGTGTCTATCATATTGTGTCTAGGCTGCTGCTTACCTCGAGTTAGGTTCTCTGTCTCATTTGGTATACGACCTCCGCTCTGACGAATACCTCATCGAAATCCATTTTGAATGCCCTCCCGAAACCAATAACTCTTACAATCATACAATTTGCTTTCGTAGCATTCTGGTGCTTGGTATTGTCATACCTGTCGACCACGCTACCCTGGCTAAAAGACAGCATACCGGCCCTCAAGAACGGCATTCGTCCCCCATCCCGTGACGTTGTCATGACGGCTTTGCCTTTGGCTGTGTTCCAGTTAGCCGGCCATATACTTAGCTCCATGGCTACTTCACAGATTCCTGTCTCACTCGTCCACACTATCAAGGGACTCTCGCCTCTTTTCACAGTTTTGGCGTACCGTGTGTTCTTCCGGATCCGGTATGCCAGAGCAACATATCTTTCTCTTGTCCCATTGACCCTAGGTGTAATGCTTGCCTGTTCTACAGCCGTTTCAACAAATTTCTTCGGCATACTGTGTGCATTAGTCGCGGCTTTGGTCTTCGTCTCTCAAAATATATTTTCAAAGAAGCTTTTTAACGAAGCGTCCCGTGCGGAATCAGAGGCAGAAACATCCAGCCGAAGAAGACTGGATAAGCTGAACTTGCTTTACTATTGTTCAGGATTAGCCTTCATTCTTACATTACCTATATGGCTTATATGCGAAGGATATCCTCTAATCTCAGACTTTATGCAGGATGGCGCCATTTCATTGTCAGGAAATAGAGGCTCACTTGATCATGGCGCGCTCTTCCTTGAATTCGTATTCAATGGAGTGTCGCACTTCGCACAGAATATACTGGCGTTTGTTCTCTTATCTATCATTTCACCAGTATCTTACTCCGTCGCGTCTTTGGTGAAAAGAGTTTTCGTGATTGTCGTTGCGATCATTTGGTTTGGAAGCTCAACAACACCTATGCAAGGTTTTGGGATCGCTCTTACTTTCGTTGGGCTCTACCTCTACGACCGCAATAACCATGATGACCTGGCAGATCAGAGAGCAAATTCCGATCATTTTCGCACAAGGGAAACCGTCCTCCCACTGAATGCTCGGACCACAGGCAAAACATGGGACTCAAGTGGCTATGCTTCCTTAGCAAGCAAACTCTCTCACCATCAGCCTTCAGGTGGCCCTGCCTCACATATGAGTGATCCCAAAAAGGAAGATGATGAACAGGGTCGTGCTCGCCCAAGAGGAAGCAGTAGCTCCAGAGTGTGGCTACCTCCTGGCACGAAGCAAAAAACAACTTGGCAGCGGAATCATTCCTAGGTGCCTCTTTTCTTGCCATTGTCGTCTTTATTCTACGATATCCCATGTCTATTCTTTGTTGAGATCTAACTGTAACATGTTCTGGTGATTGCTAGTGGGCATGTATTGATACTATGAAACACATTTTTTTGAGCATGGCGAAGCCATACATACCATATAGGCCAGTTTTGTCCACCTGGATATCCTAGTGTACCTTTTTGGAGAACTGTCGAAATATCAGGTATAAGACTGTGGGTAGTGTATACATATATATCCATCAGTACTATATAATCCCAGAAGTGCAGATTACTAAGGTTATCTGTGCGTCATAAGCAATACGTACTATCTAGTACTGCAGTGGATATGATAGAAAAATTCCATGTCACTACGGAATGCTCCGTACTCATAGATTTGATAGGGCTTCAGAAACCCCCGTCCAAGAAAGCCCGCGAGCTCCCGGTGTCCACCCTTTCATCCTCCCAACTAAGGGATTGAGACCACATAAATCACAGTGCTGTTCTACTAAACTCATCCGGAATGCGATAGAGAAGACAAGATCATATTATACATGTATAATGTATACAAGTGCCCCTGCTGGCTCTTTCTTCTCCCCGCAAAGGCAATAAATGTAGCGACTGTCGATAAAGAACTATACCCTCATCAGGCTATCCTTTCAGAATGGCCCTAAGGAGCTCCAGCTCAGTGCATCTATTCTTGGGTCATGTTGCAGAGGAAGAAGGGAAATGAAGGACCCTACCACCTACAATAAATCATGCCCGTGAATGAGTTATGGTGAGAAAAGAAAAGAAAGGAGAGAGGAAGAAATCATGTCCGAAGCTTATTAAGAAAGAAATTGTGTAAAGCGGAATAATATCTTTTCCGGATAGCCGAGCCAATCCGCAAGCGGCAATTTGCGAGTGACGCCCGGCTCATGGCTGGCAGAATCCGAACCAAGCCAAAAGTGCTCTCATCAAGGACCACGCAGCTTTATAGACTCCCACCTGCAAGTTCATATCACATCTATTGAGCTTACTACTCAATACTATTCCCTTCTTACACATCTGCTTTTATACACAGCATGCGGCCGCAGTTGTCTCGTGCGGCCGCCCGGTTCGTCCGGGTCTCCAAGGTCAATTACCCCAGGACATTCGCGACGACAATCCCTCGTTCTGCAGAGGTTGAACTCACAATTGGTAAGCTATGACTCTCGCCGAACTAGCCTTGCTTCTCTAACTATATCTTAATCTTTAGATGGGAAGAAAGTTTCAGTCGAAGGTGATCTCACGTCTTAATTCACGGTTTCTTATTATCCTGCTTACATGGCTTAAAGCTGGCTCTGCTCTTATCCAGGCCTGCGAAAAAGCAGGCGCCACAATTCCAAGGTAATCCCAGCTATATATATATATTCCACAAATCCAAATACTAACAGGAGTTGATAGATACTGTTATCATGAGTATGGTATAGAAGTCCTAATATCGCTGTTTTGAATACTGATCATGTTATAGAAAGCTCTTGATTGCAGGAAATTGTACGATTTTTATACCGATGCGGAACTCGCAAGAAGCCTACTAACCATTGTTTAGGTCGTATGTGTCTAGTCGAAGTTGAACGGGCTCCTAAACCTGTGGCATCATGTGCTTGGCCTGTACAGCCAGGTATGAATGTCAAGACAAATTCACCACTCGTTCACAAAGCTAGGGAGGGTGTTATGGAATTTCTTCTTGCAAACCATCCTCTTGACTGTCCAGTCTGCGATCAAGGAGGCGAATGTGATCTGCAAGACCAGTCAATGAGGTATGGTGCCGACCGCGGACGTTTCCACGAAGTTGGCGGCAAGCGCGCGGTTGAGGACAAGAATATCGGACCGCTAGTCAAGACATCTATGAACAGATGCATTCACTGCACACGCTGTGTTCGATTCATGAACGATGTTGCTGGTGCTCCTGAACTGGGAACCTCTGGCAGAGGAAATGATATGCAAATTGGGACTTACCTGGAGAAGAATCTTGACTCGGAGCTTTCCGGCAATGTCATTGATCTCTGTCCAGTCGGTGCTCTTACGTCGAAGCCTTATGCTTTCCGTGCCCGTCCCTGGGAATTGAAGCACACGGAATCCATCGATGTGCATGACGCTCTGGGCTCGAACATCCGGATAGATACCAGAGGCATGGAAGTTATGCGTGTAACTCCGAGACTTAATGATGACATCAACGAGGAATGGATCAACGATAAATCCCGGTTTGCGTGTGACGGACTAAAGACTCAGCGACTTACGACACCTTTAATTCGCCGAGAGGGAAAGTTCGTTCCGGCCACGTGGGAGCAAGCCCTGACCGAAATATCCTCAGCTCACCAGAAACTGCAACTGAAGGAGAACGAGTTCAAGGCCGTTGCCGGGCATCTTGTGGATGCAGAGTCACTTGTCGCCATGAAAGACCTGGCTAATAAGCTTGGATCCGACAATCTCGCTCTGGACCAACCCGGCGGCGACTCGCCCATTGCTCACGGCGTTGACGTTCGTTCCAACTATCTCTTCAACTCCAAAGTCTATGGAATAGAAGAGGCAGACGCCATCCTTCTAGTTGCTACGAACCCCCGTCATGAAGCCTCTGTGCTGAACGCGCGCATCCGTAAACAATATTTGCGCTCTGATCTGGAGGTTGGACTCGTTGGTGAGACGTTTGACAGTACCTTCGATTTTGAGCATCTCGGATCCGACGTCTCTGCTCTCAAGTCTGCTCTTTCAGGAAATTTCGGAGAAAAGCTTGCTGCGGCCAAACGGCCAATGATTATCGTCGGTAGTGCTGCGGCTGAACATCAAGATGCAAAAGCGATCTTTGAGACTGTCGGCAACTTCGTTGAAAAGCATGGAAGCAACTTCAATACCCAGGAATGGCAAGGCTACAACGTTCTCCAGCGGGCGGCATCTCGTGCTGCGGCCTATGAAGTCGGCTTTACTACGCCGTCTCCCGAAGTGTCTCAGACCACACCTAAGATGGTTTGGCTGCTCGGCGCCGATGAAATTGCTGCGACTGATGTCCCAAGTGATGCGTTCGTTATCTATCAAGGACATCATGGTGACCGAGGTGCCCAGCTTGCAGACGTTGTTCTGCCTGGCGCAGCCTACACTGAGAAATCTGGCACCTATATCAACACAGAGGGCCGTGTTCAAGTGACTCGAGCGGCGACTTCGTTGCCTGGTGCAGCCCGTGATGATTGGAAGATTATTCGTGCCACTAGCGAGTTTCTCAACACGCCTCTTCCATACGATGACATCGAAGCACTTCGCGACCGGATGGAAGAGATTAGCCCTGTGATGCGTAGATACGACGTTGTGGAGCCCACCTCCTTGAGCTCCCTGAGCAAGATTCAATTAGTTGATCAGAACAAAGGCACTCAGCCAACTGGAACGCCTTTCAAGGGAGTCATCGATGACTTCTACTTTACTGATTCCATCTCTCGAAGGTGAGCAATGTTTCTCTTGTGGAAGCCGTCGGTCCGTTTCTAATTTCATAATAGCTCACCTACCATGGCCCGCTGCTCAGCAGCCAAGGCTACTGGAAATCCCGAAACCAACTTCATGGCTGCTGGAGAGATGTCGCCCCAGGCTTTGTATGGCTGAATTCAACATTTCTAGTTTTTCTCTCCCCGTTTATCCCTATTTGGTCTGGGCGTTGTTGTTGTAACACCTAAACATCGTTTTTTTTATTCTTTTCCTCCCCCCGTAATTGATCCTGCTATTGATCTTACCGCCTCTTTCATTGTGCCTGACGATCAGACTTTAAGATGAGTTGGGACGCATCAATAGTGATGAATTTGTACATAAGGTCAAAAATAAGCTTCAGGGGCATGACGAGGTTATACAACTTCAAGGGATTCCGTTCCGGGAATAACATCAATCGGTTCCTCTTATAGGTGCTAGTATAACTATTCGACGACTCGAAACATAACTATTGATGTGTATACTTCCCCCGCTGCGCCCGAGCAAATCGGGGCATCATTCTACAAATTAGCTGTAATGTCACAGCTCATCATCGTCCGTCTCTCCTACGCTTTCTCCGACATTGTCCTATTGATGCGGTAGTTTCCCTACTACACCATCACTAGATTCTAACACCCTAGTAAATGGGAGCTCTCTTCGAGGAGGAGGGGACTATCTCTGCGCCCTAGGGGGGTTGTAGACCTTTTTTGGACCATACTGTTCTCTTTCTCCCCATTTGACATTGGATGGCGTGGGCATATCCTCATCAGTTGTATCGTCTTCTTCCTCCAATGGCTGTGGAGGGGAAATCGGTCCACCATCTGTATCTGTCTCTTCAAGGTTAGAGTGATGTTTGATCCGACCTTCTTCCTCGCTTCCACGTTCATCATCGCTTATCGTCGGAATGCCACGTTTTACACGCCTGGTATCGACACTCGATGATGCCGCTCGATCTCTGCCAACTATATGTAACAACTTTCGGATCAGCCGCCGTGTTCTCTTTTCTTTTCTTTCTCTTGACCAAAATTTGGATCTTACCCTCATCCATGTCGACCTTCGCTGAAGCTAGCAGGCGTTGTTGATTGCGGATTTTGAGCTTCTTCTGATTTAAAGCTTGCGTAAAGTTCGTCATTAGCTGGTCTTCATGACGGCCCTTAGCACTAATCAACTCCTCGATCTGCCGGCTTAGCTGATTGATTGTGTTCTCAGCTGTATGGCATTGTTGCTGCAAAGTTGACAGCCGCTGTTCAAGGAAGTCAGCCCTGGTGACGGCTACAGCGGACCAGTCAAATAGCTGGATGGCTTGCTCGTCATCCTGTCTCAGAATTATAGAGCCCAGCCTTTGCTGTAAACAATCAGCAGCATATTCCTGTGCCATCGACGGGTGGGATTACTGTTATGGTATGTATCCTTCTGCGAATGATGATGACCAACTCATTGCCTTCGCTACCCTGTCCAGTGATGCTAGCCGATAATCCAACCCCAGATAGATTCCAACCATCTGTGGGGGTTCCTGCCTGTCCCAAAGCATGTAGCATGATCTGAGTCCAGTCATCATCCGTTCCCTGGTAATTCTTGGAACGATAAGTCTGCAGTTGAGACTGTCGCACTGTTTTTGGCCGACTCAGTACCTCATGTAACAACAAAGGAACGGCATTAGGGGCGCTCCATACCGACCCCATTGTATGGAATTTCCCCTTCGGTCGCAGCAAGGTTCAAATCCAGTGCAGCTGAACCGGGGCGCAAGACATGGAGCAGCACAAAAGTGTCAGGTTCATCGGACCTGGGAATGCGTAGAATTCGGGGGAGTGAACTGGGCTCAGCACTAGACATGTTGCTATGAGAATCGAGGTAAGAGTACAAAGTATCATGCACTTTGGTTAACAAGGAATGAAGGTTTAAACCCCTAAGATGCCATGATGAAGTAGTGATCTGTTTAGGCTGCCTAAGGAAAGGTGGAGTGCTGCCTGCATGAAACCTTTGCCTAAGCTTTAGCCACAAGAATTCATCTACTGAATGAAATCCGAGGGCTTCCCGAGGGGCTTTCTGCCTTTTACGGTGTTGCTGTTCAATACATCAACGACAGATGGCCGACACTAGGCTAAACCTAGTACTTGCAGTGGTGTAAGGGACTCCGTGCATCCGTGGTACCCCGTTCAACTGCTGCGATCGGCCCAGCTGTGGGGATCGTCGTGATGAGTAGGTAGGCATCTATCTGATAGATAGATACGTATCCCAGCAACAACCAACTAGCTAGGAACTAACGCACTGTTAATCAGGGAACTACTATGGTCACTAGCGAGAGCTGAGTGGGCGGTGACTTGCTAGATACTAACGACGAGGCGAACTTGGGGCAGGGTAGAATAATCCAATGAAAAGCGAAGGGGAAGCTAAATCCATCCTGGGTGATCACCAGTACTAGCCGTTACTGACACCTAGGCTGGGTCCTGCGACTTCGTAGGTAACTCTGACCTCTCCCAATGGTCATTCTCCGTACGGACTAGGGGGGTACAGAGTACAGCGGCTCGATATCTGGCTGCGTGGTTGTTGGTGGCTGATCACTGTCGGGTGCAAGCGCTCTGTCGTTCAACCGTCCCATCTATGCTGCTTGGTTTCTGTCCCTTCCATACCTCGCCGATTGCGTTCCTTCCCTCCTGCCACCTTCCACCTCTCACTCGCACCACGCGCCGATACTCGAACGACATCCGAGTATCTTTGGCCTCGTGTTCATCGGTCTGCGCGCAGTCCGTTTTCACCTCTAGAGTTGCAAGCGACCCTGCCTGCTCGACCTCGGCGTAGGGCGAATTTCCCGCCCATCTAAAGTGCGACATCAAAATCCAGCTTCCCCCTTTTGAATCACCTGTCGGACTTCCTCTCACACCCCTAATCGCGTCCCTCTCGGTTTATCGTCGTCACACGATCACACGTCCTTCATTCGACTGGGCTAATTGACGTCTGATAAATCTGACCTGTCTCCGCCTGCACGGAATGACTTTCTTCCCCCTTGACAGCTTGATTTCAGCGCTCGTGTGCTCTGAGTCTGCCTCCTAGAGCTTCGAACATTCCTGGCCTCCTGCATGAGCATATGTTCATTTGATGCGAGAACATGGCTCCGTTGACCCTCGAGGTACGCCACAGCGAGGAAGAAACGATCGAATGCTGGGACGATGACGACGACCTGCAATGCTACGAGGATATACAGTTACGAGCCGCATCAACTGCTACGTCTGTAACGACTTCGTCAATACGTCGGTCTGGGCATCGGGATTCAATTTCATCGCGCCGCTCCGCACGCTCCGACCTTGATTCCAATGCAGGAGGGGACGAGGATTGGCAAGTTCAATTGTTGGACAACGACGAGCTTATCACTGAAGAGGCGATCGCTTCCGCCAAGAACGCTGGGATACCTTTGCCTACGAATGTTCCCCGGTCGGCTCTTATTGGAGGCACTATCAAACGTCTCGGACATCGAAAGCAGAAGGACATCGTCGACGACTGGTCTGATGATGTCGAGTTCCCGGGGCCTGGTAGCTCGCTAGAATTAAAGCGTTCACTTGATACGTCTTTCCCTGAAGCACTCCGGCAAGTCAGTTCTGCTGCCGTAAGCCCTATCAAACCTTCAGCTGCATCTTTTTGGAACAGCGAGGTCTCGACACGACTGCAATCAGCTCTTGCTATCACATCCGCTTCTCAACCAGGTGGCGGAATGTCCGACACCCAAGATGTTCCCACAATTAGGGTTGCGGGGTCTCGATCACCAAAGAGAGCATCACTTATCAATAGTTTTACTCCTAGCAGTGACCTGGATTCGACTGACAACTTTGAGGAGGACTTCGAATTGCCAGCGGATGATGATA
Source organism: Aspergillus sclerotioniger CBS 115572 (assembly GCF_003184525.1). Classification (NCBI taxonomy): domain Eukaryota; kingdom Fungi; phylum Ascomycota; class Eurotiomycetes; order Eurotiales; family Aspergillaceae; genus Aspergillus; species Aspergillus sclerotioniger. The sequence goes on along the minus strand of NW_020291005.1, from coordinate 42,063 downwards.
TCTTGCTCCGATTGTCTCCTCGAAAGGCCAATGTTGGAAACACAAGTCCCTCCCCTGAAGATTTCGATATCGACTGGTCAGAAGGCAGTATTGGGGTCCGATTCGGTGGTACTGCGAGGGACCATCCATCAAATCCAAGCTCATCGGTTTCCGTTGTCAGTCCGAGTTCCTCTAGTTGTTTAACTATTGAAAGCGAAGATGAAGGCCTTGAGGGTCTTGTCATTCCAGAAGGGCCCCTCGACTTGGAAGCGTCCTTGAAGAAGCGAAAAGTACCGTCTAGTAAGGACGTCGTGCAACTAGAACTGACCTCCGTCGATCGAGTACCTCTCGGCGCCGACGACTTCTTCTCGGGGCTTGAAATCGAAAGCGGCGAGGTGTTCGATCCTCGCAGGCTATCAATAAATCCGAATGTGAAGTGTAAAATGGAGATTCCTAGAAGTCCTGCGCGACACTCAACAACTACTATAACTTTCATGAACACGGCAGTTTCCCCAAAGACTCGCATTCCACGTCTTTCCGGCCATGATCGCCCCCACTCGACACATCTTGAGACTGTGTCAGAGAGTGGTGCGCCTCTGTCGAGGTTTCGAACCTCGCAGCGCCGGGCTGGCGGACATTCGTCACAGTCATCCGTCTCCAGCCTTCCTTCTGGGTCCTCATCCTCATCTCAGATTCAATTGACCCCTAGTCGACGACTTGTTGGGCCCGGTATATCGAATGATGCTTTTTTTGGTGAACGTGTAGCTTCAGGAAGACAATTACTGAGGACTAAACGTTCAATGCCATCCTTACGCAATATGAACCAGGCCGTCTCAAATAGCCAGAGCCCACCTATACATCAAGATGGGTCATGCCTACCTAATTACCACGCCAGACCGAAGACTCCAGTTGACCGCATAGGAAATGACGCGAAGACTTTTGTCCGTAAACATCAAGCCCCATTCATTCCAGCCGGTGCCTCAGAAAAGCAATCACATCATGCCAGTGTCAAGAGCCATCGGCACAATCGTCGCTCTAATTCAGAAGGCCCTGGCGAGTTGTTGAGCACCGAGGGATCTGGGACTCGATTGTCGCGATCTACACGCAACGATTCAATGGGTAGGAGCCCGAATGAATCAAGTCCAGAGAATTTAGTCGCCGCAAGTAAAAAAACTCTCACTCGACCCACCCGCCGGCGGAATTTTGGAGATGGCTCTGAATTGGCGCTGTTTGACGATCTGCCTACCTCCTCCTCAGCAGAGAAAAGATTTGTGAAACATCCTTCAGGAAGAGGTGTTCCAAGAACACTCAGAAGTAAATTGAGCCACGGTCAGTCTAATACAACAAAGACTGATGTTACAATCGAACAAGCCACTCCGGGTTTCACAATCAGGTCGAATAATGTCACGCCAAGTTTCGCACGGGATACAAATGCTTCAAGGAACGCAAGAGAACAGCGCATTGCGTCGATGACAAGTGCTCTGAAGAGTCGCGATCATCACCCGCTTGCTCCTCTGGGCCTGAATTGGAAAACTACGAATGTCTCGCGGGTGCCTTCTAGCTCGGCAACTATCCGGAGCAAGAAAGGCAAAGCTGCTCCAATGCCTGGATGCAAACCTCAACTGATCAAGCCCATGGGTACGGGTGTGCAAGAGGCTAAATGTAAGCTAAGTTATTTTACACAATGTTGGAGAAAATACTGACATCCTTAGACCTTAACGGCATGCGCTACAACCCAACTTCTTTCTGTTGGGAAGGGAATGAGAACCTAGTGCAGGACTTTAACTCAGTATCGCCGAAGTCGCCAAAGCCAACTCCAGCTCTAATCACCAACATAGGTGCAATGCAAAATGTACAGGTTGTCGGTGGCATGGTGTTTGACCCCCAGCGTATGTGCTGGCTTAAGCTAGCACCGTTACAACCCGGAAAGGATGGACTGGTGGCTATTCAGGATGAAGACGATGTTTTCGCAGGTCTCGGTGATTTGAAGGAGACGGCTAATGTCCTGAGTGGACGGATGTCGGGCGCCTACGATGAGCTAGGTCTTGCAGCCAGTAGTGATGACCGCAGCTACGAGGATTCGTCAGATGAATGGCCCATAACGGAAGAATTCGATGTTGGCCCGGAGTTTATCAGGCGTCAGCGTGCAGAAGAAGAAAAATGGAGGCGCAAGGTTGATAAGTGGACCACTCACGATCGTGGGAAATTTGGAGACGGGTGGAGATGGGCCATTCGAGATCTAGTGAGATTTAATAGCACTCTCAGGACACAGAACCTTGACCGGGTATGATTCGGTCATGAATGGCACTTCCAGAACGGAGGGGGCGAAAGAAGCAAAAAAGTGAGAAACAGTCGATACTGTTGCACTAAAGCATCCCCTATTGGCCTGTGCACTTCAACAACCCTGGCACTCTGCTGCCAGATGTGAATGGCAAATGGTGGCAAAATAACTTTCATGATTATGAAAACTGACGGCAGCCGTTGCCACCCTTATTTGGTTAGGCTGTTACAGTTATTCCACGAGACTATGACTTAAAAGGTGCGGATTGCTTAACTTTTCATGAATCAGCAGGTGTATATTACTCGCTTTTACGCCACTAATGGATATATGACTCTCTCTGGGATGTGAAATAGGCGACAATTGCTATAGTATCGAAGATGTAAATGTTGTAGGGAGCAAGAATGTCTTAACAATAGCAAAAGCTCTCAAGTGTGTGTGTTGGATACCGATTGTGTGTGTTAGGGAGCTCAATAAGGTCTTGCTGTCTATACCCCAATGGCAAGCTCATTCAACATGCAGACAATCTGCATGTACAACACACTCGGTGTAGGGGAGAAGGACTTGGGCCTGAGTAAACTGTACAAGTTGTCAGATCTTCTAACACGTTGGTACCTTCCTTTTTCATAAATAGGGAGGGGTGGATATATATGGGCTTGCCAATCTCAATTATATGGATATAACTCAATGATAATCTACTGTGATCGGCTTCAGTATATTCATAATTTATAGTACCTATATGGATTGTTCTAATATCAGGGCTTTGTTGGGATGTTAGGGCTAGAAATAGGCAAACATCTGAAGCAAAAGGACTGGTTTGTTACTAGATCACTCCTGATGTATTTGCTTGAACCAACCTTCCGGTCATCTCAAACTGTAAGAAGTCGTATTCATGCTTCAAACAACAGTGATATAACCGTAGAATCCAAGATTGATCTGGGGATATCTGCACTTACAACAGTGTGCCCGTTTTGCCTAGCTCGTCGGAGAATGAGTTTAACTATTGTGCTAATTGTAAGCCTCTTGACGGTCCGTAATATCCCATCATCATCATAGATAGGCCCTTCCAGCCGGCTCATCCATTCTATGAATTCATGGATTGTTTGTGCGTAACACATGCCCTTGCAAGCAATGAGATTGGCCGCAAGAAACAGCGTCCAAATGCCAAGTCTCGTATGAAAACAGTCACTGCCACCTTATTAGGCTCGGCTTAAATGGCCTGGTGATAGTGATTCATTACAGGCAGGCGTTCTAGTAAACAAGCTATCCAGCAGCAGTCATCCACGTCACATAGCAAGATACCCAAGTCCGCCATCGACTGGGCCAACTACATGTCTGCTTATACTTAACAGGCCTACTACATCATAAGACAGTAATGAGCAGAGAGCCTAGCTCTGAGAACCTTTTCGCTGCTTGGCTTGCATGTTGTAATGTTTCGGAGAAGCTCAAAGCCACAAGATCTGCAGTGTTGGCTAGTTAAATACGGCAACTGAAATCATTGACAATAGACAGGCAACTATCAGATACACCGTACAGTGTATAGATGTCGATGAAAGTTCAGTATGCAAATCCTTTAACTATGATTTGACTTCTGCCTTACAGCTTGGAGGTTATGCCTTCAACAGGGTACCTTTGTTCGGGGGGGTGATTGTTCGAATATAGCTATCCTGCTATTTATTGATGTTTTGTCGGCCATTCTATTTCCAAGTTACAGCAATAAGGTTAGGAAACTAACAAAATAGATATCCATGCTTGTTTGAAAGGTACAGGGGCAAATTGCAGGCACCATGACATGTAAGATGTCGCGTTCTTACCAGTACGCCAAAACGATATACCGCTGGCCATCTGGAGAACAGACGAAACGAAGACTCTGTGTCCTAACCTAAGATAACTCGCTACTCATGCAGGCTTTGGTCTTAACCTTAGAAGAAAAAGTCCATTCTGGTGCAAGTTTAGTAAATCTACTAGACCCAGTAGATCGAGGTAGTTGGGGTCAGCAAGGAAGGCCATGATTTACTACCGGAGTACAGAAGCTAAGAGTGGAAGAAAGGAGAGCGGTTCCCTGCCATTCCCCGGTGCTTAAAACGTTGGTGAGTATAGATGCCGCGGGTTTAGATAGAAGTGCATGAGAAAGAAACGAGAGTGGCATGTAATCAAGTAATAAATTGGAGGGGAGAGATACAGTAACAGGGAGGCTTGATCACGAATCCTGCCACCAGATTGCATACGACACCAATAATATTAGGTACAATTGATTGATACCATTCATAATAAATGCAATACACATGACACATGAGAATAATCTGTCAGATACTTGGAAGGGAATCACCGTGTAGCAATCAAAAGCAAAAACTGTGTACAAGAACTATACCTGTTTACTTGGATACTACCATGATCCTTACTAGAATGTACTCATATTCATGTATTTCTCTAGAGTCTCCTAAACGTCGACCACCCACACAGCATATTAGTAGGTTCAGACCCCAGAAAACCAGGATCGTCGAACCGTAGTAAGCATACAGGCGATTTAGCTTGGCAGCAGTCAGCCACTAAGTCCCTCGAACCGAAGTATCACTACCTATTACTGCATATACATGGGGCTAGTTCCAGATTCTAGTAAGGCAGATGTGCTTTCGCCCGACTGTGTGTAAGCTCCAATAATACAATTTTCAGGGGAGACCCTTGCACGGTTGAGCTATCCGTAAGACGAAGAGTAACCAGATGAAGGCGGAGATTCGGGTAAAAACGAGATGGGAAGAGAAGAAAACAACGACCTTCACAGTAAATAATGTGCATAAATCGCAAGAATTCAGTGAAAGCCTTGCCACCACAAGAACTAAAACAAACAAAAGAAAATAAAAGAACTCAAATAAAAATATCCTCTACGGAGAGAAGGGGCAAAGTCAAGAACCGTCCAAGAAATCCCAGTAAAGCAGGAAAAATAGGCCACACACCATATCAGTCATCGTAATGGTTGCACGGAGAAAAATGTCAAACTGGATGAAGGCAGTATTTCATGCAGCGAACTCCGGGTACTTGCATGGGGAAGAAGGCAGACGAATAATAGTACGATGTGTTAGGACTTAGGAGAATTCCAAGCCGGTCTTCTCTCTTTACCACCAGGGGTACCTGGCTGCGCCTGCCTACCGCTGCCGCTGCCTATGTAGATCCAGGGCCTAGGGCCGTACATAGTACATAGTACCTAGGTACGGGCCAGATCATAAACCCGTACCTACCTAATTAGGTCTAGGTCACAACCCACGGTTCATGCTTTGCTTGGGTAACGCTAACCGACAAGTCCGACTGACGATAGTGGAGCTCTTTAGCTCGCTTGTCGGATCGCCTTGTAGTCCTTATTGAATACGGAGTACATGGATGTACGTACTACGTACTAGGTCAGTCTACATGGCAGCTACCTAGGTACCTGTCTAGATACCACGACCCATAGTATTCATCCAGATCAAGTGACTGGGTGTGTTTGACACCCTCTGTCGTTGCTGATTGGATTCAGTCATAGGGACGATGAGCTCAGACAAACCGAGGTAGGTAAAAGAGACCCACCCTATCTACGAGTACCAGACTCCACCTTTCCTTTGTTTTCCCCCCTCTTTTCTTTTGAGCCACCGGTTTGTGGAGGACAATCTACAGCAGTGAGACTCCGTACAGGCATCTCATGTAGAGGCCTTGTTACTGTCACTGTCACTATCTTTACATAAGTGCGATAGCGTTATGGTTAAGAGCAATCGTTCCTTTCCCCCCGGCTTTCTATGTGGTGTATCATCACATGTTCCTGTCTCTTCCCCTCAACTGTTCTTGCAGATAGCCTCCCTGGAAGCAATTTATGTTTGGGTTATGTAAAGGGTCGCTGCATCCGGGTAGTTATACAGACCCATGCTTAGCTCACTAAAGCCCGACACTAGATAATGGATCGCACTTTGGGCGTATTCCGTTTCAAAGAGATCCTGGTGGTGTTAAACAGAGACGCCAGCTCATACGCACATTAACACACTGACAAGGGGTAGCTAGATACTTGCCTAAGTACCCACATACTCTGTACTTGGCTGGCTTTCAACCTCAAAAAAAGCATGGGCTCCTGAAGCGCCAGGTGTCGCCTGTGGCATAACCTACCAATGGCGACAACGACGGTGTTGTTGTTGATGTCTCCGTCATTCTCATTGTCGCTCTGATTGTCGCAATAACTCAGAACAATATCCAAAGGGCAGCCAATAAACCAGAAAGGCCTGATTTCCATTGACTCTAACAAGCGCCAGCAAAGCTACTTGCGGCCTTCTATACCCAGGCTCGTAGGTACCTGCGACTAGCCCTGAGCTGTGCTTGTTTCAGACATCATCATTAATCTCTGTTAGCATCCCCAATCATTACATCAGTCGGGTATGCACACGAGGTGTGGCATCCAGACACACGAGACCGCCCGGTCTTTTACCTCTACTAGCCAGACACGGCATCAACCCTCCGCTCGTTTCCAGCTCCATTCCCGTGCTACAGGTGGACTTGCATACTGCAAGAGCTGTACGAGCACTCTCCATTGGCTGTGATATGGTTGGAGACTGAAAAGTGCCTTGTCCTTACTATACGGCAACTCATCAACCCATAGTCCTCCATGGGAAGAAGTGTACTCCGTAAAGAGGGCACAATATCTTTCTCCCTGATGAGATCCGTAATATGCCCTTGATAAGATATCCCTATTCAACCAGTGGATATGTGGATTTTTGCTGACATGAAACAGACTCCTTGTCCGACGCAGAGGCAGGTCGGTCCCGCACGCCAAACAGTAGACTCAAAAGTGCAGATTCTCGACCAACTTCTGGGTTATTGCTATACTTTTTTTCTGTTTCGAGTCCCCTGCAATATTGGCATATTTCCAGTCGTCTTTTGTCTTCTGCCTTCTTTTTTGCGCTCTCGCGCGCTCGCTTTTTCTCTTTCTTTTCATTTTCATATTCCTTTTCGTTTTCGGCTCTCTACTTCTTTCTTTTTTCTATCGCCCCCCCCCCCAAACCCCTCACCTTCGTGTTATGATGCTTGATCCCTGTCGGTTCCACAGGTGCTTACCACTGCGGATTGCTCTTTTCTTTGCTTCTTTTTTTTTCCTTTTGCTTTTCATTTCTGCGATTTTGCAGGGGAATTTTTGCGGATCAGTCTGCGATACTCAATACTATTCCTTTCCCTCCTCCCTTACATATCTATTTTATTTTGCCGCTCGCTTCTACCCTGGCCTGTGTGTATGCAGCGTACTCATGCTTGGAGAAAGAAGCAATTTGCACGCTGTCCAGGGATTCTTTGGTAGATATTACTCGTTGCAAGATTGCAAGATGCTTGACGTTGCATCCTTGTCAAATACCATGCCTTGGTCTTGTGCATATTGCACCAGCACATTCTATACTGACCACACTGAGGCTGCTTAGATGGTCTGGCCAAAGCTCTTACTGCTTCACTCTTTTAACTGTGCCTTTGTACCCACTTTTGCTTGACATTCTGGCCCTACTTTCTCACTATTGTTAGGTCAGAACAGTCCGATTTCATTCCATAAGACATCTGAACAACCCTTTCTTTTCTTGTCGTGATCAGTTTTACTCATTACCTCAAACCCTAAGTTCGAGCAACAAATATCTCTCTATCATCGCACTGCATTTATCATTTAACTCGATACAGTTCAAAGAATAACGCACGCGATAAAAGTACTTTCGACTACCCTACAACAAGCCCTGTTTCATGGGCTCCACCTAAGTGTTATTTTAAGCCCACTTTTCATCTCAACGTGCCAGAAGGTCCTCTTAATCAATATGAGTGGCTATACAAGACGCAACCATGATGGCCCTGACAGCTACATCATGAACCACCAGATTGCGCTACCTGTCCCATACAGCCATGGGGACAGTCATGAGTTTGGTGTAAATGACTCAGGCTCATATCATTTTCAGCAGCACCCATTCAATACCTATCCGTCGCATTTTACTTCACCATACAGCCATTCTGGTATCTCGTCCAGCACGCATCATTTATCCCCACATCATTCACCAGGCCATTCGGTCCCATCAACGCCTGACCATGTACCCCTTCAACATCATTCTCTTCAGTACATGCCTCAGTCACGCTACCTTCAGTCCCCAGGGTTTATGCCACTCCGTGATGCGTTCAGCGAGGCAGATATTGAATGCCAGGACTCTCAGAATGAGAACACAATGCTATCAGAAGCAGTCATCCCCCCCTTGGATGGTTTTCCGAATGTACGAGAGTTCGACCAGTTAATGAAAAGGTAAGTTAGACTTTCGTGTTGAAGCCATGTTGCCTATGTGCTCAAATGACCGGCTTGACAGTTACGTCGACGACCTTTCTGTCAAGAAGCAAGACAAAGCTTTGATTCACGCCAAAAGAGCACGGAATATCAAGACTGTGCTGATGGATCCCAAAGACACGGCCGTGGAGTCGGCCCAATTTCGGTATGCATATCATTGATCCAATCGCAGCCCCATAAGCTATGCTTCACAGGATCAAGTAAACTAAAGTTACCCCGTACTAGATTTTGGGTGAAAAAAATGTTCAAGCTCCAAACAGTTGGCAGTGGTACATCAGATGTTCGTCTAAAATCTCCGCTTATCCACAAGCTTTGGGCACTAATCTGGGTATGGTATCAAGTGCACGAAAATGATCTGCCATGAAGGCAAACCAGTGGCGATCCGAGAGAAACTCTTTAAAATCCTCACTCGGGCACATCAACAATGCCAACATGGAGGCAGAGATAAGACATCGGCTCAAGTGCGACAAATCTACTCATGGTAAGGCCATACATTCCCCGGTCATTCTCCAATCCTACCTACCATATTTAGTTCAACGGCATCACATCTGATGATCCTCCTCGTTCCCCTCAGGCTCATTGAGTCTCTCCTGCATGGATGAAATCATGTTAACCGGTATCAAGGGTTCCAAAGGAACTTATTTCTCGCTTTGTGAAGATATGCCCGACATGCCAAGTGCGTCGAGGGGGTTCACGCTTGACGCCTCCTAGTTCCAGAAGGAGCTCACCCCGGCTAGAGGTGATATCCCGTTCACCAAAGCTACCATCGCCCCCTATGTCAAGACGTGATTCCACGCTGAATGGACAGCTTTCGCTGGAAAGACCGCAATCGGATTACTTTACCCAACTCAGCGGCCATACCACTTGGTTGGATAATCAACGAAGCCTGCAGGAAAGGCAAGCTGTTAGCCCAGGTCATGTACGTTCCTTCAATGGAGGAGCAATGGGTCACCTGCCAAGTACTCTTTCTGGTACCTTGGACTCGTTTCACAGCGATATGCCAGTAGCCTCGTCTCAGGTTAGCTACAGTGCGGGTTACCCTTCCGCGCACGGGTCGTCCAGCCATAGGGATTTCTAATTGTGTGGATTTCTCAATACCTGTTTACTATTAAGAACATAATACAGCTCGCTCGTTAAAGCTCAGATACGGGAGGATAGGATGGTCTGATTGGACTGTCTCATGGTTGCAACATGCACAAGGATTCATACTGCTTATCAAGTCTTCCTGGCGTTATCTGGCGTTGTCTTGTTTTCCAATGATTGTCCAATTGAAGCCAAATTAAACACCGTAAGGCATTCAGGCTGAGTCTCGGCATTGTTATGTCCTTTGTGGCGCGCATCGCCCTAACATGGACTGTCTTCAAAACGATAACTGTCAGTGAATGATCAACAGCCACGTCCCCTTGCCAGTGGCTGAACCCGCATATTATTAGGATTCCCTCCCCCCCCCGGTGGCCGAAAATCTTTGTTGCACTTGTCTGAAGATAACAGCCGATTTAACAAGAGCACCTGTTGCTGGGTACCAGTGACATTTGACGAGTATTAAAGACACAGAAAACTTCACAAAGCTAAATCATTTATCACTTCCCTCAAACCCGCAACACTATTCATGACTGGGCCATTCAGCATATATGCCGAATTCAGACTGGTAGCGAGAATTTCTTCCCCTTCATAACCCTTTATAATAATCAGTTCTTTGAGTAATGATCATATACACTTCTTAGCACTCACTTTGTGTAATAGATATAAAAGAAATCGGAATATAGTAGTGTTTGAATTATGCCCGCTATGACCGGAATCGGTTGAAAATGATGCTCCGCAAGATACCGATAAATCCAGTTGGGAATATAGAGAGCTCGGTATAGCCCAAGCGCAAACAGATAATGTGTCGTTATGGTGTCCGCCTCCCCGGTGCGCTGAAGCATGAAAAGCTGGGGCAAAATAGCAACAGATTCAAGCCAAATAGAGAACGTCCAAAGGATCTATATCGGGTCAGATTGATAGTCACATATATCCTCTCAATTCAGGGCAATTGACCTCGGAAATGCTATAATCGTGCGGGAAAAGGAGAGCCAATAGAGCGCTGGCGCCAAGCAGGTATTGCACTTTGAATGTGTCGGTGTTGGGGTCATGGGTTGGCTTGTAGTCGTTGAGCATGAGGTAAATTATATAGGCCGATGAGCCAATGAATAAAACCTTGAATGTGGTATTATAGAGGGAGTCTGTGAAAGCCCAGAACAAGTCTGAAAATCGGAGGGTGAGAAAGGCTTTTTTTACAGTTGACAGTCTCTGGTCTTCGGGACTTACCAAGATACCGCGTTACAAAAACCATCAAATACAGGGCCTGCGACTTGAATGATAGTCCTGAACAGCTCTAGATTCAGTCAGACATTTCCAACAAAAATGGATACAAATGTGGAATATACACTTGAAGATTTCATCTTATGCAATAGGATGAATATAGATGCAAGATGAGAAAAATCGGCTTTCTCAGAGATTAGCCAGGGGTGTCATTTCATTCGAGCGCAGCGAATCCTTACCCAACAACCTGAAGATATTCATGATGACGATTGAGCAGATTCGCCCTCGGCTTATAATGCAATTAGGAGGCAACAAAAGATTTTTATAGTCAAAAAGAGAATTGGCAGTGAGAGTCAGCCATAGAAATGCGTGTTGCTAAGCTAGATCTCTCGTCTCTCTGGTAGTACCGAAATATACCTAGATGTTGACACGAAGCCTCAAGGATACACGCGACAAGGTGCGCCCCACTTCACGCGTGATGCCGTAATACATACAAGTCCTACCAAGGCCACCAACAGTCTAACTCGGGACAACTGACAGGGTCCATGGTACCTGGCTTCTGCGGCTGCTAGCCTGCTAATGTGTACTTACATTCTACCTAGGTAATAATAGGCTTGCCCCATAGGTACAAGTTTTAACTTAATCAGGTAAGACCGCGCACACTACCCTGGAGTCCAGCGTACATACAGTACAGTGGCAGGGCACATATCCCACAGTTCTTGACTAGTCTATAGTGTTATTCTGTACCACGGAGTATTATTTTGACATTTGGGAAACGCTATTTGAACTACCTACATGTATCTAAACGGACTATATCAACTGCCCTATTTTAAGACTAATGCAATCGGATGGCTCGCTCTTACCGCTACACCTAAGTAGACAATCGGCATGTGTTTCAATTCCATAAAATTCTTAATCTACCCAGGTTTTTGCAAGGCCCGCGGATAGATAAATTTAAGACATCTAAACTTTGGAGTGCTTAATCCTCTAAGGTCCCAAGCCCGTAAGTCCCAAAATGTCTAAACCCTTTAACATCCTAATATAATAATGCCCTAATATTCTAATGCCCTAAGATCCTAATTCCAGGGCCCAGGGACTGTAAGCCAGCTGGCTGGCTGGTTGAATTTATCATTTAAACACCTTTTTGGAATATTAAATCAGGCCTCAAAACTGCTTTTCAATAATAAAAAACACTCTACTCGTCGCGCCGCCCGCCCCACCCTATCGGGTTGGGTCGGCCACCACTCACCGCACCATCACCTCTCGCCGCACCAGGTAATCCCATATAAAATCTATGATTTCAAATTAATATAACTTCACGATTTCTAGAGATTATTACTTAAAAGTTTATATATAAGCTTGGAATACTATTTTCTATATATACATTTCTTTTTAATAAAATATATTAAGTAATACAAAAGTTACTGCTATCATGTCTTAAGATAAGACCATTTTTTATTATATTATATATATAGACTAAATATTTAGCTTAAAGACTATTTTTTTTATATATTGTAGAAGCTTAATTAATCTAATTTTATATTTATAAAGAAATTTTGTGATATATATTTTTTCTGATTTTATATAAACTTTTATATTTATATATTTATATGTAATTTATATCTAAAATTTTATATTTTAAAGATCTATATCTTTTTTAATACTTGATATTTTTAGAAAATTAAAATGTTATATAAGAATATAGACATTTCTTCATAATATATATTAAATTAAAACTTATATAGCTTAGATTGCTTGAGTTATTAAAGAATTACTACTTAATACATCTTTTGATGCGGCGAGAGGTGGTGGTGCGGCGAGTGGTGGCCGACCCAACCCGATAGGGTGGGGTGGGCGGCGCGACGAGTACGGAGTACTACTACGTACTATGTACATTAACTATTTAAGGAACACCCTTTAGGCTTAGCCTGAGAGGAGTTGCCGGCGCTAGTCTAATACAGGTAAGCTGTGAAGTCCCTTGTCATTATGTTTTACCTTAAATATTGCTGCACCCATGCCTTATTGTGAAACCAGGAACATTCAGTACAGAAGGCTCCGGAACGCATACACCATCAATGAGGAGGCGTTCAAAGAAGGCTGGGTTGCCGTTCTGACCTCCGCTTTCCTGCTGCTTCTGCTTGAGATCACATTTGGTAAAGGGAACATAAGCTTTTATCAGGATATCAGAACATGGCACCAACATGCACGCTTTCACCATCGGCTATACGCTGTAGATGGCCTTCTGCAAGTTCGCTCTTCAGTGCACAAATGGAACTCTCTCGATCAAGCGTATCCCAGTCTCGGTTCCCAAGTCTTCTCAGCTTCTGGCTGTCTGCAATTTGATCAAGAAGCTTGTCTTTATCTGCATCTAGCTGGGAAAGTCGTTTTTCTATAGCGATATCGAGGCTGGATGGGAGAGCTTTGCCTTCCGGGACAATTTGGCGAAGGCCCACAAGGTGGCTAGCAAGTCTCGGGATACGGGGAGGGTAGGAAGTCCCGGGAAGACTACCTTGTCTGTTGAGATTAGAGCGGGGCAAGTCGACGCCAGGACCTGTGGGCATGAGACTACTGCGCGGACCAGTCGGTGGGGGCGCGTGGAGTCCGGTCGACGCAAGTCCGCGACGAACTGGAGATCCCGCCCAAGATGGCTCCTTGAAACCCAGACCACCGCGTGGCCGAGTTGGAGCTGACAATAGAGAAATGTTTGACCCACGATTCTGCAACGACATTATTTTAGGACCATGCGATGGACCAGAAGGAGGTGCCTGGCCTTGTATTATGTTGCCGTATGCCTTGGGTTGTACTGGGACGTTTCGGGGATAAGCTGTGTTTGGTGGACTAGGATCTGTTTCTTGGATTTCAGAAAGTCGCCGCTGCGATCCGACAATGTCAATATCTTGCCCTTTGCCCGTGGGTCGGTCTGGGACTGGCGATCTATGTCTTGGGTCGTCGATTGTGGGCTTATCCTTGATCGCGCGGGCCGCTCTTCTCGTAGCGAAGATTGATCTGAAGTTCTAGAGAGACAACGATGCGGATTGTGATAAGTTGGTGACCGACTTGGAGCATTGGATGGAAACACATGAGGCCTTTCCAGAAATGGCGATGAGCGTCTTGAATCGGGAAGAGAGCCGGAGGCAGAGGTACGCATAGGCGATGTGCCCTTTGGAGATGGTGACCGCCGCTTTGGGGTTGGAGGAATTTCTGGGTTGCGTTCCCTGCGTCCTCCATAAAAAGGACTTCGGGATCGACGGGGGAGCGGTGCGCGGCTGCCACTATCTCGTAACGGAATATCAGGCTTCATATATATATCTGCGGGAGGCTGAGGTCGCTCTCGTCTGGGGAATCTGAATTCTTGGCTGCGGGGTGACGGGTCTCGCGGCCGCTTTGGGTTATTTCGACTCCATGAAATATCACGCTGACGACCTTCTCCATAGGGAGACCTTGAGCGCCACGAGGCCTGGTGAGGTGACCGGTTTCTTACCTCGCTCCGTCTTGGTGAAAACCGCCTTGGTGGAGAGCACGTCTTTACATAGGCACCTATTCCCATCTCCCGATTGTAGAACGAGGGACTGCGTGAGAGGCGACGCCTTGGGGCTGGTGGTGAACGGCTACGGACGCGGGCATACGTCCGACTATGTGATGGAACCCATGTATCCGCGACAAGGCGGGGAGAACGGACACGCGGAGGCGATCTGCTGCGTCGCAAATAAGCTCGAGAGCCGCCAGGACGATAACTCTCTCCACCACGGTGATCATCAAATCTATTCGCGTCCTCTTCTTAGCACATACCCAGGTAAAGTGAATGGTCATACTAACCTCCTACTGCGATCCCAGTCCATCGTTTTATGTTGAAGATATAGCGCACGCTTGCTCTGTTTAGATAAGTTTACGCAGCGGCATTGAATTGGAAATGACAAATCGTGACGGAGAAGGAAAGTAACATAGGAAGATACCCATATATGTCTGGCGGGTACTGATGATTAATGTCACGTGGTGTCGTGAGGGGAATGTTGTACCATGATTTTGCTTGCCTTTCCCACTGGGTAGGGATAAGTACTAGTACTTTGGGAAGGAAGTCCATACCAATTGATATTACTAATTGGTCTTTTCTCGGAGTAGTAGGTTTAAGAAGAATGATAATTGGTAGCCAAAAAATTCTCAAAGGATATCAGAGAGCTAAAACACCAAGTATGCTACCTAGCTTGAAGCCCAGGCCAATTGTCGACTCCATACTTCAATATAAAAAGGATTTTTCGGATATACATTAGCAAAGGAAGCCTGGTCATGAATCATAGACAGGGTGCTCCAATACCCTCTGTGATTCATGAAACTACGGGGACTCAAGAAAATGTACTATTATAGAATATGCCTTCAAATGACGAGTGGTTTCAGGTATTCATTAGATGCGGGCCTCAATAACATGGCCCTACGAAGAAGTTTTTTATGCTTTTGATATATGTGATTTCTTGGCTTCAATAATCTCATCGATTAGGCTTTCATTTAGCAATGCATTCTGAGCAGCCTCATCTCCTGCGATTGCTTTGTTGGATCCTTGGCCGGAACCAAGGTGCTTATGATTCCAACCCCAGCCGGTGAGGTATACTCCGATGAAATATGTTTGAACGCCCCTTCCCCGCTGAGCAGGGGAGCGTTCGTCAACATAGTTGAGTTTGATGCCCTTCCCCATGATCTTTTTCGCGAGAGATTCTTTGGCGTGCAATGAGGACTTTGGTTGCCCAAGTTGCTCGATCTTTGGCAACCACAATTGTGTTAACCATTCCTCGGCCACATGATACCCATTGGTTGGATCGGACAAAACAACAGCAGCTACATAAGCCTCAAATATGTCTGCCTTTGTCTTAACCCATCTCCGGGGTTGCTTTAGATAGTCCGGCGGTACGGAAGCCTTGCGGTCGAGTCCGTACCTAGTTGCATAATCAGACAAAGTCTCGTTCTTTACAAGTAATTCTCGAATCTGAGATATTCGACCAGAGGGGATGTCCTGGAACTTGTTCCAGATGAGCTTCGTAGAGATAAGTTCTATATATGCATCTCCAAGCACCTCAAGTCGGTCATAAGTAGCTGCATTATTGTTGCTCACACCTGGGTGAGTAAAAACTGCGCTTTCAAGTATACTGTCCAAGATAGGTGGTATTTGAGGTAAGAAGGGATCCACCCTGCCATTGGAAGCTTGGAGCGGTGGTGTAGCATCCTTGAGGCGACTCGCAGTAGGAGATATGGAACCTTCTGCACGGTGCAACGCTGCATCAAGCTCGGTAGCTGCGGTCAAAACATCGGCATTTGTCGCAACGGCGCGGCTCTTCAAGGAGACATTATTCTTGATGATATCCTGAAGTAGAGTCCTCAGAAGAGCGAAATCATTATTATTGCCTTGCTGGTTTTCCGCGGAGGGTGACAACTTCGTGACATGGAAATTATCATACTCGCTGATGTCAGTATACATCAAGGCAAAGAAGCGTGAGTGCTTACCTTTGTCTTCTTCTGTCCATCCCCAGGAGGCAACGAAAATACGGATTTCCTTTTCGAACCCATGATCTGACGTATACAATCATGTAGAGCGGGACTCAAATATCGAAGGTTGCTGAGGAGTGCGTGACATCACGTGATATGATACAATACTTGTATCTGAACAGAAACTCTGCCATCGTTACCGCAACAATATCCAACCAAAGCCCGCCTTGTCGAAATGGCGGCGCCATACAGTAGACTGCTTGATCTTGCGAAGGTATTTACTAAGGCGCAGCTTGACTGTGTCAAACCCGTCACCCGGCCGTCGTTCACCCTCAAGCCCAGCTAATTCATCCACCGCGGCCAGGTCCAATGTCGAATCTTTTCACTAAACTTCAATCCCGAAAGACTGAGACTGGGAAATAAGATCCTGCGACAGCGCTTGCGTGGCCCTGCACTTGCAGCATGGTACCCGAGAAAGACAATCTCGTTCAAGGATCTGCAGGAAACGTGTAGCCGCTCAGGCCTAACAACGTTTGATGAATATGAAGATGATCGCGAGGAGGCAATTCAAATGTAAATCTTCCGAGGCAAGCTCCCGGCACATGCTTACGTTCGTGAAACAGAGCGAAGTTACGAGGAAAGGGTCGTCCGAAAAAGAAAAGGACAGCCGCAGGTGAGGCTCGACAATCAGAGACCTTTCTCTTCGCACGATTTCCTAACATTAGGCATAGAATCCCGGTCGGCCAAGAAGAAGAAATAGATCTATCAAAATGTACGATAATAGGTATGCGGTTTCTTGCACGACAATATCCGGTTTTCTGTGCGGTGTGGCCAATATCCAGGCAATTAAATTATTGTTGACTCTTGCGCTTGTCCTTTTTTTGTTCTAATTATTTGCTTGCTGTTTTTATGGTATGAATTGGAAATCTAATTGGAAATTGATGACAATATCAGTAAATTTTGAGCCTTTAGACAAAAGCTCTTATCTAGGAATTGAGCACTTGGTACAAAGACCCAGAGATCCGAGAGGTGTAGTGATCAGCAGGTTGACTACCCATTGATAACCTATAAAGCTAGGGTACAACGAATAACGAGATGTATAATCCATGAATTGGTTGAGCCGTTGGTAGGCAGATCACATGACTATCAAGGGTAGCACACAGCTAGTGTTATCATAACGACATAGCTTAAACCAGCAGCCTCCGGATTACATACACAAGACAACGCCGACATGCGTTGAAATGTGTTGCTCTCCTTTTCACGGAAATCTTGATAACTCTTTCAATTTTAATCCCACTCGGATCAGGACTTTTTCGATACAAAAACAGGTTCCGTTCTTTATTAGCACCGAGATTTAAAGGAGAAATTCCCGCCTTGAAAATGGGCAAAAATCAGCTGCGAAGGGCAAGAAAGAAGGCTCTAAAATCCCAGGTATGTTGGTTTCAAAGCATCGACCAGAGAAATGCTAATCCTCTGTGTCTTCATGAAGGTGGTTGAGCCGACTTCTGACAACCCCCCCGCGGAAACCCAAGTTGATGAAACCATAACGTCGAGTGTCCCCAAGGCGGCCACTATAGACCTACAACACGCTGTATCTCCAGATCCCAACGATCCGCTATGGCGGATATACAAAGATATTGTTGAAAAGTTTGACGAAACGGAGGATGGGCAAACAGCATCGAAGGAGACTCTCAAACCAGTAATATACTTTGATGATGACAATGACATACCAGATGAGGAAGAGAAGGAGCCTTCATTATCGAAGCGGAAACGGAAGGAATTGAACAAGCTTTCTGTCGCTGAGCTGAAAGCAATGGTTCGGAGACCGGAAATAGTTGAGTGGACAGATACGTCAGCTCCTGATCCTCGACTGCTTGTTCATTTAAAGGCTCATCGCAATGTTGTTCCTGTGCCCTCCCATTGGTCACTCAAAAGGGAATATCTGTCTTCTAAAAGAGGCATTGAGAAGGCCCCATTCGCCCTGCCGAGATTCATTCAGGAAACTGGGATCTCGGAGATGCGTGATGCTGCTTTGGAGAAGCAGGAGCAGGCAACATTAAAACAGAAACAGAGAGAGAGAGTTCAACCGAAGATGGGGAGATTGGACATCGATTATCAAAAACTATACGAGGCTTTTTTCCGATTTCAGACTAAGCCTGAGCTTACTCGGTATGGTGAAGTCTATTATGAGGGGAAGGAATACGAAACCAATCTTAGACACCTTCGACCTGGCGAGCTTAGTGCTGAGCTGAAAGAAGCACTTAATATGCCACCTGGAGCCCCTCCCCCTTGGTTGATCAACCAACAACGATACGGCCCACCTCCTTCTTATCCTGCCCTGAAGATCCCAGGCCTTAACGCCCCTCCTCCTCCTGGCGCTATGTGGGGATATCATCCTGGCGGTTATGGAAAGCCACCTGTTGATGAGCATAACAGACCTCTGTACGGTGGCGACATATTTGGTGTGCTACAATCCCAACAGGCCGTGCAACAGGGCGAACCCGTTGAAAAGGACCTTTGGGGAGAATTACAAGCCCCTGACATGTCAGAGGAGGAGAGCGATGCAGATGAGGACGGTGACAGTGCCGATGGTGAGGAAGACGATATCGAGGCAGGCGTGCAAACCCCAAGTGGACTAGAAACTCCCAGCGGTCTAACCTCAGCTGTTCCATCAGAGGTAACTGGTCACGAGAACATTGCTGGTGAGTTTGATGTGCGGAAGCACTATCGGGGAACTCAAACCGAGGAGTCTGTGGGCCAAAGGAGCGCCTTCCAAGTTATACCAGAGAGGCAAACGCAAGTGCAGGGGTTTTTCGGGGCTGATAGGGCGTATGATCTTAGCGTATCCTCGAATGCTCTGCCCGTGCTTGGTTCAGATGAACATAGCAAAAAGCGCAAGAGGCCTGGTGACATTGATGTGTCTGTTGATCCGGATGCCTTGCACGCGAATGATGGTTTTGATCGAGAAGATATAAAAAAGCTATATGAATCCCAGCGGCAACAACATACCCACCCGAATTGGGATTTTCAGGAGGATTTGAGTGATATGATTGCGCGTGAGAGTCGCAAAAGGCTCAGGTAGAACAAGGAACAAGACAGCAGGTGTCTCTTGATAGCTCTTCCCGCGAATAACACAAGTTGGACACATCAATACTTCGGTCATTTCGCTATTCTGTTTTTAAGGCCACAGTAAGACTTGAGGTACCTTATAAAGCGCGTTGGCGTTGAGCAACACTATGCCCTGGATGTGAAGTTGGGAGTCGTACATGATCAATCACTCTATATGATTGTAGCAGTTCCGATGGTTCTTTTATATAAACATTGCCTGATATTAAAGATGATTGGGATAGGATCTACTTGTCATGATAGAAAGCCTGTCAACTAGATAAGGAATAAGTTACACAAACATCATTACGCTGGAAGCTTCCTACATCACTAACAATCCTTAATTACATGTCCCGTGCTATCAGCGTGTGTCAAGATGCTGGTGGGCGGGATGGTAACTAAGATAGAAGACTTAGGCAGGCAGGTAAGACAGATTGAATTAAGATAGCTTGTATTTAAGTAAATACTAAATAACTAGTTAAGTTATATATAGATTAATAGATAAAATATAATTTTAAACTAAAAATAGGATTATAAAAATAAAATAAGAAGATTATATATAATATTAGATGTGACAGCAGCTCTGCTGATGTCAAGGTGCGGGCTGGCAGGATAGTAAGATAGAAGACTCAGGCAGGCAGGTTTAATTAAGATAAATTATATTCAGACAAGCAGCTAGTTAAGCTATATATAAGTTAATAAATAAAATATAACTTAAGACTAAAAATAGGATTATAAAAATAAAAGATCTTCTAACAGTATATAAAATCACGGGTGAATCTTTAATAAAAATATACTCGAATTATATTATAATAATATATTTCTTTTCTTTAATCTAAGTTTCTACAAGGTGAGGGCTTCTGTAAATAATAATAATAATAAAATTTATAATTTAATAAATATTTTCTAAATACTTAATAGACTTAGTAATAAGATCAATATATCTTATCTATTTTATAAAATATACTAGACAAGAATAATCTTTTTCTTAATAATTTTAAAAGAATTTTAAAATCTCTTTAATTTTCTATCTTTCAGGTCTATTAATTTTAATATAAAATAGAAGAGATTCGTATTAATTAAGTAATAAATTAATATTAAAAATTAGATAAGTCTTTATACTCAGTAATAATCTCAGTTAATAAATATAAATATTAATTATCTTTTTAATTAAATATAGATTTAAGATATTTTAATCTAGTTATTTATTAGACTACAGTATCTTGATATAGTAAATATTAAATTAAATTTTTTAATCTTACTAAAGTTTTTAAATGAAATATTTTTTATTTACTTATTTAGAGTAATAGATTTAAATAATAAATTAATCTTATTTTTATAAATTTAATAATAAACTATATTTCTATAGTAAATTATTTAATATTTTAGATTACTAGCTAATTAAGAGTAAAATCTAGCTTAAATCTTATATAAAAAGAAAATCTGTAATTAATAAAGAATAAAATTATTTTAATTATATTTAAATAAATTATATTTAGTATAAATTTAATTAATACAAATTATATATTTTAATTATTTTATAGATAGTTTATATAAGTCTAGAAATGTTATTTAAATATTATATTAATTTTTTTAGTTTATTTATTAATCTTTAAATAATAAGTAGTTAATAACTTACTTATAATATTCAAGTACTTAGTTAAGTATTTTTAAAATTTAGAAATCAATTAAGATTTTTTATTAAAAAAATAAAACGAAGTAGACTATATGTCACGGTGCCTGCCTGCCTACCTGCCTGAATCCTGCCTGACCCCGTTCCCGTTCCCGAAAAAACGTCCTTATATAGCGTGCGCAGTGTAAAGCCAATGGCTTTACATCCTAGTCCTTTTGCTAATAGTGCAGCGGGATGTACCTGGAATGCGCACCCAGTATGCTCCGTGACACTATATAGATTTTATATATACTAAATATATATTAAAATTATAATAATAATATTAATTATAGAATTATAGAGAATCAGATACTTTATTTTAATTATATAATTAATTATTATTAATACAATATTATAATTTTAACTTTTAAGTAAATATATAATAAACTTTATCAATATATTTTATTATATATTTTTTAATATTAATAAAAATTTTAAAATATCTTATTTTATTGCCCGGGAAAGGATTATTCTTTAATAAATTTAACAAATTTTCATTTATTATTTTATATATTAATATTAATTAGATTAATATTATTCTTAGACTAATAGTTTATAAATAGAAGATTTTCTAAAATAATTTAATAATAGTTTATTATAAATTAAACAAATTAATTTAATTTTTAGTTTATTATAATTAAAACTCAAGAGATGATCTTTATAAAATAATGAACTTTTTTTTCTTTTATAAAAAATTAAAAAAATATCTGAATAATAATTCTTATTTATTATGAAGATTTTTAAAATATTATATATTTATCTATTTTTCTTATATATCTCTTGCAGGATTATCTAAATTTTATTAATAATCTTAATAAATTTTATTATTAAATATTATATTAGCTTAAGAATAGACAATTAGTATAAAAATCTTTTTAAAAAAGTTTTTTTAATAAAATAAAAACAGATCATATTTAATTAATACAGAATCTTTTTTCTTAAAATTTAATAAAGATAGATTATGTTTAATTAATATAAAATCTTTTTTTTAGTTTTATAGAGCTGGCATGCAAGCTAGATTTAGATTTTTTTGATATAATTTAATTTTAGTATAGTAAGTATTTATTTTTTAGAAAGAAATTTAATCTTCTAATCAGATTAATAAACTTAATATTATAATAGCTGGATTAATATATAATCTTAAAATTAAATTAAAACAGGAACTCTGATCACCGGGTCTGATATTAATTAAAAAAAATTAATCAATATAAAATATTCTAGATTATAATAATTTATATTTATTTGAACTGGAAATAAGGTTTTTTAAGTTCTAGATATTATTCTTTAAAATAGTAAATAATTATAAGTAATTTTTTATTCTAAATTTTATAATTATATTTAGTTAATAAGTATATTTTCAAAAAAAGATAAAAAAATAAAGCAGGCTGTTTTCTTTATACTAAAATAATATTTTAATAAATATATAATCTATGATATTAATTTCTAAAATTATTTTATAAATTTAGTTAAATAATTAAAGTATAGAAATTTTTATGAAAATCTTCTCTAGTAAGTTTAATATTTTTTAATAAGTAAAAATTTATCTAAACAGAGTATATTTTTAATTAAATGTATTAATAAAGTAATAAGCTTTAAGAAATCACAGATAAAGTAATAATAAAAATTAAATAAATATATTTCAGATATTCTGCTCTAATATAATTATAAATTAAGATATTATTAAAATATATTATATAAAATATATCCAGATAATTTTATAATATATTATTAATATATTTTTAAAAATAGTTAGAACTTTAATCAAATTAAATCATATTATTAAAAACTTATATAAGCTCAGACGGGTATAGAATATAATTAAATATTTTTTAATTTTTAGAAATTTAAATATTATTAAATATATTAATAATGTTAATTCTAATAAAATAATATATTTTACAGATTATTCAGAGTTTCTTTTACAAGTAAAAATAGATAGTAATTTTTGATTGAAGTAATATTTAAATCTAAATAATTTATATAAAATTAAAGTTTTTCTTTAGATTTTTTTATAAAGAAGACTAGAGATATAATAAGTAAAAGGTTTAATTAAATAAATTCATTTTTAAGATTTTCTAATAATTATATATAAAAGATTTATAATTTATTTTAGAATATTCTATATAAAAACTTAAATAAAGAAATGTTTTGTTTAGATTTATAATATAATTATATAGATAATATAATAAAAACTTTTTATTTTTTTAAATAAGAAGATATCTATAAATTTCTTAAATTTTTTAAACGATTGAAATCTTTTAAGACTAGGGGCAGCTTGTAAAACTATATTAATTTAATTTATATTTATAGTATATATTAAATAATCTTAGCAGATATAAATTATATAAATAATTATTAAAATAAATTAGATATTTCAGTTTTCTAAAAAGTATAGTAAGATAATATATATAAATTATATATATATTAGTATATTATATACAGTATAAATCTTAATTAAATAAGTCAATATAGAATAACCAGTATTAAGTATTATATAAATAATAATATATTAAACATCAAGATTTAATATAATAAAAATAACTATTAAATTAGTTCTTCAGAGTTTCTTTTTAATAAGAAATCTCCTAATTATAATATTTAAGATAATATCAAAGTACAGGATTATATATTTTTAATAATAACTTAAATTAAGTATATCTCTTTTAACCATTTATTAGAATCTGGAAAATAAAATTATTTAAATAATATTATAATCTTCAGTTACAGGGCTAGTATAGAAAATCTTATATTAAATAAATCTTAAGCTCTTATTATATATCTAGTAAATATAAATAATAACTAGTATTAAAAAGAAGATTAAATTATATATAATATATTTAGATAAAAGATATAACTAATTTAAAAAGTCTAGATATTAGATTCTAGATAGTTATAGATTAAGTATTTATCTAAATTATAATAATAATATGTATTTTAGATTTTCTAATTGGTTTCTGAATATAAAAAGAAGTAATAAAAAAAAATAAGTTTATAAAAATATAATTAAATATATCTAGCTTTAGATTAGTACTTTTTCAAAAAGCTTTTACAAAATTTTTCTTATTAATAATAAAGATTAATATAGAATTATTATATTTTTAAAAATAATTTTTTAGATTAATAAAGTACTGCTGATATTAATTATCCAGGATTTATAAAAATTATATAAAAGTCTAGTAATTTTCTTTTAAAAAAATATTCTTTAATAGTATTATTTTTAATACTTAATTAATATTATAATCTAGTATTAAAAGTAAGATGTCTGGGTATATTCAAGCCTTTTCAATTAAATAATAAAATTTAATATAATAAGTATTAAATTTCTTATTGTCTTATTTTAAATAATATAATTTAAATCAGATATTACAGATACAGTTAAGATTATTAAATATATTTTTAGAAGATTTAAAACTACAAAATAATTAATTAAAATATATATTTTATTTTTTTATATAGCTAGATATAAGTATAAAGTATTTTTTTAAAATAGTTAGTAATATAAAATATGCGGGTTTAAAAAGATAGATAATAATTATAATTTATAATTCTTTTTCTTAAATCTAGAAAATAAATTAATTAAGATTAACTTAATTATTTTTAAATCTTTTAAAATCAGATAGTTATTCAGAGAATACAGAAATGAAATAAGGCTAAACCTTATATTACAAGTTTATATAATATAAATAATATTTATATCTAGATATAGAAAACTAACTTTCAACTTTTTAGAATTTCTGATAATTAATATAATAAATATTTTATTAAATTATTTAACTATATAGATTCACTTAATCAAGTAGTCTATTTCTTTATAAGTTCTATAATTCTGATATACTGAGAAGCATGTTTTCTATTATAGAATTGTGTAAAGTATTTAATATATAATACACTAATATATATATAATTTATATATATTATCTTATCATACTTTTTAAAAACTTGAGATATATAATTTATCTTAATGATTATCTATATAGTTTCTATTTATTAAGATTATTTAATATATATTATAAATACAAATTATAAATATAAATTGAATTAATATAATCTTATAAGGTACTTCCAGTCTTAAAGAATCTAAACCACTTAAAAAATTTAAGAAATTTATAAATATTTTCTTTTCAAAAAAAGTAAAGAAGCTTTTATTATACTATCTATATAACTATATTATAAATCTGAAAAAAAATTTAATTTAATTTAATTTTTTATAAATAATTACTAGAAAGTTTAAAAAAAGAATTTATTTAATTAAGTTTCCCATTTATTATATTTTTAATTCTGTCTATAACAAAATTTAAAAAAAGACTTTAATTTTATATAAATCATTAAGCTTTAAATATTATCTTAATTAAAGATTACTACCTGCTTCCGCTTGTAAAAGAGATCGTAAATAATTTAAAAAAATAATATGTTATGTAATAAATATTATTAATATATTTAATAATATTTAGATTATTAAAAACTAAAAATATTTGATTATATTCTATATCTGTCTGAGTTTATACAAATTTTTAATAATATTTTTTAATTTAATTAAAATCTTAATTATTTTTTTAAAAAATATATTAATAATATACTGTAAGACTATCTAGATATATATTATATAATACATTTTAATAATATTTTAATTTATAATTATATTAAAGCAGAATATTCAAAATATATTTATTTAATCTTGAATAAATTATATGACTAGATTATAATTTAAATTATTAAAATATAAATTTATAATTGTTAAAATAAGGTTTCTAGACCTGATTATCAGCTAAAAATAAGATTTAACTAAGTAAGAAAAATTAAAACTATTATAAAATAATTTATTTTAATTAATATAACTTATATGTAAGTCTTTTTTAAGATTTAATAATATTTATTATTATTTTATTTAGAGTTTTTTAATGCTTATTATTGGATATCTCAGATAATCTTGTAATAGATAGTATATTCTTTTAATATATCAGGATTAGAGAACTTACAGGAAAACAGACTATTTAATTAAATAATTTATATAATCAAATAACTTAGTAAAAAAATTATTATATTAATTATAAAAAGTTTTAATAAATTAATAATAATTTTTATATTTATATATAACGTAATCGGTAAGCGGGTCGGCCATGTAAGCGGGTCGGCCACCTCCACCCGATTTCCACGACTAGGTGAGATTCAAGCGCCTTTATCAACAAAACAATTGCATTTTAATAGAAGAACTAATTAGTAAGTGTATTAGGACATCTAACCCTAGTATACCCCTGAACATGATAATTAGAACACTGCGGTGGCGCGCGTACGCGTGGTCCAACTGCACGAAGCGCTGGATCCCTAGATACAGTATCTTGAGCTTCAATGACCTGATTCTCTTGCTGAAATCGCTCCTGGCCCTCCTGGATAGAAAGGCCTGGTAGTGTGGGAGCCTTTAGTTGAATAGTCAACTAACTGAGCACTCGCCCTGGGTTATATGGAACTAGCCTAGTAATAGAGAAACCACTACAGATATTTCTAGTAGTACAGATATCTGTACGCGCCTTAAGGAAGGCCTCAAGAAAGTCACGCTTGTCGATATAGTTAATTTCAAGATATATTTTCTGCTCCACTAAGCCTCTGTATACACGCTTTAGTGGTGAGAAGCAGCCAACATCCAGAGGCTGTAGTAGATGCGAAGAATAAGCAGGCATATAGATAGGAATAATATTATTCCCACTACATATCTGGTTAAATTAAGATGTTAAATAACTGCCATGATCATTAAGAACTAGAAGACAATATTTCCTAGTTATACGCGCAGTAGTTGCAGGAATAAAAGACTTTTTAAATTAGTAAAGGTCTATCTTATCATTAGTCCAGCTATTAGGACTAAGCTCAATCCTCCAGTTATGTAATAAATTATACTGATACTAATCCTCTATATAGACCTTTTCCTTGAAGATTATACAAGATAGAAGCACCCATCTAGAGGCATTAATATACTTAATAGAAGTAACCTATTCCCGATTATCTGGCTGTATGAGAGGTGTTTTTCTGTAGAATTCAACTCTAGTTACTACTTTAGTAGTAGTAACTAGGCTTATAGTAAAGCCAGTCTTATCAAAGTTATAGATATCTTCAGGTACAATCCCATACTGTATTATAGTGATTTGTATACAGTCAAACTACTTTTTAATAATCTTAAGGTCTTCATATTAAGCATGCCGATAGCTATATCAGCGAGAAAAGCATGTCTTTAATTCATCATATTGTTGAATAAAGTTGTATATTCATTTCTGTCTAACTGATTGAATGGGTGAAATATCACGTGCAGTAAGAAGAATATTGGCTATTTCTTGTACATGAGATGGTCGGGGAGGTGCTCTATATTAAATAAGTGATAAGATTTATTATATAAGTGATTTCTCTTCAGTTTGGTCATCTTATGAGAGTTAGCACATGTGTTCTTACAAAAAGTCTTTCCACGTAATCAGTCTTGAAGTGTTGAGCAAGGTATATTATAAACATGCGCTGCCTCACGAATATTAGAGATTTCATGTTTTTTAAAGCAGAGATGGCTAGTAGGATCCTGCCCTCTTGCTCAGTTGAATCTCTTGATTTTTGACGCGCTTTTGTAGGCATGGTTGGTGGTTAAATTGAGCGAGGTTTTCGACCGGGGCCAAAAACGCGTGAGGTGGCCGACCCGCTTACATGGCCGACCCGCTTACCGATCACGTTACATATTATTTATATTATATAAACTTATAATATAAAACTTAATCTAATTTTTAAAATTAATCTTATACTGTTCAAAATTTTTCTATATATTCTTAATAGTTTTAATTACTCTCTTTATAATAAAGGTCTGAAACTAAAAATAATATTTTATATTTGAAATATAATGTTAGGAAAAGACTTATCTAATTTATTAAGTAATCTTATCATTAAATATTTACATTTTAAAGAATTAAATTTATAATCTAATAAAAAATCTATAAATATAATTATATTAATTAATTACTTTATAAATAATAATAATATAATTATTTCAAAATATAAACTATATAAAAAATAATAAATAAAAAACTATAATTATAAAAATGATTAATAAAGCTAGATAAAATACTAGTTGAAAATATAAGATAAACTAAAATATATTAATTATAAAATTGAAGACTAATTTCTTTAATTCTTTATCTAGTTAATAGAAAAGAATTTTCTTATTTTATTATAATTCTTCATCTTAATTAAATATTATAAGACTATTTATAAGAGAAATACTAAATATTAATACAATATAATAAAGTTTAGAAACTATTTTAAAGTAACTAGCTATTATTTATAAATAATAAAATAAAAATAATAAATATTATATTTTATTTTAAACCTGTACTTTTACTATTATAAAAATAATATATTAAAAAATATTTCTATTAATCATATCTTATATTTATAAATTATAAAAGATTAAATATTTGAATATTATAAAAAATAATTATAAAAAGAAAATAATATTTATAGAAAAATGATTTTTACTTTTTTATAGTATAAAGACAGAGCTTAATAAATTAAAAACTATTTAAGTAAAATAATAAAGTAACTACACTTTTTAAAATTAATAAAAGATTTATAAGAGTTAAAATATATAACATAATAATAATAAAAAGTATAAATCCTTTGATATTATAGATAGAATAAAATACTTTAAATATAGAAAATATAATTACTTTATTATAAACTACTTAAAATATATAAAATAGAAATATATAAATATAAAAAATTAAGTAAAAAACTAAATTTTTTAATTTTATATGTAGTAATAACACTGGAGCTTTTATTATATAAAAATTTTAACTTTATTAATATTATTATATTAATATTAATATAAATAAAACTAATCTTAATTTATATATTAATAAACTGCGGGATACAGGTTAACTTAATAAATTAATTATAAATAAGATAATATTTAAAATAAAATAAAATAACATACTGTAAAGAATTTAGATTTTAAATTAATATAAAATCTTGTAAATAATATAATTTTATAATTAATATAACTATAAAGAAAGCTTAAGTAAGACTATTACTAATTCAATATAGTATATATATAAAACTATAATATTATTTTAGATTTATTATAATTATAAGATCTAAATTCTAATAATAATTAAAAAAATATTTAATAATATAAGATTATATAAATAACTTAAGATATTATTAATTAGAAAAATTAAATCTTAGAAAAGAATATATATTTATATAATTTATATAAAAGCTATAAATTATATAATTTAAATATATATAATAGATATTTAAAAATAAATTAAAAAAAGATCGAGACGGCCGTTCAACACAAAATGAAGTTATATTGGTATTAACTACTCTAGAACTTTAAGCGTGAAGAGGAAAAAAGGAAAACAGAAAGTATTGTAGGCGTTTACTATAGAAAAATAATATTGATAACAGTAAAGTAAATAGAATAAATAGAATAAATAGAATAAATAGAATAAATAGAATAAATAGAATAAATAGAATAAATAGAATAAATAGAATAAATAGAATAAATAGAATAAATAGAATAAATAGAATAAATAGAATAAATAGAATAAATAGAATAAATAGAATAAATAGAATAAATAGAATAAATAGAATAAATAGAATAAATAGAATAAATAGAATAAATAGAATAATATAAATATTATATAATATCTGGCGGAGCTACTGTTATATTATCTCTTTATTGAAGCCTGATTATCTTCGGTTAAAGAAATATTATTATTATGATAATTCACAGTGAATTTATTCTTTTCAGCTGTAGTAATTTATAAAACTAGTTTTTTTTTTAAATAACTTTAATTAATTTAGACAGTAAGCGTGGAAGTTATATAAGTAAAATAATATATTCTTAAAGTTTTTAATAAGATACTATTTATAATTATTCTTATTTAATCTAACTTATTAAGTCTGGTATTGCAGTATACTAGTCTATAAGCAGTTTTTTAATATTTATTTAAATTTTAATTTAGTATAACTATTAACTTTAATAAGAGATATTTAATTAAGGATCTGGTTAGATAGTGGTTTTAAAATACCATGTAAGTAGATCTTATTAAGATAAAAGATTAAATAGACTTTAATACTGTTAGATAGTAGAACTCTGAATATATAGTTAATCTTTTTAGTAATAAGTACTAGACTATATCAGCTTTTTAAAAGTTTTTTAAATAGTTATTTCCAGTATTTGTTATAAATATTAATATATATTTTATTTTTAATAGTAAAGTTTATAGAGTAATATTATTAGTTAGTTATATAGATTTATACTTACTGAGTTATCTATATACTATTTTAAACTAAGTCTTATATTCATTTTATATAACAGACTAAAGTTTAAATTTATTATTAATCAATAGTATCTGTAATAGGGTTCTGATAAGATATTTAATTAAAAAAAATATAAAATTTATATTTTTATCTAATTATAAAGAGTAATAATTCTGTAGATTTCTGTAACAAGACTGTAAAGATAAAGTTAATTAATAATAAAAGTTTAGACTAATTATTTTAATGATAATTTATAAAAAGAATAAGTCTCTATATAATGTATTAATTTATGATCTTTATTTATTTATCAGTTTAGAGATAGTATATAGTTAAAAGTTTAAACGTGACTTGTAGTATATAATAAAGCTTATTTTAAAATTTTAATATAAATTATTTTCTATAATCTGATATAATAATATCCAGGAATCCTGATTAAGAATTTACTTATTTTAAGAGAGTTAAGCTATTTCTTATATAAAGATAGATTTTATATAAGATATTAAGATAACTTATTTATTTAAATAATTAATTATTATAAATATAGTATTAAAACTGTGATAATCTTTCAGAAATGTTTAAAAATTTATTAATAAGTATTATTTTAATTAGTCTAGGATTAATAATAATTATAAAAATCTTAAAAAAGGTTTTATCATATATTTTCTACTTCTAAATTAGATAGTTGTTAAGATAATATTATATATTTTAGTTATATATATTTTCATAATATCAGTGCTTCACAAGGATCAGTATCTTTATTTAGTTTAAATAAATAAATAAATAAATAATAACTAATAGTAAATTTTATTTAGTAACTACATATATAGATTTTCATTATCTAAAATTATTAATAAATTATTAAATAGAATAAGTCTGTTTTTTTAATAATAACGTATTTCATAAGCGAGCGGCGCACACAAGCGAGCGGCGCACCTCCGCTTCATTCCTGCCCATGGGCCAAATACTAGAGGCTTTATCAACAAAATAATTGCATTTCTATCTAAAGATTAATTAGGAACTCGATTAGGACATTGTAATCACCTATGTTCTAAAATATGACAATTGCTGCAGCGCGGGGGCGCTTGTACGCGTGGCCTATCTGTAAAAAGTACAGGATCTAGGAAAAGCATATTTTGAGCTTCATCGACCTGATTCTCGCGCTGAAATCGCTCTAGGCTGTTCTGAATAGCTAATTCCTCTGTAATTTCTTGCTGCCTAGTACAGCGCTTTCTTTTTCGAAGCTTCTTTGCATTAGAAGCGCGTAATTTATGGATTTCTTCGCATGCAAGAATAAGCTTATTAAGATATAATTCATAATCTTTAATAAGCTTATCAAACCGTGCCTCTAGTGAAGGTGAAGGACTCTGTGTACATGTTCTAAGCAGCTGCTTCACAGTAGATGCCTGCTTTTCAAGCTGTCTAGTTGTATAAGGTGTTTTTGGAGCTGTATTGGTTGATCAACTGCCTGGTGGTGTAGGGGTCTTTAGCTGAATATTTAGCTGACTGAGTACCTTATCTGGATAGAATGGAACTATACCAGTACCTGTAAAGCTATTTTGAATAGTATCTGTTTAAAAAGCGCGTTCACGAGCTTGTGGAAAGGCCTCTAAGAAATCAAGCTTGTTAATATGGTTGATTTCTAAGCGTGCCTGCTTCTCTATCAAGCTGCCGTACGCCCGCTTTAGAGATAAAAAGCAGCCAATATCCAGAGGCTGTAGTAGATATGATAAGTATACAGGCATGCAGATAGGAATAATATCATTCTTACTATATATTTGATCGAATTGAGATATCAAATGACTACCATGGCCGTCGAGAATAAGAAGATAATATCTGCCAGTTGTATAACTAGTAGTAAGAATAAAGAGATTTTGAAGCTAGCGAAGGCCTATCTTGTCTGTAGTCCATCTATTAGGACTAACCTCAACCCTATTATCACGTGGGAGTTTGATATGTTGATACCAATCCTCTATATGGACCTTGCCTTTAAGGATCACATATAGAGGAAGCGCCCAACCGGTAGAGTTGATACACTCAATTGAAGTAACCTATTCTCGATTACCTGGCTCTACAAAAAAGACCTTTCTATAGTAGTCAGCTCTAGTAATTACTTGAGTAGTAGCTACTAAGCCTATAGCAAAGCCAGTTTTGTCAAAATTATAGATATCTTTCTGTGCAATCCTGTGTTACATTATCATGATTTACACGCAGTTAAACCATTCTTGTATAATCTTAGGATCTTCGCATTTAGCACGTTGATAATCATAACATCGAGTATAGCGAGTTTTCAAACAATCTTGTCATTTAATAAAATTAGTGACCCAGTTCTCCTTAACTAATTGAACTGGGGTAGTATCGCGTTGAGTAAGTAGAATATTAGCCATTTCTCATATATAGAACAGTCGGGGAGGGGCTCCACGTTGATCTAGCGATAGAATTCATTGTACAAGCGATTCTTCTTCATTTTGAGTTAATTTATGAATATTAGCGCGTGTTTCTGAGCGTAAAGATATACCGCATAATTGTCTATGAAGGGTTGTTTTAGAGACATTATATACGCGAGCTGCTTCACAAATACTAGAGATTTCTGATTTTTTAAAGCAAAAACAGTTAGTACAGCTCTACCCTCTTGCTCAGCTAAATTTCTTGAATTTTGACGCGCTTTTGGAGGCATGGTTGGTGGTTGATTTGAGCGAGATTTTTAGTCGCGTATAAAATGCGAGAGGTGCGCCGCTCGCTTGTGTGCGCCGCTCGCTTATAAAATAAGTTATATCCTTCTTCTGCTTAGTAAGCTTATTCTTAACAAGTCTTTAATAAGAAATATTTCCAGTTAATTACTAGAAGTTAATTTACTGCTTATAAATATTTTTGTATAGAAGTAATAGTAGTTACAGATTTAGAAATTATTAAAAAGATATCAGCTCTGTTTATAAAATACTCTAAATATAGTAAAATCTATTTATAGTATTAAGATAGTATATATTTATCTTCTTTCTTACAGGTCAAGATATTTACTATAATATTATACTTTTTAAAATAGAATTAAATTAGAAAATAATATTAAAAGAAAAATTCTACTTACTGTACACAGATATTCAGTTACTTAATAATTATAAAGTACTTTAGAGCCTGGTGATTAGTCAGAATATTAAATTAATCTAGATATTAAAGTTCTTTTAACGTCAGTCTTTATTTTTTTAGAATTTAAAGAATTATTAGTAATTTCTTATAATAGATATTATAGTTATATTCAGCAGGTAATATAATCTTGAAGTAATAAATTATTAAATACTAGATTTTATTAATTAATTATAATAATATTCTAATAATAATTTTAAAAGTCTCCATGTGAGCAGGACTCTAGTTAAAGATAATATTTTTCTAGATAAATTATATTAGAGGTCTTGCTATCTTACTATAGACTTTAATAAATTATTAATAAAAAATTATAGAAGTTTGAGAATGATTAAATATTTTTAATAATTATTAATTTTATTTAATATTTATAATAATCTTTACAGAGTCTACATGAATGCTGTCTGTAGTAATTATAAATTTAAGATATTTAGTTTTAGTAATATAAAATTTATATTTATAAAAAATAGTCTGTAATCTTACTGTTTATAATTTTTTAAATATTAGCTATATATGTAATTTATATTTAGCTGTATTATTATTATGAATCAGTATATTATTAATATAGGCAGTGATAAACTTATCTAAATATCTTATGAAGATTTTATTAATAAGTTATTAAAAAATAATAGGACTGTTTATAAGCCTGAAAAAAAGTATATAATATTTAAATAAATTATATTATATTTAAAATATAATAAGATTTTTAAAAATAAAATTTATTCTGATTTAGTAAAAGCCTTATCTTATATTAAGTTTAATAAACATCTTTATATAATACAGGTGATCTATAATCTTGTTAATCAAGAATAAAGAATGTAGATTTTTCTTAATTAGAATATTTAGATTCTAATAATCAATATACAAATACAGACTCTTTTTAAGCTTATAAGCTATAAAATTAATAATATAAAGAATATAGAGCTTGAGATAATAAATCTTTTAGCTAGATTTTTAATAATATAATCATAAGTAGTTTGTAATTCTTTTATTATTATCTTATAAAAGAATTATACTTAACAGATTTATTTTTTTAATTAAATCTTGTAATTACAGTATTAGGAAGGGAATAGGATATCTAATTCTTTTTTTTTAGAAATATATTTATTAAGTTATGATATTATTAGGGAAGAACTTTCTTAATTTTGTTTCTTAATTATATATAAGGGCTTCAGTTTCTTTATAAGGATTTTTTTAATTATATTGAATAAAGTAAAAAAAAAGCTTTATTTTAGGATTTTTCAGATATTACTAGAAGTTAGTTACTTTAATAAAAGTAATCTTTCTATAGAAAGACTTGGTTAGTATATATATTAGCTTTATTTTTATAATATTAAAAGAGTAAGGATATTAATAATTTTCTTTTTTTAGATTATACTTTATTTTTATAATAGTCTTATACAGGCTGCTTTGATTAGTATAAGAAAAAAGTATAATAAAAAATAAAGATTTAGTTACATCTTTATAAGCTATATTTTATAATTTTATTAAACTATATCTTATTGATACTTTTAGTTTACAGAGAAGCATTTCAGAATACTTTAAAGAATATTTATAAAAATACTAGTCTTTATTTTATCTTTTAAGATTAGTTAATTTAATTAGATTAATTAATTATTTTAATAATTTAGCAGGATATTATATTTGGTAAGTTATATTTAGCCTAAAATAATAATATATATTTTTTAGATTTAATATAAGAAACAGTCTCTAGAAATAGATAATTATTAATTATTAAATTTAGATAAATTATATAAATTAAATCTATAATTAGCTTCTTATTAAAGTCTGTCACAGGAATGGTCTTACTTGAAGATTAAATTAAAATCTTAAAGTATTATATTAATTTAATAGTAAAGATAATATTTATTAGTAAGTAAATATTAGCTCCGGAATCAGTAAGTATATAAATAATAATAATATTATTATTATTATTATCTTTTAACAGATTTTATAAATCTACTATACTGACTTGAGTTTTTAACTTAAAAAAAAGTTTTTTTTTTAAATATTATTTTTTACTGGCTCAGGTTTTTTTTAAGGTCTTCAGGATCTTTATTCATATAACCTTCTTTTTTAGATATTCTTTATTTTAGTAGTCTGGTCTTTCATAGTAAAAATATTTTTTTATTAGAATCTTTTTATCTTTAAGTTCCATGGTAGAAGTATGGGTAAAAGTTTTAAAAAATATATTTTCAATACTTAATATAACTAAGATAGTATAAGGACTGCAGGCTTTTCTATAATTACTAGTAATTATAGTATTATTCTTAATATAATTAATATTAAGTTATAAATAAGATTAGTAGAGTTGGTATATTCTTTTATATAATAGTTAAAGAAATAATTTTTATTGTTAAAACTGTACAGAATTATTTTCTTTTGTTTAAAAAAGTATCTTATTATACAGATCTTTTTTTAAATATTCTTATTAATCGCTGCTTCCACGGCTAGAAAATAAAAATATAAGATAAAAATATAGAATTTTTTTTCATTCTTATATATAGTTTATTATACTGGTAATAGATATTACAGACTTTATTTAAATTAATGAAGATAGTTTTTAAATACTTTAAAATATTCGCTATATTAAGATAAGGATTAATTATATTATAATAGAAGATGAGGATTAGATATTTTCTAGTATTATTTATATAGTAATTAATGATATAAATAAGTTATATAGTTAAAATAAAAAGTAAATTAAGATTAGTTTTTAGCTTTTAATATATAGCTTATATTTAATTTTTAAAGAAAATATCTTTTTTTATTACTGAATAGAGAGAGTTAGAGATCTTTAATACTTTTTTAATTTACTAACTGCTTTGTTATATAAAGAAAATCTCTTACTAAATAAAATATCTATAAATTTAGAATATTCTGTTCTCTAATTACTTCTTCTTTCTTATAGATTAGAGTAGTCATTTCTTAGCTCTATTTATTCTAGATATTGAAAAAGTTTTTTTCTAATTTTTAGATTAGTAAAAGTCTGTAGTAGGATATTGAAGATTTACTTTAAGTTTCTTTAATATTAGGTATTAAATTCAGTCTGGTTAAATCTATTTTTCCAGTTTAATTTATTAGAGATTATTATAGAGAATCTTTAGTTACACTTAAAAATAAAGATCTGGCTACTTTCTCTAGCTATTCTGTTTAATTTAGTCAGTTAATCGGGTGGGTTATATTTATTAATTAAATATTATGAAAAATATAAGTAGAAAGAATTACTGACAGTTTAGCAGAAGTTGATTATGTATAGCAGTAAAAAGAAGATAAATAGAATACTCAAAGTTATAGAATAACTGTTTAACATAAAATAAAGTTATATTAGTACTAACTACTCTAGAACTTTAAGTGTGAAGAGGAAAAAAGGAAAACAGAAAGTATTGTAGGTATTTACGAAAGAAAAATAATACTAACAACAGTAAAGTCAACAGAACAAACAGAATAACATAAGCGTCACGTGATACCCGGCGGAGCTGCCGTCACAAAGATTCTCTTTTAAAACTTTATTTTAATTTTATAAATATTTTTTAGAAGAGTAAGCTAATATTCTGTTTTCATATACAGATTATGATTATATAATTAGATTAAAAAGAAGAATATAATCTTTATATTACTCTATAACCTATTAGAAACAGAACTAAAAGTATTAAGAAATTATATGTTAATAGTATTTTAAAAAGACTGGATATGATCCTTGCGAAGTTTAGTAAGAGTATTAATTTTATTTATTTTCAAAAAGAATAGAATACTGTGTCTTTATATAGATTATTTAGATCTAAATATAATTATAATCTGTAATTACTATTTACTATTTCTTATTAATAAAATAATAGACTATCTAGAAAATACTTAAATCTTTATTAAACTTAATTTATAAAATATATGCTACAGAACTTAAATTTAAAAGATTTATAAATAGAAAACTGCTTTCTGCATATAATATAGATATTATAGTTATAAAATAAAATTATTTAATCTTATTAATATGTTAACAATCTTTTAAAGTTATATTAACTGTATATTAAATAATCTGCTAGATATATATTATATTATCTAACTAAATAATATCCTGATTTATTTATAAAATAAGAAAGAATATATCTGATATGTATAAATAGTTCTAGAAACATTATAAAAATTTTAATTAATTATTAAGATTAGAAAGTACAGGTTTTATATTATCAATATATAATATCTAGGATTTGTAATCTTTTTATCAGATATAGTTATAAAAAAATATTAAGATTATAAACAAATAGCTAGAATCTACTAGTATAGATAAAATCTTGTTTTATATTAACTTTACAAATTTCTATAAGTAATTTGTTAAAAGTTATTTATATATTATATTACTTTTTATAGAGCTGACACGCGAAAAAAAGAAAAACATAAATTAACTAAATAATCTAAAGCAATATAAAAAATATTTTTTAGATAAGGGTTTCACTCTCCCCAAGTCTGTGTAAGAAGTGTTTATTATATTAAGAAAATTTTTGAATTTATTTCTTTATTTAAATACTTTAATTTGACGCGAAAGATTAAAACTAAAATTAATATATTAAACTTTATAATAAGTATTATTATTTTATAGTTATAAAAAAATAGGATCTGGTATTCTATTACATTCTTCTTAAGAAAGATAACTAATATTGGATAAAGATATATTATAAATAATTAAAAACTTTTAGTTATAATAAAAGTTTTAAATAATAGTATTATTATTTAAAAGAGAGTAAATTCTTTATTATTATAAAATCTGATTATACTAATATTAGATCCTTTCTAAGCTTTATGTTGAAGAAGCTGAGTGTTTAATAGATTAAATAAGCTAAAATACTTGTAATATTTAATTTTATTATTGAATATCAGCCTAGATTAAAAAATCTAGTTAATATATTTAGTAAATATCTTGACTACTTTTTTATAAAAAAAGTTAAAAGGAGCTTATTATTATCTATATTATAAATAAAGCTAAGTCGAGGGTTAATCCGTGCGAAAGACTAATCTAAGATATTAAGTAAACTCTAATTAAATATATTTAAAGTAATAATATATATAAATATAAAAGTATAAAAATATAAGAGTAAGCTTAGAGAGAAAGAGTTTTACAGATATTAAAATATATTTAGAAATAAAAGAAATATTACTAGTAATACCGAAGTTCTAGATTGTTTAATACTCTAGATCTATATATATATACAGTAATTAAATTTAAAATAACTTACTTTAATTTATAAGAATTAATAATAAACCTGATTAAAAAAGTACAGAATACAGACACACAATTATCAGATTAAAAATTTAAGATTTATAAGAGAAAATAAGGACTGAATAACCTAATTTAGAAACTAGATAAAGGAAATCTTCTTAAATAAAATAAATATTTAATTATACTAGAAAGTATAGTAATAACATAAGAGATTTTACAGGTAAACTATAATATGTTAGAAAATAACTACTATCAAGGATAGTATATTTTAATAAATATTTAATATAAGTATTAGTAGTATAATATATGCGCTAAAATTAAAATATATATATAAACTTATAATCTATATTAAAGAATCTAGATCTATTAATATATATCTTATAATAAGTTAGAACTACTATGTGTGTTAAATATACCGAATAAAGTATTTACTATAGACTTTATTACAGGTCTACTACTCAATTAATAAGAAGAAACTATATATAATATAATTCTAGTAATAGTAAATATATTTATAAAGTATATTTTTTATTTATTTTCTAAAAAGAATATTAATATATTAAAACTTGTAAAATTAATTTATAAGCATATTACACTATATATTAGAAATATATATAGATTAATAATAAATAAAAAGATTATCTTTATAAGTAGTTACTGGGCTATTTTATATTATTATATAGAAATATATAGAAAGATATTTATAACTTACTATTTACAGATAGATAGACAGATAAAATAATAAAACCAAATATTAGAATACTATTTATAAGTCTATATTAATTTTTTATTGAATAATTAGATTAAATAGCTGTCTATAATCTAAATATTATATAATAGTATAAAACATAGTACAATGAAGATAATCCTGTATAAGATTTTTATAGAATTCCTACCCTAACTGTGTATAAATATAGATATTAAAGAACTGGACTGAGAGATTCCAATAATAAAAAAATAAGTAGAATAATTTATTAAAATAAGAAAGCTATTCTAAAAACCTTTAGAAAAAGTAAAGCATACTATAATTATATAATATAACAAGTACTATAAAGAACAGAATTATTAAATGAACTAAAAAGTTATAATATGTATAAAGAATATTATTATAATTTAGTTTAATATAAAGTTAGATTACTATTAACTTAGTCTTTTTATAATTATAAATATCTGGGGCTTGCAGTTATATAAATTATAACTATTATCAAAATATAAGAACATATATTTATTATTTTATATTTTACTGTTAAAACCTTATAAAGCTAGAATGGGGATTTAATATCACCTATTATTAATCATAATTAATAGAGAATAAAAGTGGTGGATTAATATAATTATTATATAAAAAAAGGACTAAGAATATTTAAATTAAATATTTAATTAAATAATTTAGATACATTTTAAATAATAATACTTAGAAGCTTTTCACGCATGTTAAGAATATAAAGACTTAATAAATATAATAAAATAATCAGAAAAATAGTACAAGCCAAACCAATATATAGTTTTATAAGTAAAGAAGATTTAAATAAATGTTAATAAGAATTATAATTTTAAATCTTGACTTAAAACTGTATAGATAGGGAGACATTATAATTTATTAATTAAAAAAAAAGAAAAATATCTTGAAAAGCTTTTTTTTAATTAATAAAATAATGCAGAAAGGGTCTTTAGGAATGATTATAGTAGTTAATAATCTTATTTAAAAAAATAATATATTTAAACTTATAAAAAAAAGTAATAGTAATATTAAAGTATATATAAAAACACAGTTTCAGAAATATTAAAAGAGATGTTAGCAAGGGTGGTAGTAATAATAATAATATAATTAATAATAAGACTGATAATAATATTATTCTCATATATATTATTTTTATAGCCAGCTTTCTGCTAGCAACAGAGCGTGCTTTAAAAAGTAATCATTATTATTATAAGTTTGATCTAATATAAAGTATTGCTAGATTTTATTTAATAATAATAATAGTAAGTAAATTATCTATTATAGATCTTATTAAAATATAAAATATATTGATCATACCAGAAACCATTTCTCTAGTATGTATTATTAATTTCATAATAATTATTAATTTTCGATATGTGGGCAGTATATATCTAAAACACTTAATTAATAATAATTATTTAAATAGTAGAAAGAGTAGTAAAAATAATATAACACACTGTATAGTGGACACAGGCAGTATAGAGGATAAAAAATATACTATTTAATATATTAAGTAATTTTTAATAAATTATAATAAAATATATTTTAACACACCCAGGTGCTATCAGAAAGAGAGAAAAGAAAGTAAAAGTTTAATACATAAGATATTTAATATGATTTTAAGATTATTAATATATATAACTAGTTATCTGATTATTAAGGCGCTTAATACGCTATATATACTACAGAAACTGCATAATATTAATATTAAGTAACTAAATAGTAATAATAAGATACATAATAAGAAATAAACAGTGTAATTAGAAAGAAAATTGTTGCTAGTAATACAAGATAATTAATATATATATCAAGACTATAAGAACAAAATATTTAATAGAGAAGAAGTTGAAGAAGAACTGTGCGGATAGTAAGAAAATAAGAGCTTTTATACTTATAATAAAATAAAGTTACTTATAAGAATGATTTCTTATTTAATTTCTTTATTTATTTATTGTTTATAATATTATTATAAGTAAGCTAGAGGAGCGGAGTCCACGCTATTATATATTATTTAAATAAAGTATCATTTTTTTAAAATAGTAAGGATAAGATAATACAAGTAGAATAGTTTAATATAATTAGTGGTAGATATAGTGAAAACACCCGGTGCTAATATATAGTTATATTTAGTAAAGTCTTTTTAATTAGGAAGTATTGAGGCTATATAGGTTTTATGAATACTATTATAATATCTTACTATCTCAGGATAAGATGTTTGTATAAGAAGAGAGAGGGTATTAAACATCTTAGATAATTTTATAATAGATAGTATGTTTTTTTAATGTACTAGGATCACGGGACTTATAATAAGATAGACTATCTAATTAAGTGATTTATACAGTTAGATAATCTAGTAAAATATCTACTATACTGGTTATCAGAAACTTTATAAGATTAGTAATCGGTTCTATATCTGTGTGTATATATTATCTACATCTTATAAACTTACAAAATAAGATCTTGCCTTATTCCTAAGGCTAACCTCACATTGTTCCACATCTCCCTACGTACCTCTAACAACTCGCAAGGAGACGAGTTGCCTGACTAAGCGACCCGCGCAGTTAGGTGACTCGGTGAAATA